>NC_140592.1:795208790-796408790 GCF_964204655.1 Triturus cristatus
GCTCATTGTTCTATGTTACCTCCCCTTAATTTACTTTCCCACGCTTTATTTCCCACCCGTATTCACAAGTCAATCAATACAATGTATACAGTTTTATTAAACATTCTTTCCGTTCTCAGGACATCATGCTTGTTCTCAGGGCATGTTACTATTCTTCTTTTGGATGACGTTCAATGCTTTGCACCACGGTGCCTGGGTCGTTACAGCTGTGCATGTGAAATGGTCACATGATGCGCAAGCTTCAGTCCTGCATGGAGGCCCAAATACGGACTAGTAGAGAGGTCAAAGTAAGAGAGTATTAAAATCAAAAATAAATGATTTCACTGTATACCACTTATCTCTACTCTAGCCCATTTACTTATATAAATCTTACGCATTACCATTTTAGTAAACTTACATGGTTTAGTTTCTGCAAAGCATGCGCATTATCATGTGAGTTCCAAGTGGCCATTTTAAGAGCAACTGTGCAGCTGCAAAGACTTCCCTCCAAGAGATAGTACGTCATACTGCGTAGATGCAGTAGACGCATGCGCTATGCAGAATCCCGCGTTTAGCAGCCATTTTAAAGACACACGGGTTACTTGTTAGTAATACACATAGGCAAGCTTACCCTAGATTCTGTGTATGGATTTTCTGATGCATTATTAGTATTTACAAACACAATTATTACAGTAATACAAGTTATTTGAGAGGATTGCTTCCGAGCAAGTCTCTTTTATACGAGTTCTTGCTCCATCATCAGGAACAGTCCCAAAAATATGCAAACATGCAATCATCAGACTGCTGCTAAAAAAAAATCGCTTTTAGATCCATGAATACCTATCAATTACCGGCCTATCTCACTGTTACCTTTCATAGGAAAGCTCTAGAAAAATATGTAAATCAGGTGCTGTCTGATTTTTGGGAAGACAATCATCATCTTTACCCCACTCGGATGTGCTTCCAAACGCAGCATAGCACTGAATCTGCCCTGCTGGCAGTTACAGACGAGCTTAAAACTTTACCACTTCAAACATGACCGCTAAGTGATCACACCATATAAGCAGAAAAGAATTAGTAGGATAAAGAAAGGGGTTATTGAAAAAATGCCATCAAGTAGATGACCCGCTTCATGTGTGGGGCACCTGACTAACTGAGATAAGCCTAGATTGGCCATCATATAAAAAAAAACAGTCAGAGTCTTTGTCCAGAGTATTCTCTAAATGGAGGTTAAAGTCTCCAAGAACTATAAAATCTGTAAAATTAATGTAGTTTCCATTAGTTGACTAAAGGCCTGAGAGAAGACCGCTCTAGGCCCTGGGGGACAATAAATAAGTAGGCCATCAAAGGAGTAATTTTTATTTTGTTCCAATTTGAATGAAAGTGCTTCACATTCAAATGAGGGAGGAAGAGCAGGTAAGATAGCTTTAAGATGGTTGCGAAAGATAACTACTATACCTTCCCCTCTTTTCTCACTACGATCATGCCTAAAAAAGGAATACCTATCCAGAATCGCCTAAACCAGATGAGCCCTGAGGCGGCGTGAGCCTCAGTTTCCATAATGAATTCTATGTCCACATTTTAGGCCTCTAGGAAATAAGCAAATTTGAATAGATTTTTTATCAAATATCTGGCATTTATAGGAGTACTGTGGTTCAAATGTGAGCTTTTATCTTGCTCCATGTAGGGGGGCCTATGAGGATTGAGTGCCTTGATTTTAGCATGGCTCAAGGAAAGATTACAAATCGGGCAAAATAATCCATTAATGCCATCACATGGATCCAGCAAAGGCCCAGAGCACTTATTACCAGAGAGATTTATGTTAAGCAGCTCTTCTCTTGAATATCTAATGGTGGCCCCTGAGTAGACAGCAAATCCGGCAGGGGGGCTGGTGCAGAGTGCGGTTCGAGCATGGATGGGCGTAGTTGGGTTTGCCTTTAGTGCGTCTGCTGCGTGTCTGCACTTAATAGGCCATCTAGTTGGAAGGACTTGCCCGCTAAACCTCGCTGCAACAACCAAGAAGTGGCCAGCCCATGTGACCTGCTCTCCCTCCGCAACAGGCGACTGCTAATCAGTCGCGGTGGACCAGGAAGGCAGAGGAAATTGACTAATGTAGCAGGTGTGGCGCAACACATTTAACAAACTATTAAAACGACAGTTATTTAAAGAATAAAAACAAAAGGTAAAGAGTGCTTCAAAAGTGGAAGACTGGGCCACGGTACCTCAAGTCAGGGTCATTGGGGACCTAATGTATGTTTTTATTTTTTAATTGGGGTATCTCATCTATTTCATTAAGGACCAGATCTATACATTAATGCTAGACAGCAGCAGTACCCTTATTAAATAGCTCTGAGTTTACTATTGCCCCTTCCAATTGATGGAAACCACAGCTCCACATAAAATTAATTAACCTAAGCTTAGAATTGCCCTTTTACTTCATGACTTTCTTCACTTGAGCTGATTCTCCTTCATTCAAAGCACCCAAGTTAGTAGTACCTATCCCGATAGGCAACAACTGTCTCCCTTTCTGGGGATAGTGATCACTAATGAAAGTAAGGTCAATCATAAATTCTACAAAAGCTTCACATAGAGACTAACATTGACTATATGATCCAACACTCAGGGGAAATGTTTCTTTTTCTGTAATAGCTTCAAGACAGTGATGTTTGACCACAAATATTTGGTCTATTAAAGAAAATCAGAAAATCAAAAACCCCGTGGCCATGGTTGTAAATAGATAAAAATAAGCAATGGGTAAAAGGAATTGTGCTCCGGCACTCTTCTCTCAGATCACTGGTTACCCTACCAGTGTATTCTTGCATGTCCTTATAATATGAATCAGGTAATCTGAGACACCAACAATTTCCACCATAGCCAGGCTTGGATCCTCTGTGAAAGAAAAGCTCTTTTATTCACTTGATATTTTTCATCAACTCCACAGATTTCAAACAGATAACACATTCTTCTCAGCTCTTCTTAAATTGGCATATCACAGTAACCGTCTTCTTCCTTGGAAAAAGAGAAGTTGGTGTTGTATAATATTTTCACCTGTTATCTCATCCCGCTTGGTACTCCACCCCTCAAGGGTCTCATGACCGCCTTACGTGTTATTGCATTATTGTGTATATATATATATATATATATATATATATTCACTGAAAAAATCATAGGTTTCAGGCACGTTATAGTTAGGAATTAGCATTTAAAAAACCTTAGAAATTCACTGAAGAAACCATAGGTTTCAGGGGCGTTATAGTTAGCTGGACTTTTCACTCGTACAAAACCATTGAAATTCCCCCTTTATAGTTAGTTCAGCTAACTATAACTCGCACGCCCGAAATGCACTGCTGATGACGTCACATATTACATCACTCATGACATGGTCAGTGACATCACCGATGACATCACTGATGACATCTCAAAAGCCCACTAGGTACCTCCAGTAAGCGCCACAGAGCTGCGTTGCAGTGAGGTGTAAAAAGTGGCACGGCCTGGACCACCTCTCTGTAACACAGCTCAGTGGTGCTTACTGGAAGCACCTGGTGGGCTAGTTAGCCCCCAGGGGCCTTCAGGATTGAAGGGGAATTATTTCCTCAACTTAAAACGCGCCATAGGGCGTGTTTGCACACGTCACCTCAGGCCCCGTCCCCTCCCTTCCCCACTGTGTAAACACGCCCTGTGGCCGTTTTAAGTTGGAAGATTAAGTCCCCTTGAATCCTGAGGGTGCCTAGGGGCAAAATAGCCCACTTGGTACGCCCAGTACGCGCCATTGCAGAGAGGTGTTAAAAGGGGCACGGCCTGCACCACCTCTCTGCAACGCAGAGCAGTGGCGCTTACTGGAAGCACCTGGTGGGCTGGGTAGCTATTGACGGGCACATTTAATACACACGCACACTAAGCCATTCAAAGGGGATTCGACACAAATTTGACCAAACTATGCAAGAAACCCCCCTCACGGTTAATAAAACACACATCCACCGCCGGATGTGTAATACTTTTCATTTTACTCTGGAAAGGAGACGAACCTCACTTGAGAGTCACAGCGTGCTCCTGGCTGAGCCCAATGCTGTGTTACACCCACCAATCTGTTAACTCGAGGTCTATCCTTTGTTCCGACTGCTACATTAAATAAATTCGAACTTAATCAAGACCTACAGGCTTTTTTTAGAAAAATCAGGCTCAAAAAGTTCTTTTCTCAAATTACCCCTGCACAGACCGTTAACAGAACGGGATTACGACCGGATTCTAGCTTTACTCCATCATTAGATCAAGTTGGCCCAGAAGTCAGCATTTTTGAAAAGAGTGTGTACACTAAAATTCAAAACTCCATCAAGTTTGTACCTAAACCTATATTCAATTTGAACTATGAGGAATATAGGAGCTTGAAAGATCTATCGGCCAATCAACAAATCACAATTAAACCGTGTGACAAAGGAGGCGGAATTGTTCTCTTGGATAGTATAGACTATAAAACACAAATGCTTAAAATGTTACAAGTCCCTGAACATTACCATGAAGTCAACTCTTACCCGAGTAAGAGAATCCAAGATGAAATACTAGTTATTACGCAGAGAGCTCTGGACAGAAGCTCCATTTGTCAACAAGAATTCAATTATCTTAATAAACAGTATTTCAATATTCCAGTCCTTTATGGAGTACCAAAAATGCATAAAAATGCAGTGAATCCCCCATATAGACCAATTGTATCTACTATTGGTTCCATCACAGAACCCCTATCTAAATACGTAGATAAATTTTTAAATCCTTTGGTCAGCACCCTACCAGGTTATATCAAGGACACGGGCCACCTCATAAACAAGATTGAGGGTTTGTCGTTCAATCCCGACACAGATTTTTTGGTTTCTATGGACATAGAAGCCTTATACACAAACATCCCACAGAAAGGAGCCCTAGAGGCAGTAAAAAGTTCACTGGAAAAGAACAGTAATACTGAAGACATACTTTTTATTCTAGAATGCCTTGCAATTGTCCTCAATGAAAACTACTTCGAATTTGACAATATCATTTACAAACAGATCCATGGTGTAAGCATGGGAGCAGCCTGTGCACCCAATGTTGCTAACACCTATATGGGGTCCTTTGAAGAGCGCTGTATCTTCAATGAAATTGCTCCTTTTTTTGAAAATATTCAACACTGGAACAGATTTATTGACGATATCTTTTTTATTTGGAGGGGCCCTGAGGAACAACTTCAAGAATTTATTCTTTGGCTCAACCTCTGTGATAGCCATCTTAAATTCTGCGCCAATATTAGTAAGAAACAGATTGAGTTTCTAGATCTATGGATCCAAAACATAGAAGGCAAAATTGAGGTGTCACTGTATACCAAACCCACGGCAAGGAACACCATTCTGCAATATCAGAGTTATCACCCGCGCAATCAAAAAGACAATATACCGTTTAGTCAATTCCTTAGATTGCGTAGGAATTGCACTACCATGGCTAATTTTGAAGTACATGCTAATGACCTTAGAGGTAAATTACTCAAAAGAGGATACCCTCATAGAGTCATAAGAGATGCGTACAAAAGAGCCAAATATTACAACAGGGAGGCTCTTCTACAACAAAGGACTAATACTGAAGAAGAAAAACTTGTATGTGTTACTCGTCACTCCAATTTTAATAATAAATTGCGTCAAATTATAGGCTCGCAATGGCATATTCTTAACACAGGGGACCCTAACTGCAATATGCCCAAACCAATCTTTGCGTTCCGCCGGAATAAGAATTTACGCAATTCACTAGTGAAATCCCACTTTAACAACACCAATAAGTGGATACAAAAATCTATCACTGGTAATAATCCGGTATTAGGCAACCACAGGTGCGGCAATTGTCATGCCTGTGAGTCTGCCATTATATCCAGTGTACTAGAATGGGGCAAGTCCATTTTTCATCTCACAGAAATGACTAATTGTAGATCATTTAACATTATCTACCTTATTCTCTGCCCCTGCAAAAAAGGTTATGTAGGAGAAACAGGCAGGGAATTCAGAACAAGATTGAGTGAGCATAAATCCTCAATCAGGAATCAACGAAGAGGGGCGCCCCTAGTTGAACACTGGCTCGATAAAAATCATAAAATTGAGGATATAAAATGGATCATTTTAGAAAAAGTACTGACTCCAAGAGATAAGAACACTGAGCCATTGAGAAAAAAAAGAGAGGTATTTTGGATGTTTACTCTCCAAACAGCTGTCTCTGGCCTTAATGAACATATCCCTTGGGAAAATGCTCTTCTGTAAACTACATGATTCACTTTGTCAGTTTTTTACTTATTGACCATTAGTGTTTTTGGTCACTTTCCACTTCCATCCAATGACTTCTATGTGTCTTATCCATACACATTGTAGTTGTTCTCTCTACCATGTTAATTTTGTTAATTTTTGTTGATATATATTTCGTACCCCTTTTGCCTCTATACCATTTGCCATGGTTTTTTCAACATAGCGCTTTTCTCTAATATTTGGTTTTTGTTTTATTACTTCATATTTTTACTTATTTTCTTCTTGTTACTTTGATTGCTTCGTTATTTTATTTTCTAGCAGCTCCTCGCTTCATTTTCTCAGTTTTATTTTCATTTCTGTTCCCTACTGTTTTACCGTCTATAGTACGGCTCTATTCCTTTCTATTTCTCACCGTCTTGAACCTATCCAATATGGCGGCCACGCTTTGACGCTGAGTATTTTACACATTGTGTAACCTCGCATTTTCCTTTTGCTATCTACTTCATTTTCGACCTAACACCAGCTGCAAAGTGTTTACGTTCCTTATTTCCGGTCTATCTTTCCCGGGCGTTTCCCATATATATACTTCTTGTGTCGGTTATACCTGTGGGAGGTCCGCATATACGGACTTCGCTCTCTTGGACACAGCTTTTCCAGATTTAGTTTGAAATCCTATCTGCCGCCGTAAAGGTAAGACCTTAATCAGTGACCCTAAACATTTTGGCTTCGTTCATATTCAAATTGGTCGTGGTTTCTTAGACTTTTTTTCTTTCCAGGGTTTATCTATTCCTACCGACCCTTCTACCCTCTAGCCGGAGGATTTTACTGTCCTGAAATAATTGCAATTTACCGGGCTTGCGTAACCATAACGCCCTTAAGTAAGTAGGGGTCCCTTAGTGGGCGCTAATCTATTAGCTATTGTCACTCTCATCCTCACCTCCTTTTTTCCCTTTTCAAGCCCGTCTGGCGTTCGATCTAGACACTCCGATTTGTACTGTGTTGATAGTACCGTACATAGCTTCATCTCCTCATTCAGACCTTGATTTCTTCATTATTGCCTGATTATTTCATTACATAATGCTTTTTGTGACTCACAGTCCATTGTATATCGTTGTGTAACTACCTTCAGTCATTCTATTTTTGGACTTGTCCTTGTATGAATCCCTCCTTATCTAGATGGGATAGTATATTATGTGTTTCTCCTTATTTCAGCCCATAGCGGTGAGGCTATACTCTACAAAGTAATTTGTTGGCCCTATTCTTTAATGGAAACGGTGCGCCTATCATACTTGTCATGAAGTAGGTCCAGTTTTATGACCTTCTCTTCTTTCACTAACATACTTTCTTTTTCATTTTTATAATCGTTCTTCTTTAAAGGAATTAATTCTTTTAAGGTGCATGCACGCATTCTTTCCTTTCACGTGGTGGTACCTTTTTCACTATTTTTTACCAAATGGTTGTATTGGTTTCCCTCTGGTGTTGCAGGCTCCTTCACAGATTACATTTAGCTGTGTGCATTGTAAATATTAGGCCATTTTACAACTTGTTTTCCTTGTTTCCACAGAATGTCTAAACAAGTACTAATTCATACCTGTTAAGAAATTGTTTAATAAGTTTCCAGTCTGAACAAGACTTTGGAATAAGTTGGGAATTAAACTGACACGAACTCCCAAAGGATTATTGCGCCCTGACGAAGGAACTGTGGATCTTTGGATCCTTCTCCGAAACGCGCGTCGGCGCTTCTCTCTGCTCTAATTGTCATCCTTTGTGGCGACATTTCTATTTTAATGTGTATATATTATGAATGTATTATTATATGTTTTAGTAAGTGACTCTTTGTTGCATAGATTGTCCTGTATGGTTTGTGTTTTTTGTTTTGTAACATGCAATTTGTGCTCACTGTAACTGTTAAGTTTGTGTCTCATACTTGAATTTTGATTCCCCTTTTTAACAAATTAACGCATGATCAAATTTGTGTTTGCAAATGTATAAAAAGAGAAAAATATAAATATAAAAATAATGACAGACAAATAATGTTTAAACCTTATGATTAATAAAACTGTGAATTAATAATCCATTTCTGTGGTACATGGTTGTTGTTGTATATTGATTGTGGAGATATTCCCCATAGCTTAACTATTTTCTGAGAAGAGGTTTTGTTCATATTGTGTTACACCCACCAGTGCCCGCCGAGTGCCACACACCTCTGTGTTGTATTCCACCAGCTAGTGCGTATGCTATGACATTCGCTAGCCCATGTGGACTGTAACACCACCCCGTGAATATGTCATGCCACACTTGCCTACATTTTGCGATGGGGGTGGAGGGTCAGGGGGTGTTTCTGCCAAGTGAGCCCGGAGTCACAGTCACAAACGTCCTCTTCTTCCTGAATAAAAGTGAGATTATGCTGCATACTTGTTCATATTTTAAGTAGTTCGCACAGACACACATTTTAAAAACAATAAAGTTCCTAATACCCACCTTCTCTGAACAGTTAGCTTGCTGCCCCATCCACCTCCTCCCTATCCTCTGTTGACTGAATCCATGGACTAGCCTCCTCCCTCCTGCCATGCATGGTCTGATGTTCTACCACTGTCCTTCATTTAGCATGATGTACCAGTCCACTCCTCCTGCCCTCCATTGCCCAATTCTATGGCCCATCATTGACCTCCTGCTTAGCCTCTGTGCTTAGCTTGCTGCCCCTATTCTCCTTCCCCCTGCCCTCCGATGTCTTTGTGCATGCCCCTGCTCCATCCTTTTTGCCCACCATGTTCCATGGACCTGCCACTCCTATCTACTCTGAGTGTTCTGTTGAGCTGCCACTCCCCTCCCACCTGCCTAGCATTGTCAGATGACTGTAACCTGTCCCTGCCACCTCCACCCTGCCTGTCCACATGCCATGCCCCTATCCCCTTCCTCCTGTCCTCCATGGTCCATTTTACTGCCACACCCTTCTGCCCTCCCTGGTCTGTTGTGCTGCAACTGCTCCTCCTGCCTGCCCCACGTGGTCTGTTCTGAGGCCCCTTCCCCTGAACTCTCTTGTCTGTGCCCAGGTCCTGACCCTCCCTTCTATCCTCCATGGTCCTGTGTGCATGCCCCTGCACCTTCCTTCTTGTCCATCATAGCCATTGTGCTGCCACTAACCCTCCCGCTTGCCATGCATGGTCTTCTGTGCTGCCATGGCCCCTCCCACCTTCCCTGTGTGGTCAGCTAGCTGCCCCAGACCCCCTCCCACCTTCCCTTCATGGTCTGTGTGTATGCCATCATAGTCTCACTGTTGCTCTCCATAGTGTGTCTTGTTTCTAGTGCCCAACCTGCCTGACCTTCATGGTCATCTTGCTGCTCCTGCCCTGCCCCCTTGCCCCCAGCCCTCTGTTTCCATGTGCAGACCCCTATTCCCCCCTCCTGGCTTTTCTGTTCCATTGTAATGCCCCTGATCCGTCCCTCGGGCCCTTTATGGTCTGTTATGCTGCAGCTTTCTCTCCTGCCTGTCCATTATGGTCAGCTAGCTACCATTGCCTCTTTCCCCTCTGTTCTCTGTTGTCCATGTGCATGGTCCTGTCCCCTCCCTATTGCTTTCTATGGATTGTTGTGCTGCACTCCCGTCCCGCATGCCCTGTGTGGTGTATTGTGCTGCTGCAAACACTGATGCCTGCCCTGTAGGGTCAGTTTGGTGCACCTCTCCATGTCCCTCCTGTCCTCTGTTATCCGAGTCCATGTCCCTACCCCAATTCCTCCTGCCTACCATGATCCAATGTCCCATACTTGCGAACATTTTGAACTTGGTAAGAAGGAGATTTTGAAAAAAAACTGGGGTATTGATTTTCCCCTTTGAGTTACATTGAAAAAGAGGAGATTGTAGACAGGAGACAGATCAAATAAAGCCCATTTGATATTAAAAACATTGGACGTTTCCTGGCTGAAATGGGTCTGTTGGCATGTATGGTTGTACTACCACTGCCTCTTCCTTCTGCCCACAATGGTCTATTATATTGCCACAGCCTCTCTTGCCAGTCCTGTATTTTTGGTTTGTTGCCCCTGCCCCCCTTTCCACTGCCCTCCATAGTCTGTTGTGCTGCCACTGCCCTTCCTGTCTGCACAGTGTGGTCAAATTGTTGCCTCTGCACTCTCCTACCTGCCTTCAATTTTCAGAGTCCGTGCCCCTGGCCTCTGCCTCTCAACAGTATCCCAATGAACAACTAGATTGCTAACATTCTATATTTATTACAAAAGTGTGGAACGCCTGACGTCATCTTGATGTAATCAAAACTGTAATCCCTAGAGCATTTCCTTTAGAAATTACATATATGAGAGGGTCTTATTTGCATCAAAATTATGGTTAGTGCTCTAAAAAACTAAAATGAGGACATATTTTCTGAGTTTTCCAATAGCTACAAAGAACTTTTAAATTTTTTGTAATCTTTATGTTTTTTTATCCAGTTGACCACTTGATTAAATGTTGCACTTAGGGTAGAGGATGTGGTGTTACTTCCAGAGCTGCAGACTTTGCAACTGGGGAACCAGGTTGGAGTTTCTGCTTCAGCTCAACATTCTGTGATTCTGGTCAAATCACTTAATCTCCCCATGTCTACAACCAAAATGAATTTGATCTTGTGTGATGTAATCAATGCTCATGTAAAGCACTCCAATACCTGACAAGTCTGCACCAAATAAAACTGCAAATACACAATAAATAAGTGTTTTGCACACTTCTGTCATTGGACTACATGTGGGCTACATCTGGGTGATATTTGTGCTGCATTTGGGCTCTTTTGTCTCTGGTGGCCATCATGGGGATTTATTTGTTATGAAGTTTCCTAATTTCCTCATTTACTGCAGTCTCCTCAGTAGGAAATGCTTTCAGTTTTTTACTTTGATTCCATCAAGAAGGTATTCAGATATGTCACACATTTGCCATAAATTCTGAATGTTATCACTCTAGTTGTTCATTAGATCACTGTAGTAAAGCTACTGCTCACCACAGAAGTCTGCTGCTGGTATTAAAAGTGCATGTTTCAGTCTGCATATCAGAATTTTTGAATGAAATAGAAGAGGATTTGAGAAGTCACTCAAAATGTGCCCTCATTTTTCTTTCTTCAGCACTAATCATAATTTCTATGGCAAAATGAACCGCCTCATTGTGTTCCATTTTAAATTAAATGTTTTAAATGTTACCAGTTTATTCCAATCAAGATGGCTTCAGGTGTGCCATACTTTTGTCATAAGTAAGACAGTAAGTGCTCTAGTTGTTCTTAAGAACACTCTGGGACATTCTGTCATTGGGCTATACTTGGGCTACATCTGGGTGATGTTTGGGCTACATTTGGGCTCTTTTGTCTCTGGTGGCCATCTTGGGAGATTTATTTGTTATGAAGTTTCCTAATTTCCTCATTTACTGCAGTCTCCTCAGTAGGAATTACTTTCAGTTTTTTACTTTGGTTCCATCAAGAAGGCATTCAGATGTGTCACACATTTGCCATAAATTCTGAATGTTAGCACCCTAGTTGCTCATTAGATCACTGTAGTAAAGCTACTGCTCACCAGGGAAGTCTGCTGCTGGTTTTCAAAGTGCATGTTTCAGTCTGCATGTCAGAATATTTTTATGAAATAGAAGAGGATTTGAGAAGTCAAAATGTGCCCTAATTTTCTTTCTGCAGCACTAATCATAATTTCTATGTCAAAATGAACCCCCTCATTTTGTTTCTTTGTAAATTTAGGTGCCGATCACGATCCGGTAAAACAATTCCCCGTACGACTCGTATCCGGTCTTTTTACCGTACGAATCGTACAAGTGCTGTACAAACTGGCAATCACGATTCGCATGGTAAAAAGCCCATACGAGTCGCATTGGGAATAATTCCCCACACGTCCTCGGGTCGGAAAAAGTGTCCGACACGTCCTCGGACGATTTACCGTACAAACGTGAAAAGCGAAGTCCGACCGGGGAATCACGATCCATCCCGGGCGTCCGAATGTACAACCGTATGGTTAAAAGACCGTCCGCACCGAACTCCTATAGCAACCATGGAGACGTCCAAACAGGTGCCCGGTACGCGCCGTACCCCCCCCAGCCCCCGCATGTACGCGCCGTACCCCCCCCAGCCCCCGCATGTACGCGCCGTACCCCCCCCAGCCCACACATGTACGCGCCGTACCCCCCCAGCCCCCGCATGTACGCGCCGTACCCCCCACCAGCCCCCGCATGTACGCGCCGTACCGCCCCCAGCCCCCGCATGTACGCGCCGTACCCCCCCAGCCCCCGCATGTACGCGCCGTACCCCCGTGTATGTACACCTGAGTACGTGTCGAACTGTACGTGTCGAACCCCCCGTGTATGTACACCCGAGTACGTTCGAGTCGTACCCCCCCATGTATGTACACCCGAGTACGTTCGAGTCGGTACGCGCTGGGGGTACGCACCGTACATACACGGGTGGGGGTACGACTCGAACGTACTCGGGTGTACATACACGGGGGGTACGGCGCGTACATGCGGGGGCTGGGGGGGGTACGGCGCGTACATGCGGGGGCTGGGGGGGTATGGCGCGTACATGCGGGGGCTGGGGGGGGTACGGCGTGTACATGTGGGGGCTGGGGGGGGTACGGCGCATACATGTGGGGGCTGGGGGGGGGTACGGCGCTTACCGGGCCACCTACTCTGGTCGTTTCGCGCCGTACTTCGCATTTCCGGCACTTTTTGGGTGCCGTAAAAATATTGCCGTCCGGACTGCTGTCGGTTCGAATCGTAATTCCTGGGTCGTGAAACGCTGCCTGGAAGCGTCCCGACGTCACGTCGCAGCATTCCCGGATCAAATTCGTATGCATATTTTCGTCGGTCGGTGTTTTTTACGATTCGTACGGAAATGGTGTTTCCGTGCGAATCGTAATTCCATGTTTGTAATGTTTTACAACCGGGTACGAGTCGGACGGAGAATACGCTCCGACCGACGGTTCGTACCCGGTTTTTACCGGATCGTAATCGGCACCTAAATGTTTTAAGTGTTACCACTTTATTCCAATCAAGATGGCTTCAGGTGTGCCATACTTTTGTCATAAGTAAGACTGTTAGCGCTCTAGTTGTTCGTTAGAACACTCTTGGACATTCTGTCATTGGGCTATACTTGGGCTACATCTGGGTGATATTTGTGCTACATTTGGGCACTTTTGTCTCTGGTGGCCATTTTGGGAGACTTATTTGTTATTAAGTTTCCTAATTTCCTCATTTACTACAGCCTTCTCAGTAGGAAATACTTTCAGTTTTTTACTTTGATTCCATCAAGAAGGCATTCAGATGTGTCACACATTTGCCATAAATTCAGAATGTAAGCACTCTAGCTGCTCATTAGATCACTGTAGTAAAGCTACTGCTCACCAGAGAAGTCTGCTGCTGGTATTGAAAGTGCATGTTTCAGTCTGCATGTCAGAATTTATTAGTGAAATAGAAGAGGATTTGAGAAGTCACTAAAAATGTGCCCTAATTTTTCTTTCTTCAGCACTAATCATACTTTCTATGGCAAAATGAACCCCCTCATTTTGGTCCTTTTTAAATAAATGTTTTAAGAGTTACCACTTTATTCCAATCAAGATGGCTTCAGGTGTGCAATACGTTTGTCATAAGTAGGACTGTTAGCGCTCTAGTTGTTCTTTAGAACACTCTGGGAAGCTACAGTAGAACACAAAGGAATCAACTGACAGTCTCTGTCCTTGTTGGATGTACATGTTTTACTGAGAATGTCAGACTTCATTCTCACATGACTGAGAAAGATAATGTGAATTTACAGAAAATATGCTCTCAGTTTAGCTTATAGATCACCTTCCAAACCTCTGTAGGAAAAGCATGAGAAAATAGTTTTCTCTCAAACATGATTCATGATATCACAGCAGAAGGCTTTTTCACATGGTAAAATCACCTTAGAACACACCACAATTCCTAAAATGAGTATGGTACCATCAACAAATGATTTATAATGTAACTAAAGTCTTAAAACCTTCTGTTAACTGCAATGCTTTTTAATTAGGTGCTATCATGTTTATTGGTCCCAAGATCGCTGCCAACACTTCTTGGATGAAGTACTGACAGCCAATCAGATCTCACGATGAGATGTGTGGTTAGGCTCCACCCAGATATATCTATCTTTTTAACTCTAATTTTCTCAGGAACTACTGAACGGATTTACACCCTTTAAGCATAAAGCACGAGTCTGAACTGAGGACTACCTCTTTGCCAAATTTGGTGTAATTCCGTTCAGCAGTTCGGGCTGTAGCTACGTCAACAGGTCCTATGGGAAAATGCATGGGGAATACGTGTTTTGGGAACCCCCTTTTTTCTCGGCCCCCGCTTGACGAATCATCGTGAAATTTTCAGGATAGGAGTGGACCGGAGCTGGCCAAAAGTTTGGAAAATTTAGCGAAGATTTGTCAATCAGCGCCAACGTTATTCCAAATAGAATGTTGCGGATTTCCTATGGAAAATAGGTCCTAACTATAACTACCTACTGGCGACTGCCAGTAGGTTATATATATATATATATATATATATATATATATATATATATATATATTCACTGAAAAAACCATGGGTTTCACACACGTTATAGTTAGGAATTAGCATTTAAAAAACCTTAGAAATTCAATGAAAAAACCAAAGGTTTCACACATGTTATAGTTAGCTGGACATTTCACTCGTAAAAAACCATTGAAATTCCCCCGTTATAGTTAGTTCAGCTAACTATAACTCGCGCGCCCGCAATGCACTACTGATGACGTCACATATTACATCACTCATGACATGGTCACTGACATCACTCATGACATCACTGATGACATCTCAAATGACATCACTGATGACATCACTGATGACATCATCCTTGTGAGTGGCAGACCTCCTCTCCCCCTAATATAACCATTGAAACACACATTCAAAAATAGAAACTAAAATGTTCAAAATAATGAACATATCAATATCAGTTACAACAACCTATTCAGTAATTCTAAGAACCACATACACATACAGTAATTCACCAACAGTCCTCTACAGTCACTCATACATGTACTCACTCATCATATGTACTCATACACCTGTACATCCCGTTACACAATGCCACTCATCCATAGAGTAACTCACACACATAGTCACTCATGCTAATAAAGAATCAATCATCCATTTACTTGCATATACAGTTATACACACACCACCACACTTACTTCTACAGAAACTTACATATACTTACTCTTTTAAACAATCACTTATAGAAACACATACTTATTCATACAGGAACTCTTCCAATCTCTCACTCTCAGATATACTCACTTATATACACCAATAGTCACATATACTAGTTTAAAACATATGTAGTTACTCATAAAGACACTATTGAGACAGTCATTCACTCACTAACACACCCATGCACACACTCATCCACCCATACAGTCCTGCACACATGCTGTATTCAACACATACAAACAGTGAGTCACTCATTCATGCACCTATGCACTAAGTAATACCCCCCACCGAACCATACAGAAACTCAGACACTCATAGTGATAAAAAACCAACTAATAACCTATATAGACACTCATGTAGCTACTCACCAACCCATGCAGCCACTTATACACAAAGTAAGAAACTGATACAGATATTTAAATATTTAAAGATTACTCAGTAAGCCATGTATTCACTATGATACACTTAAACAGTCAGTTACACAAAAAAAATTCCAAAAAAAAGTATCCATTTAGACACTTATATACCCATTTATTCTTCCTTTGACCTTGAGATATACATAAATATAAAAAATATATAATTTTCATAAAAACACACAATCACTGGATGATGTCATCAGTGATGTCATCAGTGATGTCATTTGAGATGTCATCAGTGATGTCATGAGTGATGTCAGTGACCATGTCATGAGTGATGTAATATGTGACGTCATCAGTAGTGCATTGCGGGCGCGCGAGTTATAGTTAGCTGAACTAACTATAACGGGGGAATTTCAATGGTTTTTTACGAGTGAAATGTCCAGCTAACTATAACATGTGTGAAACCTTTGGTTTTTTCATTGAATTTCTAAGGTTTTTTAAATGCTAATTCCTAACTATAACGTGTGTGAAACCCATGGTTTTTTCAGTGAATTTCAAAGGTTTTTTAAATGCTAATTTCTAACTATGCCTACAGAGATAGGACATGTGAAGAAAGAAGAAAAAATGCACAGAAAGAAACAAAAGAAGTGCAGAAAGAAGCAACAGAAGTCCTCAAATACGAAGATAAGTGCAGGAAGAAGGATAACGTGCAGAAAGAACAAAAAGAAGAGCAGAAAGAAGCCTTGTTGCAAAATCATCCTGTACCCTCAACTTTTTCAGACGGATACTGGTGGTAACGGAGTCTGACTAACCAGTCCTAGAGCCAGTGCTATGTTAAAAGACACTTAGAATACAGTGAAAACACCTACATACACTAGGGAACATTATGCGTTGGGGTCCCCCTGTGATTAGCATGACCTCCTCTGTAAGCCCCTAGTGTATAATAGGGCATGGGGATTAAAACTACCTCTTAAAACAGGCCACAGGGCGTTTTTGCACACATTAACTCAGGCCCCGTCCCCTCCCTTCACCACTGTGTAAACACGCCCTGTGTCCATTTTTAGTTGGGAGATTAAGTTCATTTGAATCCTGAGGGTCCCTAGGGTCCAACTAGCCCACTAGGTACCTCCAGTAAGTGCCACAGAGCTGCGTTGCAGAGAGGTGTAAAAAGTGGCACGGCCTGGACCACCTCTCTGCAATGCAGCTCAGTGGCGCTTACTGGAAGCACTTGGTGGGCTAGTTAGCCCCCAGGGGCCCTCAGTATTGAAGGGAAATTATATCCCCAATTTAAAACATGCCATAGTGCGTGTTTGCACACGTCACCTCAGGCCCCGTCCCCTCCCTTCACCACTGTGTAAACGCGCCCTGTGGCTGTTCTAAGTTGAGAGTCCCCCTGAATCCTAAGGGTCCCTAGGGTCAAACTAGACCACTAGGTACCTCCAGTAAGCGCCACAGAGCTGCGTTGCAGAGAGGTGTAAAAAGGGGCTTGGCCTCAGAACACCTGGCTGCAGCGCAGCTCCCTGGCGCATACTGGAGATGCCTGTTGGGGGCGCGTTTGCAGAGTGCTGCACGGAGGGGGCATGGCCTCCGGCACGATGCCAGTCTTTTATTTATTTTAGTTTTTTAAGAAGGGGGGCTGTTTGGTTCCCCTTCTTATTCTAATTTATTGGCCCTGATGACCCCATCCCCCAGGGCCAGTCTCCTAATTATATTTTTTTGACCCCAATCCCCAGGGCCGGCCACTGTTTTTTATTATTTTTAAAAAATATATATTTATAGACACACCTAGGACATGCTGGACAAACCGTACGTACCTATCACCATGACGATTTGCGTGATATTCATTAAAAGGCGACTATGCATGCAATGAATCCACGTGGAATGTATTTACACCACTAGTGAAGCTCTGACATGTCTGATGCCCTACCGTGCCTAATCCTGGTAGACACCCTTGTCGTTTATTTATACAAACATGGGTAGCTATTGACGGGCACATTTAATACACATGCACACCAAGCCATTCAAAGGGGATTCGACAAAAATTCGACCAAAACTATGCAAGAAACCCCCCTCACGGTTAATAAAACACACATCCACTGCCGGATGTGTAATACTTTTTATTTTACTCTCTGGAAAGGGGACGAACATCACTTGAGAGTCACAGCGTGCTCCTGACAGAGCCCAATGCTGTGTTACACCCACCATTGCCTGCCGAGTGCCACACACCTCTGTGTTGTATTCCACTAGCTAGTGCATATGCTATGACACTCTCTAGCCCATGTGCACTGTAACACCACCCCGTGAATATGTCATGCCACACTTGTCTTCGCACGGGTTATATTGCCCCATCTAACGTGCCTTTCTCGATGCCTATGTTATAACGCATAGTGCTATGCCATACATATTACAATCTGGGATCCATATATTTGTCACAGTGCATATGCAACGTTACACTCCCCAGCACATATTTTATATTACAACTTTAGAGACTAGTTAGGTTACACAACACTGCCCTGTGCATATTACACTCCAAGGCGCATATCGCATAGCACGCGCTAGTGCCTGTGCTATCTCGCGTTCTCCAATGAATCTGTCATTGCGCACAATGTATTGCAAATTATATTTCACGCCCGGTTCATCTTATATCACACTTTTTGGTGCATAGTTTATACCATACACTATATCTAGTTTTCATTTTCAATCGTGCTCTCAGGACTATGTTCTATATAACACTGTGTTCACCTACCCTTTTCACGGGCATTACATTTTGCGATAGGGGGTGGAGGGTCAGGGGGTGTTTCTGCCAAGTGAGCCCGGAGTCACAGTCACAAACGTCCTCTTCTTCCTGAATAAAAGTGAGATTATGCTGCATACTTGTTCATATTTTAAGTAGTTCGCACAGACACAATGTTTTAAAAACAATAAAGTTCCTAATACCCGCCTTCTCTGAACAGTTAGCTTGCTGCCCCATCCCCTTCCTCCCTATCCTCTGTTGTGTGAATCCATGGACTAGCCTCCTCCCTCCTGCCATGCATGGTCTGATGTGCTGCCACTGCCCTCAATTTAGTATGATGTACCAGTCCAGTCCTCCTGCCCTCCATTGCCCAATTCTATGCCCCATCATTGACCTCCTGCTTAAACTCTGTGCTTAGCTTGCTGCCCCTATTCTCCTTCCCCCTGCCCTCCGATGTCTTTGTGCATGCCCCTGCTCCATCCTTTTTGCCCACCATGTCCCATGGACCTGCCACTCCTATCTACTCTGAGTGTTCTGTTGAGCTGCCACTCCCCTCCCACCTGCCTAGAATTGTCAGATGACTGTAACCTGTCCCTGCCACCTCCACCCTGCCTGTCCACATGCCATGCCCCTATCCTCTTCCTCCTGTCCTACATGGTCCATTGTACTGCCACACCCTTCTGCCCCCCCTGGTCTGTTGTGCTGCAACTGCTCCTCCTGCCTGCCCCGTGTGGTCTGTTGTGAGGTCCCTTCCCCTGAACTTTCTTGTCTGTGCACAGGTCCTGACCCTCCCTTCTATCCTCCATTGTCCTTTGTGCATGCCCCTCCACCCTCCTTCTTGCCCATCATAGCCATTGTGCTGCCACTAACCCTCCCACTTGCCATGCTTTGTCTTCTGTGCTGCCATGGCCCCTCCCACCTTACCTGTGTGGTCAGTTAGCTGCCCCTGACCCCCTCCCACCTTCCCTCCATGGTCTGTGTGTATGCCATCACAGTCTCACTGTTGCTCTACATGGTGTGTCTTGCTTCTAGTGCCCACTGCCTGACCTCCATGGCTATCTTGCTGCTCCTGCCCTGCCCCCTTGCCCCCAGCCCTACTCCCTCCCTCCTGGCTTGTCTGTTCCATTGTAATGCCCCTGATCCGTCCCTCCTGCCCTTTATGGTCTGTTATGCTGCAGCTTTCTCTCCTGTCTGTCCATTATGGTCAGCTAGCTACCATTGCCTCTTGCCCCTCTGTTCTCTGTTGTCCATGTGCATGGTCCTGTCCCCTCCCTCTTGCTTTCTATGGATTGTTGTGCTGCACTCCCATCCTGCATGCCCTGTGTGGTGTATTGTGCTGCTGCAAACCCTGATGCCTGCCCTGCAGGGTCAGTTTGGTGCACCTCTCCATGTCCCTCCTGTCCTCTGTTATCCAAGTCCATGTCCCTATCCCATTTCCTTCCATGATCCAATGTACCATACTTGCGAACATTTTGAACTTGGTAAGAGGGAGATTTTGAAAAAAAACTGGGGTATTGATTTTCCCCTTTGAGTTACATTGAAAAAGAGGATATTGTAGACAGGAGACAGATCAAATAAAGCCCATTTGAGCTTAAAAACATTGGACGTTTCCTGGCTGAATCGGGTCTGTTGGCATGTATGGTTGTACTACCATTGCCTCTTCCTTCTGCCCACAATGGTCTATTACATTGCCACAGCCTTGAAGGAGGGTAGATTTTGTATCACAGGGGGCCCCTGGCCCGTTCTGTCCACACCTGAAGTATGAGACCCTTGTCCTTGCCCTGCCAGCTGCATTTGTAGGCCGTATTAAATTGACCAGCGGGTCCTGTATTGCTATATAATTATCCTGAGACATCCTTACCACTCAGCCAGCATAAAACCCCTGTGTAGGCCCTTCTGTTCAATATGTAGGCCTCTTTGTTAAATTGACCATAGCTCTGCAATTTTAGTGTATAGCAGTCTGAAGGCAGGTCTGCGAGGCCTTCTGATCCAAACTAGTAGCCCCCACCCTACCCGAGTGCTCCGTGCTCGGTATCAAAGTTCAACATCCCCCTGAAGCTGTCGACATACAGTAGGCTGCATCCTGGACTGGTACTTGCGTCCTGGGCAGGTTTCCCGCTTTTAAGGAAGTGGCAACCGCAGAGCGTCAAGTTAGGAGAACTGAGGAGATTTTATACATGAATATATTGAATTCCCGTACAATACCCATTATTTTCTGCTTGCTCTATGGAACTTACGATAAGCGATTGGCCTGAGAGACTGACCTTTTCACCCAGTCCATTGTCAGCATTAAGTGGGTAAATGACGAAATGTCTGGTAAAATCTGCAGTCGAAGCTTTTGGGTAGCATACGTAGGTAGATGTAGCGTGCAAAGGAGCCCACAAAATGATATAAAAAGGGAGCACCCACAGATATCGACGGACTACCTCGCCGTCTGTATGTAGGTTAACAGGCAGTGCAGGTTTTCCCCAAGAGCTGGGAGCTCTTGTCTTCCTTTGCTTAAAATGTCTTGCTCTGCTTTGCTTGAAGTATCTTATTCTATTTTACCTATATGAAATGTCATGTTATGTTTAACCATTGTTCTCTTTACTTTTGCATTTAAAAGATTTTGTATTGTAATTGCAGGAATGCTTGCTCTAAGAGTAAACGTGAGTGTTCCTAGGTAACATTTTCCTTGGTGTAACTTGTTTCTCATGATGCATTTATAGATGTGTTTTCTCTCTCTCTCTGTCAGTACATTAATTGAGATACAGAGAATATTATGACAGCTGTATGATTATCTGGATTCTGTTTTTTGTACTTTATGTCTCTATTCTGCGGTTTCTTTGAAGTTGCATCTTCTCATTAAACTGCCATCGTATTCTGCCTCCAATTCCATGTCTCATATGTCTGTTTTCTTCATTTTTGGAGCAAGCGTTCCTAGGCACCCCGGCTCAAATTAAGGTGCCCCTTTTGTCCCTGACTCACTCTCCTGCTCAGTTCTGTGGTGGCTCCCGGGGATCTGGGGACCGCCCCTAGCTTCCTTGACCCGTAATAGATCTTCCCTCCAACAGCCTCTCTTGCAAGTCCTGTATTGTTGGTTTGTTGCCCCTGCCCCCCTTTCCACTGCCCTCCATAGTCTGTTGTGCTTCCACGGCCCTTCCTGCCTGCTCAGTGTGGTTTAAATTGTTGCCTTTGCACCCTCCTACCTGCCTTCAATTTTCAGAGTCCGTGCCCCTGGCCTCTGCCTCTCAACAGTATCCTAATGAACAACTAGATTGCTAACATTCTATATTTATTACAAAAGTGTGGAACGCCTGACATCATCTTGATGTAATCAAAACTGTAATACCTAGAGCATTTCCTTTAGAAATTACATATATGAGAGGGTCTTATTGGCATCAAAATTATGGTTAGTGCTCTAAAAGACTAAAATAAGGACATATTTTCTGAGTTTTCAAATAGCGACAAAGCACTTTTAAATTATTTGTTATCTTTATGTTTTTTTATCCAGTTGACCACTTGATTAAATGTTGCACTTAGGGGAGAGGATGTGGTGTTACTTCCAGAACTGCAGACTTTGCAACTGGGGAACCAGGTTGAAGTTTCTGCTTCAGCTCGACATTCTGTGATTCTGGTCAAATCACTTAGTCTCCCCATGTCTACAACCAAAATGAATTTGTTCTTGTGTGATGTAACCAATGCTCATGTAAAGCACTCCAATACCTGACAAGTCTGCACTATATAACACTGCAAAAACACAAAATAATAAGTGTTTTGCACACTTCTGTCATTGGGCTATATTTGGGCTACATCTGGTTGATTTTGGGCTACATTTGGGCTCTTTTGTCTCCGGTGGCCATCTTGGGAGATTTATTTGTTATGAAGTTTCCTAATTTCCTCATGTACTGCAGTCTCCTCAGTAGGAAATGCTTTCAGTTTTTTACTTTGATTCCATCATGAAGGTATTCAGATATGTCACACATTTGCCATAAATTCTGAATGTTAGCACTCTAGTTGCTCATTAGATCACTGTAGTAAAACTACTCCACCATGGAAGTCTGCTCCTGGTATTAAAAGTGCATGTTTCAGTCTGCATGTCAGAATTTTTTAATGAAATAGAAGAGGATTTGAGAAGTCACTCAAAATGTGCCCTCATTTTCTTTCTTCAGTATTAATCATAATTTCTATGGCAAAATGAACCTCCTCATTGTGTTCCTTTTTAAATTAAATGTTTTAAGTGTTACCAGTTTATTCCAATCAAGATGGCTTCAGGTGTGCCATACTTTTGTCATAATGAAGACAGTAAGCGCTCTAGTTGTTTTTAAGAACATTCTGGGACATTCTGTCATTGGGCTATACTTGGGCTACATCTGGGTGATATTTGGGCTACATTTGGGCTCTTTTGTCTCTGGTGGCCATCTTGGGAGACTTATTTGTTATGAAGTTTCCTAATTTCCTCATTTACTGCAGTCTCCTCAGTAGGAAATACTTTCAGTTTTTTACTTTGATTCCATCAAGAAGGCATTCAGATGTGTCACACATTTGCCATAAATTCAGAATGTTAGCACTCTTTTTGCTCATTAGATCACTGTAGTAAAGCTACTGCTCACCAGGGAAAACTGCTGCTGGTATTGAAAGTGCATGTTTCAGTCTGCATGTCAGAATTTTTTAATGAAATAGAAGAGGATTTGAGAAGTCACTCAAAATGTGCCCTAATTTTTCTTTCTGCAGCACTAATCATACTTTTTATGGAAAAATGAACCCCCTCATTTTGTTCCTTTTTAAATTAAATGTTTTAAGAGTTACCACTTTAATCCAAGCAAGATGGCTTCAGGTGTGCCATACGTTTATCATAAGTAGGACTGTTAGCGCTCTAGTAGTTCTTTGGAACACTCTGGGAAGCTGCAGTAGAACACAAAGGAATCAACTGACAGTCTCTGCCCTTGTTGGATGTACATGTTTTACTGAGAATATCAGACTTCATTCTCACATGACTGAGAAAGATAATGTGAATTTACAGAAAATAAGCTCTCAGTTTAGCCTATAGATCACCTTCCAAACCTCTGTGGTAAAAGCATGAGAAAATATTTTTCTCTCAATCATGATATCCCAGAAGAAGGCTTTTTCACATGGTGAAATCACCTTAGAACATACCACAATTCCTAAAATGAGTATGGTACCATCAACAAATGATTTATAATGTAACTAAAGTCTTAAAACCTTCTATTAACTGCAATGCTTTTAAATGAGGTGCTATCATGTATATTTGTCCCAAGATGGCTGCCAACACTTCTTGGATGAAGTGCTGACAGCCAATCAGATCTCAGGATGAGATGTGTGGTTAGGCTCCGCCCACATATATATATGCTTTTAAATGCTATTTACTCAGGAAATACTGAACAGATTTACACCAGACCTGCAAAAGGCACTTCCTTGACCTTATGGCTACCTCTCTGCCAAATTTCTAGTAATTCTGTTCAGCCGTTCGGGCTGTAGCTCGTTCTAAAGGTCCTATGGAAAAATGCATGGGAAAAACGCGTTTTGGGACCCCCCTTTTATCTCAGCCCCCGCTTGACGAATCCCCCCGAGACTTTCAGGGTAGGAGCGGAGCGTAGCGCCCCACCTATTTTGAGAAATTCGCGAGGATTCATCGACCGGCGCCAAAGTTATTCAAAATAGAATGTTGCGGATTTCCTATGGAAAAGGGGTCCTAACTATAACTACCTACTGGCGACCGCCAGTAGGTAATATAATCTACTGGCAGTCGCCAGTAGATAGTTATAGTTACAACCTAGTTTCCATAGGAAATCTCAAAATTCTATTTTGAATAACTTTGGCGCCGGTTGACGAATCCTCACGAAATTTTCAAAACTAATGGGGCGCTCCACTCAGCTCCTACCCTGAAAGTCTCAGGGTGATTCGTCAAGCGGGGGCCGAGAAAAAGGGGGGTCCCAAAACGCGTTTTCCCCATGCATTTTTCCATAGGACCTTTAGTCGCAGCTACAGCCCGAACGGCTGAACAGAATTACGTGAAATTTGGCAGAGAGGTAGCCATAAGGTCAAGGAAGTGCCTTTTGCAGGTCTGGTGTAAATCTGTTCAGTATTTCCTGAGAAAATAGCATTTAAAAGCATATCAATATCTAAAACACGCCCTGTGGTGCGTTTTAAGTTGGCGAATTCATTCCTCTTCAATCGAGAGGTCCCCTAGGGGTCAACTAGCCCACCAGGTACCTCCAGTAAGCGCCACGGAGCTGCGTTGCAGAGTGTTGTAAAAAGGGGCGTGGCCTCTGAACACCTCTCTGCAATGCAGCTCCCTGGAGCATACTGGAGGTACCTGGTGGGCAAGTTGGCCGCCAGGGGACCTCAAGATTCAAGGGGACTTAATCCCCCAACTTAAAACACGCCACAGGGTGCGTTTGCACAGTGGTGAAGGTAGGGGGCGGGGCCTGAGGTGATATGTGTGCAAACACGCCCTGTGGCGCGTTTTAATTTAGGGAATTAATTCCTCTTCAATCCAGAGGTCCCCTAGGGGCCAACTAGCCCACCAGGTACCTCCAGGAAGCACCACGGAGCTGCATTGCAGAGTGTTGTAAAAAGGGGTGGCCTCTGAACACCGCTCTGCAACGCAGCTCCCTGACACATACTGGGGGTACCTGGTGGGCTAGTTGGCCCCCAGGGGACCGCAGGATTGAAGAGGAATTAATTCCCCAACTTAAAACGTGCCACAGGGCGTGTTTGCACACGTCACCTCAGGCCCCGCCCCCTTCAATTACCATTGTACAAATATTCCTCTAAAATCAGCCGAACTACGATTTCCGATTTACTCACCTGTTATCAGGAGAGAACCCAGGGCTGCATCTTTTAGCCCAGCACTGACCCTGAAAAATAATTCTAAGCGCACTTACCAGTAACTTGTATTTTCTTCCATAGGAATCCATTGTGTGGTTTTCAGCAGAAAATTTTCTAAGTGTCCATTTTTGAAACGTACAAATATTACTCTAAAATCAGCCGAACGACAAATTCAAATTTACTCACCTGTAATCAGGAGAGGACCCAGTGCTGCATCTTTTAGCCCAGCACTGACCCTGAAAAGTAATTCTAAGCGTACTTACCAGTAACTTGTATTTCCTTCCATAGGAATCCATTGTGTGGTTTTCAGCAGAAAATTTTCTAAGTGTCAATTTTGAAACGTACAAATATTCCTCTAAAATAAGCCGAACTACGAATTCCGATCTACTCACCTGTTATCAGGAGAGAACCCAGGGCTGCATCTTTTAGCCCAGCACTGACCCTGAAGAGTAATTCTAAGCGTACTTACCAGTAACTTGTATTTCCTTCCATAGGAATCCATTGTGTGGTTTTCACCAGAAAATTTTCAGTGTCCATTTTTGAAACGTACAAATATTCCTCTAAAATCAGCCGAACTACGAATTCCGATTTACTCACCTGTTACCAGGAGAGAACCCAGGGCTGCATCTTTTAGCCCAGCACTGACCCTGAAAAGTAATTCTAAGCGTACTTACCAGTAACTTGTATTTCCTTCCATAGGAGTCCATTGTGTGGTTTTCACCAGAAAATTTTCAAAGTGTCCATTTTTGAAACGTAGAAATATTCCTCAAAAATCAACCGAACTACAAATTCCGATTTACTCACCTGTTATCAGGAGAGAACCCAGGGCTGCATCTTTTAGCCCAGCACTGACCCTGAAAAGTAATTCTAAGCATACTTACCAGTAACTTGTATTTCCTTCCATAGGAATCCATTGTGTGGTTTTCACCAGAAAATTTTCTGTGTCCATTTTTGAAACGTAGAAATATTCCTCTAAAATCAGCCGAACTATGAATTCCGATTTACTCACCTGTAATCAGAAGAGGACCCAGTGCTGCATCTTTTAGCCAAGCACAGACCCTGAAAAGTAATTCTAAGCGTACTTACCAGTAACTTGTATTTCCTTCCATGGGAGTCCATTGTGTGGTTTTCACCAGAAAATTTTCAAAGTGTCAATTTTGAAACGTACAAATATTCCTCTAAAATCAGCCGAACTACGAATTCCGATCTATTCACCTGTTATCAGGAGAGAACCCAGGGCTGCATCTTTTAGCCCAGCACTGACCTTGAAGAGTAATTCTAAGCGTACTTACCAGTAACTTGTATTTCCTTCCATAGGAATCCGTTGTGTGGTTTTCACCAGAAAATTTTCAGTGTCCATTTTTGAAACGTACAAATATTCGTCAGAAATCAGCCGAACTACGAATTCCGATTTACTCACCTGTTATCAGGAGAGAACCCAGGACTGCATCTTTTAGCCCAGCACTGACCCTGAAAAGTAATTCTAAGTGTACTTACCAGTAACTTGTATTTCCTTCCATAGGAGTCCATTGTGTGGTTTTCACCAGAAAATTTTCAAAGTGTCCATTTTTGAAACGTAGAAATATTCCTCTAAAATCAGCCGAACTACGAATTCTGATTTACTCACCTGTAATCAGAAGAGGACCCAGTGCTGCATCTTTTAGCACAGCACAGACCCTGAAAAGTAATTCTAAGCGTACTTACCAGTAACTTGTATTTCCTTCCACAGGAATCCATTGTGTGGTTTTCACCAGAAAAGTTTCTAAGTGTCTATTTTCACAAACTAAAAATATTCCTAAAAAATCGTCTGTATGACACATTCTTTCAACTGTTTACAGGAGGTTGGCCAGTGCTGGATCCAGGATCCACCACTGAGTAAGAAAAAGTAATGATAACACTACTTACCTGCTAAGTGAATTTTCTGCCGTAGGATAACATTGGTGATTCTATGTGAAAAAATGTCTAAGTGTCAACTTTTAAAATACAATATTATTCCTCAAAAATAACTACTGTAACCAAAGCGCTTTTACTCAACTGTTTACAGGAGATGTCCAAGGACTGAATCTAGGATCCAGTCCTGTGGTTAGAAAAGTAATCCATAAAGTAACTAATTGCATTTCACTAGAAATTCACTTTGAGCTCAATGTTGCTTTGTGTTTGAAATTGTTGCCCATTGCAACAACTGTAACTACTGTACTTAAAAGTCTGTTGCCTATTTGCCAAGTATTTAAACTAATGTAATTCATTCTGAGAAAGCATATTTTGTATTGTAATGTATAATGTAATTATAATGTAATTAAAAAAAATATATCTAAAAATAAATAGTTTAAAAAATATAGTAAATCAGTATCAAAAAAATCAGTATAACAATTAATACATTCAAAATTGTCATTTACAAAACCTTTGAAATTCACTGAAAAAACCATAGGTTTCAGGCCTGACATAGTTAGGAATTAGCATTTAAAAAACCTTTGGAATTCACTGAAAAAACCATAGGTTTCAGGGGCGTTATAGTTAGGAATTGGCATTTAAAAAACCTTAGAAATTCACTGAAAGAAACATAGGTTTCAGGGGCTTTATAGTTAGCTGGACATTTCCCTCTTACAAAACCCTAGAAATTCCCCTGTTATAGTTAGTGCAGCTAACTATAACTCGCGCCCCCGCAATGCACTGCTGATGACATCACATATTACATCACTCATGACATGGTCAGTGACATCACTGATGACATCACTGATGACATCTGAAATGACATCACTGATGACATCACTGATGATGTCATCCAGTGAGTGTGTGTTTCTGTAAATTTTAAATATGTTTAATATATATATAGGGAAAAACCTATGGAAGAATGAGTGGGTGTATAAGTGTGTGAATGGATGATTTAGTAGGTGCGTGACTGACTCTACAAGTGAGTCATTAAACGTATCTTACTCCAGACTAGTGACTAAACTGTGTGAATGTCTGTATCTGTCTGTCTGTTGGTGTATAAGCGGCTGCATGGTTTTGTGAATAGCTATATGAGAGTTTCTATGGGTTATTGATTGGTTGTCTGAGTATCTGTTTTGGTGCCTGAGTGTTTGTGTGGGTGGGATGTGTGTGACTCTGTGCATACATGTGTGAGTGGGTCATTCTATGGGTGCATGATTTTAAGAGTGCATCTGTGATGGAGTGTATGGTTGGGTGAGTGTATGTATGGGTGTGTTAGTGATTGAATGTATATCTCAGTGGTACATGTGTGAGCAACTACATATGTGAAAGGCAGTATATATGTGTGTAAGAGTATATAAGTGGGTATATGTGAGAGTGTGTGATTGTTAGAGTGTATGGATGAGTGTGTGCTTGTATCAGTGATTGTATAAGAGCTTAAGAATGTGGTACTATTTTTATGAGTAAGTGAACTTGTGTGTGTATAACTGCATAGGTGAGCAAATGGGAGTGTGATTAATTATTTGCATGACTGACTAGGTGAGAGAGTACCTCTATGGATGATTGGTGGTGTGTGAGTGTCTATGTAGGTGTATAAATGCATATGATAGTCCTGTACTGAGTGACTGTAAGTATGAGTGACTGTACAGGTGAGTGAGTGGATGTGTGTGTAGATCTAAGAGTCAATGAGTGGGTATGTAGTTATTGGTATTGGAGTATCTATGGTTTTGAGAATGGACATCTGAAATTTTGATTGAGTATATCAAAGGGTGTGAGAAGATGCACTAATTTATCACATGGATGACGTCATCAGTGATGTCATCAGTGATGTCATCAGTGATGACACTGACCATGTCATGAGTGATGTAATATGTGACGTCATCAGTAGTGCATTGCGGGGGCGCGAGTTATAGTTAGCTGAACTAACTATAACGGGGGAATTTCTAGGGTTTTGTACGAGGGAAATGTCCAGCTAACTATAACGTCCCTGAAACCTATGGTTTTTCCCAATGAATATATATATATATATATATATATATATATATATATATTTTCACCATATTTCTTAAAAAAGAAGGACTCAGTCGCACTCACAGGTCACTCTCTATCCTTATTTAATTTTCCCGAAACCATATGAGCCAGAACAAATGCAAGTCCCAAAGTGTTTTGGTCTTAACAAGACCTTGATCACAGGCAGCAACAGTGGCAACACAAAAATCATTAAGTGCAATTAGTGTGTTATGACATCACTTCCTGTTTTGCCGCCGCTATGTATTGTGGAAATTGTAGTGCACAAATAAATTAATTTCAGAAACCCAAACACAAATAAAAGTGCAGCGTGCAAAGATATAAAAATTACAAATCAGGATTTTGCCCTACTTCTATTACAAAAACCCACAGGTGATATTATTAGAAACTTTATTGCATGATTTTTTAAAAACCCTTGCAAACACTGCAGATAAAAATGTTACAATATTTAAATTTGATAAAAGACCCCGGTTCCTGTGGGTAAAAGCACCCGACAACCCAATTTATAAAACTCTCTTGGAGGTGCACTGTCCATAATTTCCATAATGCTGTTCCCTTAAAGAACAAGCATTAAAAATGCAATAAGTCTCGCCTTTTATCAAGTTAAAGCCATTTGCTTTGCTATACAATACCATTAGCAAAGCAACTGGCTTTAACTTAATCAAAGGTGAGACCTATAGCATTTTCAATGCTTGTTAAACTTGGTAACACTGTTTTGTCTGTACATTGGTTGCACTTCTTCAGTACCAATTCAATACCCAAATATAGCACTAAGCAACAGAAAGCGGACTAGTCCAGCTTTGCCAAGGGCCTTCCTCTGAGCTGCAACACGTGTCACTGCATTTTTAGTAACTTTTACACCGTTAGAGGTTAAATCAATATTTTTTACGGGGCTAAAATCTGCAGATTTTGCAGCAGATAGTGGACTATGTGGCAAATGTGGTAAATCGATAATTATGTGAAAATCGACACACAATTGCATAATTCCAGTGCCCTGCTAATAATATATGTGCACGGGCACTTTTCAGTTAGTTAGCAGTACTAATAATGTACTTGCACTTGTACTTTTCAGTTGGGTAGAAGTACTGCTAATATACAAACACTGGCCCTTCTCAGCTGGTAAGCAGTACTGATAATATATGAACATTGGCAGTTTACTGTTAGTTGGCAGTACTGGTAATACACCAGCACTGGCGCTTTCCAAGTTGTTGGCAATACTCAAAATTTAAAATTAGTGGTGTTTCTCGACAGGGTTGGATGCAGGTAATATGCGAGCACAAGCACTTCTAGGCTGGTGTGAATTCTGATAACATGCTATCGTGAGAACTTCTAGGCTGGTGTGAATACTGATAACATGCTGTCGAGAGAACTTCTAGGCTGGTGTGAATACTGGTAGTATGCAAGCACTTCTATGCTGGGTTATAATACTGAAAAATACAAGCACTGATATGCGCTGGGTTATAATAAAGGACAGTGGCACTTCTTGACTGAGTTGTAAAACTGGTAGTACATGAGCACTGGCACTTCGCAAAGGATTGGGATACTGGTAACAAGCGAGCACAAGCACTTCTAGGCAAGAGTGAATACTGACAATATGCATGCACAAGCACTTCTAGGCTGGTGTGTATACGGGTAATATGCGAGCACTTCTAAGCTAGAGTGTATACTGGTACCATACAAGCACCTCTGGGCTAGAGTGTTTACTTGTAACATACAAGCACCTCTGGGCTAGAGTGATACTGGTAACATACAAGCACCTCTGGGCTAGAGTGTATACTGGTAACATACAAGCACCTCTGGGCTAGAATGTATACTGGTAACATACAAGCACCTCTGGGCTAGAGTGTATACCAGTAATTGCGAGTACACGCACTTCTAGTCTAGAGTGAAAACTGGTAATATGTGAGCATGAGCACTTCTAGTCTGGGGTGAATACTGGTAATCTGCGAGGACGAACACTTCTAGGCTGTGGTGAATACTAGTAATATACGCGCACCAGCACTTCTCGGCAGGGATGAATACGTGTTGTAGGTTAAGTGTCTGCCACCTCTGGCTCGATTGTAAGACTAGTAATATGCGCGCACTGACATCCTCCTCTGTCGCTACAATAGCCTTTCAATGGAAGCACCAGTACTTAACAGGCGGATACCAGCACTTCTCAGAAGCGTGTTTGTACTGGGCGGGGGTCGGGGGGATTGAGTATCTGCTCATTTTCTTTCCAAACACCGCCTGCAAGTGGCTTAGCAGCACAGGCGTGTTACCGGGTATTCGGCTGAAAGGCGGTCGCCTTTACAAGCTGCACTTAGGAGACCGGCCATCCTTGATCCTGACCCATGTATCCTGATGCAAAAGCTGCACAGCTCTCAATAAACTGTTTGGAATGTTCAATAAAGAGAGCTTCTGCCACAGCTTTGACCTGTTGACCTTGTAAAATGCCGATTTATGATCAATAAACCCCATATAAATCGGGCTGTTACTAATCTCTGCCTGGTCAATTAAAAAAGAAAGTGCCATAAGTTTGACCGTGGTGCCGGTATTCCTTGTAAATCCAGTTTGGTTTGGTAGAATTATTGAGCATGCCCGGAGTGAGTTTAGCAGTATCCCTGCGAAGTACTTCGCTTCGTTGTCAATTAAGGCATCCAACCGATAGTTGTCTGGGGATTTTTTGTCTCCTCCTTTAACAATTAGGACGAGGATTGATCCTTGCCATGAGGGCGGAATGGTGTTCCTTTCAAGAATGGTAGAATAGAGCAAAGCTAGCTGAGAAGCCCAGAAAACAGGATCCTCCTTAAACAGGGCTGAGGGGATGCCTCCTGGTCCTGGGGCCCCATCTTTTTGTCCTTTTTCAATCTACTTTTGGATTTGGTCCTCCGGGGCTTTGCTGCCCTCTGTACCAGTAGACTGATTGTAGCTTTCAATTTGCTTTTCGATTACTGGCACTTTATATAGGTGCTCTGGCAGTCGATTACCCCCAGTCCAAGGTTGGTTGTAGATGTAGTCTTGTGGGTCATTAAAATTTCTGTACAGGAAAAGGTACCACTTAGATTCCAATATATTAGACGAGGCAACCATGGGGACTCTGCCCCCAAAACTATTTATTGTGCGCCAAAACCTCGCAGAATTGTTTGACCTTATATTATGGTAAAGACTGGTCCAGAATGAATTGCATATGCCCTTCGTTGTTTCCGTTTAGCAGCCTTCAAGTGGCTTCAGGCAACTCTTAGTTTGGTTATTATTAGTGGGTCCATTGGCTTCCTTTTAAGTTCTCGCCATAGCCGGTTCATGCTGCGTTTGGCAGATCGTATCACAGGGTCCCAGGGGGTCGGCTGTTGCGAGCCGATCGCTTTTATGTGTTTTGACGGTTTTGCATGCCTGGCTATCAAGTTTTTTGAGAAACTTATCCAGTTTGCGATTGGGTCCTCCATTGTCCTGCTGTTATTCCCGATCATGTGCTTTGCTTCTGTCGCTAGGAGCTGAAGGTTATTAACTGAACACTTAATGAGTTTTAAGTTAATAGTGGAGCTTTCAAAGGCTTGTGCCACTGCCTGATCGTGGTGCATCAGCCTAATGCTGAGGGAAATTTCTTGAGGACTGTTATCACTTTCTAATCTATTGCCAAACCCGAAGCCAGAGACATGATTCAAGAGGGAAAGGCTGACAAAAGAGTAGTCGATCAGAGACGCTCACGTTTTGGATAGAAACAGGCGGCTTATCAGGAAGGAAACGCCCGTTGAGAGCTCTAAGGCCAAAACCCATAGGCAAAACAGACATTATCATTATTAAGGTTAACATTTCAAAATTGCATACATAATTTCATGAAATTAATGTAATTTCTATTGATCTCGGTGTTAGAGGTTGCACCACATTTTTGCATCAATATTTGAGTTTATAAAGCTCCTATTCCGAACACATTCAACTATTTTTCGTCGGAACTAATAAACAAAATAAAGCTGGTGATAGATGACAACCCTACCTTATAAGGGAATTAAGCGTGGTTTCAACGATATGATAAAAATTCACCTTAACGTCATGCATTGATAAATCCTAATGTTATTGCTTGGGCTGATAATCAATTTAATTCCAAAGGTTATTTATCATTTGGCCCAATTCACAAAGTTCATTCTCAGTTGTCTATCCTAGTATATATATATATATATATATATATATATATATATATATATATATATATATATATATATATATTATCTACTGGCGGTCGCCAGTATATAGTTATAGTTAGGACCGTGTTTCCATAGGAAATCTGCAACATTCTATTTTGAATAACTTTGGCGCCGATTGACGAATCCTCGCGAAATTCTCAAAATAGGTGGGGCGCTCCGCTCCGCTCCTTCCCTGAAAGTCTCGGGGGGATTCGTCAAGCGGGGGCTGAGAAAAAGGGGGGGTCCCAAAATGCGTTTTCCCCATGCATTTTTCCATAGGACCTTTAGTCCGAGCTACAGCCCGAATGGCTGAACAGAATTACTTGAAATTTGGCAGAGAGGTAGCCCTCAGGTCAGGGATGTGCCTTTTGAAGGTCTCGTGTAAATCTGTTCAGTATTTCCTGAGAAAATAGCATTTAAATCAATATATATATCTATAGGCGTGCTCCGAGCGCGTACCGTAAGCTTACCGTACGCGCACGCCGCCGTGCGCGAGCGCGATTCTGATTGGTTGTTAGATCTTAGTAAACATTCGAATCGGTTGAAACCAGGAAGTGTCGGCCGCCATTTTGTCTCTCGCAGTCTGAGGGGGTGAAAAACAAAGGTGGATAACGTGTAAAGGGGGCAGGCTGGACAGTTCCTGACCCCCTAGCCTTGGTCAGGGGGTCCCAGAAGGACCCCCAAGGGCAAAAATGTATTTTAAATTTTTTATGAAAAATCGCGGAGTGCGCGTAGCGTACGCGCACGGTAGAAACGGAAAAATTCTGCGAACTACGTAACGTGGGTGCTCGGTGCGCGAAGCGCACCGAGTGGCCCCAGCGCGCGCACGGTGCGCGAAGCGCACCGTGCGCGCACGGTACGCGCACTGTGAAAAACCTTAAAATAAATAAATAAATAAATAAATACATAACTTAGCATTTAAAAAACCGTACAAATTCACTGAAAAAACCATAGGTTTCACACACGTTATAGTTAGGAATTAGCATTTAAAAAACCTTGCAAATTCACTTAAAAAACCATAGGTTTCACACATGTTATAGTTAGCTGGGCATTTCACTCGTGAAAAACCAATGAAATTCCCCCGTTATAGTTAGTGCAGGCAACTATAACTCACGCGACCGCAATCCTCTGCTGATGACGTCAGATATTACATCACTGATGACATATGTGTTTTTCTGAAAAAAAAATATTTGTAATATATGTATAGCTAAAAATTAATGGAAGACGACATGGGTAAATAAGTGTCTAAATACAGTATTAGCATCAACAGAGGATTGCGGTCGCGTGAGTTATAGTTGCCTGCACTAACTATAACGGGGGAATTTCATTGGTTTTTCACGAGTGAAATGCCCAGCTAACTATAACATGTGTGAAACCTATGTTTTTTTAAGTGAATTTGCAAGGTTTTTTAAATGCTAATTCCTAACTATAACGTGTGTGAAACCTATGGTTTTTTCAGTGAATATATATATACACACACACACATATATGGCTATATATGTATGTATAAGTATATATAGATATGTAAAGACAACAAATAAGCTGTATTTTTTTAAATAAATATTTTCATTTTAATCATACATAAAAAGTAAATAATATATAAAGATACGTTGTACTTAAAATATCTTTAAAATTACATACATTTATATATATATAAAAAAATATAAATTTCATTATACAAACACATATTAATATATATATATATATATATACACACACATCTTTTTATTGCATTTTATGAATAAACAACAATAACAATATATATTTAAATAATATTCACATAAAAATAAAAACTACTTTAGCTATATAATAACAAACATAATATTCCCGCTCCAATTTATACTACAGTAGAGAAAGTGCTTAACTCAGGAGGGGTTACATTTACTATTTCCACTCCAGTCTGTGCAACAGTATGGAAAGCATTTGACTCAGGAGGGGTAGAATTTGCTATGTCCACTCCAGTCTGTGCAACAGTAGGGAAAGCGTTGGACTGAGGAGGAGTAGAATGAACTATTCCCACTTTTGTCAGTGCGGCACTAGGGAAAGCGTTGGAATAAGGAAGGGTAAAATGTACTATTCCCACTTCGGTCTGTGCAACAGTAGGGAACGCATTGGGCTCAGAAGGGGTAAAACTTACTACTCCCCCATCAATATGTGCAACTGTAGGGAAAGTGTTGGACTCAGGAGCGCTAACATTTACTATTCTCACTCCAGTGGGTGAAACAGTAGGGAAATCATTCGACTCAGGAGGGGTAAAATGTACTATTCCCACTCCAGTCAGAGCAACAGCAGGGAAAGCGTTGGACTCAGAAGGGCTAAAAAGTACTATTCCAATTCCGGTCTGTGCAACAGAGAGAGAGAGAGAGAGAGAGTGTAGTTAATTTCAATCAAATAATACATTTTAATAATTCTATTAAATGACAAAAAATATAAATATTTAAATTGTAAAATTATAGGTCTAAATTTTAACAAAAATGTAACAAATTATATAATTATTCCATGTTTTAAATAATTATTATCAATTAAACAAATAATTTTAATGTCATTAAAATGCCACACTATATTCTCACAATCATTACAGCCAACAATGAAAATTTAATTGAAATTAAAAAGCACAATGCAATTGACATAGTACATAATAAATAACACAATGTTTCATAAATGAGAAATTATTTCTAAATGTATTATTACTTTAAAAAATTCCCACCCTATACCTCTACAAACTAAACAACACACACCTAAAAAATAACTTAACAAATGAGTTAGTTTAATAATTCACATAATTATCAATTACATAATTAAAAATAATAATAATTAGTTTTCGAAAATTATTTCTAAATTAACTTCTCACCCTGTACCCCTAAAAACCCAACAACACACACCTAAAATATCTCCTACAAATTATAATAATAACACTATGTACATACTTAATTATCAATTAAACAATTAATATTAATTACCTAATACTCAAATATTTTAATTAACTTCCCACCCTTTACCCCTGCAAACACAATCCACACTTAGAATGTAACTTAACAAATATCTTAATTACAAAATGTACATAATTAATGATCATTTAAATAATTAATGATTGAACATTATTCATTCATTAATTACAATTAATTTATTTACCACCCTTTACCCCTACAAACCCCACAACCTGCACCTAAAACATAACATAAAAATATATTAATTATACACTTTGGATAGTTAATTAGAAATTAAATAATTATTACTAATTCAACATTAATTATTAATTAATTTTAATTAATTTACTTCCCACCGTGTTCCCCTAGAAACCCCACAACCTGCATCTAAAACGTAACTTAACATTTTAATTAATTACACAATTTACATAATTCATTATCAATGAAATAATTATTAATAATGAAAAATTATTTAGCAATTAATTATAATTAATTTACTTCCCATCGTGTACCCCTACAAACCCCACAATCCACAAAACAACTAAAAATTTACAAACTATATTAAAAAACATTAACAATAATTATACAAACAAGTTATAACATATACAATTAAAACGTATAATAAAATACATAAAAGTTGTTAAAAAATAATATTATAAACAACAATATTTTTGTAAACAATATTAACAACACAGACGTTAGTAACATGGATATTAACAACATAGATATTTTTGTAAACGATATTAATAGCATAGATGTTTTTGACATTGATATTAATTACATTAGAAAATCGATATTCTTGTCAATGATATTCCTGCATCATGATATTTGGGGATCACAATATTAAAAATTCTATGTTTCTGCATCTCAATATGATTTACTCTACATTTTGTCCCAATTCTGAAATGTGTATGTCATATTCCAGTGACCAATTGACATCAGCAATTTATTACTATGTTTAAGGCACCGAGCAAATGACTGCAGTGTGTTTAGGACCTTCCATTATACAGAGTCAAACATGCTAATCAATACAATCACAAAAAAGCAAAATTCTGTGAAGAATATGCAGAAAGGAAAATGTCTCACCCTACAGGTCTCATTCTATATTAGAATTGAACATATAAGGTTGTCACAGGCTGAATAACTTTGAATGTCATGATTATTTTGATTGTTTCTAGAGAAAATCTATTTTAGCATTGAAAATGATTGTAATACAAAATGGCATCCCCTGTCTCAATTGAAACCTTATGAGGCAAGATAGCGGTCGACAAGTCGGCTGGTTAAGCAAGCTCCAGCACTCCCTCCCCATCCGATGCTCTGTTGTGATATGAGCAAATACCTGGACTTTTTGGGCATGATTTGGCGCTGGCTGTTGTGGCACGTAGAGCTACCGGCACCTTCGCATCTGGTCCCGCTGAATCCTGTGTCCCGGGCAGCCGTGCAGGTCTTCCGGCTCCGTCAGGTTACTCCAATGGCACCGAAAGCAAGCGGGAAAGGAGTTAAAACCCGCGAAATCAACAGGGAGCCTGGAAAAGTCCCGAGCACCGCCTGGTAAAGCCGGTACCCGGTTGGGAAACGGCGGACCCGTAGATAGAGCGAGCAGAGGGGAAGTACCTGCTCGCACCAGGCAAACAGTCTCCTCTATGTTTAAAGCTCAGCGTCAGAAATCTAAGAATAACGAGGATGGTAAAGAGGATAAACTGCTGCTGGCCAATTCCCCAGGAAAAACTACGGTACCCACAACTTTGCTCATAGTGAGCGAGAGGCATAAAGCTCCGGAGATGAAAATACAAAGTATTAGCAGTGGTGGGTCTTAGTAAGGATGGCAATTGTCTGATACAATGTCTACCGGTTGATGGTATGATGCCTGCTTGCTCTGATGTTAATTACAATGCTTCTATGACTTTTATCGAGGGGGAGTCCGGTGGAGTCAGTGAGGCCATGGGGCTTCAGGAACAATAGTAAAGATGCGCCAGGTGGATTACCTGGCGTCCCTCTGGTGCACACCTGAATGGATCCGTGAAGGAGTAAAATAAAGTAATCCGATTTTAGTTGCGTTGTTTCTCCAAAATGTTTTACACAAAGCTGCTTGATGCGTGGTCAAAAGTACTTTTTATTCAATTGTAACATCAAAGTGAATTCCACTCTTTAGTAGAAACGAAGAGTATAATCAATTAGATGAAGTAGCAAATATAATGATCCCAATGCATTTCGAGTCATTCAGACTCTTCATCAGGGGATAAGGTCCTAGAAATAAAAAAGGTAATCACTACCAAGACATGAGACCACAAATAAAGCGAAATGTTACACATGCGGTGCATTTCTTTTAAGTTGAAATCCAATTAATATATATACGTCATAGTAATGACGACTGGGTGAAATATTACAACGGTCGAAGAAAAAAACCAAGAAAAAAACTAGTGCAGGGTAAACAAGGAAAAATAGGAGGCGCACATGAATGCTTATGTAAACGGTCAGCGTTTAAGAAAAGGAAACCTTATAACCAAGATGCGTGTTGTGAAAACTAAGTCCGCAAATTTAGTAGTGTGAACTCGCGTTTATATCATGGAAATCAAAGCAAGAGTGAACTACATTGTCCAACGATTCAAGAGTGTAGGTAAGAACGGGAGTCAAACACTAGAGTCGTGCGGGTTAAGTCAAGTGATAGTGGTCATGCGAAAACGGTGTGAAACGCCATGAAAATAAGGACCAAAGAAGGGATGGCAGGTTTGAATTAGTTACCTAAATCCCGTGTGAGTTTTCTACTTATCCGGTAATCGAATTTCAGAAAAGACGAATCTAAGGGAAACGGGAATGAAGTAAGGTCATATAAAGTGAATATTCACAAACACAATCCGTGGACGGATTTGTTAGAACCATAACAGAAGTCCCACTCACCAAATGAGAAGCGGTTTTCGGTACACGATGAGGTGCAGAAAGTGACGAAAGACGAGTGATTTCATCGCTTAAAGGCGTTTGAAAAGTTAGCAATGAACACGCATCTTGGTTATAAGGTTTCCTTTTCTTAAACGCTGACCGTTTACATAAGCATTCATGTGCGCCTCCTATTTTTCCTTGTTTACCCTGCACTATTTTTTTCTTGTTTTTTTTCTTCGACCGTTGTAATATTTCACCCAGTCGTCATTACTATGACGTATATATATTAATTGGATTTCAACTTAAAAGAAATGCACCGCATGTGTAACATTTCGCTTTATTTGTGGTCTCATGTCTTGGTAGTGATTACCTTTTTTATTTCTAGGACCTTTTCCCCTGATGAAGATTCTGAATGACTCGAAATGCATTGGGATCATTATATTTGCTACTTCATCTAATTGATTATACTCTTCGTTTCTACTAAAGAGTGGAATTCACTTTGATGTTACAATTGAATAAAAAGTACTTTTGACCACGCATCAAGCAGCTTTGTGTAAAACATTTTGGAGAAACAACGCAACTAAAATCGGATTACTTTATTTTACTCCTTCACGGATCCATTCAGGTGTGCACCAGAGGGACGCCAGGTAATCCACCTGGCGCATCTTTACTATGTCTTTTTGATCCCTTCCGGACAGAGGGATTCACCTCAGTTGCACCCAACAACTTTTTTGAAATCATTGAGATTTTCGCATTTAACTTTATAGACAAAAAGTGTGCCTCACATCTCATTTGCTTCAGGAACAATGCAATATGGGTAATGTAGTTTGTGTTAATACTACCCAGAAAGACTTGCCCGGAACATTAAAACAAAATTTAAACGCCAAGGCTATACAGCATCATATCCAGCCTACTCCTGACCAACAAGATTTAGAGCTGGGTGCCTCCTGTGCCAGAATAGATGGAGATTCCGGGGAATTTTTTTTTTCAATGTCTGATCCATCTATTTCCTCGGGAGATGAGAGCCCTGGGGGGGATGGGGGGAAGACGAGAGCGATCTTAGTGGTCCTGGCCCGGATTTTGAGGAGGGGGAGTTTACCTCTCAAGTGGGGGGAACAGTTCGAAAGAAAAAATCGGACTCTTATGCCCTGGATAAAATCTCTGACCAAGGTGGGTCAATGGTCTGGGACTACTCCTTCACTCCGAATCTGAGCGAAAGCAGAAAGTCAGTAGTAGGAGATCTAAACCAAACCCAAGCTCAAAATCAAAACATGTCTGAAGAAGTAACTCTTGCCACTATTTATCAAAGTATCTTAGCTCATAGGGAGGAAACTCGGGCCGAGAGTGCACGTATCCAGGGAGGATATCGAAAAGTGCAGAACGCAATTCGAAGGGTGGCCAAGACATGTTCAGACATTGTTCCAAGAATGGGAGAAGCAGAAACGAGAATCTCTGTAGTAGAGGATGAACTAGTAGTACAAAAGGCTCGCACTCAGTCTCTGCAAGCACAAAGGGCAGACACAACTTGGAAACTGATGGATTTGGAGAATCGGGCAAGAAGAAATAACTTACGAATATTGGGTATTCCGGAAGGCAAGGAAGGTAAAGACACTTATCAGTTCGTCGTGGATTTGTTCAACGAAGCATTCCCGGATTTGAAATGGGATTGGAAAATAGAGCTCCAGAGAGCCCACCGTTTCCCTTTCAATCAGCATAAGAAGAACAGCCAAGCAGTAGAAAAAGCACGAGCCATTTTGATCTGCCTCAACAATTTCTTGGCTCGAGAAGCCCTATATGATCTTGCTCGGCCAGATAGTAAACGGAAGGGAAAAGGGTGCAAATATTTTGTAAGACCTGATTACTGTCAAGGAACAGTAGAGAAGAGATGGCTGCTCCGCCAATTAATTCCATGCTTTCAAGAGAAAGGGGCTCAAGTGTTTTTTGTTAAACCCAGCAAAGCTTAAGGTGGTCGTTAATGGTGCCGCTAAATTCTTTACATCCGAAGTACAGGGAAAAGATTGTATGCTTACATTGAAGGGAAGTTAGAATATAGCTATGGTCAGCTGCACTGATGCATTGATGCAGGGATGCTTTATTATTTGCTCTTTTTTCTCGCTTCTCTCTTCTTTTTGACCAACGGAAGGGGGGTTACTTGGGGGAGTGAGAGGGGGGTGTAGCTTGCTTTCCATCACTAAGGGCCTACGGTCCTTGTGCCTCATGTGGTGAGTGGAAGGGGAGGGTCTGGTTGGGGGGTTGGGATGCTGGGGTTGTTGTGGGTGGGAGGAGGAGAGGGGTGTGGGGGAGGGGCTCTGTTTTTGCATCTTCGACACATTTTTTAGGAATGGAATACGGATTGGGGCAGTTGAAATATATTTTTTTTAAATGGATAAAGCTTTTTTTCCTCTGTGTGATATGGATTGTAGAGACCTTTGATTATAAGGATGACGGGTAGGCTACGAATTTGCTCAGTTAACATTTGTGGGCTTAATGATAGGAGAAAACGTGGGATGTTGGCAAAACAACTACGGTTTATGCGTATTGATGTGCTATGCCTTCAGGAGACACACATACAATGGAATAATCGTAGATGGCTGGGGGACCTTGGCTTTGAGACACTAACTTGCACTCGGCAAAGCATAAATATTAGGGGGGTGGCAATATTAGCTAGGAATGGAGTATGCCTATGTAAACGGAAAAAGGCAGACAATATGGGTCGTTGGGCGATTGCGGAAATTATAGTACATAATTCAGCCCTGACTTTGTGTTCCATCTATGGGGCTAATTTAGATGATCCTGAGATATTTAATTTTTTTAGTGTAGAACTTGCCCTATGGCCATGCCCCTTAATACTGTGCGGGGATTTTAATATTCATTAAGATAGCCAATATGACTTATATGATATGTCCACATATCAAGGCAAGAAAGTCAGAGTTTTAGAGCCCTTCAAGGGCTGGTAACTGAACATGGACTATCTAATAGCTGGCATAAACTTAAGTTAGCCGACCCAGGGTTTACTTTCTATTCCGCCCCCCATAATAAACATGTTAGGTTAGATTATTTTTTTCTTTCAACTCAATTAGTTGGTACATGTAATATCGAGATCTTCCCCAGAGTTATATCTGATCACAACCCACTGATAATGGAGATCCCTATGCAGGGGGTTGGTAAGGCACGGCGGCCATGGACGTTTGAAAGAAAACTCCTGTTGGATAAGGCATATTGCTTTCACATGGCCAAATGGATTGTTGAGTTTTTTCTATTAATCGGAATACAGCATCAGCCTGCGTAGTATGGGATGCATTCAAGGCGGCTGTTCGAGGGGAAACCTTGAGCTTCTCTATTGCACGCCCAAAAAAAATACAGGGGGAGATCCAAAACTGGGTGGAATTACTAAGGAAAGAAGAATGTGATTTAATAAGGAAAATCCTGCAGGGGACAAGTATAGAGGATTTCCAGCAACAGATTGCTATATTAAAGAATACATTTAATGGGCATATCAGTATGGAGATTGCAGCTAGATACACTCAACAGAAGGCAGAGGCATATGAGTTGGGTGAAAATACTGGTAGAGTCTTAGCCAAGCGAATCTAACAACGAGAGGTCGCCAACCGAATTCTTAAAATCCATGATCATGAAGGGCAGGTTCAGGAGACCCCAACAGGAATCCTAAGAGTTTTTCAAAATTTCTATAAGCAATTATATTCACAGGACTCTGCCGAGACGGAGAATGATTCTCTCGAAGAATTCTTAAGTGAGATAGAAACGCTAAAGGTGACTCAGGATCAAAAGGCAGTATTGGAAACTCAATTTATGTGGGAAGAAATTGAGCTGGCTTGGACATCCCTAGCTCTAGGGAAAGCAGCAGGCCCGACGGCATCCCGCTGGAATTTTATCGAGTATTTCGACAAGAGCTTAAGCATGACATTACATATCTACTCGAACATGCACGAAACAACCATCAGACTCCTGATTCTTGGCGGATGACCACTATTATTGTTTTTAAAAAAAAGGGTAAACCTGAGCTAAATCCTGCTTCCTATAGGCCAATAACGCTTATTAATAGCGACAGTAAAATATACTCGAAATTTCTGGCAACCAGGCTAGGAAAAGTAATAACTCCCTTGGTCTCTCAATACCAACACAGATTTTTTACAGGAAGGGATACGACGGACCATGTCCGCCAGGTGATTGCCCTTCTTGATTGGGCTCAGGCCACAAGGTCACCGCTGGGAGTTCTCCTCTTGGACTCCAAAAAAGCATTCGACAGGGTCTCCTGGCAGTTCCTCTGGTCTGTTTTAAGCTGGAAGGGCCTGGGCATAGGTTTCGTACGGGTGGTCAAAGTGATGTATACATACCCTGAAGCTGTGATTCGGATAGCAGGACAGGAATCAGCAACATTCATCATAAGTAGAGGCACAAGGCAGGGGTGTTCTTGTTCACCCCTCCTTTTTGCCCTATATATCGACCCCTTCTTAAAGAAACTAGAGACCAACATTCACATTAAAGCAATTGAGACTGGGGGTGGAAAAATACAGAGCATTGGCCTATGCCGACGACATCTCGGTCATCACGAGCGATGTAGCTTCTGCCTTCCCAATCGTTAAAGACTTAGCAGATCAGTTTGGTGCCCTATCTGGGTACAAACTAAATGTTGATAAAACCCTAATTATATGCTCAGGCATGACATACCCTCCTGATTTTCCAGTCGTGACAGAGGCCACTTATTTGGGCATCACAATCACCGCCCAGATAGATAAGATTCCTGATTTGAATTTACGCTCTCTAATTGAATCTAGCAATAAGAAACTGGAGAGGCTGGATCATCTACACTTATCTTTGACTGGGCGGAGTAACTTTTTAAAGATGCTGATTTTACCAAAGTTACTATGTCTGTTTAGGACTATACCACTTGAGTTTTCTTCTTCTTTTTTTTTGAAAATAGAAAGGGTATGCTCTAGGTTCCTATGGGGATATCGTAGACCTAGAAGAGCGGCCAAGTGGCTGATTCTCCCCAAACAACGGGGGGCTTGGCCATTCCGAACTTCCTACTCTATTATTGGGCTGCAATTCTTCAACATATGGCTATACTACTTGTTGGTTCCAAAGCTGATATACCAATGGCGTGACGCCCATCTATCTATGAATTTGGATTGGGGAATCAAGCTAAGGGGCTTCTTGTTTCAATTTTTGAACCCAGCTACTATAAAAAGACAAGATTTAAAATCTTGAAAGCAGCGTTTAAGGTATGGAGACAGGTCCAACGAATATTAAAGATCCCAAACCTAAATGCTTATACCCCCTTGGTGACCACACCTTTTTTACCACCAATTTTTCGGGACCATGTTACATCTGTGTGGGGTAGTAAGGGTATTCACAGACTGGGAGATCTTTATCAGAACAGCCAAATGATATCTTTTGCAATTCTACAGGAAGAGTATGGTCTGAGCAGGGGTTATTATTTTACATTTTTACAAATTCGAAGTTTCTTGGGGAAAGGACCCCATCGACAGGCTGCCAATTTTGAACAAATACCCTTGGTCGAACTGGTTCAGAAAAGGAACCGTTTGGGAAAGCTATATATCAAATTGCTTGAGTCTTTTCCAGATGATTTACTGATCCAAACAGAAAAGTGGGCTAAACGGCTGGGGGAGGATGAATTGGATATTGAAGACTCCATACCCCTAGCAAATCAGATATTGATTATGGGTAGTGTAAGGAGTCAACATTTTGGTGTAGATTCCAATCCTGGAGAAACCCGGTACGAATCGTGGGACGGAGCGTTTTCTCCGTCCGACTCGTACCCGGGAAAAAGACCCTACAAACATGCAAGTACGATTCGTACGGAAACACCATTTCCGTACGAATCGGAAAAAACACTGACCGACTGAAAAATACATACGAATGTGATCCGGGACAGTGCATACGCGACATTCGTACGGAGTGAGACAGCCGTTTACGTACCAGCAAGTACGATTCGTACCGACAGCACTCCGGACGGCAATATTTTTACGGCACCCAAAAAGTGCCGGAAAAGCTAAGTACGCCGCGCAGCGTGAGGAAAAGGGGGCCCGGTACGAGCCGAACACCCCGTCCAGCCCCTATGTACGGTGCGTACCCCCACCTGCGTATGTACACCCGTGTATGTACGAGTCGTACGTACACCCGTGTATGTATGAGTCGTACGTACACCCGTGTATGTGCGAGTCGTACGTACACCCTTGTATGTATGAGTCGTACGTACACCTGTGTATGTACGAGTCGTACGTACATGAGTCATACCCCCACCTGTGTATGTACACCCCTGTATGTACGAGTCGTACGTACACCTGTGTATGTACGAGTCGTACACCCGTGTATGTACGAGTCGTACGTACACCTGTGTATGTACGAGTGGTACGTACACCTGTGTATGTACACCCGTGTATGTACGAGTGGTACGTACACCTGTGTATGTACGAGTCGTACCCCGAGTCGTACGTACACCTGTGTATGTACGAGTCGTACATACACCTGTGTATGTACGAGTCGTACCCCCACCTGTGTATGTACACCCGTGTATGTACGAGTACCGTGTATGTACGAGTCGTACCCCCACCTGTGTATGTACACCCCTGTATGTACGAGTCGTACGTACACCCGTGTATGTACGAGTCGTACGTACACGAGTCGTACCCCCACCTGTGTATGTACACCCCTGTATGTACGAGTCGTACGTACACCTGTGTATGTACGAGTCGTACACTCGTGTATGTACAAGTCGTACGTACACCTGTGTATGTACGAGTCGTACCCCCACCTGTGTATGTACACCCGTGTATGTACGAGTCGTACATACACCTGTGTATGTACGAGTCGTACCCCGAATCGTACGTACACCTGTGTATGTACGAGTCGTACGTACACCTGTGTATGTACGAGTCGTACCCCCACCTGTGTATGTACACCCGTGTATGTACGAGTACCGTGTATGTACGAGTCGTACCCCCACCTGTGTATGTACACCCGTGTATGTACGAGTACCGTGTATGTACGAGTCGTACCCCCACCTGTGTGTGTACACCCGTGTATGTACGAGTCGTACCCCCACCCGTGTATGTACAGTGCGCGCGCACCGTACATACACACGGGTGTACATACACAGGTGGGGGTACGACTTGTACATACACGGGTGTACGTACGACTCATACATACACGGGTGTACATACACAGGTGGGGGTACGACTCGTACATACACAGGTGTACGTACGACTCGTACATACACGGGTGTACGTACGACTCGTACATACACGGGTGTACATACACAGGTGGGGGTATGACTCTTACATACACGGGTGTACGTACGACTCGTACATACACCGTACATACACGAGTGTACATACACGGGTGGGGGTACGACTCGTACATACACAGGTGTACGTACGACTCGTACATACACGGGTGTACGTATGACTCGTACATACACGGGTGTACATACACGGGTGGGGGTACGACTCGTACATACACAGGTGTACGTACGACTGTACATACACGGGTGTACATACACGGGTGGGGGTACGACTCGTACATAGGGGGGCTGGGGGGGTGTTCGTCACGTATGCGGGCACATGTCTCCATGGTTGCTATTGCGGTTCGGTTCGTACGGTGTTTTTTCCTTATGGTTGTAACTTCGGACGCACCGTACGGATCGTACTTGCGCGCTCGGACTTGGGTTATCACATTTGTATGTAAAATCATCCGGGGACGTGTCGGACACGTTTTCCGACCCGAGAACGTGTGGGGGAATTTTCCCACTGCGATTCGTATGGACTTTTTCCCATACGAATCGTACTTGCCAGTTTGTACGGTACTTGTACGATTCGTACGGAAAAAAATCCGGATACGAGTCGTACGGGGAATTTTTTTAACGGATCGGAATCGGCACCTTTATGTCAATATTTGATTTATATTATACTCCGGCGAAGATCTCAAAATGGGGAGGTACAAGGGGCGGAAGGTGTAATAGGTGCAATCTCTATGCAGTAGATGCCGTTCATATGTTTTTTTCATGTCCAAAACTAAAAGAATTTATATATGACATGGAAGCTTTCCTATCTACGACTTTGGGGATCTCAGCCCGAATGAATCCTGCCCTTCTCATTTCTGGTATTAGTAAAAATGCAACAGACCGCTGGGCAAGACCATATACAGAATTATTGTAGATTGCCATGGCCATTGCCCGCTTGTGTATAACCTCTCAATGGATAAGTGTTGATCCCCCGACCTTTTCTAACAGGCGGGAACGCTTATTTGCAGCATACAACATTGAGTCTTCAATCTATAAATTAAAGGGACGCAAGAAAAGAGAGAGGGGGTTAGGAATTTGGGCACCAATTGCTAATCTGGTCAATTAAAATAATGGGGAACTTCATTGTTTCTTTTTTATATGAAGCGCTGGTTTTCTTTTCTCCTTTTCTGCTGCAATGTATAAAACTGAAAAGTGCTCAAATATCTGTCTGGACTATTCAAACTGATTTGAAGATATGTATGTATGTAAAATGCTGTATTCATAAACTGGGGAAAATGCTTAATATGTTACGTTGGGGGGACTCTCATATCCGCTGCAGCTGTTTGGATTGCTTTTCTGATGTTTATCACTTTTTTTCTTTTGTCGAAGAACAACAAAAATCTAAATTAAAAAAAAAAAATGGCATCCCCAAGTTAAAGACCAATACCTCCTTTGCTCCTAATAATTTTTTATTAGCATATGCATGGATGAAATTCTGCACTTGTTCTGAACTAAAATGTATATTTGGCCTACATAGTAATTCATTTTTTCATTATAACATATAAATATATCTGTCCATTTAATGATATTCCGGAAAAGATTGCTTTTGAGTAACACGTATTTATTTTGATCATTCAGACGTTCCACAACTTTAGAAACATACATTCTGGTGAATCAAAAGTGCGTTTAATTGCATTAGTGTATCTGTTACTTACTTCAGCCATGTTTTGTTGGCCAAGTTATCATTTTCCAAAGAAGGTATCCATCTCGGACATGCAGCCCCTTTCACCTCTTGACTCCCAAGAGGTGAAAAAAATCAAAATATCTAATTCAGTCAAAACAGTTTACATTTCGATTCCTATTTAAAGGCCATTCTTTCTTTGCACCCATGATCTCAGACTAGGTACCTGCTGGCGCTTATTGTAAGAAATAGACATGTGACCACACTCAAAACAACTGGGAAATCTAAGGTTCTCATTTACAATAGAATAGAGCACCACGGTGGCGCAAACAAATGTGCAGTGCTGAGCTGCGTCATTCTAAAAGAGCAGGAATGCGCCGTTTTTACAAGAATATGATGCATTCCTGTACTGACCCCTGCACCGGAGCTAAAAACGCAGCCTGGCGCCAATGCAGGCACCCTTGTTCCATTTTGCAAAGGTGCCTGAGTTGCAGGGATAATTGATTTTGTGGAGGAAGGACACCTTTCTGCACAAAATCAATCAATGCAGGCGATTTCCTCTTTCTATGTGCGCTGCAAAATGCAGCACACTTAGAAAGATGAAAAAACGAGGAGAAATAAGGATATTTCTCCTTGTGCACCTCCCTTACACCACCCCTGGGGTAGCCTTAGAATCTGATGCACTCCCAATTTTACGATTCCTCGTAAATCTGGGAACGCTTCAGATTCCATGGTGTTGCGTGGGAACACCCACGACAATACCCATGGAATTCGCCTTTCATGCAGTGTTCTGCGTGAAAGGGGCATATATTTACAAGGCCATGAAAAGCCATGTGAAGTGGCTTTGCGTGGCCTTATAAATATCGTGTGCCACATTGTGCTACCAGAGTGTCATAAAAGTGCTGCTCCAGCGGCGCAAAAGTGCCACTAGGGCCTTGTCAATGAGGCTTAGGCTATAAATTGGTGTCCTTTCCTCCTGATCTTCCTTTACTAACCGGTGCTCGGGGAAACCCTTGCCAGTTGATTCTGTGACACTGATAATTCATTTTTCTTTTTGCCAACTAGACCATTCGCATTCCGGAATATGTGTGAGCAGATTTTCTTTCACAGTTATGAAAGGGAAAATAGGACAGGATAAGAAAACAGACTTTTTTGGGAATAAGAAAAGATTCGAAACGCACCCAGTAAAAGAATGACATTTTTTAAATTTGAAATAATGTTGAACAGAGACAATCATCTCAGATATGCTGAAGGGCTCTAACCATGCACAATTTATTTAATGCATTTTAATTCAAGCAAGTGTGGCTACAAGCCTTCCTAATAAGTGGTCAATAGCAGACTAGAGGCAAATTGGAGAAAAACTAAATAAATGGGGTGTTTATTTAATGGTGTTGCTGCTATGGATTCTGATATATTGGGCCTTTAATTGGGGTGAAGGCAATACTAATTTGAATTGCAATAAAGAACTTCAGGATGAATTAACATGAAATATCATTTAATTCAGTCCAGCCAATAGTGGAAGGCGCTCCTTCTCGCGCCTGGCCATGGCTTGGAACAACCTCCCCCGGCACCTCAGGATCGCACCGTTGGTACAGCAATTCAGAAGAGAACTAAAGGTCTGGATGTTTGAATGATCAAGCTAATAGAGCTGTAGAAGCAATTTTCCGTTTTGGAGCTAAATTGAGTCATACACATGTGAAAGATTTGATAGCTCTTTTTAATGTTAAGTGCTTGTCTATTGCTACTTATGGGGCTGGAGTCTGTGGGTATCAACATTGTTCCAGACTCCAAACTATATAAAATGGTTTTCTTTGTAGGCTTTTGATGGTACCCAGGGAGCCTCAACGTTTTTTTGCCATTCTGAGGTGGGTCTTAAATTTTTATAGGACTATGTGGATACACATTTGGCTAACACCGGAATTGGAATTCTCTAAAGATAGCCTCCGGGACTGTTGGGCCCTGGACAATGCTGAAAGCATCCCTCGGCTTGGTTACGTACAACGTAGCTTTAGGGAGCTGGGGTTTATGGAGTTTTTTGAGGATCTAGCTAAAATAACACAAACAGCTAGAGGTTTTATTAAGAAAGCCTATTATGAACATGCTCAGTTTAAGCATGGATGCAATTTCCGTCAGTCCACCTCTTTGGTAAATTTGGAAGTTAAAGTATTTAATCAGGAGATCAAATCTTATCCTTCTCTTATAGAAAGCTCCTCATACAGATTTTACCTAACCAGGACCGGATTAAACATTGTACATTTCCAAGTGCTATTTCCCGTTCAAGGTGGATGGCATGATAGCCTGCCAGCATGTCCATGTGACAACATTTCTAGACAAAGCACTCTGCACTTTCTATTATCTTGTGCTCTTTATAAAACATCAAGAGTGAAGTTTATAGCTCCTTTACTGATTGGGCACAGCTTTAACTCATATCAAAAAAGTTTTAGATTTTTAATTAATCTTGAAACCCCTGAAATGCTAATCTAAGTTTTATTAGAAAAGCACCTTATATTAGGAAATGTCATGGCTAAGCATTCCCTTTATGATGTTTGGGCCTGGGGTTATTTTATGTAAATGTGATGAATTATGACGCTGTACTAACTAATTGGATGTAATGTACTGTAATTTGTATTATGTGTTATTCTTTTATGGCTTTGTAAGCTGAATAAAGATTTTGAATCTTTATCTGAAATACCAAACCCCCACCCAGCTGCAAACAGCTCCAGCGCCGCCAGACCCTCAAGGGTGATTTGCCCCGCTCTATAAATGTTTGATTGATTAATTAGATACCAAAAACTACATATTTAGTATGAAAAAACATCATACTATGATAATAAAGTTAAAACAAGGTGTTATTTTAAACAAGAATAGGACGACTTTTCAGATGTATTTCATTACTCACAACCTGGTCATTGTTGAACATGTAACTTTCTGCTCTGTAGGACTAATTGTGTTTTTAAATGAATATGCAAGTTACAGTCAGCCAACACGGAAGCGGAAGAGGCCAACCCAAGTTCAAATATGGTGCTGACACATCAAACATGGCACGTTGGAAGTTTTCTCCTAATGAAGCCACGCGCTGCCTTCAAGAAAGAGATAAACGTTACCATTTGACAATGGAAAAGAAAGGAATGCAGCGAAGCAGTCTGTTTGTGTGTCAGCCATAACTAAAGACTGAATACACTCCCGCATGTAAAATAACCCCTTTCTCCGTGCGTTAAATGAAAATGGGAGCTTGGGGGGCAGCCGAGCACAGCGAGGTCTGCCCCCCAGGCAGATTGGGAGGGGGGAGGGGGGGGGGGGGGGGGAATGGCCGGAGCAGCCATTTTGACAATTTCGTAAAAATAGCCCAAGGGCTATATATGTTATTCATGCGCCTCCCCAGCCATCATTTTAGGTTTGGTGACCTGGTGGCTGGGAGCGCTAGCGGTAGAAAAATAATTTTTGCGATTTCGGTTGGTGATTGTGCAGGCAGAATGAGCAGGGCAGGCGGCGATTACAGGGTGCTGGAGGCGATTCGCCTGCTGAGTGAGGCAGGGAGAATGGATCTCCTAATTCCGGAGGCGCCGTTAGCAGGGCGCTCGGTGAGGCGCGCGTCCGCGTGGGTGGCGGCCGCCGTCGCGGCATGTTCGCCCTCCGGGAGAACCGTTCGGAGCATGGTGAGGGGCAGGGGCTGCGCGTATGGGAGGAGCGCAGCCCCAGGGGGTGCGGAGGCAGCGGGTGGCGGCGCGGTGGGAGCCTTGTTAGTGCGGGGTCGGGGACAAGCGCCTCGGCGGGGGGAGAGTGTCGGGTGCCCCCCCGCCGCGGGCTAAATCATGTGAGGGCCGCTCCGGTGCAAGGGGAGCGGCCGTAGGGCGGATGGCGGAAGGAGCGCAGGGAAAATCTTGGCAGGGCTGCTCTTCTGTCAGGGGAGCGGCCCTGGAGGCTCCGCGTCGGTGGGAGCGGTCGGGGAGGGGCGGGGACGATGGGGGCGAGGCGGAGGAGGGAAAACCTCCGGCGGCGGTATATCGGGGCAGCGCAGGGCGGAGGAGCGCTGCCCCGCAGTACGAAATGCAGGGGGGGTGCAGGGGGTATAGCGCAGCAGGGGCAGGCCACGGAGGAGGGACCAACGGGGAGGGGCACGCTGCAGGGCTCCCAGGTGGGGCATGCTGCAGATGGGGGACTCTCGCATGGTGGTGGCACAGGCCCCAGGGCAGCATGGCGTCAGCGCGGAACGGAGGATCGCACGGGGGAGGGTGGGGTGGGTGGGGTGGTACACAGCGCGGGGGGGTTTGACCTGGTGGGTGCGGGCAAGGTGTTAATAGCACTTGTCGGTGGGGGGGTCGGGGGTCAGGCGGACAGCGGGGATGAGGGGAGGGCAGCAGGGGGGACTCCCCGGTGCTGTTCGAATCGGAGGGAAGCGAGCGGGACTGGGACGGCCTGGACATCTTTGAGTCCTGGGCGGAAGGGTTGGGGGGTTGACCGGGGCGGGGGGTGGAGGGGACGGACCGGGGGGCACCGTGGCGGGGGGGTTCGGGGTGGGGCGATGCGGCGAGCGGTGCGGCGGCGGAGGGGCGGAGGTCCGGGGGTTGGTGCGGGGGACGATGAGGGGGCTGGGCCGAGCGGGCAGGGGGTGGGGGGGTCGGGTAGGTGGGAATGGAGCGACGGGGCGGAAGGGGACGGAGGGGAGGGGGAGGCCGTGGATCTGAGCGCGGTGGGGAAGGCGTGGGTAGCGGGCACGTGGGGGGCCGGTAAGCGGGGATGGGATGGTAGTCGGAAAGGAGGTAGGCCCAGCACACCAGACCATTCCTTTTCTTTTCAGGCGGTGGACCGACAGTTCGACCGTCGCAGGGTGCCGGACTTGGTAGGGCTGGGAGCGGCTCGACGGCACCAAGGAGAAGGGAGGGTGGAGCCTTGGGCGGCGTACCCTGTACCGGCGAGGGATCCCGGCGCGGCTGGCATAAGTAGGCCCGGTACGGGCTCGCCAGCCCCAACACCCACGGGGTCGCAGCGCCCCGGGGGGCAACGGCAGAGGAGCAACACAGCGGAGGATGTTTGTTTACCACACAGGCAGTTGGCGTCACCAGCAGAGAGTGCTGGGGGCGTAGGGCAGGAGGAATTGGATTATGAGGAGGATAGCATGGAAGAAGGGGAGTTGCGTGATGTGGGGGATGACAGGGAGGGAGGGCCGAGTAATGTTGTGGCTAGTCTTTTGCAGGTGTCACGATGCCAGGCGAGGCCCATGGGTCGGACATCGAGGTGGGAGATCGGCTCGGCCCCCAGGACAGGACGCCGGGAGGAGCGGCGGACAGAGACACTGGCGCCAGGTAATAAACATTTGCTTGGGCGCCCAGTGATGGTTTCCAGAGGTGTGGGGGGGCTGTTGGTGAGGGGGGGCGTTGGGGGGAGGTTGTGCAGGGGAGCGTACGTGGTGGATGTGTCTGTGGGCATGGACAGCACAGGTAAGGGGGACGAAGGCAAGAGTGACGACAGTTTGACGGACAAGAAAGAGACAGTCGACGCAAAGACGGGCGATGGGGAGACAAAGTTGGAAAGTAAGGAACTGAAGATCAAATGGTTACCGTATATGGGGGTAACAAAGCCCTTGGGGGCGCATCTGATGTTGACAACGAAGGAGAGGATATGGAAAGGGGAATATGTGGAGATACTCAAACTCCTGCACAGGGAGGTCAGGGCAAAGGAGGGCTCCAAAGAAGAGGAATTTGAGTTGGCGAAGCGGCCTAAGGTGCCGTTGACAATAGAAAATTGGACGGCGGCTTTTCTCATTTATGCTAGTGTGTATTGTGAGAAATTTCCAGAGAGGTCGGTGGCCTTCTGATATATTGGGCCTTTAATTGGGGTGAAGGCAATACTAATTTGAATTGCAATAAAGAACTTCAGGATGAATTAACATAAAATATCATTTTTGTCTTGTTACACTCCATGTTGGATGCAATTAATTCAGTCCAGCCAATAGTGGAAGGCGCTCCTTCTTGCGCCTGGCCATGGCTTGGAACAACCTCCCCCGGCACCTCAGGATCGCACCGTTGGTACAGCAATTCAGAAGAGAACTAAAGGTCTGGATGTTTGAATGATCAAGCTAATAAAGCTGTAGAAGCAATTTTCCGTTTTGGAGCTAAATTGAGTCATACACATGTGAAAGATTTGATAGCTCTTTTTAATGTTAAGTGCTTGTCTATTGCTACTTATGGGGCTGGAGTCTGTGGGTATCAACATTGTTCCAGACTCCAAACTATATAAAATGGTTTTCTTTGTAGGCTTTTGATGGTACCCAGGGAGCCTCAACGTTTTTTTGCCATTCTGAGGTGGGTCTTAAATTTTTATAGGACTTTGTGGATACAAATTTGGCTAACACCGGAATTGGAATTCTCTAAAGATAGCCTCCGGGACTGTTGGGCCCTGGACAATGCTGAAAGCATCCCTTGGCTTGGTTACGTACAACGTAGCTTTAGGGAGCTGGGGTTTATGGAGTTTTTTGAGGATCTAGCTAAAATAACACAAACAGCTAGAGGTTTTATTAAGAAGGCCTATTCTGAACATGCTCAGTTTAAGCATGGATGCAATTTCCGTCAGTCCACCTCTTTGGTAAATTTGGAAGTTAAAGTATTTAATCAGGAGATCAAATCTTATCCTTCTCTTATAGAAAGCTCCTCATACAGATTTTACCTAACCAGGACCGGATTAAACATTGTACATTTCCAAGTGCTATTTCCCGTTCAAGGTGGATGGCATGATAGCCTGCCAGCATGTCCATGTGACAACATTTCTAGACAAAGCACTCTGCACTTTCTATTATCTTGTGCTCTTTATAAAACATCAAGAGTGAAGTTTATAGCTCCTTTACTGAGTGGGCACAGCTTTAACTCATATCAAAAAAGTTTTAGATTTTTAATTAATCTTGAAACCCCTGAAATGCTAATCTAAGTTTTATTAGAAAAGCACCTTATATTAGGAAATGCCATGGCTAAGCATTCCCTTTATGATGTTTGGGCCTGGGGTTATTTTATGTAAATGTGATGAATTATGACGCTGTACTAACTAATTGGATGTAATGTACTGTAATTTGTATTATGTGTTATTCTTTTATGGCTTTGTAAGCTGAATAAAGATTTTGAATCTTTATCTGAAATACCAAACCCCCACCCAGCTGCAAACAGCTCCAGCGCCGCCAGACCCTCAAGGGTGATTTGCCCCGCTCTATAAATGTTTGATTGATTAATTAGATACCAAAAACCACATATTTAGTATGAACAAGCATCATACTATGATAATAAAGTTAAAACAAGGTGTTATTTTAAAAAAAGAATAGGACGACTTTTCAGATGTATTTCATTACCCACAACCTGGTCATTGTTGAACATGTTACTTTCTGCTCTGTAGGACTAATTGTTTCTTAACCCCTTCCATGCTGCGCAGATTCCGCCGCTGTGCTGACGGAATCTTGCGCGGGCGTGGTCATGACGGAACGGTTCCGTCATGAGCACAGCTCAACCGTGGCTCATGACGGAACCGTTCCGTCATGAGCACCGAAGGGGTTAAATGAATATGCAAGTTACAGTCAGCCAACACGGAAGCGGAAGAGGCCAACCCAAGTTCAAAGATGGCGCTGACACATCAAACATGGCACGTTGGAAGTTTTCTCCTAATGAAGCCACGCGCTGCCTTCAAGAAAGAGGTAAATGTTACCGTTTGCCAATGGAAAAGAAAGGAATGCAGCGAAGCAGTCTGTTTGTGCGTCAGCCATAACTAAAGACTGAATACACTCCCGCATGTAAAATAACCCCTTTCTCCATGCGTTAAATGAAAAGGGGGAAAAAAACGCTCTGTACCGTGGCCCTGATTTTGCCATGTTGCGGTCGAGCAAAGTCTCTGTTTATACGCAGACTCACAAAAGGAGCATAACGAGACAAAAGTGTCGCGAGAGGATAGTTTAAGATAAACTAAAAGAAGTTCATTTTGTGGCACAGAAACATTATCGTGTGCCCCAGTCCAAAATTGACACAAAGGTGGATTCTTCAGCTGAGTGTTTGTACATGCGAAATCAGGCATCACACTTACTCCGATCTTTCACCTATATCTATTGATATCAGGGTTTACGTCCTAAATAAGAGTGGTGGGACTTTAGCATAGGCAGTTTAAAACTAAGCCTGGGCAAAGCACTACGCTACGCTCGCGTAGTTTGCGAAGTTCGCGCTACTTCGCACTACGCGAACTGCACGTAGCACAGTGCGAACACGCGTAGCGTAGTGTTGCATAGTGCTGCGGTCATTTTTTGCTTGCTCGCGGTCCTCAACGTCAAGTTGGCGACCGCGAGCAAGCAAAAATGACATCCCGGCGAGACTTTTTCCTTGTTCGCGATCAGCAACTTCAAGTTGGCGATCGCGAGCATGGAAAATAAACCTCCCGGCGAGATTCCCAACGCGCGGAGGTCAGGTTTCTCATTGTGAGTGGTCGCGTATGCTCGCGACCGCTCGCGATGAGAAACTACCAGTTCGCGTTGAGAAAGCTGAAGCTCGAGTAAAAATCTACTCGAGCAGCAGAAAACTACAGCTCGCACTGTGCAAGATGCCATTTTCAATGATTGCACAGTGCCAGTTGCTTGTCCGCACTGTGAAATCATTGAAAACGACATCTGGCACAGTGCGAACAAGGTACTACGCAGTTCGCGAAGTGCTACGCGTAGCTCGCGTAGTGCGAACTTCACTTTGCGTAGCTTCGCGAAGTGCTACTTCGCGACCTACGCCCAGGCCTATTTAAAACGGCATCCCATTGCATGATATCAGAGGAAGTGATGTTACAACGCCAATTTAGTCCTAACTTAAAAGAGAACAGGCCTGCTGTACAGAGCTACTGTCTTTATATATAAACATAAACATGCATAGACAATTTATTATTCCTATTTAAAACAAATGTACAGGTAGGATTTTAGTCTGTGAATACAAAGCAGTGATTGTTTTCTATAATAAGAAACTCTACATTTAAAGTATAATTAGGGCTCCCGGTTTTATGGTATTTTTTTGGGACATTTCCGTCTGTATTTATCCATATTTATTTGTTGTCTACTTTATCTGTATTTATCCATATTTATTATGGGTTTTGTGAAAAATATAAAGCTGAAACTGGTATATTTCCACTTTATTTAACCGATAAATATGCACTCATGCTTGAATGCCTGTCAGGTTTCAGTGATGTGAACATCCGCAGAAGATAAATCAATGCACCACTTATATGAAAAAATTCACTTTTCAGTATCAGTCTTGTGCATATCTACTGCTGTTAAAGCCTCTTTACTAAAATTCCTTTTTGTAACCCCATTACCTATCAATCCAGACAGTTATTGGCCTGGCATTTCTGGTAAAGTGTATTCCGAATCACTCAAAAAGTACCCAATTTCGCTTTTTATCCACATTTCAAAATAAATACCGACAACAAAAGAAATGTTTTTCTGCCTGTATCTGTGAAAATTAGTGAAAAGGGATAAGAGGGAGCCTTAAGTATAATCCTTGTGTACTAAACACTTGATTGTGTGTAGGGCACCAACAATGAAACCGCTGCATGTCCAAGTCAAAACATTGCATTTCCAGCAAATAAGGTGACTAGACAGAGGCGTTTTAAGGCATGGGAAAAGTGAGCAATTGCCCTGGCCCACCACCTTCCATGGGGTCAGCTGTGAAAGTGATTTTTCTCCATACTACCTTTAGTTCTCTACTTCAGACTTTCTCTTTCTTTCTGTCTACCTCTACCTTTTGACTGTCTTTCTCTTCTTGGTGTTACTTTAAGGATTTTTTGGAGCCTGGGGAAGGCATATTTCAGTTTGACCCCGTTTCTGAAAGCTTAACATATAATTCAATATTGGTGGGCATCATTCGTCCTTGAAAAAGCAGAAAATGAATCGTGAAAGCTGTTGGAAACATGGGGCCCTAAAATATGTCATGCCTAGGGCCCCACAAATTCTTAAAATTACAATACGACTAGAGATGTTTTCTGTATAAAAAAAGTCTATTTACGGCCGAAATTTGACAACATGACACATGCACTTTACATGCAATGTACTGGCCTATTGATGACAAGTGCATTTTACAAAAACAAACATGTAATCCCACAGAAATGGCAACAGAACATTTCTGATTTCTCTTTTATAAACCACCTTGGTTTCAATCCATACCTTGGTGCCTAGAGCCCTGGCTTCTGTCTCTGCACACACTTCTGTTAGATTGTGACTGGATATACAACAGTCTGGCCATTGTTGTGCCCTGCTGGACACAGTCTAGTGTTTCTACCAGCCACTCCTCTGAGGGCTGGCCCACACACACATCCCCTCACCCATCCAACACGAACGTCACCAGTCAGGTGACCCCGCTAATAAAAGGGCCCAAGTGCACGTGCTCGTGGCTAGTTCCCAGTACCATACTCCAGTGTCCGTGTCGTTCTTTGTACACCATGGGGGCCTAAGGCCCACAACATAACAGCTATCGGAGTTGTGCTGTCAGATATTAATAGCTGAAGATTGAGGCCCCCAGTCCTCCATGATCTGTTGGGAGCTGCAGCTTAGTCAGAGAAACCCTGCACCTCCCCTTATTCCATAGTAGGTTGCCTAGCATTCTATTCAGTAGACGGAATGTGCAATGGGGGACAAGAAATGGCAGATGTCGAAGTATTATAATAACTGTGGCAGCATTACCATTCTGGAAAGTGCCATGTGTCCCTGCATTGTAAGGGGGAGGGAGCACCAAACGGTGATCTGGGGGCAAAGGGATGAAATTACCTTCTTAAGGTTACCAATTATCAGATCTTGGGTGGTGTACTAGATATTTATGCCCAAGTATTTAAAGGTGCTCGGCTCCCATTTTACATCAAGCATGCCAACTGCAATTGCATATGGAGGGCAATCGAGTTGTAGCAGGGACAGACAAGTCTTGTCCCAATTGACCCCCAGTCATTAAACTGTTTTAAAATCATTCAGGTTGTCTGCTATGTCACCTATGCCCTCCTGCACATCTTTTATGCATAGGAGGATGTAGTCGGCATACACTGAGGCAGTCTGGATCTCATTATCGGTTGATATACCTCAAGTGCATCCAGACTGGTGCAGAAGCTGCGCGAGGGGCTCCAATGCCAGTGGAAAAAGCAACGGAGACAGGGGGCATCACTGGCGGGTGACTCTGCAAATTGGAAAACTATTCAAAATTAGCGGGCATATTTTAACTCTCGCTGATGGATCCGTGTAAAGGTCCTTGGGCATCCTTCTCATACACCCACTGATCCCCATTCTCTGTAAGACCTCAAACATGTATTCCCAGTCTAGGGTGTTGAGTGCTTTTTTGAAGTCGAGAACCAGGCAGGCAGAGTAGGGCCAGTGACGTGGTGCCTCCTCAAACAGTGGGTGCAATCAATGGATATTAAGAGTTGTCGATTAGCACAGTATGAAGCCATTTTGGTCAGGGTGCACTAGCACATGTATGTGTGCCATCAACATTGTCACCAGTGTTTTGCTGAGAATGTTATAGTCGCCACCCATCATGGACAGTGGCCTGTAGGAGGCCACCTACAGAGGGTCTCAAACCAGCTTAGGGAGCAAAACCAGGAGTGCCTTCCTCATGGATATGGGCAGACGACCTTGAGGCAAGAGCTATGGCATGGAGATCAGTTAGTTTAGTGGTCAAGAGGGATTCGTAGATCTTATATAATTTTATAGGTAGGCCATCGAGGCCCGGGGTCTTGCAGGAGGGGAGTCACGTATGGCACTGCAGAAGTCCTGTTCCGAGATGGGACCCTTCAGGGCCTCATTCAGTTCCGCAGTCAGCCCCTTCAGTGTGGCAGGTGCAAGGAAGTCTGCAATCTTGGGCTATCGCTAAACCGGTGTGGGGGTAAATAATGTTTGATTGTGTGAACACAATACTGTATGTATCTCGACTTGGGTACTGACAAAAGTATCAGGGGATATTCAGATGACCATCACTGGTTCAATTGCTACAGAAGCGGACAGCTCGACATCCAGCCCTACTTCCAGATAAAGCGCACACAGGCCCTTACCAAGGCGGCCCCCAAAGCGCGGACTACTACCTCATTTTACCACTCTCCTCCACAAGGAATGTGAACTCATGCCCCGAAGAAGTTCATTTTATGAACGAAACGCGTTGGCTGGCAACCTCTTTTTTGAAGATAAAGAATTACTCACGACTTTTTAACATCACAAGACTCATTGACTAATTGAATACCAGTTGTCACGATAACGAGTAGTGCACCACTCCACAAGTCCTATTTCCTCACTTATCTGCACAGCAGTTGGCACTCAACGACGGCGAGTGCTGGAGCAGTTTTGTGCACACTCAACCTAGATTGACTACCTCTTTACAACAAGGGAACCACACAGGGAAGTGCGGTCACTGTGTCCGCCGTTGTCTGGAATCCCAATTTGCGTGAGTTGTAATGTTGCAGCACTTCAAAGGGAGCATCATTCCATATTACAGAGGAATAACTACCATTGTGTGACTAGTACTGGTACCTCAGGCAACTCAAGGAGCAAAGATTATACACGCATACTATGAAGTCAGTTTCGGAGGGGAAGGAGCACCAAGGGAAAATACTCCGATGTCCCATCAAATGCATATCTGAACTGGGCAGTTCAGAGGTTAGACCATGCATTCCAGAATTGCAGCAGTATGTGAATGCTTTTGCTGCTGCATTTCCCCATGCTGTCACCATATGTCTATGATTTTTGCAGCACTTAAATAAACTATTACATTTGCATGACCGAAACATTTTTTGGGTGTTGCGACTACATTTGATGTTTCTTTTCTATAAGATTTCACATAGTGAATTGTGGACTTCAGTAATATATGATTCTGGGATTTTTAAAACTCAAGCCCCTCAGTTTACTGCTGTTTCACCGTGATTAAATTACATATTCTTCCTATATTTAGATCTGGCACGGCTGAAGACCTCTTGTGTTCAACACCCATAATGTGGGGTGGATCAGCCTCCATCTGCCTGTGGGTACTTTGGGCCATCCCCTCACTCACTGTTCAAATGCATTTTCAGGCACATCTTGGATGCGGCACAAGAAGTATTTAACATGCATTGCCATACTAATGTGTGTTCTGTTATTATTCCACCCCCTAGGCAGAGCTTCCATTGCAATGGAAGAGGTGCATTGTTTTCAGGAGCAGCAGAAACTGGTGCAAGGTACTTGGTAAATGCAGAAGCCATCTTGATAAGAAGGCCATCTCCGCTAAAACATCACAATAAACGTGTACTTACCAGGAGTGTGATGAAAACAAGTATGTAAGCGCGCTGTACCATTAGTCAGATGCTATTGTTGAAGAAAGCACATATCACATACATAACAAACCACTTTTGCTCTTAGAAACTAGCTACCTCTCCAATGACTCCAATGTCTTTGCATTTGGCCATGTACAGTGCTCTGCTGCCGTTTAGCTACATTTGCACTTTACAAATATCACATACATACAGGCTTACAAAATATTTTGCTTCTTTGTGCAAATATCGTTACATAAAAAGCAAGCACATATTTTAATTCAGAAATAAAACAGTGTGTTTACTTGAACACTAATCCCTTTAAAGAACAGCACATCATAATACATTAAAGGTTCGCAACCCAGCTACCTCTCCTGCTACAAGTGACTTTATGCTTGTCTTTGACCCCTGTACAGTGCTCAGCTGGCTTTTGGGTAGGTTTCTGTTATAGAAATACAATACACATCTACATACAGTTTCCTTTTCAATGCTACTTCAAGTAAGTATTGTTTTGGGTGATTTGTTGCATTTAGTGAGAAAAAAGGGGCTTTTTAAGATGACTTTTCGGACCCATGGTATGATTTATTTGTCACAGGTATAAAACATGATAGGCTAAAGCAATAAGCTACTTCCCCGGATCCATACATTATTTTCCAAGAGGATCCTCTTTTTCTGTAACTGACTATAATAAGAATGCTTGGCCATTTGGATGGACTGAACATAACAACATTCCTCCAACCCACTGTATGACAACAACCAGAGGACCATTCCTCACTTTTAAAGGTAAAGCAAGTGATGTGATTCTTACTGATAATGTGTGTGTATGTGCCATACGCACTTGCACAGAGTATAGATAGGAAGTAGGAGTGAAGAACAGATGTATCATACCTGCCTGTAAAACATAATATACAATTTTAACACTGCATGCTTTCCAAGCAGACTGTGATGCAGGACATACCACCTGCTATATAACATGGAACACTAAATCTGTAACCTTTCATTAGAAAGTGGCATCAAAACTCAATTGTCAGCACAAAGGTAATCTGGACTACACAGAACAGTAATGATGTTGAATCCCTGTTCTCTATCATCATCATAACTATTTTTGTATAGCTCTTGTAACTTCTTACCTTTTCCTTACAACTTTATTATTCCAAGCATGATCCATCAGAGAATCTGTGTGATCTGGTTCACAAACAATAGCGAAAACACATTTTTGCTTCCATTGCTACATTCAGATGCCACTATAGTACCCTCTAAGATCAAGGGAAAACCTACTCAGCACAACCCACTTACAAACATCCCTTACTTAGATAAGATTAGAGCTATCACCTAATGGTATGATCAAGAGTTGCAGAGACTCCTCACCCTGTCATGTCTTACTTGTCACACCCATAAAAGCAGCTGCCTTGACTTTTCACACAACACAGTACCTCACATTAGAAAGAGCTGAGTACAAAGTAAACAAGATTAGCCAACACCAATATGTCTGGCTCTGGCTACCAGTCTTTTGGCTCTGGCAATTCTTCATAGTGAAGTCAGAAAATGGCTGAAGTGGGCTCACCCACGCATGTTGGAGTGGGTGGAAGAAAAATTTGAATGACACAACAGACTTAAGTGTGAAGTCTGTCTCAAAACCCCTATAGCTATGTTATATATAGGATTAGTAAGAACAAAAGGTCTTGGCTAACACCATACCTATTTGTCTGTGCTCAAATCAAAATCTTGCATCCTTTGCATCAGGATCTAAATACAAAGGCAATACTAAAGTAACAATAAAGTAAAAATAAAAGCACTAAGATGGAAGGGAACTGCCTTGTGTGCGGATATGCTTCTTGCGAAAGAGCAAAATGCAGTCACTCAAAGAGAAGTTAGCTAATGGCTGAGGTAGGCTGACCCAATGCCCCATGCTGCGTAGTGTAGTGGGTGCAATTAAAAATGTGATTGACACAACAACAGACCAATGACTGAAGAGAATTGGCTGAAAGCCCCTTTAAGTAATATATTATACATATCATTTTACTGAAATCAGAAGGCCTTGTCTGATGCCAGAACTGAAAACAAAAGTCATAAGTGCTTAACAGTATTTACTTATTTAAAACATGGCCATGCTTAATTTTGGAAATATAATGTATAGTGAAACTGCCCAGATTTTGATGTTTTTGTTTCTTGTTACTTGAGTATGCTGCTTTCCTGAAGAGAGTCAGCATTCTATACAGAGATTTCCACAGAGCAATTATAATCTTAGAAGTTCCACCAAGCAGTCCTCTGGGATCTACCTGGAATTCTTGTCAAGAAATATGTAGTTAAATATTATCTTATCCTTAATTTCAATTATGAAATAATATCTTGTTTAGTTTTTGAATACCTACAATCCTAAACAGAAATGTAAGTTTCATATTCCCACATTCTTTACTATTAAGAATACTGAATCAGGGGGCGTGGCCAAGACACCGATGGAGTAGGACGCACCTCGCGCTGTCTCCGTCCTCCAGCGGCCGGCCTGAGGAAATTAGCTGCAGTGGGGTCTCAGGAGTGTGGGAGAGCCCCTCTCTAGACGCTACAGACCCACCTACCTCGCACCTGCAGCCCGTTTTGCTCTCTTGGCCCGAGCTGGGAGCCCGAACTTGGTGGTCTGCCGGAGGGTGCAGTGTCATCCGCCATCTTAGGCCCAGGCCTAGCAGAAACGGCCAGTCTGGTAGAGACTTGCGACCCTGCTGTGAGGGCCCTGGCCAACGATCTCTTGTCACCGAGTAGTGATTCTGGAGTTTAGGGGCCTCGGACGGGCCTCTGCAGCCCCCACCTGGAGAGCCTCGCTCGCCAGGCCTGGCTGAAGCTGAGCGAGTCCCCTGACCTGTGGCAGGATCGGGACGGGCTCCCCCGCTGGATGCCTGGGAGGTGCCCTCCCTTTCGTACCTCCTTGGGACCTGCCGCCCTTGATCCCTGCGGCTGATATGTGACCCCGTGCAACTAGTTTGGTGCTTGAGGGGGCCCCAACTGTCTGAGGCCGGCGACGCCGTCATCGGGCGGTCATCTTGCGGGCTTTCTCCCCACGACGGGGCCGAGTTAACAGAAGAGAGGCTGCCCTGCTTGTCCAGCCAGAGTTGAATTGAGGCATCCCCCGACGGGGGGAGAGAGGTGACCCCATTGCGCTTCGGAGCGGAGTAGCTCCATCCTGTGGGCTCCTACCTCAGGGAGTCCCTGCCAACGTGACTACCAGAGGAGGAGGTGCCAGCCCCGTCACAGGCCCTGACGCCCATTGAGCAGACTCCGGAGCCAGAGGCATCCCAGCTCCATGCAGAAGATTGAGATGAGGCGGGAGCTGGGGACTCGAACAGCAGAGCTGCGACTGGCCTGGGGGGATTTGGGGCGATCGGCTGTGCTATCAGCCCGCAAACCCGGCCCCATTCACCTACCACGATCTTCGACCTTCAGGGGCCTGCGGGGCTGGACTATTTGCCATCCATCTGTCTTGGCTTTGGGGCAACCCTCCTGGGGGGGGGGCCCACGCAACTGAGGTGCTATTCTCAGGTCTGGGGGAGCTCCGGGGGACCGGCTGTGCAGTTGGACAGCAGCCCGACCCCTATCCTGGGTCCTCCGTGTTTGACATTAGATGGGACCCTGGCTGAAAGCTTGGGGGCCTACTGGATTATTCACTGACTAATTCAGCTCGGCGGCAACTGGCCTGGGCTGGGACTAGCCACCCTCCACATTTACTGCCATCAGGCGGGCCCTGTTGAGAAGAAAGGTGTAGGGATCTATCTGTGGGGGGGACCTCTCCCCTACCTGGAACCTTGGTGGTGGATGCTTCTGCTGTTTTGGAAGGCAGGAGCGCGACCCCCCACCAGTCTGCCCGGTTGTTCCAGAACTGAAATTACCTGACTTCTGGGTGCCCCTTGGCCCTGGTCGATCCCTGTATTATTGTTGCTGGTGCTTTTTGATTGGGGGACTCTGGGGATAAATCTGCAGCCCCTCCTGGACTGGTAGCTTGGGTCTGGGCCCTCGGAGAGGGATACAGTGGAAAAGAGGAATCTCTACAGAGCCATGCCCCGCACTAAGGCCAGGAAAGACACCGCCCCGGGATCCTCGAAGGAAGCAACGGTAACATCACTGTGGTTGAAGCCACCCTCTGCTGCAGTGACCCAATAGGTCCCCATGATGGCAGCCTCTCCCGAAAACCCCGAGGCAAGTCTCCTCACTCAGGCCTATATGACCAACTTTTTTCAAGAGATAAAGGCAGAAATTGGCTCACTCAAAACTGAGTTTGAGACATGCCTGCAGGATGTCAGGCGCGATGTATCTGAAATTGGAAGGTAACACTCTCCTAGGCACATGCTGTTCTAATCAACACTTTTTACACCATAATATAATCACATATTAAAACCACAGTAATATCTGTTATTGTTCCTTTCAGTAATTATAGTCGTTAGGTGTTCTTATATTCTTTATTTTGAAGGATTGCCCAGCCAACACGTGTTTCGCCGTGGGTGATATCACATTTGACTTCTTCAGGGCTACAAAAAAAAATGTATATAAAGGATAAGCCGATCCAATACTAAATTTAAAAGGACAATTATAACAAGGTGAACACCCAGTGACTTTTAGGTGATACATGTCCCATAGCAATGTGACTTTTTCGGTGCAAAGGTTTATTATGAGCATGTGTGTCGCCCACAAAATACAGTTCAAACGGTGGGTATAAACTGCCATATCTACATTGTGCTTATCATCACAGCAAGCGGTTAAAACCCGTGACATTTGGAATCACGATTCGAAATGGGCGCTTATAACCCAAGTGACATCTAAAAATGGGAAAGCCGAAAATTGTAATTGAGCAGGGGTAAAAGGGAAGACAAGACCAAACGTCCCCATCTTCAATTTATACTGATCAAGGTGTGACATTCATGTTTATAATGGTGAAGATTATCTGGATAAGAATGTGAGCCTACGTTCAGGTTCACCATCCTACCTGTCAAGCAAGTGGACGATATCTATCTCATTCTGAAAAACAGGGGTGCAAGGAGGTACTCATATTAGTGTGAGTTCCTGTATGGTAATTAACCTTATTATTGGTAAAGGTGACCGTCAATGCTAGAGTCGGTGAATGATCACTCACCTCCCAACCGGTTCAACTTCCATCCCGGCTGTACTTTAGATGATTCTCTGTCTTTATTGTTGTGATTATTCCCCACACTGTGATATCCCTAGGTCAATAATCAATGTTCATGTGTTAGCCAATTTAACGATTCATTAGTGTGAGACACTTTCAGGCTATTGGTTCTCTCTAAGTGTATATGGCGTTCGTGTCTTACCTATTAGTAAGCCAGCGGGATATTCGTGATGTGTTCCGGAGTCTCTAGTTGCTTAGTTTGCTTCTTTAATGCCGGCCACGGGTGGGTATCCTGATATCAGTTTCTGTGAGTATTAAAGGCCGCGTTAGCCCCCCATCTGTAGTCAAAAAAGCGTCCCATCCCATACAAGGGGCCTATTAAGGTAGGCGCTCTTACCTGAGCGAGTACGCCTCAGACATCTGCCGCTCCGTGCGTGTTTGTGCTGGCCCGGAAGCTCTGAGTAAGGTTTCCCGGTCTTATTTACGTCTTAATGTTCCAAACAGAACTAGAGAGTGAACCCGAGCTGCATGTCGGTTCCGCCCATCCCAAGAAGTAGCTTAAAGTTGTAACTCCCCCTGTTTCAATATACTTTATTGCTCCTTGTGGCTCCTCATCAAACCTTGTATCTAAGTGTGCGTGATTCTCCTCAAGATAGTGTTATGCAGTTCCATGTTTGTATGTTCCCTTATTTTACCAAGTACATTCCCCTCATTTTATAACCATGAATGTTCCCTTGATACAAGAATGAAATATAAAGTGATTAAAGCAAAGTGACAGGTCTTTCGGTATAAGACGTGGACAGGTGTGCAAAAGTATACATTATCTCAATGTCTGAATACAGCATTTACCGGCGATAGTCAGGCGTTGCACCTTATTGTGTGAACCAATTGTTAGATGTGGCGTATAATGTTCTTAGGGTGAAAAGTGCGGACAGTACATAAATCAAAACGAAAATGATATAATCACGTAACGTAGATAACAACAGAAACGATAATGCAGTTTACATGATATACAATATTGTGGGCAAGGAATGTGTAATATTCTCCATATCTCCCACAAGGGACCCGTTGACGCACATCCATCATAGTGTCAACAATGCATGTTTACATATCAGATGATAAGTATTGGTTTCACATTCCCAGGTTGAACTTAGATTCTGTAAGTGACATATTCTATGTGACTTCATCTCTGTAGGTGTCTCCCATTAGATGATCAATCCCCCAGGAAATACTACATCTCATGATCGGTATTTAAGCCCCTCTCTACCGTCATAAGGCGCATGATCCAGTTTACCTCCGAGCGACGTAAGCTCAATTCACTATTGCCACCTCTCTGGTTAGGAAAGATATGATCAATCCCAAAAAAGGAGAACTGTTTGCAGGGACCCTGTGACTCACAAGTGCTGGCATGTACAGCCATGGGGTATCTCTCATCCCCCTGTTTCAAGTCCCTACATGTTCACTGATCCTTTCTTTGAGTGTCCTAATTGTGCTTCCTACGTACATTCTATCATACTTGCACACAATCACATACACCACAAATTTGGATACACAGTTGACAGTGGCATAACGAAACGTGAGGGAGCCCCCCTGCAAGATACATGGAGGGGCCCCCCACCGGGCTCAATCAGGAGCTCTCAGGCCAGGGTACTGTCCTGAGTGGGAGCTGCAGGGGCCTATGTCATGCCACTGGGATGTTGGGTTGAACGAATAGCTTGTAATGTTCCTACAGCAGGCTTCTTCAAACTGGGGGATGGGTCCTCAAGTGATCCGAGGAGGGGGGCAGGTTCTGGCCAAAAGAAGAATTATGCTGAAAGCAGTGCTTTGTTTTAGGTGGTGGGGAAAAATTAGCTGCATTCAGCAGCTGTGTAATGGGCGATCACTAGCTTCTTTTGACATTTATATCCTAGCTGGCAAAAAGGTAGCAGAATTTGACTGCAATGTTTGAATAGGACTTGTGTTTAAATAAGTCGAGACATATCTAAACAATGCCAATTTAATAGACTAATTGTGACAAATCTGATGGGGCCCAATTAATTGTATTTCTTTACTGGGGAGGGGGGGGGGGGTGCAGTATTAAAAAGTTTGACCACTATCCTACAGTGTGTTGGCTGGGCGAGGTCTTGCTCGCCCTGCAAGCATACGCTTGGCCTGTGATGAAATAGCGATGGGAGTGGTGAGTGTTCATTTTGTGGTACAGATTCCCTTTTGGATGTTGTTTACAATGGCCCAGGGTGTGTCTGGAGCGGTGCCATTAAAGTAAATGACCAGGGACGCGGCTGGTCTTTAGAGACAATGAAAGATCGGTGTGTCACTTATCTCTGCAACTGATGTTGGCCATTGTGATAGGCTGGCTGGGGCTTATGGAAGGAGCAACCATGTTGGAGCGTGTAGTGGGCTTTTACTATTGCTTTTTTAAGACCTGCATGAGTCCAGTCTCCACTGATTTTATCTATGTGGACCCAAGAAAGAAGCAAGGGCGTTTACTGTCAGCCATGTGGTGTACTGGCAGGAGATTGAGGAATTGAAGAAAAGAACCCGGCAGCAGGATTTTACCAATGGCCCAGAAAAGCAAGCAAGTTGGCTCCCCTTAAATCAAGCATTTTGCTTTGCTGCCCCTCCCTACCATGATCCCTGTCCTGCCAGCCTCCAACCGCAGTGCCAGACTGAGCCGCCCGCACTGCCACTGCAGCCACCACAGACTATAGAGGAACACTCCCTCTGAGCTCAACCAGTGTAGCTACACCATGTCTCTAATCGGCCCCTCTGCCCCTAATATTATCATGCAAATTAAATTAAGTTTTATTACGTTTATTGTGCGAAATAATTTTTTTTCTGATATAAAGGAGTCTGCAGAGCTTGACTAAAGGAAGGTTTTGAACGTGCATGTTATTTTCAGAACTGTCCGAGCTCGTAAAGGACAGTTCTGCACTCAACTTTTCAAGAAACTAAAAATTCCAACACAAACAAGGCCTACTGTGTAGACGTGGGCAAGCCACTGTGATGTCTCTAAGTGGGTACAGCTGTTGTCCCGATCATTTAACATTGATCTGCCAGGTTCGAATCCAGGCCTCAACTCAGCATTCTCTTTTTCCTGGAAAATATCCCTTCGTTCTGTGAGTGTTGTGAAGCACGCATATGTCGTTGGGCAAGGTTTGCACTATATAAAACTGCAGAAAATGTAGATTCCACTTGTCACCCATGCTATAATCTCGTCCTTCAAGAATTAAGGGCAAAGCATTAATTAACTTTTGAAGTCAGATAATATACCTGTCTAGTGGCTGAATTGTACAGTGTGAAACAGAAAAATCTGGGATCAATCCCGGCTTCCCTGCTTCACAAAATGTTGTGATCCTAGTCAAATAGTTATTTCATGGAGCCTCCTTTTAGTTCTTTATCACGCACGAGAAGCACTTTGAAATACTAGCCTACAATGTTTCCCCAACTATAATAAGAGTCTAGTCGAACAAATGGGTATGCTTCACCAAAGCCGGACTGGGAATCAAAACCGGCCCTGGCAAAGTGCTTGGCCGCCCCCTCCACCCCTGCGGGGAGGGTTGGGGTGCAGCCGAACTCTTTGCCAGGACCGGTTTTTGGCCGATTTTGCAGCTATGCTGCAAAAACGGCCCTGTAACAAAAACGGCCCCCGGGGGCCGAAAACCGGCCCCCACCCGTGCGGCGCACTGGGGAATTGCCAGGTGCACGCTAAGGCCAGTCCGGCCCTGGCTTTACCTCTGGCTTGCTTTTAAGTGTACCGAGCGCTCAGACCTGAGTACTGTGCTGAGGGGGCCCCCTGCAGCTGGGACGTGGGGAATGCTGGGGCCTGTGTTACGCCCCTGGCTGTATCACCGACAGAGCCTAGCAGGACAACTCCACAAAAGGAGCCATTGTGTGGAGATGAGAAAGCACAGGACAGAAACCACCAGCTTGGCAGCCTTCTCAGGTATGCACCAAGGATATTGAACACACCCGCTGGCATCACACCCCTCCTAACTCTCCCTCAATTCAGAAAAAAATTAAGACAAATCACTTTGCAGAACATATCACCCTCCTCTTAGGTCCCCACTTTCTCTCAAACCAAAAGGAACCCTTCTATATTGGTAGCACTTTATTTAACACAGAAAGAAAGGGTGAACAACCATTACAACGCAACTTTTACAACGCACTGCCATTACAACGAAACTGTTACAACGCAAATGCTGTGACAACGCATGCCATTACAACGCAAGTCTTTACATCGACTTGCACTAGATGGCGTGCTAACATTAAAAATAGTGTAGTTTACTATCCAAACACCTTCCCTACTGCAACGTAGACTGGAGTTAGAATAGTAAATTACCCTTTTTTAATGTTAGCACGCCATCTACTGCAAGTCGATGTAAAGACTTGCGTTGTAAAGACTTGCGTTGTCACAGCATTTGCGTTGTAAAAAATTCGTTGTAACAGCATGCGTTGTAAAAGCATGCGTTGTAACATCATACATCCAAAGAAAGAGATTATTACAGAGGACAAAAAACACGGACAGAACATGGGGAGATGCTGATGTACACAATGTAGCGTGAGAAAGGATGGGGAGAATCTTTTAAAGAATATGCACTTTAATTAAGATGCAGATGAAGTTGATATCAGACTGCAAATCCATGCAGGACAGAGAGAATGTGCTTGTATAAGCACCATTATAACACATATGAGGGGGTTTGTAGAAATGCACTTCAATGCAAGGAGACCCTACTGGCACACAGTTTGCCTTTAATACACGGTGAGGATGGACTTCTATGCTGACTATACTTTATCAATTACTTGAGAAAATGTTTCCATAAAGAGTCTGCACTTTAACATGAAAAAAGGCTTCCAAACATATTGCACTTTAACACTGGTTAAAGCTGCAAACGTGCAAGACTGCACTTTCACATGACTTATGGCTGTTTTTCAGACTACGTTCTGTAAAATATAAGAAGCTTGTACAGACTACGATCCAGTCGTGCTGGAACAATTTTCAGAGTGGGTGTGCTGCCATCAGTGTTACATCTCTGAAGTCAATGATATTGTGAAAAAGCCAAGCGCCACACAAAACAAGCATTGGCATAGCCAATAGGTCTCGCCTTTGGGACCTTAGAAGTGTTTAGCCATGCAACAGTTGCATAACTAAACACTTATAAGGTCCCAAAAGCGAGACCTATTGGTTATGCCAAGCGGCCGTGCGGCCGCTAAAGTGAAAGTATTCGCGGTAAAAGTGGCGCGCGCGCCCGCGCACGTGCACTGTAGCTCTAGGCTGGCCTGGTAGCACTTTTTGGAGCCCTCTCAATAAGTCTCGCCAGACCAGCGCATGCGCTGGGTCAGGCGAGACCTAAAAACAAGTATTACAAATGAGCCATAGCCATTCAACAGTAGAGTGGGAAGGATGTGGTATGTTGTCGCTGGTGCATTTTAAAGCACAATGTCACAAATATATTATTGAAGCATTGTGTGGTAGCGGGCTGCCATTTACGGATCGTACATTTACCATGGAAGTGGCCACAAAATTCCCACTGATATGCAGTCTTCCACACAAACAAAGGTTAATGTGTGGGTTTAAGCAAATATCTATCACTATCCTTCTCAATCCAAATAACTAACGTATCCACCACTTAAATTACTTTCATATTTCACTATACTAATTCACCAGTAATCCTTAGGCGTTTCAGAGTAGCATGCTACTCGCCAAAAAGCGGTTTGACGCATAGTATGGGGTAGTAAACGCTATATACATGCAATTACAATTACAATTTGCACACTAAGTATTTGAGTGGCTTCAATCTCAATGAAACATTTGTTTCCCTCACACTTACAAATTCCGGGAAAAAATGCTCCATTTGTGCTTTACTGCTGAAACATTTTGAAATATTTGTACAAGTTCATTTATATAAATGTTAATATTGTTGTTCGAAAAATCTGATATCCTACAGACTTTCCTTTCACACTCCCTGTTCCCCAGCAAGATCTGTCAGATGGTTCACTTTATAAAATCCTCTAACATTGCCAGTCATAGAAAGAAAAGTGAATACTAGTGTCCGTGATAAAAGTGTAACGCTCTAGTTATTGCCCAGTAAACAGACAGAGTGCGATTTGTGACATTCTGCAACTCTCAGCAGCCAATGACTTCAATGAGGCGCTGATGGTAGATCCTAGATTTTTGAGAAACTGCTAAACAACACACAGCAGAAAAAACCTGTAAAATCGGGTTTCCCACAGGCCAGATCATTTCTCAAACGCAAAACTCCTACGGACCAATCCTGCCTAGGCTCGGACGCAGACTCACCTGACCTGAGGGCTGGGCCTGGCCTGGTCTGCAGCTTCAGGTAGGCGCGAACAGGCCGGGCAGCAGCAGAGAAGAGAAGGCACTGGCAGGGTAACTGGGCAAGGCTAGTCAGGCAGGGCCCAGGGCTGGTAATAATGTAAATTATGGCCAGTGACGGACCTCGGACGGTCCTTCTCAGCGTAGCGTGGCGACTGGGTCTGACCTGGGATCGGATCTCGGCTCATGCGCACTTTTAATGGCGCGCTCTGCATGACCAGTATTCAAGTACATTGGTCACGACACCAGACCCTGCCCCACCCTGAAAACCAAGCAGGCGCGTCGCAGAGACAGCTGCGCCATGCACACCCACTAACCATTTAGTCTCAGAGGCCCGGCCGGGCCCGCGCACCATTAATTATTGAAGAGGCTCAACCGGGGCCCGCGCGTGCACACTGCACAGCAGTGCAGTTGCGCACCATGAAATTATTAAAAGAGCGAGCCTCCATTTAATTAGAAGAGCGGAGCCTCTGAGGCCCGGCCGGGGCCCAGGGGTGCCTGCCGTGTGCTGCTGTGCACCATTTCATTTATTGAGGCAGGCCGGGTGTGCTGTACACACTATGCACCATTAAAATCATGATAAATAAAATGAGTGAGGGGGCCCCTGGAGCGTGGGGGCTGCGGGGCCCGTGTAACGCCCCTGACAGTTGATGTTCTGTCGTATTGTGTATGTCTGTCCGTCATGTCCCTTGAAGCTTTTCTTCTTGTCCTCAGCCCATCTACAGACCCCACAGGACCCACATTTGTGGAAACCCACCAAGTGACTAGTGAGCCAATCTGTTCTCTCGGGACACTAGGGCTCAGAATGGTTTTAAATGTCCTATTTCTCCTGTACGTGATTAGGTCACCCGGTGGTAAATTCATCTAATGTCTTGTCTGTCTTGAGGATACCCCAATGTTTTTTCATACTCCTTACCAGTGATTTGGTCAGGCTATTAAAATTGGTTATTAGTCTGACCGGTTGTTTTGTTTTGGTGTTTCTGTTTTTGTCCTTTAGTGTGTCATACCTAAGTATAGTCATGATTCTACGTTCAGCTCTCTTGATTGTCTGTTGGTTGTAACCTTTCATCCTGATTCTGTCTTTCATTTCTCCTAGGCACGAGATAAATTCTTTCTCCTCGCTGCAATTCCTCCTTGACCTTGTGAATTCCCTAAAAGGTATGGCTTGAATCTGGTGCGGGGGTGAGCTCTATTTGCGTGTAAGAGTGAGTTACATACAGTTGGTTTACGGTGCAACCTACTATGGAGTGTGTTGTTTCTCACATAAAGCTCTATGTCCAGAAATTGGGGCCAGAGGCGACCGACGACCTTGAGCGAAAACTTGATACGCGAATGGAGCGCTCGAAGAACAACACATAGAACTGCAAATCAAACAGGAGAACTTGGAAAACAGGAGTCGGAGGAACAACCTCCGCATCAGAAGAATCCCTCAGAGCTCGGAGGGTCAGGACATTATGACCTACATGGCAGAACTTCTTCAGGAAATTAGAGGTGATGACAACGCTTCCCCTCCTGCACTGGATAGGGCCCACCGAGTAACTGTCCCCCATGGAAATACTAACCTAGTCCCTAATATCCTAACCCGGGTCTACTTCTTCACTGAGAAAGAGGCAATCCTTCGTGCCTCTAGAGAAAAGGCCAACTTGACCTATGGAGGGCACCAAATTCAAATCTTCCAGGACCTCGCCCCGTCACCCTGCGAAGACGCAAGGAATTCAAGCCAGTTACGGGCAAACTGAAGGATCTAAAAATCAAATACCAGTGGGGCCATCCTTTTGCCTTATTCTTCACGTGGGACAGTAAATGCAGATTGTTAAGATCCCTGAGGGGAGCTCAACAGCTACTCTAGCTCAAGACGGACTTTCACCCTCCCATCCTGAACTCTGGGGCCATTCAATCTAGGACCCCTCTTTGACCGTAATGGTCCACTGTACCCCGCCCTCACAAGCCTGATCGGAGGCCAAGCGATCTCTCGCAACAGGCCAAACAGGATATTATACAACACCTTAAGTCCATGGACTGCGCACAATTCCCGGGACACTCCCAATCTGCCTCCAGCTCCACCTTCCCCACTGCATCCTGAACACATGCCCCTGATCTTCTGAGCGCTCTGGGACATCTGAAAGATGTGGTCCGCACCTATTCACTCTACTTTCAATGATCCCATTGCTTGCCTGAGCACTTTGTATTTACAATGAACCGGCTGGGGAGGACCATGTCCCCTGGCCCCTTCCTCTTCTGGACTGGGCTTTTCAACATGAGCCCCTCAACCCTCTCGGGGGAAACTCTAGCCTCCTCTTTGCATATTTAGAGTAGGCCTGCCGCTGGGCGAATTGACGGTGGCTTACAACACGATCTTGATGGAACCCCCTGCCATTCAACTGGTCTCCATGAGGAGTGACTTCCTCAGAGTTGCCCTGGTTCATACCAATGGGCTACTCCAGGACTGGAATGGACTATTGTGGCCCGGTTGGCCATTCATTTGTCAGATTTGTTTACATTTTCTCCTCTCCCCCTCTTCCCTTCTATTGCCTTGGAATCCTCAGGGGAGGGTAGAGAGCTCCTCTTCCTATCATCTTATTTCCTTAATATGGGAGATACATGGTTCTACAGGGGATCTTAGGTACAGGACGACCCTCACAGATATGATGCCCCCCATACTCCACATCCCGCAATACCATACCCTTGGCTGGGTAGGGAATACTTCCGTTAGGAGGGGGGGCAGATACCATACTTTTCCAAACACCTCTTCATACATAAACACCCATGGCACAGATTAAATGTCTTTCTCTCGACGTGACAGGGCTTAACGCTCCCAACAAGTGATGGCAAGTCTGGCGCTACCTCTTGATCCAAGACCCATATATTATTTTCTTACAGGAAACCCATCTTCTACAAGCAGATATACACCGCATGGTGCACCCTAAATATCTGAATCAAACTTGGGCGTCTTCAACCTCTAAAACAGCAGGGGTGGCCATTATTTTCAAAGCAGGCATACATATGCAGGGGGTTCGGACGGTGTGAGACAAAGAGCGACGATATCTGAAGCTTAAGGTACTAATTAACAACAGACCCCTTACGCTGATCAACATCTATGCCCCCAATCACTATATAGATACATCAGAAATCCACTTAAAGATCTGACCTCTCGGGAAGTGGATCCAATTCTTACTGGGGGGAAGACTTTAATTTAGTATGGGACCCATGCCTCGATCGAAGCGCAACCTCCTTCCAAGGTACTGGGGCTATGTCCCCAGCGCTTAAGCAAGACTTAGCAGCCTTAAGCCTTGTTGATGCATGGCACTATACAGAGCCTGAGACGAGAGATTACACCTTCTTCCCTTATGTCCACCGCTCGTACTCTTGTATAAATTACTTCTTTCTATCCCAATCACTAACTCGATCATTGGAATCTGATTTATCTATATTGGATCATGCTCATCTGGAGATCCTCCTGGGAGCCATGGGAGCGCCCTCTCCCCCCATTCCATGTTAGAGACTCCCCCCCACCCATCCTACGAGACCAGGTCAATGTAGCAGAATTATGCCAGGCAATCCAAACCTATATTGAAACAAATTACCTCCCAGGCACAATGGCCATACCCTAAGGGATGCATTCAAGGCAACCATTCGAGGCACCATCCCCCTGATATCAATTGCCCGAACAAGGGAATCTCGCCTAGTCGAGTCAGGCCTTGCTAGGCTAGCGACATTAGGAAGCTTTAGAGACAGGAGCATAGAACACCCTCAAGACAGCGCCAGGGCGTTTGGCCTCTCTCCGGGGTCAATTAAAAGCGATCCAAGAAAACAAAGCAGAACATTCTCTCCTTGACCTGAATCAAAAATATTATGAAGGGGGCTACAAGGTGGAATCCCTACTGGCTCGTCGACTTCGTATGCGCATCTCTCGCAATTATATTGCCAGGGTTGAGAGTAGTGGGGGGTGGGCCACCTTGGAGACAGACGAACAACAGGCATTCCGTACCTTTTTCTCTTCCCTTTACAGTTGGGGCAAAATTGTTCAGGAGATTATTGATCCCTTTCCCGACTCATGTACTTGGACACCGCTTGACCCGCCACATACTCAGCAATTAGAGGACCCAATTACCCTAGAAGAACTCCAAAAAGCATTGAAAAGCTTCCCGCCAGGTAAATCTCCTGGCCCTGATGGTCTCACGATCTCTTTCTATCACCTGTTCCTCCCTGAGCTACAGGACCCAATGCTCCAGTAATTAACTCATTTGCTGATACCACCAGCATGACCCCTACCATGTTAGGAGCGGAGATAGCTCTCATCCTCAAACCCGGTAATGACCAGACATCCTGCGTCTCTTATCACCCCATTTCCCTGCTTAATGTTGATGCCAAAATATATACCAAAATTCTAGCACAGCGCCTGACCCCATTCCTTCCTAGTTTGATAGACCCAGATCTGGGGGACTTCATTAACCAACGACAGGTGGCGAACAAAATTTGGCGGATAGCCCACCTAACAGAAAAGGTCTAATGGAGCATTTTCTCAGCATTGCTCCTCTTCCTTGACACTGAGGAAGCATTTGATAGGGTGGATTGGACTTTTCTCAGAGCGGTACTGTGGAAGATTGGGTTGGGTCCGGTTATGACATCTCGTATCATGGCTCATTATATGGACCCTTCGGCACAAATTAGTCAGTGGACTACTGGCCTCTCCATTCAAGATTCATAGGGTAACTCATCAAGGGGTCCCTTATCACCTTTGCACTTTGCTCTGCAATAGAGCCTCTAGCGATCACTCTGCGCCAGTCGGTGACAATTGAGGGCATACCATTTGGAAGAGACGAACATAAGATTGTGCTATTTGTGGACAATTGACTTCTTCTTCTTACCGACCCCAAGACTTCTCTAACAGTGTTACTTAACATACTCTCTTTATTTGAACATATCTCGTGGCTAAATATTAACGTCAGTAAATCGCAGGCATTAAATCTCACTCTTTCCCTCACATTCGATTTGATATCTGGGTCTCAATCTCAAGACCACGCTAGATTTGTGGACTCATCAAATTGGCCAGATTGCAGAAGTTCAGTTAGGGAAGACCTTAGGAGATGGAAATCGATCCTCATATCATGGCTTGGCCGCCTTAAGATGTCTATCTTGCCCAAGATATTATATCTTTTCCAAGCACTCCCAACTCCCATCCCTCAAGGGGATATTACGAGCCTCCATAAAGAGATCAACACCTTCATCTAGGGCAAGGGAAGACCAAGATTCTCTAACAATCTTTTAATGCTACCAAAAGACTGTGGGCGTCTTTCCTGTCCCAACCTTCTTGTATACTACTGGGCGGCTCATTTGCGTTTAATTTCGGAGTGGGTTGTTTTGCGAAAGCGAAAAACATTGGTTTCATATGGATAGGGCGGTGACATTCCGCCCTCTTTGGGATTCGGCCTGGCTACCAAGGAGAGCGTGTCCACGCAGTGCCTACATCGCCACCCCAACAAGAACAGTCCTAGATATATGGTACAGAGAAGCGATCAACTGTGGGCTTACCTCCTTCACCTCTCCCAAAACGCCCTTTGCCCACAATCCCGGATTCCCCACAGCCCTTCAACCCAGCTCTTTTTTAGGCTTGGATAAACGGAGAGTGTTGTATCATCTGACCTCTTTGAGGGAGAGGTCTTCAAATCCTTTGACCGCTGTAGACAGGCATTCTGTCTTCCAGCTACTGCGCATTTGCAATATTATCAAATTCGGCATTGGCTATATACCCCCCTAAATAAATTAGGAGCCACGCGTCCTGCAACATTCTCACCCTCTACCACACCATCCCTATCAACAGAAATTGTATATGGATATTGCAGAAGATACCCCCCCCTGAACAATGGGAGCAACAGTGGAGAGACATTCCCAACACTTATAAGAGTATCGCACAATAAGAGACGGCTTACAAAACTATGACCAGTTGATATTATACCCCACTTCGCCTCCAGAAAATGGTTCCCACCTCCTCGTCCTTGTGTTGGCAGACACAGGTTCGGTTATTCACGTTTGGTGGTCTTTCCCATTATTGACAATATTTTGGAAGGAGGTGCTGAGCCACATCAAAGACGTGGCTTCCTATTCCAAGCATGCCGGAGATAACGATTCTTGAACTCGACCCCAATCTCTTAATGCGATGACCCATTCGGATTGGTGCTTGATCCTCTACATGCTGGGAGCGGCTTAACAGGTCATCGCTTTGCATCGGAAAACACCCTGACCCTTCCATCTCTGGTGTGGCTCACCCGCCTCTGGCACATAATGACGATGGAGTTCCTGTCCAATCATCTTGCACACACTGACGCTAAATTTGCGCAAATTTTGCAACCCCTAGTGCAACATCTTTCTAAATTGGAGCATGCTTGCTCCCTACCCCCACCTACGGGCTCTTCAATTATTTGAAGACGCTATATTCCCAAGAGGTGCGGACCTCTCGGAGTGAGTTAGGACGGACTGAGGACTCACCTTTCCCCTGGTAATTTTCTCCCCCCCCCTTTTTCTTGCCACTAACATGGACACACACCAAAATCAAGGGTAGGGTTTACCTCCTAGCAATGCTCATATGAGTGCTTTCCACACCCCTAACTCTTCCCCCTTAGTTCACCCCCTTGTTGTTTTTAGTTTTTCTGTGTGTTGTAATGTTAACACAATAGTTCCTGACAGAGGAAGATAATCTAATATTTAGGCCAATTAACTATCCTAAGCATACTCATCCATAGACGATGCTAATATCTAATGACAACTGGGTCTAGTCTGGGGTTTGTGGCTTTGGAACATTGATGGTCACTGTTTTTAATCTGTCACAGAATGATATATTTGCAAGTGTTCTGCCTTTACTGTCAATTGAAATGTTACAAGTTTTTATTTGATTGAGAAAATAATAAAAATAGATTTCAAAGAAAAATAATGCTGAATCCGCTTTCCCTGGGCAATACAACAGTTATACTTCTTAAACTATGGACTAATTCTATTGCTTAAGGGGTTTGTGCACATTTCCCTTATGCAATAGAAATAGTCTAGAGTGGTTGGGTAGTCTCTGAAAGTAATTTTAAACCCTACAGTCGGATTACGTAAAGAGCATTATGTGTATAATACTAAATTACCACCGACAGCGAGCTATTTCCATTACAGATGGGCCATTTATTTCAAAGGTCAGGTTGCAAATCTCACGGTAATAGTTACTAGCTCCTTTGTTGCCCCTGTGTTTATTTAGTTTATCTGTATATTGTGTCTGGGGTGGGAGTTCTACCCGCCGTCCAGATTTGAGAGCACTGGATACTGCATTGAATAACAAACACAGAAGAATCATACGGCCGGAAGTAAAAGAAGCAATTGAGATTATGCGACTACAGGTAGACACTAGCATCCAGGGATTTATCATTGTTTGAGGGCATCAAAAGATGTATTAATAATAGTATGAGACAGTGAAACAATTTCACAGCACTTTACTAACCTGTTGTAAATATTAGTACGAGCTGTATTGAGTGGAACATTTTCAGAGTGCAGTAAAAGAGCATTTGTAACAGCAAAAGTAAAAGAAGCGTTGGTAAAGCCAATAGGTCTGGCGTTGGCTGACAACTTTCTGGCAATTCTTGTTTTGTTTTCTCATGGTTTTTGCAAAAACGTATCGTTTGGGAATGTAAGTTATTCTGGCATTGGCTGTAAGCAGAAAGACAATAAGAAAGAAAGAAAGCAGACAGGCAAGAAAGAAAGCAAGGGAAAAAAAAGGCAAGAAAGAAGGAAAGAGAAAGAAAGAAGAAGGAAGGAAAGAAAGAAAGAAAAAGTGAAACACACAATAAATGAAAGAATTTAAGAATGAAGAAAGGGAAGAGAAAGAAAGAAGGAAAGAAAGAGAAGGGAAAAGAGAGAAGGCAAGAAAGAGAGAAGAGAGAAGGCCTGAAGGAAAGAAAGAAGAAGAAGGAAAGAGTAGGAACGAGAAGTAAAGAAAGAGTGAAGGAAAGAAAAAGAGAAAGAGAAGGATCAAGAGAAGAGAGAAAAAGAGAAGGAGAGAGAAGCAACTAAGGTGAGACAGAAAGAAGAATGAAAGAAGGCAAAATAAATTAAGAGGGAAAAAGAAAGATAGAAGGAAGAAAAGAGAAAGAAAGAAAGAGTAGGACAGTTAGAAGGGAAGAAAAAAGAAAGGAGAGAGAAAATAAAACATAATTCAAAAATGAAAGAAGGAAGGAAAGAAAGAAAGAAAGAAAGAAAGAAAGAAAGAAAGAAAGAAAGAAAGAAAGAAAGAAAGAAAGAAAGAAAGAGGAAGTGAGAGAAAAGAAAAGAAGTAAGAAAAAGAGAGAAAGAAAAAAATGAAAGCTAAAAATAAAAAAAGGAAAGAAATAATGAAGGAAAGAAAGATTGTAGGAGAAAGAAAAAAGGAAGAAAGATAAATGTAAAAAGAGGATAGCTTTAGACAGAACATTTGCAAATGGGCACAATCTGGTATGCTATGAAATAGTAGTAGTCAGAAGGCAAAACACTTTAAGAAGAATTTACAACAGCATTGGCATGAGATCTGACAGAGATGGAGTATGCATAACAAGCAACCTGCTATCATATCAGGTTCTAACCACAAAGACAGTACTGAAGTAATTATAAAGTAGAAACAAAAACCCTGGCACTGAAGGGAACTACCTTGTGTGCAGATATGCTCCTTGTAAGTGTTAGAATGGAAAACATTCCTGCTTAGGCAGTACTCTATGCAAGTCAGCATTCGCTGCACCATTTTCTTTTCAGGCGTCATTTTAGGCTGTTAGAAACTGATCTTGTCCAATTCTGAGAAATGTTCCCTTCTGAGTTTTGTTTCTTCATTTAGGCTTTGTTTCAGTAATGAGTGCACTGTTCATATTAGCGCATACCTTTCCCTCTCGATAGAGGCCATCTCCCACTTGTCTGGTGGCGGGCCCAGGATGGAACGACCTTGGACTATGTTAGTTTGTGTAAGATATGAGAGTTGAAACCTTTTTTTGTATTTCACTTTTCAGCTGCATCTGTCTGGAATATTCCACTGTGGGCGTGTTGTTGCCCGGCTATGAAACTTAAATAATGTATCTTTATGCTTGTTGATTTTAGTCCTCTCTGTAGCACTCCTAGCGACTGTACAGATGGCGCTCCACTCTGAGTGCACATAAATAAACAGTTATTGGCTTGTATTCTCTACTGTCTGACAGACTCTTCATTTGATACAGAAGGCCGAGAGTTGGTCAATAGTTACCCGGGTGGCCCCAAGCGGGTCACTTCCTTCATGAGAGAGGAAAATGCAGCCACTCAAAATGAAGTTAACTAACTAGTGGCTTTAGTAGGCTGACACAATGCCCCATGGTATATGCTGTAGTGGGTGGGAGCAAAATGTGAATGACACAGCAACTGATCAATGGATGAAGAGAGGTAGCTAAAAGGTCCTATATGTAAGTATATTATACAACTTTTAGTAAAATCACAAGCCAAATCTCATCAACCATCAATAAGCAAAAACTGCTAGACTAACCACTAACCTTGGGTTTCTAGAGTAACATACTACCCAGCAAAATGCGCTTCATCACCTCATTAACAGTAGTAAGCACTACATAAGTGCACGTAAAATACAATACAACACTAAATAATACTCTGGTGATCCAGTAGAGTTAGAAGCTGCTGGTGCCTGGGCCCAAATATTAGCTTACGGGTAAGAGATTTCAATTGAAGCTTGATATGCTGAAGAAGGATTGTGGATTTGGGAGGCATAGGAGAGTTCAGCAGAGCTCCTACAAGGACTCACAATGTTGAATGTTTAGTACACGGGACATGCCACAAAGCATGTATCCAGAAAAAGAAGTGCAAAACTTTGATGCTAAACTGGTAGGGGGATTCCTTGTAATTATAGAAGGGTAGATTGATATCAGCACCAACACCTGGCCAGTTTACTCTTCTTGCTTGCCGAATCCAAGGAGAAACTCTACTTTGATCTGAAAAGGAGAAAAGACTTACCTGCTAGGTGCACTTAGGGATTTCTGCCTTACTACCAGAGAGAGGTATCTCTGTATGTGCCCAGAACTGTACTGTCTGCAGTTCTCTCAAGTAGTGGTGGTGCTAGTCGCTGATGACCAGCATTGGCAAAAGAGGTTAAGATCCTACCAGTGCCTTTGTGGAACCTCCCTCTTGAGACTAAAGGAGTTAGAAGGTCATGGGACAGAGGGAACGGTTGCATATCTGTAAGAGTGTCAGTCAGGCAATGCCTGCTAGAAGTTTCTTCTCAGCCCCACAGCTGATTAATTTGAGGCAGGCGATTTCCCTGTCTTTACGCAGTGTGTGTGTGAAGTTGGGGGTTGTACTTCCGAAAGAGAGCTTCTTACTCCCTATTCCCATAAGTAATATGCTTAGCGAGAATTTCATTAAAACTATCATCATGAAAGCACACTCAATTCTTGTGGAGAAGGCAACATTGACACCCTTAGTCCTTAGATCTTCAAACAATCCTGTGTTTTAGCTGTCTCCTAAATGGTAGATGTCATGAATAGTATGCCATTCTTCCAAGTCCTTTAAAGGCTTCAACAGACCCAAACAGGTGTGCAACTAGGTGCTGTGCACACCTATACAGCTCTTTTGTTTGTTCTAATTCCTCTTTTAAGATGCATAAGGATGTCAAAAGTCGCTGAGCCCCTAAGTACACTGGGAACTGTGCTTCCTTAAAATGATTTAGTTTAGACATTTTTAAGTTCTTTGAATGCTTTGTTGGCATTAACTACATATATTCTCTCTTATAAAAGCCTTGCTGCATCAGCCAAGCAGCCTAGGGTGAGATAGAAATTCCTCACTGAAACTAGTTTTTTAACCAGATTAGTGTGGATTATGTGGTGCTATGCTAGAACACATTCACTGCTCACATTAAGGGCCTGTTTATATTCGGGATGATGGTCCATTATTCTGCCAGGGCAATGGAGTAAATTGAGTAAGTTATTCCATTGCCCTGGTGGAAGGACCACCCACCAGATTTATAAATGACCAACAAGCTAGTGGTCATTAATAAAGCATTCCCAGGAATCACCATCATTGCTCCTGTCAATTCATTATTGTGTTTGGTACAGGGCTCCATCAGTGGAATGGAGCCCTGTACCAAACAGTTTTCTGTTTTTATTTTCAAATGGAAAGTCCTGAAACTGAATTCTCTCTTTGAAAATAGATAAATGTTATACTCCCATCACTATGGAAGTCCTCTCACTGTCCCTTACTAACTTGGTTTTCCTTGCAGTGACAGGCAGTGAAAACTGATCTGTCATTCTGCTCATTTAAATTAGATGGACAGATCAGCCTCCTATAGTCTTTTACTCTGCAGGGCCATCAGAGAAGTTTAACAATTGCGGAGATGAAGTAGATTCCATCATGGACAAACTTAAGGTCAGCCCACATATAAATCTGGCGAGCTGAATACTATGCTGGCAGAGAAGGAAATCTGCTGTCGTTGCGCTGGAGTTCCCTTTATACTTTGGCCCATATAATTCTGATTACTATCAGTATGTGCAAGGTCTTCAACAGAACTGGCAGTCTGCAGTTGCAGATGTGGCAAAATAAACCTATTGCCATGCCCAAACCTTCCTTTTAATATATATAACTCACTCCTGGGGTAGTGTCAGAGTCCATAGACACACTGTCAGAGCCCGTAGAAATCAACACAGAAGAATTGCCCACAGCCCAGAGGGATAGCCCATGGAGAACCTACGAACAGACAAAATAAACAAATCATTGGCTCTTATTGGTGCTTCCATCTATAACTTGGTAAAAATCTCAGCCCCCCAGCAGTGTTTGTTGTATTTTGTTATATTGAGACATGCTCCTCTCCTTGGGAATGTATTTTGTTATTTAGAAACTTGCTCCTCTCTTGGGAGAATGCACAATGTGCCTACATTTCTGATGATGCCGTGAGATTTGCCGAAGTCCCACAAGATTTTGGAAAATCTCAGCAGCCATCTTGGGCATGGCTCGAGGGGTAATGTTTGATTTGCCTTGAGGTTTGATTAAAAAAGACATTGTGCAAGCCAATTCTAAGATTGTGGTCAGATTGTCGACCATGGGCGATTTAATTTGAATACAAGAAAGACCCAATACATAAATTGGTGTGAGGTAACAGCACAAGATAACATCACAAGAACTGAGAGTTACAAGAACCCATGAATGTAAGTGCTTGCATTGGGGAAAATGTTGTGCCAAAATAGAGACTACTGTTATGCCACGTTGAGTGGAAAAGGATTTAGGAGTGAAGTAACGCTGAATATGTCATTTCAATAGATAATCCCACACATACCATCCCCAGTTGAGAAAAATTCAGAAACGTCTATCTGACCCTTCGCCACTAGAAAGCCTTTCTGGTTGCTCACAGGTATGCACAATTGAGGGAAGTGACAGAGCACCCATGAGGGGAAGGGTGTTCAAATGAAGATCCTAGGACACCTTGAAATCAGACTCATTTGTTTGAAGGTTCGACAATTGGAAAAAATAAGAAAAGAGTAAGACAGCACATGAAGACACACCTATTCACTGAGCTTTCCCCATTTATTTCAGGCAGTCACACTCATTTCCTGGAAGAAAAGGTCTGGTGTTGAGGAGGTGGATCCCTATCGTCTCTGCGTCACCCCGTTTTGAATCACTAAGCTAAGATTTGCCTCTCTAAGGCTGTCTGGTAGGCCCTACACTCGCTGAGGGCAGGATGCAGTGTATTTAAAAAGCAGGACATACACTTTTAAGGTTTACGTATCCTAAACACGTTTTTCACTACTACAAGGTTTACTTCTCCCATGGGATAACATTGGAGTTACTGTATTACATTCAATAAGCTGTAATTTTCAATTGGGAGCAGGAAGAAAAGTCAAGTTTGGTGTCTAAAAATTGTAATTAAAACCTCCCTTTAATGGTAAAGTTGGATTTTTCGATCACAATTCTTGAAATGCCTCTTTTAGTTAGAAAGTTGGCATTTTCTTGTCCTAGCCATTTGGTGTCTGATTCTGGGTCACATGAATAGGGGTAGCTAGCAGTTGGTCTTTGTGTATTCCTTCCAGATAGTGAGACAAAGGGAAGATAGGTGTTGTCAGGATGGGCCACTCTGTAGTAATGAGGGTGAGGAGCTATGAACTACCATGCTTGCACAACACAAACAATCTGCCGGAGCACTCTCACAAAGATTTTGTCACTGGTCTATTGTGACTCGAGATGAGCCAGGACAGGGAGGAAGGGGGTGCCTGACACCTCAGTGGGCGAAAACCTGTAGAATCTTCCTCCACTTCAAAGTGAGCACCGAGTATAAATGTGCGCCCTCAGACTTCATTCTTTAGTACAATAAGGACAAACAGACATCTGAATATAATATAGTACAAAGAATATACAATGGACCACTTAAAACACAAATGCCTCCAAGCCTGATGTATGTATGCAAATTTACAAGAAGTAGAATTTCAGTTCACAAGGGAGGGTTCTTGGATATAGATGGCCTAAAACATGTCTGCCACATCTCGTTAAATTAAAAATAAATCCCAAGCTAATTTGGTTGTGGTAGATGAATATGGGCAAACCACTCACAGTGTGAATTAGATTGAAAAGAGACTAACCGCATGCTCTTTAAGATTGATATTTGATTCCAAATGATGCCAGAGTTTGCACAATACAAATTTTTCATTCAGCAAACACACACACGTCACCAGTACAGCAAATATGTGTATTTCACAGAGAAGAATAACACCATAATGTATATCTTTGAAATGTGATCTGCTGCAACGAGGTTCAACAGCATTTCCATTATTTGTAAAAATACAAGGTCATGACTAGGGCAAATGCCCAGGTCCTGACTTGTAAAGAGACACACAAGGGATGGGAAGAACATTAGGGCAAGATTAGAAATTGTAATCTGGTATTTTTGGCAGATAGCACTCCCAGGAATGGAGATTTAATTTCTGACTTGTGAATGGTAGGATACATCAGTCATCTCAGACAACTTTGAGACTCCAGATGAGTGCCAGAGGAACATTCCTCAAAAATAATTTATGTTTTAAAAGGTTGTAATTATATTATGGGGGAAGGTTTGACTTTGAAAGAATAGTTCTTTAGCACATAAATATTAATGACATGTATTTTGCTGTGAATTTCAAGGTATGCAGAAAGAAGTGGTCCTAATGGGTCATCTAGGGATCAGTAGCGTTCCGTGGAGGGAGTTCCGTGGGGCGGTGAGGCGGGGCGGGGGAGGGGCACGGTGGGGAAATGTAAACACCGGAATATGGATGAACGGAGGTAAGTACACATTTAAATACATAAAACAAATTCCCTTGCGCGCGCTGCATTGCAAAATGCGATGCAGCGCGCGCAACGAAATTCGTTTTATTTATTTAAATGTGTACTTACCTCCGCTCATCCATATTCCGGTGTTTACATTTCCCCACCCTGCCCCTCCCCCGCCCCGCCTCACCGCCCCACGGAACTCCCTCCACGGACCTCTACTGCTAGGGATATAGCAGTTCAATTAGCCTATCCTGACTCTAACCTAGTAGTCAAATGACCCCAATCCAAGGGACAGAGGAGCATAACATTACTAAGTAGAGGGAAGAGTATACCACAATTACAAAAGGAAAATGCAAAAATTCAATAGAGGGATGAAGGGATTACTGGCCGCATTCCGACTGGCTCACGGGCTCTCCAAGCCTGTCGGAAATCAGTCGGATTGACTGACCGGATTCGTTTCGATTGCCTCCATTGTAATAAGGTGGTTTGAAAGGAATCCAACTGCCATATTAAGAGGCGGTCGGAAAGGCTCAGACTAATGGTCGTAGCCGTTTCCGACCGCATCGTAATCGCGCCCATAGTGTCAACTATGTGTGTAGCTATGTTAGCTACATCAAGAAGGGCGAGGTAAGGCCTTTTCTGTTATTATTTAGAAAGATGTAGCAGGAGAGAGGGTCCCCAAAATGCAGAGGACCATGCCAAGATCCATCAATGCCCTCCCCTTATGACGGCCCCAGGTTAGCTCAGCCATAGATTTAGACTGCATACACAACATCTAGCTAACAATCTGTAGTGATGAAGGTCCACTCAGGAAGGTAGTATTTCAAGATGCTTTATTCCATGAAGATAACAAGTAGTAAAGTACAGGACATCATGTAGTTTTGTAGTAGATCAGAGCCGCAGCTCGCACAATCTTAATTCGAAGTACCGTAATGTACTTTAGGATTATCAAAAGCATTGCATACAACATCATTTAAAATTTTTGGTCTGCATGTAGAACACATTCAATTAAAAAGCAAATAGCACATTCTTAGTAGAAAGAGACACTGTGCTGCAATGCTAAAGTTAAAACAAAAGTAATATTTTAAATAATAAATGGAGATGTTTGCCATCTCTCTGGTCATTACTGAACATAATCTACATGCTGCTCTGCTGAGATAATGAGACAACAACGCCCACACATTACACCTTCAAAAAGGATGCAAGTTATAGTCAGGCCAGAGGAAAGCAGCAGAGGTCAACTCAAGTTCAAAGATGGCGGAGATGCATCGCCCATGACACGTTTAAAGTTTTTTCATATTGCAGTCACACACTCCCTTCGAACATGAAATAAACCTTAACGCTTTTTGCTGTTGACAACGAAAGAAATATAGCACAGTATTGTCTATACCTTAGACATAACTAAACACCGAAAGGCACTGCAGGATGTCAGATAATCCCTTTCTCTGCGTGTTAAATGACTAGGGAAAATGAACCGCTCAGTTGCGAAGCGCCATCTTTCTTGGCATGTTCCTGGAGAGGATGAGTTTTGTTATAGGAGCTTAGTTCTAAATGCTCAACTGCCAACATTAGAATTTTTAAAAGATATTTAAACACTAGGTTATCCTGGGTACTCGCTTGTGCTATTTGACTCAGGTATTACCGTTTGTTTAAGCTACCTCATTTTTCATTTTTTTCAATTTGAACACTGGTCTTTTTGTTGCTATTACAAGATAGGGGTCAGGAAAGTGGGAAACTTTATGCGTTTTTTATTCAATAGGCACTTATTTATTGATAATGGAACAAAAGTGATCAATGGAATTCTCCCATAGGATAATATGATTGTCAAAACACACTATCAGAACCCCGTTCAGAGGCTCGCGGACAAATGGGAGCTCTTAGGGCCAAACCATGGGGTTTGAGGTCTTTTACTCTTGATGCCCATGGACCGGCCTACTATTGATCCCAAGCAACTGGGCGAAGTACCCCTTCAGCACTTGACTAGCATGGGTCGAGCCTAGCCCAAAGCTTCTAGAGGATGAGGTAGAAACAGGGGGGTGAACACAACCTCTCAACTCAAAATACTTTCAGCAGCAATAAATGATTGTACAGTTAAATACTTTTGTTTATGACAAAAGCAGCATTTATATACAAACACAAAGTCAAATACAGCATACATAAACAGTACACATAGCCACCTGAGTGTTTAATGACAGTCCCCTGACTCCCACTAACTTCTCACTAGGGGTAGTGGTTATTTTCCATTCACCATAGACGACATTCAGGTTCGGCTCCACTAGCAGTCTGAGTCTCAGAAGTCCTACTCCAGCTGTGTTAGAAATGTTAAAAGAGTTCCAGCACCAAAGCGCTATCTGCCAGACAAGTTTAATCTGGGCCTTCAGACCTGTAGCTCATTTTTATCCTCACCTGCAGGGATTGTCCTACTGGAGTCTCAGAGAGCATTTTTCTCGCTGGTGAATTAGCGGCCTTGTCAGGATTGAAGTAACCGCGCCTGCCTAGCGCGTCCAGCACTAAAAATCCCATAATGCCCAGCGGGAGGAAGTACTTGAGGGAGGACGCGCATCGGCCGATGCGCGTAATTCCGGTTTCCCGTCTGCCGACTCTTTCGAGCTGCCGGATGGAGAACTGTTGTCAACCAGGGAGAATGTCCTGCTTCCTTATTTTTGTTTGTGTTCGTGTTCCGGACTGCGCCTGATGTTGGTGAGCGCCCCGGTCTCCCATGGAGCTTGAAGACGGTCCGGTAGGGTTGCTCACCTTTTTGCACCCCCCCAAAGCGGAATGCAGTAGTTGGCTGCTATGCATTGCCGTGTTTGGTGAAAGGTTATCAGAGGAGCTTCTTTGTTTGTCGTTTTTGGGGCTGCAGGAGTGGCTTGTCAGACAGTGCTTAAAGCGGAGCGTGGTGGTGCCCTAAACCACACGTTACCGTTTTCAAATCGCCAGAGGAAAGTAACTGTTTGGGTGCTACTGCGGAACGCGGTGGTGATTGGAACCACACGTTGCCATGTTTTCTTTGTTTGTACATTCTTTGATTTACGAACTGGCTCCAAGAGCGGAATGTGGTGGTAGGCAACCACGCATTACCGTTTCTAAGGATAGCTCCTTTCTGTTTTGCCTTTGGCGTATGATTTAGAGCTTCCGGGAAGAAAGGGACTCTAGACTGTTCACAGTTGCTATCACTAGGCCATTCGTGACATTTCACCTATATTACTGCATATATGTGTTCTAGACCGAACATTTTCAGTTAGGCTTCAATGGCGCTTGATGGCAGAAAACCCAATATGAGAAGGGTCCTGAGGGTTCTACTGAACTGAGAGGGTGCTCAGTTCCTGGAGAAGGTACAAGAGGGGTTAGTGAGAATATATGAGAGTAGCATGTGTTAAGCTCTGTTTATATCTGTTGTTGTTTGTCGTTTCAGGCTCCTTTCCCCGCTGTCCCTTCCCTTTCCTTTCCCTCGCCTGATCCCTCGAATACCCTGTGTACTGTGTCGGGGTGTTGGTGATATCAGGAGATGGACCCTTATTTGCTGCAAGAGGATCCTGCGGAGCATATCTTGACAGAATTACGCGCCCACGAAATTCCTGCTCCGCCCGATCTTGGTGTAGTGGGTGATGGCGTCCATGGAGGATGTCCTCCATGTGTTAGTATTAGTACAGCAGGAATTGGCATCTTCTAGGGCTGAGACCGCAGCCTTGAGGAAGAAAGTAGAAAAGATGACTCAAAATCCTTTTGATGCTTCTCTAACACCCTCGCAGACACAGGTCAGGGTCCCACCCCCTATCCCTTTGGCTAGTCCAGAGAGATTCTCAGGGGATCCGTCGAAAACACAGGTGTTATTAACACAAGTCTTGTTGCATTTTTCCTGCAAGCCCTCTTCTTTTCCCAATAACCATTCTCGAGTGGCGTTTGCCATTTCATATATAATAGGAGATGCAGCTAACTGGGCAGTACCCTTAGTTAAGAACAATGACGCTGTGCTCTCTGATTGGTCGGCATTCAGGTCAGAGTTTGAGAGAGTATTTGATCGAAGAGCAACTACATTTAGTACAGATAGAGAATTGCTAGACCTCAAACAGGGTAGAAATGATCTGGTCACGTATTTGACGACTTTTAATAGGTAAGTGGCGGAAACCGCCTGGCCAGAAGAGAATCGAATGTCCTTGTTTTACCAAGGTCTTCGAGAAGGGTTAAAAGATATAATAGCTCAGATCGATCCACAACCCACCACCTGTGCAGACATGGTCAATCTAACCCTGAGATTAGAGATAGATTGTCTGAAAGAGGGGGAGAGAGAAGGAAATGGGATAGAGGATACTGTCGGTCAGACCCCGCCTCATGTAAACCTGCGATTCCCTCAGAGGCTGGTACTGAACCCATGGAAATAGGTGCCGTTAGTGCCCCATTGTCCAGGGAGGAATGAGAGAGTTGCAGAGTTCAAGGGTTGTGCATGTACTGCGGAAAGAAGGGTCATTATGTAAGGGATTGCCCTTCTAAGCCAAAGAATCAAGGGTCATGGTCTCGGAATAAGAAGGTGGCTGTGTCCGCAATAAATTTGGCGGTAGGAAACAGCGAGAACCACAAAGGGGAGTGGGAGGAGGAGACTAGTTGGAAAATACCTTCATTGTCCGCTTTGGCATCACAAGACACTGAGTCTCACATCGTGCTTCCTATGTGTCTGGAGAGCAATCAACATTTACACCAGATTCTGGTTATGATTGATTCAGGAGCAACGGGGAATTTCATAGACAGTGGGTTGGTGACCCGCCTTGCTTTACATAGAGTATCTAGAGAGACTCTAGAGGAGGGGTTTGCGGTGGATGGCAAACCTTTGAAATCAGGCCTTATTACAGAACAAACAGAGGAGGTGTTGTTGACGGTTCCAGTCAGTGAGGGAAGACACAGGGATGCATTGTCTCTGAACATAATTGAGGCCCGCAGTACGAAGTGATACTAGGTATGCCATGGCTGAGACACCATAATCCCACAATAAATTGGAAAACCAAAACCATGCAGTTCCGGTCTGAGGAATGCCTGAGTCATTTCATCCCACACAAAAACACGCAGGAAGCGGCGCTGTCGTTTCCCTTTGTAGTGGCCACAGCAGTCGCAAAAAGAGGTGGTTTTGCCCATAGAGTACCAGTCCTACAAAGACGTCTTTAATGAAACCAAGGCAGAGCAGTTGCCGCCGCACAGAGAGTATGACTGCCGTATTGATCTGGTAGATGGGGCAACCATACCAGCGTGTCGTGTGTATGCATTATCCGTACCAGAGACAAAACATCGGAAAGAATATCTAGACCATTACCTGAAGGTAGGGTTTTATTAGGCCATCCCGATCCCCTGCTGCCTCTCCCTTGTTTTTTATAGCAAAGGCCAATGGTGATTTGAGGGCCTGTGTGGACTATCGTATGCTCAATAAGCACACAGTGCGCAACAGATACCCTTTACACCTTATCCCAGTGTTGCTGGACCAGGTGAGGGATGCCAAGATTTACACACGATGGGATCTGAGGGGGGCGTACCATTTAGTGCGTGTCAGAGAAGGGGATGAATGGAAGACGGCTTTCAAGACTCGTTACGGGTTGTATGAATATACTGTAATGCCGTTCGGGCTCTGCAACGCCCCGGCGGCATTCCAGTATTTCCTTATCGACGTTTTGAAGAAGTATGTGGACTTATGTGTCGTAGTGTACATAGAAGACATACTCATTTATTCTGAAAAGATAGAAGTACACACAGAACAAGTTCTCAAGGTGTTACAGACACTGAGAGAACACAGTCTTTTTTGCAAACTGAGTAAATGTGAGTTTGGTGTGAGCGAGGTGGAATTCTTGGGGGTGATGCTTTGTCCTGAAGGGTTACACATGTCTGAGCGCAAGGTGAAAGCAGTATTGTCCTGGCCTACTCCTAGAAGTGTGCAGGAGGTACAAAGCTTCCTGGGATTTGCGAATTATTATCGCAGGTTCATCCTCCGTTTTTCCCAGGTAGCTGTTCCATTGTCACGCCTGCTCTGGAAAGGGGTTCCTTTCCACTGGTCTGATGAGGCGGAGGAGACATTTACGTTTCTAAAGAAAGCTTTTACTTCTGCTCCTGTGCTGGCTCACCCTAAACCAGAATACCCTTTCGTGGTAGAAGCCGATGCTTTGGATGAAGCAATCGGAGCCATTCTTTCACAAAGAGATATGGTCACTGGACAACTGCATCCCGTTGCCTACCTGTCTAAACAACTGAGTGCAGCTGAAATGAATTACACCATTGCCGAAAAGGAGTTGTTGGCAATCAAGAAAGCTTTTCAGGAGTGGAGACAGTACTTGTGGGGAGCTGTCTTCCCAGTCACCGTATATTCTGATCATAGAAACTTGCAATATATGAAAACAGCGCGGCATCTCTCACAGAGACAAATGAGGTGGATGCTGTTTTTTCAGAGTATGATTTTATAATAACATTCAGGCCTGGGGTGGACAATCGGAAGGCTGACTCCTTGTCCAGACAGGAGGCGGTGGAGGATTCTGAGAGCAGGCCAGCGCTAGGGGCTATAGTTGAGCCGTCTAAAGTGATTTGTGTCCTAGGAGCTTCTGATTTCTTGGCCAAAATTAGACAAATCAAAACTAAACCTGGATGGGTGTCCTGGGCTACACTGAACAGGGGGCGCACTATGAAAGAGGGGCGTCCTTTTTACCACAACAGACTGTATCTACCCACAACGGAATTGCAGAAAAAGACATTCAATTGGTGTCATGATTCACCATTAGATGGCCATCAGGGGGGGAGTAAAACCATCCAGCTGGTGCAACGATATTTTTGGTGGAAAACGATGAGACAGGATGTTTTGTCTTGGATGGCTAGGAGTGAGGAATGTGCCCGAGCAAAGAACGAAACCTGTAAGAGAAAGGGGAAACTTATGCCCATGCCTACCCCTCAGCGACCTTGGCAGAACATTAACCTGGACTTTATTACCGGGTTACCTCTCGACCAAGGTAATTCAGCTATCTTGGTTGTCATTGATAGTCTCACTAAACTGGGACATTTCATACCATGTACGAATCTCCCTACAGCAGGACAGACAGCTCAGTTGCTACTGAACAATGTCATACGTTTGCACGGGATACCAGAAGTGATTGTGATGGACCGAGGGCCTCAGTTCATAGCAAGGTTCTGGAGGACATGGTGTCAAGCACTGCATATCGACTCCACGCTTTCTACTAGCTTTCACTCTCAAATAGATGGGCAAACAGAACGGCTAAACCAGACCTTAAAGAAGTATCTGAGATGCTATGCTAGAGAGGCAAAGGAGTCTTGGGTGTCTCTGCTCTGGCTGGCAGAATTGGCATACAACAACGCATGGCATAGTTCAGTGGGGGTGTCACCGTTTTGTGCCTCGTATGGCTATGATGCCAAGATCCTTCCCATCAACATACCTGAGGAGGTGGCTAATCAGCCCACTGTCAGGGGGCTGATAAGAAAGCTGCACATCGTGCATCGGGGAGTCAGGAACCATCTGCAGAAAGCCAAACAAGAGTACAAAAGGTGGGTGGATCGCCATCAAACAGAAGGATTTACCTACAAGGTTGGAGATAGGGTATAGCTCTCCACAAGGAACATCCGTTTTAAACTGTGAAGCGTGCTTCACCCTCGGTTCATTAGACCGTATTCCATCGTGAAACAGATCAACCCTGTGGCCTTTAATCTGAAGCTGCCAGGGACGCTTCGTATACACCCTGTTTTTCATTGTAATCTGCTGAAGCCGGCTCTGTCCGCCAGGAGACGTTCTCCGCCCCCGGTGTTGTGTGATGGGGGATATGAATACGAAGTGCGGTGTATTAGGGATTCCAAATGGAGAAGGAATACCCTCTGGTATCTGGTTGCGTGGAAGGGGTATACGGCGGAGGATGATTCCTGGGAGCCGGTCCACAATGTCCATGCCCCTGCTGCGGTTCGCTCTTTTCATAGACGGTTTCCGTCGAAGCTGGGCCCTAGGAGGCGCTAGGGGGGAGGGCCTACTGTCAGGATTGAAGCAACCGTGGCTGCCTAGCGCGTCCAGTACTACAACTCCCATCATGCCCAGCGGGAGGAAGTACTTGAGGGGAGGACGCGCATCGGCCAATGCGCGTAATTCCGGTTTCCCGTCTGCCGACTCTTTCGAGCTGCTGGATGGAGAACTGATGTCAGCCAGGGAGAATGTCCTGCTTCCTTCGTTTCGTTCGTGTTCATGTTCCGGACAGCGCCTGATGTTGGTGAGCGCCCCGGTCTCCCACGGAGGTTGAAGACGGTCCGGTAGGGTTGCTCACCTTTTCGCACCCCCCCCCAAAGTGGAATACAGTACTTGGCTGCTACGCATTGCTTTGTTGGTTGAGAGGTTATCACAGGAGCTTCTTTGTTTGTTGTTTTTGGGGCTGCAGGAGTGGCTTGTTAGACAGTGCTTAAAGCGGAGCGTGGTGGTGCCCTAAACCACACGTTACCATTTTCAAATCGCCAGAGGAAAGTAACTGTTTGGGTGCTACTGAGGAACGCAGTGGTGACTGGAACCACGCGTTGCCGTGTTTTCTTTGTTTGTACATTCTTTGATTTACGAACTGGCTCCAAGAGCGGAATGTGGTGGTAGGCAACCACGCATTACCGTTTCTAAGGATAGCTCCTTTCTGTTTTGCCTTTGGCGTATGATTTAGAGCTTCCGGGAAGGAAGGGACTCTAGACTGTTCACAGTTGCTATCACTAGGCCATTCGTGACATTTCACCTATATTATATATGTGTTCTAGACCGAACATTTTCAGTTAGGCTTCAATAACGCTTGATGGCAGAAAACCCAATATGAGAAGGGTCCTGAGGGGTCTACTGAACTGAGAGGGTGTTCAGTTCCTGTAGAAGGTACAAGAGGGGTTAGTGAGAATATATGAGAGTAGCATGTGTTAAGCTCTGTTTATATCTGTTGTTGTTTGTCATTTCAGGCTCCTTTCCCCGCTGTCCCTTCCCTTTCCTTTCCCTTGCCGGATCCCTAGAACACCCTGTGTACTGTGTCGGGGTGTTGGTGATATCAGGAGGTGGACCCTTATTTGCTGCAACAGGATCCTGCGGAGCATATCTTCACAGGCCTCTAGTTATTATCACACATGCTGCTCTTCAGGGGATTTGGATGGTTGTCCTTGCGACTCCTCTGATGCAACTTTAAGTTTCCTTTGCTCTTCCACTCAAAGAAGGTGGAGGGGGTAATTTTGATAGCTTCTGGTTCAGATCCTCAGTTGGGTCTCTGGTCTCATAAATTACCACAGTTGCCTTTCCTCACGACAATGGTATTCCCTAAGCTTCGATCCTTGTCTTCCTCCGGTTGCATACTCTGGCATATAGGGTCACCACACCTAATCCACACTTGAGCAACAAACTGATCGGCATGGCAGCAGGTTCCTCTGCGTGGTGGCCCCCTCTAGCATACAGGGTCAGTGCCTTGAACCTGAGCATGGGCAATAACCGGATTAGTGCAGCAGCCATCTCCTTACAACTCGCTGCAGGGATCCACCCGCCAGGATCACGCACTGGGCTTCTCTCCCTTCAGTCCTCTCCTATTTCTCACAGGGCACACTGGTCTTGGCAAGAAGGCATGCACTTATGCTCCATGCTTCAGGGGAAGTTGACCTTAGCCTCAAGCCCAGGTAACAGGCAGAATTCTTGCAGAGCATTTTTTCTGCCTTGCACAGCCCATCTGGCTGCATGACAGTTGCCAATTTTGGGGTACCCAAGCTCCCCTTCTTATAGTCTTATTCAAGACAACAAATGTGATTTAGGGTCTTAGTTTTTGAATTCTGTGTTGAGGGTCTGCTTCCTTTTGAAGTGCTTGCTCTCTGTCCTGGCTTTCCTCCAGGAAGCAGTCTGTCACAGCAGGAGTGACTCCAAATCTGATAGCCCCACAACACAAGCCATCGGAGTGACTTGAGGTTCACACCTGAATGTCAAACACAGTAATTGGTGTATCAAAAGGATTGCTTGACCCTACTCTTTATGGTTCTCTTATCAGCCCCATCTCCTTCCTGAGATGTGCCCAGGACCCTATATAGTGAACTCTCTCAGAATCAAATAGCACACTTTGTAGTGTGTTGGAGGACATGGCTCTCCTTCCTCCATTGTTCCACTCATCCCACGGGAATACAGCAGTCCACAGATCTACCTAGGGGAATTCCTCTACCTCCAGTCTGCCCTGTGTTAGACCTGGTACCATTGGTGTGAGTCTCCCTTCCATTTTTTCTGATTGCCTCCTCTGTTTTTGATATGTTTTGCTGGTTTAGATGCTTTGGGCACTGTGCCACTGCTATTCAGTGCACAGTGCAAGTGCTCCCTATGTTAAATTGATGTATTGATTAGTGACTCCATGATTGGGTTATTTGATTTACTTGTCAGACCCTAGTACAGTGCACCATGTGTGCCCAGGGCTTGCAAATCAAATGCTGCTGGTGGTCTTACAGCACTGGTTGTGCCACGCACAGAAGTAGCTTGAAAAGTGTGTCTCAGGCCTGCCATTTCACGGCCTATGTGCAGTCTGGTACTGCCATGCTGACTGACCAAGTGCACCCACTTGCCAGTCCCTAAACCTTCCCTTATCTTCATATCAGACACCCCTATGGTAGGCCCAAGGGCAGGGTGCATTGTAAGTATAAGGTAGGACATGCCCTGGTGTGTGTGGCATGTCCTAATAGTGAAATACAGACATTTTCAATGTTCACTATTGCAAGGCTACCTGTTCCCCATAGGCCAGAATGGGCAGTTAGATTATTACATTGTATAATCCTAACTGACTCAGGAAACATGATAGAAATTCGAATTTAGTATGCCTGAACTCAGAATGATAAAATACATCTTTTAGTGAAGTTGGCTTTAACATTCTGTGTTTGAAAATACCACTTTTAGAAAGTAGGTATTTTATTTCTTAACTGTCCAAGCCTGCCTCTTCTAGTTGTGTATTGTGTGTCTGGTTCTGTGGGTGACAGGGGCTGGGGATTCCAAGGGAGAGGGGGAGTGAGCACAGGGCTGAAATGGAAGATCTGCATGCAGATGGGTGGGAGGAGTTGCACCTGGGACCTGAATAGGGCTTTGCCTTCCCTACACAATGCTGGCTCCACCTCCTGTGGTGTGTCTGATGTCTCTGCCCTGCACTCTGAAAGGAAAGAAGGAGTCAGGTAAACAAAGTGCTCCAGGACTGACCAGAACTGGTTTGGACTAGGCAAAGGCCTCTCTGCCTTCAGAGAACAAAGAGAAAAGTAGTATAAATATGGGGACCCAAACCCCAAGACTTTAGATCACTTCTGGAACAACAAGAAGATACCTCTGCCAAGGAGAAGAACCAAAGGAAGCTGTAGGAGTGGACTGTCCCCCTGCCAGTGTGCTGTGTTGCTGGGTTGGCCTACAGTGGTGTCTTCAGTGCCAAGAAACCTTGTGTGTACTTCATCATCTTGCAGAATATTTCTCCAAGGGCTTGAACTTGTGCTTGCCTCCTGCTGAAGTCTCAGGGACAACAGACTTCACCACCAGCTCCCCTCTGAATTTCCTAGCTGTGAATTCTATCTGCAGAAGCCTGCGTGTCGCTGGGAGCTGGAAGCGCGACGCCACGAGAAGAAGAGTGTTGCCGCCGCAGCTGTAGTCATCGCATCCCCGGAGAAGCGTGCCACCGTCGCCTCTCCCAGAAGCGTGCCTTCGTTGCAGCTGTCTGCTGTTGCATCACTAGAGAAGCGCGTCACAACTGTGAGGGTCGCCGTCGCATCATCGGAGAAGCATGTCGCAGGGCCTGTCGCGGCTCCAAAGTACAGAGTCACCGCAAGGCTGCCATGGCGTGTCGCATCGTCTCAACGTCGTCGCATCTTATTGCATCGCACCGGATTGTCGCATCAAGGCCCCAGCTCGCCGCATCGCAACCGGACTGCAGCACGAGAATCTACGCATCACCTACTCTGCACAAGCATTGAGGCGCGACACATCGTCTTCCCCGAAGCAAGGAACTGACGCATCTCCAACGCTGCAAGTCTTTTGTTTATTTTGCGTTACGCATCCAGGTACTTTTGTGAGAACTGTGTCACATTTACCAACAACTTGAACTAAGTTAATTCTACCATCTTGAAGCCAATTTTAAATACAGTATTGTGGATTTCTGTTGTTTGTGGTCTTGTGTTATGTCTATATAAAGAATACTTATTTTTATAAAACCTGTGTGGTGTCCATCTGTAGTGTTTTCACTGTATTACTGTATGTGTTCACAAATGCTTAACACACTGCCTCTGAGATAAGCCTGTCTGCTCGTGCTAAGCTACCAAGGGGGTGAGCAGGGGTTATCGAGTAGTGTAATCCCCTTTCCCTGACTTAGAAGCAAGGGTCCCTATGAGGTCAAAGGTACCTACCTCTGCCAACTAGAGACCCCCAGTTCTAACATTAGTGGTCAGCAGTGAGAATTTGAACCTGCATTTGTGACTCATATACTGTGATTGGTGTACACTACTAGTGAGTGCAGACCAAACGCGACCACATACGATTTTGGTAGAATTGTTTTTTCCTTGGACTGTTATTTTTTCCTGAGAACTGTCAATTCTTACTGCCATGAGTAGACCAGCATCTGTTGCATCTATGGATCAAGATTTTGAGGAAGATAGATTGGAAACCTACACTTTGAAACAGCTCAAGCATCTCTGCAAGAAATTGAAAGTTGCTACACCAGGCATTTCTAAAAAGGATGACTACCAAAAGGCGCTGAGGGCCTGGGTAGAAGCAAGAAATGCCCCTGAGTCAGTGGTGGACCCAGCTGGGGATGCAGATGGGCAACTGGATAGGCCAGAGTTTCCAGCCAGGGGAGGGGTGCCGTCAGGGCCGGACTGGCGGTAGCGGGCACCGGGCAATCCCCCGGTGGGCCGGATGGGAGGTGAACGGTTTTGGGCCCCTGGGGGCCGTTTTTGTTACAGGGCCGTTTTTGCAGCATTAACTGCTAAATCGGCCCTGAAATAAAATCGGCCGAAAACCGGCCCTGGCAAAGAGCTCGGCGGCACCCACAATCCGGGGGAGGTGGTGGGGGGGCTGCCGAGCACTTTGCCAGGGCCGGTTTTGGTTCCCAGTCTGGCACTGGGTGCCGTCCCCACCTGGCAGTAGTGTCTCTTCCAAAGACCAGTCCCACAGAGAGTTGGAAGACAGGGAAAGAAATAGGGCACACAAGTTGGAGATGGCTAAGCTTAAGATGGAGGGTCAGAGGGAAATGGAGAATACAAGTTGTCCTTGGAGAGAGAGAGAATGAGAATGGAGCATGAGAGGATGTTGAGGGAGTTAGAGAACAAGGAAAGGGCTTAGAGATCAATCCCTCTGGTGGCAGCGCACCATCTATGCCTTTAGAAAGCAGAGTGTATATTCCCAAGGATGTCATCAAAGATTTCCATAAGCATGAGGATATTGGGCAGTGGTTTGCAGCCTATGAGATAGCAATGTTGGGCCACTGGGTCCCTGAGAAGGATTGGGGAGCTGGGTTGTGGGGCCGCTTTGTGAGTGAGGGGAGGGATACTTTGTTAGACCTGCCCAGTGAGAATAGGATGTCTTATGACCACATGAAGGAAGCCCTGATGACAAGGTACGGTTTGACCCCAGAGCTCTATAGACAGAGATTCAGAAATTGCAAGAAACTGGAGGGAACCACTTGGGTAGAATATGTGTCTTTCTTTTGCAGATCTATGGATGGTTGGGTGAAGGGTAGCAACGTGGATTCTTTTGAAGCGCTCTATGATTTGTTTGCAAGGGAGCACTTGTCTGCTAATTGTTTTCCAGAGCTACGCCAGCACCTTATTGATAGCAAGCTAACTAACCCTAGGAAGCTTGCTGAGGAGGCGGACCGCTGGGTCAGTACCAGGGTCCACAAGGGTCATGTGGGAGATTCCGCCAAAGGTGGGCAGGGTCCCCAGCAGAAGAGTGGGGGGGGGACAAGGGTAAACAGAGGGAGTTCCAAAAAGGGCCCCAACGTATTTCCCAAGGGAACCAAGGGAAGGGTTCCCAGCCTCCCCTTGAAAAGAAGCAAGAGGCCCCAACAGGTAAACCTGTTCAGAGGGGCCCCTACAAGTGCTTTATGTGTGGTCAAATGGGCCACCGTTGGTTTGATCCACAGTGTCCCATGAAGGATTCCAGAGTGCCACCACGTGCACCACCCTGTCAGATGGCGAGTGTAGCACTGGGAGGAGAGGAGAAGGGTGCCTAAGGTGGGTGGGGTCCCGCAGAAATGTCCCTTGTCTCATTAGTAGACTTTGAGATAGTCCCTCAAACTCTGCTGCCTGATAACACTAAGAAATACAGGCAGTGGGTGACCATCAATGGCGATAGAGGGGAGGCTCTTACCAGGTGTCAAAGGGACACAGGGGCCAGTGTGACAGCTGTCAAGTGTCACCTGGAGTCTTAAGAGCATGTTGTTCCCAATGCCTTTTACCCAGTTGTTGCTGCTGACAACACAGATAGCCAAGGTGGCTCAGGTTCCCTTTGAGTGGGGTGGGATCTCTGGTACTCTTCTGGAACCTACAGGGGAACGGGTTGCTGAACTGGGGGTCCTGCCTGAGCTGACCTATTGGCAGCAAGAGGGAGGACCCTCCAGGGAGGAATTTTGTGCAGAGCAGAAGAAGTACACTTTTCTTGTGGGTTTGCGGCAACAGGCCACAGACCAGGCAGCAGGTGATCAGTCTGGGTCACATTGGATCTACTGGGAGAACGACCTCCTGTACACAGAGCCTAAGGTTGCTGAGCCTGGCTCAGCCTGTGTGCTGGTGGTACCCCAGCGCTTCAGAGCCTTCCTACTGGTATTGGCTCATGATGTACCTTTAGCTGGACATCTGGGGCAGGACAAGACTTTTGAGAGGCTTGTCACCCACTTTTATTGGCCCCAGACGCAGAAGAGTTCAGATGCTCATTGTAGGACCTGTCACACTTGCCAGGGAAGTGGGAAAAGTAGAGGGAAACAAAAGGCTCCTCTCCAACCTTTCCCGGTAGTCAGTACCCCCTTTGAACGTGTGGGAATTGACATTGTGGGGCCACTGGACCCCAAGACAGCCATGGGCTACAGGTTTATCCTGGTCTTGGTGGACCATGCCACCCGGTACCCGGAAGCCATCCCGCTCAGGACAGTGAAGGCCCCCGTGGTGGGGCGTGCACTGATGGGGATTTTCTCCTGTGTGGGGTGCCCCAAAGAGGTGGTGTCAGACCGTGGTACCAATTTCATATCTAGATATATGAAGTCCCTGTGGAAGGAGTGTGGTGTTACCTACAAGTTCACCACTCCTTACCACCCCCAAGGTAATGGGCTGCTTGAAATGTTCAATCAGACCCTTAAAGGCATGATCATGGGTCTTGAAGAACCAATGAGGCGTAAGTGGGATGTCCTCTTGCCATGCCTTCTGTTTGCTTACCGTGAGGTGCCACAAAAGTCCCTAGGGTTCAGTCCCTTTGACACCCGGTAAGAGGACCTTTGAGTCTGGTCAAGGAAGGCTGGGAGCAATCGCCCAGGAAACCTCCCCAGGATGTATACAGTTACATGCTGGCGTTCAGGAACCAGACTCGGCGATTCAGGGAGCTCGCTCAGGCGAATCTGGAAGCCAGCCAGGAAGAGATGAAGCGGTGGTACGATCAGAATGCCACTCTGATTGAGCTTCAACCTGGACAGAAAGTTTGGGTCATGGCCCCTGTAGAGCCTTGTGCACTCCAGGATAGGTGGACCTGTCCATTTGAGGTGGTGGTGCGCAAAAGTGATGTCACCTACTTTGTGAACTTACGGTCTCCAAGGAACCCTTTGCGGGTCCTACATGTTAACCGCTTGAAGCCCCAATTTGAAAAGTCCGAAGTGGGCATGCTCCTAGCAACAGATGATGGAATGGAGGAGGAGACAGAGCCTCTTCCTGACCTCCTATCTGCACCAGAGCAAGATGGGTCAGTGGATGGTGTCAGCCTGTCTGCCACACTGACCCCTGATCAGCAGCAAGATTGTCGCCAACTGTTGGGACAATTCTCTGATTTGTTTTCCTTGGTTCCTGGTGTCACTGAGTGGTGCGTCCATGATGTGGACACTGGGGACAGTCCTCCTGTGAAGCACAAGGCTTACAGAGTGACTGACAAGGTCAGGACTTACATCAAGGAGGAGTTCTCCAAGATGTTTGCATTAGGGGTAATTGAGTCCTCCAACAGTCCTTGGGCCAGCCCAGTGGTCTTGGTCCCAAAGGCTGCCTCGCCTGGTGCCACACCTGAACTCAGGTTCTGTGTGGACTACCGAGGACTTAATTCAGTCACCAGGACTGACGCGCACCCCATCCCAGAGCTGATGAGCTCATTGATCGGTTGGGGGCTGCACGGTTCCTCAGCACGTTTGATTTGGCATTTGGGTACTGGCAGATCGCCTTAACTGATGGGGCAAAAGAAAGGTCAGCATTCTCCACACCAGATGGGCACTACCAATTCCGTGTTATGCCCTTTGGGATGAAGAATGCCCCTGCCACCTTTCAGAGGTTGGTTAACCACGTGTTGGCTGGACTGGAAGATTTCCGTGCCGCCTACCTGGATGACATTGCAGTGTTCAGCGCCAGTTGGGAAGAACATCTGCGCCACCTCTGGGAAGTGTTGATGGCACTGCTCAAGGCAGGCCTCACGATCAAGGCGAGTAAGTGCCAGATCGGGCAGGGTTCTGTGGTGTACTTGGGACACCAGGTAGGGAGCGGCCAGGTGGTGCCCCTGCAACCCAAGATTGATACCATCCTGGCATGGGAACCCCCAAAGACTCAGACACAGGTGAGAGCCTTTTTAGGACTCACGGGGTACTACAGGAGGTTTGTCAAGGGGTATGGCAACATTGTTGCACCCTTGACTGAGCTGACTTCCAGGAAGCAGCCCAAGAAAGTGAACTGGACTGACACCTGTCAGAGGGCTTTTGACGCCCTGAAGACTGCCATGTGCACAGCACCCGTGCTTCAGGCACCAAACTTCTCAAAATAATTTATTGTTCAAACAAACGCTTCAGAGCATGGTGTGGGGCCTGTTCTATCACAGATTAATGAAGAGGGCCTAGACCAACCTGTAGCCTTCATCAGTAGGAGGTTACTTCCACGGGAACAGAGGTGGAGTGCAATTGAGTGTGAGGCATTTGCTGTAGTCTGGGCGCTGAAGAAGTTGAGACCATACCTGCTTGGGACTCACTTCTGGGTTCAGACAGACCACAGGCCCCTCAGATGGTTGATGCAGATGAGGGGTGAGAATCCAAAGTTGTTGAGGTGGTCCATTTCCCTACAGGGGATGGACTTTATGGTGGAACACCGCCCTGGTACAGAACACGCCAACGCTGATGGTCTGTCCAGATTTTTCCACCTTAGTGAAGAGAAGCGAGTGCAACAGTAGGGAAAGTGTTGGATAGCGGAGGGGAATAATTTACTATTCTCACTCTAGCAAATGAAACAGTAGGGAAAGTGTTGGCTAGCGGAGGGGAATAATTAAATATTTTCACTCCAGCAAAATAATTAACATTAATTAACAAATAATTATTTCTTAATTTTTTTTTACCTCCCACCATATTAAACGACACCACCAATATTTTAAAATATGACAAAATTAACATAATTGATTGACAAATAATTAATTAACTAATAACAATTAACAAGCAAATTAAAAACAATAACTAATACATTAGTTCACACAATTAACACTATAAAATAACTTTAAATTAATATTATAAAATGTTTTTTTTCAATTAAAATGATATTACTTCCCACCTTACTCCCCTATCAACGCACAACAAACTCTTTAAAAAAAGAAAAAAATAGCATAATTATTAATTATTTAATAATTATTCATATCCAAAATATCCAAATAATAAATAATTAATAGTAAATTAATAATCACATTTAACAATATAAAATATTAGAAACATACATATTAATTAATAAAAAACATAAATGAATTAATTATAATTAAATTACGTCCCAGCCCACTCCCCAATAAACCCACAACCCACTCCTAAAAAATAAGACAATTAACATATTTAACAAGTAATTAACAGTTATTAATAACCAATGAATAAATCATTATTTTAAATTAATTACCACAATTAACAATATAAACAATATTAAATACATATTGATTAATAATGTATGATAATTAATTTACTTCCCACCCTATTCCCCTATAAACCCACAACCCGCTACGGAAATAAAACACAAAATTTAATTAAAAAATAATTAATAACTTCTAAAAATGATTAATACCTTTATTATAATTAAATTAATTCCCACCCTATACCCCTTTAAATTCACAACCCGCTACGGAACTAAAAAGCAAAATGTTATTAATTTATTTTTTATTACATATAAAAATGTAACACATATATTAAAATACTAAAGCAATACTTACACAAAAATATAGAACACATACATTTAAATTCAATACTAACATCCATAACACTAACTAAAAAAATGATATTTTTAACATCAATATTTAAAAAAACAATATTTCTTACCTTCAACTGGATATTCTTGTCAACCATATTCTGACTGTCGATATTCTGGCATGACGATATTTTAACATTGATATTCTGGTAGGTCCGTAATTTAAACTCAATATTTTGTCGGTTTACCCCTAATTAGATCTCAAGAGACATCAGCACTAACCTTGTCTTGCCAATAGCTCTGGATAGCCAATGCTATGCGGTAGAAAAGTTATCTAGAATAATAAAACTGGGATGAAGGGACGGGGCACATGGGCCAAATGGTGTCCCGCAGGCCATCTTTAGGAATGACCATGACTATTGGGCGATTCCACTGTCGGGGCTGTATAAGGAGATAGGGACAACGGATACCATTCATAGGAATTGGAACGGGTCAATAATCAATCCAATCTTCAAGGTGGGGGATAGGTTGGATCTGAAAAATGAAAGGCTAATTGTACTTATTGACATGGAAGCCAAATATAATGTATAGTTAATCTTGGAGGACCTGGTAGAATGGTCCAACAACAACAGGCTGGTCCCATTCAACCAAACAGGATTCCACAAAGGGTTTGGCACAACAACGAACATGCTATCCCTGGCCATAATATCAGACAAGTGCAAACGTTTGCAAAGAAAATTACAACTATGTTTCATAGATTTTAAAGCAGCGGTCGACTGTGTAAACCGAGGCTTGCTGTGGAATAAATTCTTCCTGAAACAATACTATGAGCCATAATACAACTGTACACAGGTACGTGGGTCCATGTAAAAATAGCTAATGGCACAAGACTGTCAAGGGAAATACAGACAGAGATAGAATTAAATCAAGGCTGTGTATTAACTTCCCATCTATTCAATCTATTTATGGCGGACCTCTTACCAAGATTAAATCAGGTTAAGTCACATCCACCGTGCCTGGGCCCATTACCTATAAGGCACCTTTCATATGCATAATATCACAAAAGCAACTGCTGGTAACTATATCCCCGATTTTGGTTCAATAGGAATATGGAGTCAATTGTAGAAACAATGTATTGACCCGAATCGTCCTATGTAACAGATGTTGTCTTTGGACATAACCATGGGAAGTGTTGGGATATCCACAGATATTGGAGAAGACGCCTCACTCACTAATAGTGACATGCTTCATCATTGGCGTCTTTCCACACCCAGGTAAGATGGTACTACCTGGGCGGACTCAAACAAAAGATGTGATGGGAGTTCTTATACAAATTTTCTCTGGTTATGCAGGGAACCAGTTCAGTGGTAGATTCTGAAAGTACCTCCAGGTATACCCCTGATTCGAAACTTTGTTCTTGGGGTACCTGGGGTACCAAATAAAAAGCGTATGCTGTGATGGGGTTGTTTTTAAATTCTTGTTTCAAATGTACCCCCTTTTTTTTATGCCAACATGTTTCGGCCCGCGCACAGAGCCCGCAAGGGTCTGGGGCCTTCTTCAGGGCTGTTTTTTCTAGTAGTTGGTTTTCCTGACTCAAGTTTGATCATGTACTACATGCAAACCCAGGTTAAAAATGAGGCCTATTGCACTCACCTATAGTTTGTAATTCAGTAGATTTTCTGGAAGGAGAAAATAATGTCAAAACCATGTTAGAACTATATTTTTGGACTAACACCCGTAGTGACATCTATGACTATAATCTGTGTGGCTATATCACTCCACCCGTGATTGGTGCGATATCACCTACTACATTGTGTTTATTTGTATCATATTCCACACATCTAACTTGAGTGTGACTTATTTAAAAACTCTCTTCCCCCAAACCAAGCGGATCTCAACTCTCAAATTCGATCTCCAAATAACCTTAGTGGCAATATTGTTATTATTGCCTGTGCACCCCGTGATTAATTATAAAAAGGTGGGGGCAAACCGGGGAGTGTTTAATCGGTGCAAGGTATGTGAAACAGAGATCCTCTCCAAACCTACACCTTCTTGTCAAGTGATAAAACTATGTTCGTTAGATATCCAGTCTCACCTACTGATTGGTGCTAGATTGCACCATGCGGGTCACGTGACTTATGGTGCCGTCTTGTAGTCACACACTAGGGGTATAAAACATTGAAGTTTCATGAAGGAGTAGAATTGTGGTGATGGTGTAGTTACAAATTCAGAAAATCGCGTGCATTCATAAGTTTTATTAGAATGCTACAAGTTTGCTTGCTGCATCACCCGTAATATAGAAGTTAATACTGAGCCCTTCCATACATGTGATAGTATTTCTCGTGTTCTCGAATGCAGTAATCTGCGTTATTCTCACGAAACCGTAACTGGGTTGAGCTCCGGTTATTTGTGCTTGGATCTGTTGACCGAAAGGCCATATCAGAATGACAAGACCCCCATTGTTATTCAATTATTCAGGACACTGATGGTAGCGTAAAATTAAAGGAGGTGGCTTTATCAAATATTACGCATTCTCATACCAACCGCATATTATTGTACAGCAGTGCTTAGTCACACCAACACACACGCGCTTCATAAGGCAGACACACGATCAAATCCGCTGCATCTTACTTCGTCAAAGATCGGTCACCGTGGATACACCTATAGTGTTCACTGCCCGCCGTCGTGTCGATCTAGTGTGTGGGTTGTGATTTTGAATGGTTAGTGAGCTTCCGTCCGTCTTCTGTGTTGCATGGACAGCGTATTGTGTGATCGGATACGGTCTGTCACGTGATTAGACGTTAGAACGTGCATACGTCATGATGGCTCAGGTGTCTGCTGTATGACGCATCGGTCGCGAGTTTATGGGAGATGTAGGCTGCAAGACCGATGTTTACGTGTTTGCACCTTATTATGGACAATAAACAAAGAAAGGATCCTTGCTGCGTTCATGATCCCTCAAATCCAGGTGTATAGTGCGGAAGTGCCAATGTCAGATAACATTGAAAACCCATACCACATCTACATTTGTGTTGCAGGCTTATTCTTGTGTACATATGTATGGGGTAGTTACCCTCATATCCAAGAATTTTTATACTAAGATGTTGTTATCTTTAAGTGGAAGGGTAATCCCCATATCTCCCTCGGGGTTACTTTTGCTCAAAAATGCTCACTAGTTCCCTCGATGTAATCCGCGTTTCGTCAGGTCTGGGGTTGTTAAAAAACGCACGTGTCAGTACAATCTCTAACACCCAACTAGTGTCCATTAGTATCAAGATGTTTACAATACGAATCTCCATCTCCGATTTTATTTGATTTTTTGTCGATCAATGTGTTCGTACTTGTTGGAGTAGATACTAATCAATATCAGTGACGTTCAAACTATGTGGCCAAATAAGGCACTAATTATATGAGACAAAAATTGTTTCTCATATAAACCTACGTTTTAACTCCCACCCCCCCTGATCTATCTGACCACTCTCTCATTCCAGGACCTTCCAAATAATTCTTCCACTAACTTCCCCCTTTGTCACTCAATATGGCAGAAGGGTTGGCATACGGTGAGGATGAAATTTCATCCATTGCTATCATGACCGAATACCTTCGGGGTAGCATAGCCCCGAATGGATTAATCGTCACCAATGCCCCAAGAATCTTCTTGAATGACCCTGAATTTCGACATAGCTGGTCCCTTATTGCATGGAAATGCATAAGAGATTAGTTAGTCTTAATTATAAAAACAGCCAGGAGACTGTCGGATGCCCTTCTAATAGAAATCAAAACATTGGAAAATGGGTTAAAAACTCAAATTACCATCAGTGCCTTTAACCCCTTGAGTGCCCCGCCCTTTCCACGCCCTGTGCCGGGCGTTTCATTAGCGGGCGGGGCTCATGACGAGATAGTCTTGTCATGGGCAAAGCGCAACCGCGGCCCATGACGAGACCATCTCGTCATGGGCACTCAAGGGGTTAAAAAGAAATTGGAGGAAAACAATAAGACCATCAATGAATGCAAAGAATACTTGACACAAGCAAAGATCACTACATTTCAAAAAGATCTCAAACGCTTCAAGTATGAAAATGTTTTCCCGTATTCAAAAGCGGATTATAATCCCACCGAGAAAGACAAATCAGATTTCTCTGATACCGACAGTGCAGGCTCAACTAGAACCTCAAGCGATTCCTCCTCTGAGGGGAAAGACCAAAGGTGGAACAACAGTAAAAGGAGGGGCGGCCGCTCCAGGAGAAATAGGGGTAATTACCAGACTATGGGCTCATTCCAACAACAACCATTCGGATGGGGACCCTACATGCAACCACCATTCCCACCTCCTCAGTTTGGATATCAATGGCCACCCTTCCAACCTTCTTTTTTAGGGAGGGGCCCAACCAGAGGAGGGGGAAACAATCGGAGAGGCCCCAGAGTTCACTGGAGAGAAAACGGAAGAACAGACAATACCAGAGGCGAGACCCAGCACGAGCAGGAACCAACAGGAATACTAAACCTTAGTGCTAAGACTCTCTCCCCGGTACAACAGAAGGTTCTAAACAAGGGACTAGGCTTTGTACCCACGACCAGGACTAATTTATTCAATTTAAGGATTGAACTGTCAGAATTCTTTCGAAAATTGAGATTATCAGTATTTTTTGCAGATGCAGACAATACACAAGAACCAGCTGAGGATAAAAACACCGGCCTCAGAAGGAAATCCTGTTTTACTCCTCCCAATCACACTATGCCACCCGCTCTCCTAGCTTTTGAGAAGGCAGTCACACTAGAAGTGGATAAAATGAAAACGAATGAACAGAAAGTTTTTAATAACTTGACTTCGATTGAACGAGAAGCAATCAGAAATATCGATTGCATGAATGATATCATTATCAAACCAGCGGATAAGGGTGGCGCCACAGTTGTGATGCCGTTGGAAATGTACCAACAGGAATGCAGAAAATTACTGGATGACCAACGCAATTACAAACGATTGCAGAGAGATCCCACAGAAGGATTGAAACAAAATATAGCGACTATGGTAAATACTGCAGCTGAAGAGGGGTGGATCACGACAGCAGAAGCAGCCTTTTTGGTAGAACCCAATCCAAAAGTTCCCTATTTCTATATTTTACCAAAAGTGCATAAGAATGTGAACCCACCACCGGGAAGACCAATTGTTTCTGGAATTGGTTCAATCTTGGAACCATTGTCAAAATTCACAGATCATTTTTTAAGACCCATTGTCCAAAGGATGCCGTCATACTTGAAAGATACCCGAGATATTCTAAACAATCTCCAGTTGATACCATACAATGTATCCACAGATCTACTGATTACTTTAGACGTGGAGGCGCTGTATACCAGCATCCCCCAGGAAGCCTACCTACAAGTAATCGATACTCTGTTGAGGAATGAAGAATGGACATCCATCACCCCTATACAGTTCATCATTGATTGTGCGAGATTGGCACTAACAAAAAACTACTTCGAGTATGAGGGTGATTTTTTCTTACAGACTCATGGCACTTCCATGGGCATGACCTGTGCACCTAGTATAGCCTGTCTACATGTCCATGACTTTGAAACTAACTTTATCTACACCAACACTAACCCGTATGTAGACAACATGTCGGTGTGGAAGCGATACATAGACGACATCTTCCTTATATGGAAAGGGAACGAAGCAACAGCAGAAGACTTTCTGATCTGGTTAAATTCAAGAGATCAATATCTCAAGTTCACAATGACTGTAAAGAGAGACTGGATTACCTTCCTCGATCTAAAAATTTGGCCCGACAAAGGCAAAATGAAAACGGAAGTTTTTTATAAACCTACAGATGTGAACAACTTACTGAGATACGATAGCTTTCATTCGAAAACCTTGAAAGACAACTTACCAGTAGGACAATTTCTGAGACTACGCAGGAATTGTACAGATAAGGAAGCGTACATGGTGCACGCAAAGAAACTATCACAAAAGTTACACTCTAAGCTGCATCCACCACGGCTAGTAAAACAAGCAAACAAGAGGGCAATTAACAACTCAAGGGAAGCACTACTGGAATCTCATCTCAAACCTGAGAATAAGACAATAGTGTGCGTTACCACTTTTGGCACTGAATCTAACAAACTAAAGGGGATCATATTAAGATACTGGAAGACCCTAAACTCAGGAACTCTTAATCTACCCAAACCCCTCTTCGCATTCAAACGCGACAAATCCCTACGGGACTCAATAGTACACACCCGCCCCAAGAAAAAGACAGGAACCAGAGATAACACAAACACACTTTGGGACTTACCCGCAGTTGTAGGACATTTTCCATGTGGGAGCTGTAATGTGTGCTCCCTAACAAAAGCAAGTAAAACCATCGATCTGGGGTTACAGACGCCATGGGAACAAAGGTCGTTTTCGAATTGCAACAGCCAGAATGTGGTGTATATCATGATCTGTAAATGCAATCTGAGGTACATTGGCATGTCTTCAGGCAAAGTCAAAACACGATTAAATGAACACCGCAGCACCTTCCGATGCGGAAAAACGGTCACAAAGATGATGCGTCATTTCCAAACGCTGGGACACAGTGAGAATGACTTCACCTGGACAATCATTGAACAACTGCCCAACCAATGCAATGATAAACAACGGTTGAAAGCAGAACAACGATGGATCTACCGATTGTCAAGTGTCAGCAATGGGTTAAATGAGGAAATTCTGTGGTCAATGTTAACATAAGTGGGGCCCCACACATAGTTTGAACGTCACTGATATTGATTAGTATCTACTCCAACAAGTACGAACACATTGAGTGACAAAAAATCAAATAAAATCGGAGATGGAGATTCGTATTGTAAACATCTTGATACGAATGGACACTAGTTGGGTGTTAGAGATTGTACTGACACGTGCGTTTTTTAACAACCCCAGACCTGACGAAACGCGGATTACATCGAGGGAACTAGTGAGCGTTTTTGAGCAAAAGTAACCCCGAGGGAGATATGGGGATTACCCTTCCACTTAAAGATAACAACATCTTAGTATAAAAATTGTTGGATATGAGGGTAACTACCCCATACATATGTACACGAGAACAAGCCTGCGACACAAATGTAGATGTGGTATGGGTTTTCAATGTTATCTGACATTGGCACTTCCGCACTATACACCTGGATTTGAGGGATCATGAACATATTTCCATATAACGCAGCAAGGATCCTTTCTTTGTTTATTGTCCATAATAAGGTGCAAACACGTAAACATCGGTCTTGCAGCCTACATCTCCCATAAACTCGCGACCGATGCGTCATACAGCAGACACCTGAGCCATCATGACGTATGCACGTTCTAACGTCTAATCACGTGACAGACCGTATCCAATCACACAATTCGCTGTCCACGCAACACGGAAGACGGACGGAAGCTCACTAACCATTCAAAATCACAACCCACACACTAGATCGACACGACGGCGGGCAGTGAACACTATAGGCGTATCCACGGTGACCGATCTTTGACGAAGTAAGATGCAGCGGATTTGATCGTGTGTCTGCCTTATGAAGCGCGTGTGTGTTGGTGTGACTAACCACTGCTGTACAATAATATGCGGTTGGTATGAGAATGCGTAATATTTGATAATACCACCTCCTTTAATTTTACGCTACCATCAGTGTCCTGAATAATTGAATAACAATGGGGGTCTTGTCATTCTGATATGGCCTATCGGTCAACAGATCCAAGCACAAATAACCGGAGCTCACCCCAGTTACGGTTTCGTGAGAATAACGCAGATTACTGCATTCGAGAACACGAGAAATACTATCACATGTATGGAAGGGCTCAGTATTAACTTCTATATTACGGGTGATGCAGCAAGCAAATAGAATGAAAGACAATTTTTAAGACGAATTTACAATTTCTTTCTGTAACATAAATACATCTGGAACAACACACCCTGACATACCAATCTAATATCAAGGATACGAAAAGTGTAAAACTACTAAAAGTGCAGTGTGCAATACAATTGGGCCCTCGACAGTTCAACAATACATTGTACCAAAATACCTAAAATACATACCATATAAATAATCTAAAAAAGTATAGAGCTACTAAAGTGCAGTGTACAGGACTGTAGGACTTTCTATAAGATTTCAATTTTATATTGATAACAGTTTATCAACTGACCTGCAGTCCATAATAGGAAAAGTATCTGCTTTTCCACACCCCTCAAATCTGTTCATCAAATCAGGGATAAATTGTGTAAAAATACAAATTTTCTTAAAGTGCAATATGCATACGAGCAATGTGCTAAAGTGCAGCAATTTATCTGATGGCCTCTACTCTATAATAAGAGAAGCATTTGCTTTATCCCCTCATTTTTCCCGCCATGTTTTAATCTGTTTCATCAAATCTACAATAAATTGTGCAAAAATACAAATTGTCCCAAAGTGCAACATACTAAAGTGTTTAGAGCTAAAGTGCTGTGCCACTACCATATAACTTGATACTTATCTAAAAACTTCCAAACCAAAATGATTTTTTTTTACTGCCCCAATCCGCTTTGCATATGCTTCTTCATATCTCCTGGTCCTCCACATTTTAATTAACCATTCCGAGTAGGTAGGAATCTGTTCTGTTCGCCACTTTTGTAAAATCAATGACCGTGCTATTGCAGCGCAAATAGCCACGAACGTTGCTTCTGCTTTATTTAGGTCAGCCCTTACTCTAGAGATCCCAAACAGTGCTACCTCTGTTTCGGGATTGATATTTTTATCCATTGCATTGCTTATAGCTGAAAAAAATGTATTCCAAAAAATCTGAAGTTTTGGGTATGTAAAACAAATATGTAGCCAATCTCCCTCTCCCAAGGCCTGGCACCGAAAGCAGTTATTGTCGACCCCGGCATGACGCTTATTTAATACTGCCGGAGTATAATATGCCATCCACCTTGAAAGGAAGGCCATCCTTTTAAAGTTGGCTGCTCTCAATGCTTTACTACCCATTAATGCAATCTGCTGCCACTCTTGCTGGGAAAGTTTGCAATTAGTTTCTTGAATGATTTTTCCCAAAAAAGTTTCAACTATAGGAGCTGACCTATATTTTAAAAGTAGAGAGTACCAATTACCTACGCCTTTCAATCTCGTCTTATAGAGAGCATTTGACTGCAGCAAGCAAACTTGTAGCATTCTAATAAAACTTATGAATGCACGCGATTTTCTGAATTTGTAACTACACCTTCTGTAGTAGGGGATCTCTGTGTATAGTCATAATCTAGTGAATAGTCCCGCCCATGTGCGTGGACCCCGGAGCAATAAAAAATAATCTCTAAAGGTGACAAATCATGCAGACCTGCATACACCTTTAAGAGAGAATTTAATTTAAAGACAGATAATGCAGCCTATACCCACAGGCTACACTGTCCAGTACTTCAACTAGAATTCCACCAACATCCACAAACAGCACTGCCTGTCCAGCTTTTCTCCACATAGGAAAAAACCCTGCCTCTACCAGCAAAAGCCTCTGGAATGATAGAGAGGAAGGAGTGGACAGACAAGCCCCATAGGCTGCCATTATGTGGCTTAGAACAGGATACTGTGCCTTTAAGAAAACTTTCCAGATTTCCAGAACTTTCCCCAGTATCCCAGAATGCCCAGCAGGTCCCATTTACTTTCAGTTCTTTTTTCCGGCTCCTGCTAGCAGGACCCTGGAGCATTGAGCTCTCCCCTTTTCAAGGGTTTATTGTAGTTTTTGTCAATTTTTGTCACTTTTTCAAGTGCTTAGTGGCTGGTACTAGTGTCAACATGCCTGGCTTGTTCGACAAGTGCCCGGAATGTGGTAGAAAAAAGGCTAAAACAGATCCACACGAGGTGTGTATAGGTTGCCTTCCCCAGTCCCACGTGCCTGAAGACTGTGATATCTGCCACTCGTTCTCAGCCAGGACCCTGAGGGACAGAATGAAGATCAGGCTTCAAGTCCTGGAGGAGAGAAGGCTGAAGGCACCAGGTGGGTCTGGAGGGGCTGATTTGGCCCATACTGAGGCCTCTGGGGGGCTCCCCAGGGGCAGGAAGACCAGTAAGCGTCCCCACTCCCCGTCGACGTCGAGGGCGTCGACGGCGGCGTCGAGGAGGATGACTACCATCTGTTCGCCGTCTCCCCAGGGCTCTGGGGAGAAGCGGCGTCGACGGTCGACGTCGAGGGACCTGAACAGGCCGCCGTCGACTACATCGGCATCTTCAGCGACGACGCCGTCGCCGTCCAGCAGTCGGCGTCGAGATCGGACCCGGCGTCGGCGCTCGCCGTCGAGGGGAGATCGCCGTTCGCCGTCGGTGAAGAGGAGACGGTCGACGTCGCCGTCAAAGAGACGATCGACGTCGAGACGATCGCCGTCGAGGCGCAGATCGCCGTCGAGACGAAGATCGCCGTCGAGACGACGATCGCCGTCGAGATGAAGATCGCCGTCGAGGCGAAGGTCGCCGTCGAGGCAAAGGTCGCCGTCGAGGCGAAGGGCGACGTCGCGGCGAAGGGCGACGTTGAGGCGATGGTCGCCGTCGAGGCGAAGATCGACGTCGAGGCGAAGATCGACGTCGAGGCGAAGATCGACGTCGAGGAAGAGAGAGTCATCGGGATCGGTGTACTCTGTGGTGTATACGCCTCCTCGGATGCCTACGTCACCGCCTCCTCCCCCACCACCTCCGACTCCGCCTCCACCACCACCGCCAACACCACCGCCACCACCACCACCACCTCCACCGCCACCACCGCCTCCATATCCGCAGCCAGCACCACTGCCTCCGCCGCCCCCACCTCGGTCGTTACCACGCACTCCATTGGGGCTGCCGGCGGTTCCCCCGCGGTCGGTTTCCCTTCCGAGGTACCCGACTCCGCCGCAGGGGACTCCGAAGCCGCGACGCCTGCGGTCGCCGGGACCGGCTAGACCGGCGGGCAGACCGAAGCTGAAGAGGTCGCGCTCCCGCTCTCTCAGGAGGAGAAGATCACGGAGCCATGGACGGTCATCGTCGGACTCAGGATGACGCCGTAGGAGGCACAGGTCCAGGTCGCACACGCGATCCTCGACCAGAGACTTTTCCCCGACGCTGTCGGTCTCGCCGGGGACTAGGGTGTCTCCGGTGGACAATTTGGTCTCTTTCCAAGAGGTGCTGTTGAGAGGGGCAGCAAAGTTGGGTATCACGGTGACGGTTCCAACACCCACGACGTCCGTGATATTCGAGACACTTCATAAGAAACATCTGTCTCGCCCTCTACTGCCTCTTGTACCAGGACTGGTGGAACCCGCGTTGGAGCTGTTCCTCACTCCCGCGGTGATGAAGGCCGCCCCCTCCAGGCTCATGAAAAAGTATAGGGCCCCGGAGTCGGACCCTACCTTTTTGAGGGTGGACCCGAAGCCGGATTCGGTCATCGTGACGGCGGCGAGGAAACAACATGCGACCGCCCCTTCATCGACGGTCCCGCCTGAGAAAGAAAGCCGCTGGCTGGATTCTGATGGCAGGAAGGTGTGTTGGACCACCGCCACCACCGTGAAGGCGGCGAGTGCAGGGGCTTTGTTGGGGCGTTACGACCGGGCCCTGTGGGAGTCCCTGCAGCAGTATGCGGACCTGCTGCCCCGGGAGAAGGAAGGAGGACTTCTTGGAAACAGTGCGCGAAGGCATGCTGGTTTCTAATCAGGTGATCGGCGCGGCGGTGGATGTCTCCTTGTTGGCCGCCCACGCCTACTGTCATGGCGTCCACCAGAGGCGGCATTCGTGGCTGCGCCTGACGTCCCTCAAACCAGAGGCGCAGCACAGAGTGGCCAACCTGCCCTTCTCGGGGGAAACCCTGTTCGGAAAACATGTGGATGATGAGATGGCCCGCATGAAGGCGGAGGCGGAAACCCTGACGGCCGTCGGGTTGGAGAAGGCCGAGAAGAAGAAGCGCCCGTTCCAGAGGCGGTTCGGGTCTATGGGCAGAGGGCGTGGGCAGGGTTCGGGACAGCAACACCACCAACAGCAGCAGTTCCGGAAGCCCTTCCAGAAACGCCAGTGGGGTAGAGGAGGCCAGCAGGCGACTACCACTACCAAGGGCCCGGCCGGGTCTCGGCCCTGAGCGGCTACTTCCCCCTCAACCGTTACCCACTCCAGTGGGGGGAAGCATTCAACTTTTTCCGGCAGAGTGGAGAAAAATTACTCAGGACAAGTGGGTGCTGAATATTGTTTGCAATGGATACAGTCTTCGGTTTATCAGCCCGCCTCCAGCGATTCCGCCGGTCAGCTCTCAGTTCCAGCTGAGAGAGCTCCAGGCGGAGGCAGACATCTTGTTGAGAAAAAAGGCGGTAGAAGAGGTACCTCTGTCTCAAAGGGGAAGAGGTCTGTACTCTCGGTTCTTCCTCGTTCGCAAGAAGGACAAAAACGAGTTCAGGCCCATTCTGGATTTGCGACAGGCAAACAAATGGATTCGCAGAGAGAAGTTTTGCATGCTATCGTTGCACCAGATTTACCCTCAGCTGCTTCGGGGAGACTGGCTCTGTGCCATAGATCTACAGGATGCGTACTTCCATGTGCCCATAGCACGGAAGCACAGGAAGTTCCTGTGATTCCAACTCGGCGCCAATCACTATCAATACACAGTACTGCCATTCGGGCTAAAGTCTGCGCCCAGGACCTTCTCGAAGTGCATGGCGGTGGTGGCGGCACATCTGCGAAGGAACAAGGTGTTTGTCTACCCGTATCTGGACGATTGGCTGATCAAGGCTTCATCCTTCTCGGAAGCGCAAGATCACTTCCGATGGACGTGCGCTCTCTTGCACAAGCTGGGGTTACACCTCAACATGTCCAAATCGGTCCCGACTCCGGTCCAATGCATACAGTACCTGGGAGCCTCCATCGATACGCGGTCAGCAAGCATGTCTCCTTCGGAGGAGAGACGGTTATCACTCCTTCGGAAGGCTCAGGACCTCAGGACTGCTCCATCGACGACAGTGAGGAAGGTGTCTTCTCTACTGGGATCGATTGCCTCCTGTATCTTCCTCACGCCTCACGCACGGCTACACATGAGACCACTGCAGGAGTGCTTGGAGGATCAGTGGGATCAGAGGACAGGCTCTTGGGACGACAAGATACGACTGTCGCTGCATGCTCTTCAGTCTCTGAAGTGGTGGTGTTCGGCGGAAAACCTCCTCAAGGGGGTTCCCTTCCACAAGGACATTCCCACGACGAGTGTCGTGACGGATGCGTCTCTCCAGGGCTGGGGAGCGCATTCCGGGGACTTGCAGATTCAAGGAAAGTGGTCTCCTTTGGAATCGACGTACCACATCAATTTCCTGGAACTCAGATCTGTCTTCCTGGCACTGAAGGCCTTCCTTCCGTCCTTCCAGACCAACTCGCTGCTGATACTGATGGACAATACAACCACGATGTATTACCTCAACAAGCAGGGGGGGTCGAGATCGCGCACTCTGTCGCAGGAGGCGCAGCCGATCTGGCACTGGCTGCTGGCCCGAGGACTGATGATTACGGCCACGCATCTGCCAGGGGTGCAGAATGCTCAGGCGGACGCCTTGAGCAGGCTGATTCAGGAAAACCACGAATGGGTCATAAACGACGAAGTACTAGGAGAAGTCTTCGCGAGGTGGGGGACTCCAGGCGTAGATCTGTTCGCCACCGCCGAAACCAGCAAATGCCGAGACTTCGCATCCAGGTACTACCAGCGGGGGACGCTGGGGAATGCGCTATGGATCGATTGGTCGAACAGCTTTCTGTACGCTTTTCCACCCATTCCCCTGATTCCGGCAGTGCTCATCAAGCTGTCCCAGTCCAGGACACGGATGATCCTGATCGCCCCGGAGTGGCCCAGGCAGTGGTGGTTCACGGACCTACTTCACCGGTCTCTCCTTCCTCACATGCGGTTGCCGTGCAGGCCGGACCTTCTCACGAAGTTCGGGGGCGGATGGTGCACCCCAACCTCTCGTCTTTGAGTTTGGCGGCATGGCTCCTGAAATAGTGCAATATGGCCATCTGAATCTACCAGACGATTGTATGGACATACTGAAGGAGTCTAAACGACCTTCCACTAGGACATCCTATGCTTACAAGTGGAAGAGGTTCTGTATCTGGTGTAAGTCCAAGAACTTTGATCCGACGACATGTAAGGAAGATGTCATCCTTCCGTACCTTTTACATCTGGCGCAGTCTGGCCTTAATTTCCATTCCATTAAGGTTCATCTGGCTGCTTTGACTGCTTACAGGAAATGCCCTTCACAGACTTCCTTCTTTCAGATCCCTGTGGTCAAGGATTTTTTGGAAGGCTTGAAGAAAGTGTTTCCTCCCGTCAGACTTCCCTCGCCTTCCTGGGACTTGAATGTGGTGCTGTCCAGACTGATGAAGGAGCCTTTTGAACCCATTCACAAGGCTTCATTGCAGCACCTATCCTGGAAGGCGGCGTTCCTAGTGGCCATTACATCGGCCCGCAGGGTGAGTGAACTTCAGGCATTATGTTGTCAAGAACCTTATACTGTATTTCATGCTGCTAAGGTTGTGATGCGTACTCACCCTAAATTTCTTCCTAAGGTTATCTCTGACTTTCATGTCAACCAGACCATAACTTTACCTACGTTCTTTCAGAATCCCTCTTCACCAGCGGAAAGGTCTCTCCATTCCCTGGATGTTCGGAGGGTGTTGAAATTTTATCTGGATAAGACCAAGGATATTCGTAGGTCTGACCAATTGTTTGTTAATTATGGATCAGTCAGGACTGGTCTTGCGACCTCTAAGCAGTCCATTTCTCGGTGGATTGTGTCCTGCATACAATTGTGTTATCAAAAGGCTAAAAAGCCCTTAGGGGGTAAACCTAAGGCTCATTCCACCAGGGGCAAAGCTGCCACGACGGCTTTGCTGCGTAATGTTCCTATTGCGGAAATCTGCAAGGCGGCCACTTGGAAGTCGGTCCATATCTTTCCTGCGCATTACTGTCTGGACTCGGATGCCAGGGCAGATGCTCAGGTTGGGCAGGCTTCGCTGCGAAATTTGTTCGCACAGTAGTGGTTTTGTCTTGTTTGTTCTCCACCGCTGTTGTTGTGTGGGGATGGGCTTGCCATTCTATTCACTAGATTATGACTATACACAGAGATCCCCTACTACAGAAGGAGTAGTTTCTTTTCTGTAACTCCAGTTCTGTAGTAGGGGTATCTCTGTTATAGTCATAAGCGCCCGCCCTCCTCCCCAGTGGAGAGATAATTATTCATATGTAGAATGCTACAGGTCTGGCGTGCTACGCCTTCAAAAAGAACTGAAAGCAAATGGGACCTGCTGGGCATTCTGGGATACTGGGGAAAGTTCTGGAAATCTGGAAAGTTTTCTTAAAGGCACAGTATCCTGTTCTAAGCCACATAATGGCAGCCTATGGGGCTTGTCTGTCCACTCCTTCCTCTCTATCATTCCAGAGGCTTTTGCTGGTAGAGGCAGGGTTTTTTCCTATGTGGAGAAAAGCTGGACAGGCAGTGCTGTTTGTGGATGTTGGTGGAATTCTAGTTGAAGTACTGGACAGTGTAGCCTGTGGGTATAGGCTGCATTATCTGTCTTTAAATTAAATTCTCTCTTAAAGGTGTATGCAGGTCTGCATGATTTGTCACCTTTAGAGATTATTTTTTATTGCTCCGGGGTCCACGCACATGGGTGGGACTATTCACTAGATTATGACTATAACAGAGATACCCCTACTACAGAACTGGAGTTACAGAAAAGAAACTACTCCATCACCACAATTCTACTCCTTCATGAAACTTCAATGTTTTATACCCCTAGTGTGTGACTACAAGACGGCACCATAAGTCACGTGACCCGCATGGTGCAATCTAGCACCAATCAGTAGGTGAGACTGGATATCTAACGAACATAGTTTTATCACTTGACAAGAAGGTGTAGGTTTGGAGAGGATCTCTGTTTCACATACCTTGCACCGATTAAACACTCCCCGGTTTGCCCCCACCTTTTTATAATTAATCACGGGGTGCACAGGCAATAATAACGATATTGCCACTAAGGTTATTTGGAGATCGAATTTGAGAGTTGAGATCCACTTGGTTTGGGGGAAGAGAGTTTTTAAATAAGTCACACTCAAGTTAGATGTGTGGAATATGATACAAATAAACACAATGTAGTAGGTGATATCGCACCAATCACAGGTGGAGTGATATAGCCACACAGATTATAGTCATAGATGTCACTACGGGTGTTAGTCCAAAAATATAGTTCTAACATGGTTTTGACATTATTTTCTCCTTCCAGAAAATCTACTGAATTACAAACTATAGGTGAGTGCAATAGGCCTCATTTTTTACCTGGGTTTGCATGTAGTACATGATCAAACTTGAGCCAGGGAAACCAACTACTAGAAAAAACAGCCCTGAAGAAGGCCCCAGACCCTTGCGGGCTCTGTGCGCGGGCCGAAACATGTTGGCATAAAAAAAAGGGGGTACATTTGAAACAAGAATTTCAAAACAACCCCATCACAGCATACGCTTTTTATTTGGTACCCCAGGTACCCCAAGAATAAAGTTTCGAATCAGGGGTATACCTGGAGGTACTTTTAGAATCTACCACTGAACTGGTTCCCTGCATAACCAGAGAAAATTTATATAAGAACTCCCATCACATCTTTTGGTTGAGTCCGCCCAGGTAGTACCATCTTACCTGGGTGTGGAAAGATGAAGATGAAGCATGTCACTATTAGTGAGTGAGGCGTCTTCTCCAATATCTGTGGATATCCCAACACTTCCCATGGTTATGTCCAAAGACAACATCTGTTACATAGGACGATTCGGGTCAATACATTGTTTCTACAATTGACTCCATATTTCTATTGAACCAAAATCGGGGATATAGTTACCAGCAGTTGCTTTTGTAATATTATATCTTTGGGAGATTGCAACTGCTTTGCTTTTCTCTCACTCTCTCTAGTGTTACAACCTTTCATATGCAGACAGCGTGATTTGCTCAGCCTAACAAGAGTTGGCCTTCAAAGAGCACTCAAAGATTTATCAACGTTTGCAAAGGAAATTAATGTCTCAAAAATCATGTCAATTATGAATCGACCTGGACACCAACATCCAATTAAGGGGCCGATTCTGATCCAGGTCGGAAAGCACTCCGACCGAGCCGGATCCGGAGTGTTTTCTGACCGAGCCGGAGTCCTGCAGTCCGAGCGAGCGAGTACAATGCGGCCATATGCTGGCAGACTCGGTTCGGTCGGACTCCCATAGCAGTCAATGGTAGCCGGTCGTACGACGCGTACATGGGCTCCCATTGACTGAATGGGTACGTCTCGCGCAAGGGTGCCGCCTACAGTGGGTATGCGTCGGTGCCATCCGCACTATACATGCCTGTGTTGGGGGGACCCTTGGGTCTCCCCATGTGTCCAAGTCGAAGGGCTGCGGGTGACGGGGGTCCGATGTGGACCCCCAAAGGCAACCACCCGGACGTTTTGCGAGTCGGACACTCCGGCTCACACAGGCTGTCCGACGCATGCATCGTACTGGCTCGGTCGTAAATCGCCTCCATTGCACGCCACGGTTAGCTTCCGACCGAGACGTACGGAGCGGTTTGGACCTGGAAATGACTCGGTCGGTAAATTTCACGTAGTTCGCATCGTACGTGCCCGCTCGTACAGCTGTACGAGTCAGGTGGAAAACACGCGTGCGGGTCATGGTTTTTCCGGCCGGATCGCGTTCGGTGCCCTTCCGACCCGGATCGGAATCTGCCCCTAAGCTGGGAGAAACAGCCTTAGGGGTAGTCAGCACAGACAAATATCTGGGGGTATATATAGATGATCGACTGAACTTTCAATTTCACAAACAATATCTTGAAATAAAATGAAGTGGTCTTATCTACGCATTTAGTACCCTTGCACAAAAATTACAGGGCCCATCTTTTAAGCCGACTGTGGCAGTGATGGCCGCTAAACTACTACTGACAGTTACTCACACAAGCATAGCTTTAAATGGCAAAGATGCAAAACTTTAAGACTCTCTACAAATGAAAATGTATAAAAAAGTTGTTAGTCTTCCTCAGAACACATCTCTGGCTCGGGTATAATTGGAATTTGGTTTCATCCAACAGGATATTAGGAGAAAATATGCTGCAATTAAAAACTGGTATAAACTTTGGTTGAATCGATGAAATATCTTACATGATGCCTTGTGGTAGGCCCAGGAAGAAGATCCTCATTCCAGTTAAGGCAAATTCTTGAAAACAGCATTGAAGGAAACAAACAACACAGAACTCCGGGCTTAGAACACCTCCTTCTAAGTCTTTCGTAGAGTGATAAACAAAACACCCAAACTTCATTCATTTCTAGAAGACAAAAGCATATTAACTAAACGTCCGGCAGAATAACTAAACACAACGTATTCACTTCATCTGAAACGAAAGCTCATGGCCATCAGCTTTGGGGCATTTCCAAGTTTGGCCGATCATCCAACATGGAAGTATAACGGCCCCAGAACATGTAACTTATGTGGTGCAGTATGGAAAGATTTTATCTACAACTGGCGGCCGGTCCCAGAACATGTAACTTATGTGGTGCAGTAAGGAAATATTTTATCTAAATCTGGCAGCCGGTCCCATTACCGCGAGGATGGCATCCTAATGGGCCCCTTTATTGTTTTCCTCTATAAAGGGAATGGGCCCAAAAAAAGTATGAAAAATCAGTTTCAGAATATCACACATATTTTTTTGTTTTTTTTCCTTACGAATGAAAAAAATGCACTTGAAGCAAGAATTATTCTAGCCAAAAGAGGATGCATACTTTTAAATCAGGGTGACAACATTTATTGTAAGGTGAGATTAGCTTAACCCACTCGGTCTCTACAATGTAGATTTAAGTAAGGGGAATATTCAGCAAATAAAGTCCTATGTGTCCACCTCCAAATAACACTGTGGCTCAGTTTTGAGGGAGGTAGCCAACAAGGGGATGTTCATGAACATTGTGAGTATTATGCCCACAATTCAAAATTTAAGAATGATTCAACAAAAAAACAGGTGAGTACTCCCAAAAGAGTAACTCCTCAATCCTACTCTGAAATTACCACCCGCCCTGAACTTACTGTTTCTATTTCTAACAAACCATTTCCACTCTATGACAATGAGAAGTCTCTGAAACTAATACTAATCTTTAGTACAATTCAAAGCACATTAACCCTAGAGAATAGTGACATTTGGATGATGAATGAAACTTTTAAATTAACTCCCCATCCATTCACTTAAATGTATATTATACTGCTAACATTAACCCCTTCAGTGCCCATGACGAGCTGGACTCGTCATGGGCTGCGGTGGCGCTGTGCCCATGACGAGTCCAGCTCGTCATGAACTCCGCCCGCTAATGCAAGGCGCGGCACTGGGCGGGGAAAGGGGCGGGCATGCAAGGGGTTAATGACACTACCATCTCATTCGTTTACAGTTAACATCCGGACAAATAATCCTCAACTTACACTGAATTTTTATCAGTTATAAATTCTAAAACAAGAAAAAGAAGTCCAAGCAAACAAAAAATTGTTCTGGGCTCCATTCACAAAGATAAAATGAGATGAAAGTTTAACTTTACGACTTTTGGTATTCATAAAGGGCATTTACTACTCGTTAATGCCCTTTGTGAATACTGAAAGTCGTAAAGTTCTACTTTTGGGATTCACAAAAGGGCATTTATGAGTAGTAAATGCCCTTTGTGAATACCAAACGTCAGAAAGTTAGAATTTTGTCTCAGTTTACCTTTGTGAATCTGGCCCTATGTGTCTATATTTTATTAAGTGGCAGTCTTCACTAGATAAATATAGTTAGGTCTGCTATTGCATAGATGTAGCATTTTTTGGTTTGCTAATAACTTTGGCGATTCTTCCTAAAACTTTCCAAAGAAAAAGGTCATATACCTCAGCTCCTTCATGGAAGGTTTAAGGGTGATCCATCAAGCAGGGGTCATGAAAAGGGGGGTACCACAACGCAAAAACCCCTTGCATTTTCCATAGACTTCTTTAAGATGGGCTACAGCAAAGCCGGAATGTAGATCTTGTTCATTTGATTGTGCTTTTTGTGTTGTTTGGTTTGAATCTGTTCAGCAGTTTTGCAGAAACTTAGGTTGAAAAACAAATGTATATTTTGGCAGTTGGGTCTCTGAGACTCTTGTAAGAGCACCAGTTTTAAAACGGAGCCTTCTTATTGGCCCAGGAAGCTTTATTTCTGTGGGCAATCTCGCTCCTGGGGAGTCAGATTCCTGTGAGAACAAGTGCTTTGATTGGCTGCCAGCAACTTGAGAAAACGTTGGAGGCAGCCATTACAGGACTCAGGGATTTAGTCCCCTGTCCTGAAGTTGTAAAGCAATAAAGGCATATGGGGGCATGCTAGGGATACCCTGACCCCCTAGGCGTCATTTGGGGACCGAGAAGGACTCCTCCTGGGCCAAAATAAGAAAATAAACTGCAAAAAATGCCATGATCCAATGAGATTGTGCGGGATCCCAAACCCCCCCCCAAAAAAAATGTTAGCTGTGCCGCATTAAAATCCCTAACGCCATGCGGAGCCTACTTGGGCCGACATTATATTTAGGCCTAGGGGGAGTTCACAGAGGTCTGCTATGTGTAACTCCATGAAGTGATCAAAAAAACTTAGCTGCGCTACGAAGAGTTCCACAAGCGGCGAAGTGTCTTAGGTCATACCGTTTGTGCTGTTTATTAGCACTGGGTGTTTGTCCCGCGCTGGGAAATCAGTGCGAACTGCACCATGAATAGTGCAAGAGGACGCTGCTTCTTTCTGCCACTCAAGTAGATTTTCTCCTCAAGTGGCAGCTTCCTCAACATGAACAGATGGTTTCTGAACATGAGCAGTCATGACCACCCATGACCACTTGCACTGAGAAATCTCACTGGGAGGTGGTCAAGCATTGTATTTTCCTTGCACGCGCTGTGGGCAGGAGGACACTGTCTCCTGCTGGATACAAGGGCCGGCTGGGCCTTTGAGGCTGCTCCTGTGGCCCCCAAAGACACATTGGTCGATGCCCTGGGTGGGTACCAGGGCACCCACCTTTTATTGAGCTGGACCCGGGGGATGCGGCCCCTGGGGCTGAAGTTGGCACTGGGAGGGGGGCCTGGTGCCCACACCAAACAAGCAAGCCAGGCCCTGAGGGATGGAGTTTCCAGGGCTGAAAGCAGGCAAGAGAAGGGGCTGCAGACCCCTTCCCCAAACAAGCGCGCCGGGCCCCGCAGGCCTCACAGGGGTTGAAATTGGCCTGAGAAGGAGGGTTGCATGGCTCCACCCCAAACAAAAATGCTGGGCCCTGGGGGATGGGGTCCCCAGGGCCAAAATTAGCCTGCGGAGGCAGTTAACATTTGCCCCTCACCCCCTTATATTGAAATCGGCCCAGGAAGTTGGCCACATGCCCCCTCCCCCAACAAAATGAACAGGGCCCAGGGAATGCAGTCCCCAACGCTGAAATTGGCCAAGGAATGCAGGGTTTCAGGTCACCCTCTCCTGAAAAGTGCACAAGGTCCCAGGGGATTAGGTCCCCGGATCCAAAATCAGCCCGAGGAGGGGAACCATGTGCCCCTTATAAAGATTACACCTGGCCCTGAGGGATGGGGTCCCCAGGGCCAAAACTGGCCCAAGGATAAGGGCCACATGCACCCCCTACCCTTTATTTAAAAGAGTTGCTCTAGGAGATGGGGTACCCAGGGCTCAAATAAGCTTGTGGAGGGTGCACCACATGGCCCTCCTCCTTTATTTAAATAAGGGGCCCCAGGGGGTGGGTTCCAAGGAGCCAATAACAGCTCGGGGAGTGGGCCACGTGGTCTCCCTCTCCTTTAACTAATAAAACAGCCATGGGGGATGTCCACAGGGCCAGGCCCTTTGGTTGAGGGCCATGCACTGCATGGAGTTGGCTGTATGGGGGGTGTTTACTGCAGGGCCTGGCGACAGAAGTGGGTTGCACTTACGTATGGTAATTAAATATTACTTCACACTAAAAAAGACCTAGAAATTCACCGAAAAAGCAAAAGTTAAAGTAATGTTATCGTTATATGTGATAAAAGGATTTTTTTTGTTTTTTTTAAATAAAACTGTAGAAATGTATTTGAGATGTCATCAGTGATGTCTTAAATGATGCCATAGAACTTGTCATGAGTTATGTCATATGTGAGGTCATAAGCAGACCACAGTGGGGGCGCAAGTTATAATTGGTGCAGCTAACTATAACTGGTGAATTTCTTTTTTTTTTTTGTTCAAACCATTAATGTTATCACTGACATAGTCACCTAATTATAATGTAACTTTAACCTTTGAATATATATGTATATGTATGAATGGAGGTTTAGAAGCGAGGGGGCTTTGTGGCTCCATCATGAAATTGCAGCATTTATTTTTCTAAAAATGCTTCTTTGCCCTGGCGGGGTCCCTCTGGGACCTCAGTACCAGAGCTAAGGGGTCAGGGTATTCCTACTCTGCCTCCTTTTCTTTCTTTTTAATGTTTTTTCAGAGACTCTGTTGAAGTCGAGTTCCAAGATGGCTGCCAATACTTTCTGATTGAAGTTTTGGCAGGAAATCAGATCTCAGCATGAGGTTGGGAGGGTTTGTGGAGGCGTTGCGTCCCTACATATTTAAATTTGGAATTCTTTTAATATCTCAAAAACTACTGAACAGATTTACACCAATTTGCAGAAAGTTTGCTTTCTGAACTGACAGCGACCTTTCTGCCAAATTTGGTGTAGTTCTGTTCAGTAGTTCAGGCTGTAGTCTTGTCAAAAATCTCTACCGGAATTTGCATGAGGAAAACGTGTATTGGACCCATCCCTTTTTCTAGGCCCCCGCTAAACAGATCACCCCAAAACTTAGGAGACAGTAGCTGATGTGAGCGTAGTACTAATTTTGAAAGATTTGTGAGGATTCCTCAAACAGCTCTAAAGTTATTGGCAAAAGAAAAACGCTCCTCCTATGGAAACAAGGTCCTAACTATAATTACCTACTGGCGACCGCCAGTAGGTAATATGTGTATATGAGAGCTACCTAGATTTCTCTGTTTCTTTTTTCCACAATTTATGCCGCACTTTATGCCTGAAAGGGTATTGTTTTGACTAATATTTTACCTTTCACTTGGTGCTCTCTTGTGTCATGACAAAGCTAAGCATCCCTGAAGAGCTGGTAAAAAGCTTTTGTTCGTTTACAGCTTAGCATGGATTGCACTGCGCTAATCCTGTGCTTAAAGACATTGCTGTAGAAGTGGCAAAAGACTTTTCCCCTTCTATGTCGGCATAGATGGCACTGTGCTAATCCTATCCTTAAATACTTTGCCAGAAAAGCAGACATTAGAGGTAAGCAAATTCAGAGTATCACTAGTGTTGTAGGGTGCTCTATACAGGAGCTGCTTGCCACATAAACTTGATAACTACCCAGAATTCTCTGCTTTTGTTCCTGCATAGTTTATGCGGCACTCTATGGCAGAAAGGATATATATATATATATATTCACTGAAAAAACCATAGGTTTCAGGCACGTTATAGTTAGGAATTAGCATTTATAAAACCTTAGAAATTCACTGAAAAAACCATAGGTTTCAGGGGCGTTATAGTTAGCTGGACTTTTCACTCGTACAAAACCATTGAAATTCCCCCGTTATAGTTAGTTCAGCTAACTATAACTCGCGCGCCCGCAATGCACTGCTGATGACGTCACATATTACATCACTCATGACATGGTCAGTGACATCACTCATGACATCACTGATGACATCTCAAATGACATCACTGATGACATCATCTTTGTGATAGAGTGGCAGACCTCCTCTCCCCCTAATATAACCTTTGATACACACATTCAAAAATAGAAACTAAAATTTTCAAAACAATGGACATACCAATATCAGTTACAACAACCTATTCAGTAATTCTAAGATCCACATACACATCCACTCATTCACCAACAGTCCTATACAGTCACTCATACATGTACTCACTCATCATATGTACTCATACACCTATATATCCTGTTACACAACGCCACTCATCCATAGAGTTACTCACACACATAGCCACTCATGCTAATAAAGAATCAAACATCCATTTACTTGCATATACAGTTTTACACACACCACCAAACTTACTTCTACAGAAACTTACACATAATTAGTCTTTTAAACAATCACTTATAGAAACACATACTTATTCATACAGGAACTCTTTCAATCTCTCACTCTCACATATACTCACTTATATACACCAATAGTCACATATACTAGTTTAAAACATATGTAGTTACTCATAAAGACACTATTGAGACAGTCATTCACTCACTAACACACCCATGCACACACTCATCCACCAATACAGTCCTGCACACATGCTGTCTACAACACATACAAACAGTGAGTCACTCATTCATGCACTTATGCACTACGTAATACCCCCACCGAACCATACAGACACTCAGACACTCATTCTGATACTCAAAAAACCAACTAATAACCTATATAGACACTCATGTAGCTACTCACCAACCCATGCAGCCACTTATACACAAAGTGAGAGACTGATACAGATATTTACATATTTAAACATTACTCACTAAGCCATGTATTCACTAAGATACACTTAATCAGTCAGTTATACAATCTATTTTTCAAAAACAAATCATCCATTTAGACACTTATATACCCATTTATTCTTCCATCGACCTTGAGATATACATATATAAAACATATGTAATTTTCAGAAAAACACACAGGATGATGTCATCAGTGATGTCATCAGTGATGTCATTTGAGATGTCATCAGTGATGGCATCAGTGATGTCATGAGTGATGTCACTGACCATGTCATGAGTGATGTAATATGTGACGTCATCAGCAGTGCATTGCGGGCGTGCGAGTTATAGTTAGCTGAAGTAACTATAACGGGGGAATTTCAATGGTTTTGAACGAGTGAAAAGTCCAGCTAACTATAACGCCCCTGAAACCTATGGTTTTTTCAGTGAATTTCTAAGGTTTTATAAATGCTAATTCCTAACTATAACGTGCCTGAAACCTATGGTTTTTTCAGTGAATTTCAAAGGTTTTTTAAATGCTAATTTCTTTTTTTTTTTTTTAAACTTTGTTTATTGAATTTTGTACCAAAACATTACAGTCATACAATAGCCATAAGCGATATTCAGTGGCATTTCAAGGTCTAAATCATCACAGCAGTACATCCAGTGCGTTTCCGGGGGGTACGTGAACAGCAAAGCATAAAGTAGCATGAGTCTTGGCGCAGGGACAGGGGGCATGAACAGCTGTCAGCAGAGCAATACACAAGTTGAGCGATCGATGTAGACGTGGGGGGCCCGCGGGTGGAGCTCCCCCATGCATTATACCTCCCCCAAGGCGTGACCGCTACCCATATAGCACGTGCAACAGGCATGCAAACCAATCAACATGGCATGGGAATCATGGAAGAGGGATCAGAGTAGCTGCTCAGAGAGAAGGGGAAGCCAGGGGACACGTGATCACAACCCTCACCCCCACAGGTCTGCAACAGCTCATCCGTCACCTTGCACAGGATGTGCGTCAAGAGCACCAGAAGTAGTGTCGTCATGGGCCAGAGGGGGAGCATCCTCCGTCAGGGCTCCCGGGTATTGCAGTAGGTAACATTGTAATGGACCCCAAACATCAGCGGGACGGGATCGAGCAGGGAGCAGGTCGGAGTATGTCAGTATCTGCTCTTGGCAGTAGACAAGGTCTTTAAGCCATTCCTTAAATTTCGGGGCCCTCCCCCTACCCCACCGGCATGCTATACGCCGTTTCGCCAACAGCAGCGTCGTTGTGACAAACTTGCGGCTCGCTCGCGGAATATGTTTGGTATAACCCAATAGCGCCTGCACCGGTTCGGGCTCAAGGGGCAGGTCCACCATCTGCGAAACGGCAGAATACACCTGGGTCCAGTAGGTCTGAATTGCGGGGCAATCCCAGGATAAGTGCAGGAAGTCCGCATGTGGGGCATGACACCTCTCGCAGTTATCCGAGTTCTGCAGCTTAAATTTGTACTTGGTAACCGGTGTGCAGTACAGGCGGTTCAGGAACTTAAAGTGAATGACACGGTGTCCACTGCTCGCAGAAATCTGCTCTGTCTGTATGCAACAGTACGACCACCTGTCATCCCCCAGCTCCAGCCCCAACTCCCGCTCCCACTCCCCACGGGCCCGTGAGGTGTCAGGTGCAGTGTCAGAGCGAACTGTGTGGTATAGTATGGAGACCAAGTGGGAAGGCGAGGACGCCTGTAGGACTCTATGCAATGGACCAGTGATTTCGGGCTCCGCCGGAAATGTCTGCAATATGGACCGCATTCCATGCCTCAGTCTCATGTAGGTGAAAAGCTCCAGAGGGGTAGGCGCGTACCCGTCAAAGAAGTGTTCCCGGTCGCGGAAGCGCCCAGCAGAGAACAGATCTCCCCACCTCTGAATCCCCAATTTGCGAATCAAGTCTTGGAACAATCTTTCTTGTAGAAGGGGCAGCTGCGGGTGGTAGGCAATGGGGAGAAGGGGCGAGTACAAGAACGAGCTCGCCACTCGCTTAGATATCTCCAGCCACGCCCGCACCGTTCCCTGCAAGGCGTTATAATCCGAGATATTATGAGGGAGAGTACTATGGAGCAGGCCGCGCAGGGGCAGAGGAGCCGCCAGCCAGTCCTCCGCAGCGAGTTGGGGCATAAATGCAACGGGGCGGAACCAGTAAAATGCATAGTGCGCTTGAGCGCAATAATAATATAACTCCAGGTCCGGTATATCCAAACCCCCCCGCGAGTAGGGAGAGGTCATCACAGCCCACTTCAGCCTAGGTCTCTTCCCACCCCAAACAAGCCGAATCAATTCCGAGCGTAGGCGAGTGAAAAAATGCCGGCCCGGGGGGAAGGGAATGTTCATAAACAAATATAAGAGTCGAGGGAGCACTACCATCTTAATCAAGGCGGCACGTCCTGCCATCGAGAGGGGGAGCGCAATCCAGCGGTCCACACAGGAGGAGACTTGCGTCAACGCCGTACCGTAATTAGATCGCATCAGTTCCTCCCTGTCACGAGAAATCTTAATGCCGAGATATTTTACGTCAGACTCACACCATTCTATGGGATAGTCAAGTGAGAACTTCCGACATCCATCCGTCAGATGGAGGATCTGAGACTTTGACCAATTGATTCGTACGCCCGACATCTCACCGTACGTTATGAATTCCCGGAGTAGCGGGTTCAGGTTATTTTGGGGGTCCCGCACGTACAAAGTAATGTCATCTGCGTAGAGCGACAGCAGAAGCTGCCTCTGCTCGCAGATCAGCGCCCGGTGTTGGTGACGCTGTCGCAACCGCGAGGCGAGGGGCTCGAGCGCCAGCGCAAACAAGAGAGGGGATAAGGGGCACCCCTGCCTGGTCCCACGGGCGATTCCAAAGGGCTCCGATGTCCTACCATTGATCAAGACCCTGGCACAGGGGCCACCGTAAAGGATAGCTATCCAGCCCAGGAAGATCAGGGGAAAACCCATACTAGTCAGCACCGCTACCAGGTAATCCCACTCCAGGGAGTCGAACGCTTTCGTCGCGTCTAAAAAGACGGCCACCATCTGGAGGCTGGGGGCCACATTCTGCAAAGTGGCAAACAGCGTGCGCAGGTTGTGCGACGTTGCCCTGCCTGGTATGAAGCCCGACTGATCCGGGAGTACGAGCCCCTCCATAAGGAGCGTCAACCGGTTAGCCAGAGTTTTAGAGAGGATCTTTGCGTCACAGTTAAGGAGGGACAGAGGCCGGTAGGAGTCAGGGGAGGTCGCCAGTTTGCCCGGCTTCAAGAGGGAGGTAATCAAGGCCTCTCTCATGGTAGGGGGGAGCTTTCCCAGCGTGTGGGCTTCCTCAAACACCACTTTCAAAATCGGGGCAAGGATATCTATGTACGATTTATAAAACTCGATCGGGAGCCCGTCGAGTCCCGGGGCCTTCCCCGAGGCCATTTGCATGATGGCCTCACGAATTTCATCAATCCCAAGCGGTGCCATGAGGAACTTCCTCTGTGCATCAGAGAGCCATCCCAATGTGATCTCCCCCAAATAGGGACCCAACTCCGGCGGTTTAGTGTGAGCGGAGGAGTATAGTTCAGTATAATGAGCAACGAATGCTTGCATGATAGACCGGGTGTCCCTATGGAGCTCCCCCGAGCTACCCTGGATCTCGAGGATTTGGTTGTTAAAACGGGGCGGCCGGATTGCCCAAGCCAGGTATTTACCCGGGCGCTCCCCCTCCCCGTACCTACGAGCCTGAAAGTATTTCCCCCTGAACCGAACCTCTCTGTCCGCAGTTTCTTTATAGTCGGTCAGTAGTTCCCGGAATCGGGCCTGCGCCCCAGCATCAGTGTGAAACGTGGGGGCAGTCTCCAAGTCTTTCAGGTCAGTCTCGAGTTTACGAAGGGTGCTACGCAGAACCTTGAGGACCCCCACTCCTTTCGAGATGCACAGTCCTCTAATTGTGACTTTAAAAGCCTCCCACACCACGGCAACACTATCCACCGTGCCACCGTTGCGCTGGAAGAAGCTCTCAATTTCCTGTGCAATTTCGGACCTGAAGACGTCGTCCAGCAGGGCAGTTGGCTGCAGTCTCCACGACATCGGAGAGCCAGCGAGGTCAGTCAATTCAACGCTCAGCAGGACCGGGGCATGATCGGAGTATGTGCGAGCAAGGTATTTTACACAGCCTATCGTGGGAGCAAGCCCCGGAGAAACTAGGATATGGTCCAGTCTCGCCCACGTGGCGAGCGGCAGTCCAGTGCGTGCCCTCCCTTGTCGCCGGGTGCCTAGAGCGCCACGTGTCCAGTAAATGACGCTCAGTAAGGAGGTCATGCACATATGCCTGCGAGCGGGAGTAGTGGTGTGGGCCCGGATTCGCCCTATCCCTCTCGGGGTCAACAGCTATGTTAAAGTCACCTCCCCATACTAGGTAAGTGGAACCGATACGTAGAATCTCCCCCCATAGCGTTTGAAGGCAAGACGGATCATCTATGTTGGGACCATAATAGCACACCAAAGTGAGCGTATCCACGCCCATGCGCCCCCAGACAACACAATACCTGCCCTCCCGATCCATCCGCTTGCCCATGTGCACAAAAGGGGTATGTTTCCTAATGAGGATGGCCACCCCACGCGAATAGGTGGAGTAAGAGGAGAAGGTACGGTGCACAGCCCAACGCGACGCAAACAACACCGGCCTGGAGGGGTCTAGGTGCGTCTCCTGAAGAAAGGCTACCCCTATGTGATGCCTATCCAGGTATGCCAGGACGTGTCTACGCTTTCTGTGGTCTCCCAGGCCCCTCACATTCCAGGACAAGAAGTTAAGCTGCCCAGTAGAGTCCCTACGTGTCTTCGGATCACTCATGGAAAACAAGAAGACTCAAACACAGCAATACAATGCAACCACCGCCCCCCGAACCATGTGAAGAAGACAATGCCAACATCGCCACATCCCATTCAAAACTAGCATACATACCAAATCCCCAACTCCCCCCCCCCACCCCCCACCCACAGCAGCATCCCAAACATGCTATCTGGACAGTCCCCTCCCCCCCACCCCGAAGCAAACTCCTTCTATAGCAAATGCCATATTGGAGCAACATGTAAACTTAAAGTCAAGTGGGTAATACCCTTGGGAGGACAGTCTAGGTGAAAACACAGTAACCCCTCGATCCAGAAGAATGCGCCCTGCCCGAGGGCCGGACCCTCTCCATGGACAAAAGGGCGCCCAGCAAGACGATGAAGTCCTGAGAGTCTAGAGCAAGCCAAAGAAGTGGTAAACTCCGCTAACATCCCCTCACAGTGAACACAGCTAGGTCCATGGGTCCCTATATCAAGTCCCACAACGCAACACCTTACCAGCTGACAAGCAACAGTCTCAGAGTCGACAGGACAACATTCCAGCACCATCATCCTGATGCCGGCGAGGAGGGGCAGTCCTGGTCACGTTTCTTGAGTCGCTTCAAGAACTCCTCCGCCTGTTTGTTTCCCTTGATGAGTGATGCGCAGGCGGGCCGGGTAAAGAAGCGCATAGTCAATTTGTGCAGCACGCAGTTTGTGCTTGACCTGGACGAATTTCTTCCGCTCCTCCTGAACCACCGGGGTGAAGTCCGGGAAAATAGTGAAGGTTGTGCCGCCATAGGATAGGGTCTTCTTCTCCCTCGTCGTCCGAAGAGCGACATCTCGGTCCCGGAAGTTCAGCAAGCGTGCGATAATAGGGCGGGGGGGAGCCCCCGGCGGCGGTCTCAGGGCCAGAGATCTGTGTGCCCTTTCGACGATGAACTGGGGAGATAGGGAGTCCGTGCCCACCACCTCTCGCAGGAGACCCTCCACATAGTCCTCCATCTTGCCCGTGTGGGTCGATTCCGGAATGCCAATTAAACGGATATTGTTCCTCCGACTGCGCGCTTCCAATTCTTCATTTTTGGCTGCTATTACATGGAGGACTTTGTCCATGCGCGCCACAGTGGCAGACAGTTCCGTTGTTCGATCTTCGGTGTCTGAGATACGCCTCTCCGTCTCTGTGAGGCGTTCGCCATGGCTGTCAACCTTATGCACAATCGAGTCCATGCGGGATTGCATGGAATCCATTTTGTCAACTATGGTCGCTAGACTTTGCCGCATGTCCAGCAGTATGGACTTGACATCCTCCCCCGGTGGGGCCTCCACCGACGTCGTCCCCACCGCAGCGGCCTCCGGTTGCGACCTGGTCTGCTTCTTGGGCTCGAAAGTAAGGCGAGGCTGACGGCTGTCCGGCTTCCCCATGGCGGCGCTGCCAAGCTGCCCACAGCAGGATCGAGGGCGCGCTCGGGTGAGCCTCAAGGGCAAGCAGCAAAGGGGGGGAGCGGCAGCTCAGGGGAGGGGGGAAGCCTCCAGATCGTACAGCGGGTCACAGGATCAACCACAAGCACCCAGTTCAACCCCCTCCACCTGCTACGTGGGACCCCGCTGGGGACCAGCCGCCGCTCCCGGGACCGATCGCGATCCCCCAAGCTTACCCCTCACCTCCACAGCTGGTAGCAACACTCCTTGAGCGACCAGGGTGACCCCTGCGCGGATCGCCAGCAGGGAAGAGCCAGGTAGGTGGGGGCAAAAAGGATCCAAGGCGAGCCCCACACGCAGGACCCGCAACAGTGACTCGCCAGTCAGGGGGAGACAGCATGCACCGCCGTCCAGCGCCTTCAGGCCAATGGCTCCCTTCTCAGTCCCGTCTCTCCCCAGCGCGGGCTCCACAACGCAGGCTCCGGCGCAGGAGGGCCAGCAATCAGCGCACCAGGCAGCAGTCTCTCCGGGCCCCGCACCTCCTCCGATCCGCCGATCCGTCGGACAGTCAATCGCCCCCAGTGGGCAGGCAGCCAGGCACCAGCGGGGGGGGGCGAGAGATCCGCACAAGCTGGTGCGAACGAGGCAGCACCACGCCGCAGCAAGGATCCGGCGCGGGCAGGGAAGGCGGCCGCCGCGGCCGCGACCCCAGCCGGATGCGCCACTCACCAGCGCCCGCGCCCGTCGGGCATCACGCTGCCACCCAGGTCGTCCTCTCGCCCCCGGCCAGGGGTATCCAGTGTGGGCTACAGCGACCCCCGCAGGCACGCCGCAGGGCCGCCGCCCGCAGCCTCGGATCCGGAGGCGAGGCCTGTCACCCACGTGGGAAGCACCGGCCTCACGCCACGACAGCCTCCCGGTCGCGGCTCCAGTGGGACGTCCGCCAGAGCCGGCGCAGCTCGCAGCGGATCCCCCGTCCGATATCGCCGGGCCACCAAGGATGAAACAGCGCTCAGGTTGCGGTAGGGATGTCGGGCCGTCTACACAGGTCCGTGCAGGCAGCAAAAGACGACTGTCAGGAAGGATTATGAAGGATGTCGTCGCTGGGCTGCGGGAGCTTCACCCAAAGGCAGCCATTCCGCTGTGCGCCACCTAGCGCCCCCCTTAAATGCTAATTTCTAACTATGGCTACAGAGATAGGACATGTGAAGAAAGAAGAAAAAACGCATAGAAAGAAAAAAAAGAAATGCAGAAAGAAGCAACAGAAGTCCTCAAAGACGAAGAAAAGTGCAGGAAGAAGGATAACGTGCAGAAAGAACACCTACATACACTAGGTAACACTATGTGTTGGGGTCCCCCTGTGATCAGCATGACCTCCTCTGTAAGCCCCTAGTATATAATAGGGCAGGTGATTAAAACTACCTCTTGAAACGCGCCACAGGGCGCGTTTGCACATGTCACCTCAGGCCCCGTCCCCTCACTTCCCCACTGTGTAAACACGCCCTGTGGCCATTTTAAGTTGGGAGATTAAGTCCCCTTGAATCCTGAGGGTCCCTAGGGTCCAACTAGACCACTAGGTACCTCCAGTAAGCGCCACAGAGCTGCGTTGCAGAAAGATGTAAAAAGGGGCACGGCCTAGACCACCTCTCTGTAACGCAGCGCAGTGGCGCTTACTGGAAGCACCTGGTGGGCTAGTTGGCCCCCAGGGGCACTCAGGATTGAAGGGGAATTATTTCCCCAACTTAAAACGCGCCACAGGGCGTGTTTGCACATGTTAACTCAGGCCCCGTCCCCTCCCTTCACCACTGTGTAAACACGCCCTGTGGCCGTTTTTAGTTGGGAGATTAAGTTCATTTGAATTCTGAGCGTCCCTAGGGTCCAACTAGCCCACTAGGTACCTCCAGTAAGCGCCACAGTGCTGCATTGCAGAGAGGTGTAAAAAGGGGCACGGCCTGCACCACCTCTCTGCAACGCAGAGCAGTGGCGCTTACTGGAAGCCCCTGGTGGGCTAGTTGGCCCCCAGGGTCCCTCAGGATTGAAAGGGAATTATTTCCCCAACTTAAAACGTGCCACAGGGCGTGTTTGCACATGTCACCTCAGGCCCCGTCCCCTCCCTTCACCACTGTGTAAACGCGCCCTGTGGCCGCTCTAAGTTGAGAGATTAAGTCCCCTTGAATCCTAAGGGTCCCTAGGGTCAAACTAGCCCACTAAGTACCTCCAGTAAGCGCCACAGAGCTGCGTTGCATAGAGGTGTAAAAAGGGGCGTGGTCTCAGAACACCTGTCTGCCACGCAGCTCCCTGGCGCATACTGGAGATACCTGTTGGGCTAGTTGGCCCTCAGGGACCCTCATTATTGAAGGGGAATTAATTCCCCAACTTACAACTGGCCAGGGGGTGCATTTGCAGAGTGCTGCTAGGAGGGGGCGTGGCCTCCGGCGCAATGCCAGTCTTTTATTTATTTTTTTAAGAAGGAGGGCTGTGTGGCCCCCCTTCTTTTTCTAATTTACTGGCCCTGGGGACCCCATCCCCCAGGGCCTGCACCCTAATTTTTTTGTTTAAAAAAAGTAATTTGGCTCTCCCAAGGCCTTAATCAGCCCTGGGTACCCCAACCCCCGGGTCAAGGCCTTTTTTTTTTTTTAATTCTTTAGGAGGGGGCTGCGTTGCCCCCTCCTCAGGCTACTTATGGCCCCGGGGCCGGCCTTTGTTTTTTATTATTTTAAAAATATATATATTTTTAGAAACACTTAGGACATGCTGGACAAACCGTATGTACCTATCACCATGACGATTTGCGTGATAATCATTAAAAGGCAACTATGCATAGAATGAATCCACATGGAATGTATTTACACCGCTAGTGAAGCTCTGACGTGTCTGACGCCCTACCGTGCCTAATCCCGGCGCCCCCGCCGGTGGGTACTCTCCAAGTACACACCCTTGTCGTTTATTTATACAAACATGGGTAGCTATTGACGGGCACATTTAATATACACGCACACCAAGCCATTTAAAGGGGATTCCACAAAAATTCGACCAAACTATGCAAGAAAACCCCCTCACGGTCAATAAAACACACATCCACCGCCGGGTGTTGTAATACTTTTTATTTTACTCTCTGGAAAGGAGACGAACCTCACTTGAGAGTCACAGTGTGCTCCTGGCTGAGCCCAATGCTGTGTTACACCCACCAGTGCCCGCCGAGTGCCTCACACCTCTGTTTTGTATTCCACCAGCTAGTGCGTATGCTATGACATTCTCTAGCCCATGTGCACTGTAACACCACCCTGTGAATATGTCGTGCCACACTTGCCTTCGCACGGGTTATATTGCCCCATCTAACGTGCCTTCCTCGATGCCTATGTTATAACGCACAGCGCTATGCCATACATATTACAATCTGGAATCCATATCTTTGTCACAGTGCATATGCAACGTTACACTCCCCAGCACATATTTTACATTACAATTTTAGAGACGTTAGGTTACACAACACTGCCCTGTGCATATTACACTCCAAGGCGCATATCGCATAGCACGAGCTAGTGCCTGTGCTATCTCGCGCTCTCCAATGAATCTGTCATTGCGCACAATGTATTGCATATCATATTTCACGCCCCGGTTCATCTTATATCACACTTTTTGGTGCATAGTTTATACCATATACTATATCTAGTTTTCATTTTCAATCGTGCTCTCAGGACTATGTTCTATATAACACTGCGTCCACCTACCCTTTTCACGGACATTACATTTTGCGATGGGGGGTGGAGGGTCAGGGGGTGTTTCTGCCAAGTGAGCCCGGAGTCACAGTCACAAACGTCCTCTTCTTCCTGAATAAAAGTGAGATTATGCTGCATACTTGTTCATATTTTAAGTAGTTCGCACAGACACACATTTTAAAAACAATAAAGTTCCTAATACCCACCTTCTCTGAACAGTTAGCTTGCTGCCCCATCCACCTCCTCCCTATCCTCTGCTGTCTGAATCCATGGACTAGCCTCCTCCCTCCTGCCATGCATGGTCTGATGTGCTGCCACTGCCCTCCATTTAGCATGATGTACCAGTCCACTCCACCTGCCCTCCCTTGCCCAATTCTATGGCCCATCATTGACCTCCTGCTTAGCCTCTGTGCTTAGCTTGCTGCCCCTATTCTCTTTCCCCCTGCCATCCGATGTCTTTGTGCATGCCCCTGCTCCATCCCATGGACCTGCCACTCCTATCTACTCTGAGTGTTCTGTTGAGCTGCCACTTCCCTCCCACCTGCCTAGCATTGTCAGATGACTGTAACCTGTCCCTGCCACCTCCACCCTGCCTGTCCACATGCCATGCCCCTATCCCCTTCCTCCTGTCCTCCATGGTCCATTTTACTGCCACACCCTTCTGCCCTCCCTGGTCTGGTGTGCTGCAACTGCTCCTCCTGCCTGCCCCTTGCGGTCTGTTGTGAGGCTCCTTCCCCTGAACTCTCTTGTCTGTGCCCAGGTCCTGACCCTCCCTTCTATCCTCCATGGTCCTTTGTGCATGCCCCTGCACCCTCCTTCTTGCCCATCATAGCCATTGTGCTGCCACTAACCCTCCTGCTTGCCATGCATGGTCTTCTGTGCTGCCATGGCCCCTCCCACCCTCCCTGTGTGGTCAGCTAGCTGCCCCTGCCCCCTCCCACCTTCCCTCCATGGTCTGTGTGTATGACATCATAGTCTCATTGTTGCTCTCCATGGTGTGTCTTGTTTCTAGTGCCCATACTGCCTGACCTCCATGGTCATCTTGCTGCTCCTGCCCTGCCCCCTTGCCCCAGCCCTCTTTTTTCATGTGCAGACCCCTATTCCCTCCCTCCTGGCTTGCCTGTTCCATTGTAATGCCCCTGATCCGTCCCTCCAGCCCTTTATGGTCTGTTATGCTGCAGCTTTCTCTCCTGTCTGTCCATTATGGTCAGCTAGCTACCATTGCCTCTTTCCCCTCTGTTCTCTGTTGTCCATGTGCATGGTCCTGTGCCCTCCCTATTGCTTTCCATGGATTGTTGTGCTGCACTCCCTGATGCCTGCCCTGTAGGGTCAGTTTGGTGCACCTCTCCATGTCCCTCCTGTCCTCTGTTATCCGAGTCCATGTCCCTACCCCAATTCCTCCTGCCTACCATGATCCAATGTACTTGCAAACATTTTGAACTTGGTAAGAGGGAGATTTTGAAAAAAAACTGGGGTATTGATTTTCCCCTTTGAGTTACATTAAAAAAGAGGAGATTATAGACAGGAGACAGATCAAGTAAAGCCCATTTGAGCTTAAAAACATTGGACGTTTCCTGGCTGAAACCGGTCTGTTGGCATGTATGGTTGTACTACCACTGCCTCTTCCTTCTGCCCACAATGGTCTATTATATTGCCACAGCCTCTCTTGCCAGTCCTGTATTGTTGGTTTGTTGCCCCTGCCCCCCTTTCCACTGCCCTCCATAGTCTGTTGTGCTGCCACTGCCCTTCCTGCCTGCCCAGTGTGGTCAATTTGTTGCCTCTGCACTCTCCTACCTGCCTTCAATTTTCAGAGTCCGTGCCCCTGGCCTCTGCCTCTCAACAGTATCCCAATAAACAACTAGATTGCTAACATTCTATATTTATTACAAAAGTGTGCAACGCCTGACGTCATCTTGATGTAATCAAAACTGTAATACCTAGAGTATTTCCTTTAGAAATTGCATATATGAGAGGGTCTTATTTGCATCAAAATTATGGTTAGTGCTCTAAAAAACTAAAATGAGGACATATTTTCTGAGTTTTCAAATAGCGACAAATAACTTTTAAATTATTTGTAATCTTTATGTTTTTTTATCCAGTTGACCACTTGATTAAATGTTGCACCTAGGGGAGAGGAGGTGGTGTTACTTCCAGAGCTGCAGACTTTGCAACTGGGGAACCAGGTTGGAGTTTCTGCTTCAGCTCAACATTCTGTGATTCTGGTCAAATCACTTAATCTCCCCATGTCTACAACCAGAATGAATTTGATCTTGTGTGATGTAACCAATGCTCATGTAAAACACTCCAATACCTGACAAGTCTGCACTATATAAAACTGCAACTACACAAAAAATAAGTGTTTTGCACACTTCTGTCATTGGGCTACATGTGGGCTACATCTGGGTGATATTTGTGCTGCATTTGGGCTCTTTTGTCTCTGGTGGCCATCTTGGGAGATTTATTTGTTATGAAGTTTCCTAATTTCCTTATTTTCTGCAGTCTCCTCAGTAGGAAATGCTTTCAGTTTTTTACTTTGATTCCACCAAGAAGGTATTCAGATATGTCACACATTTGCCATAAACTCTGAATGTTAGCACTCCAGTTGCTCATTAGATCACTGTAGTAAAGCTACTGCTCACCGCGGAAGTCTGCTGCTGGTATTAAAAGTGTATGTTTCAGTCTGCATGTCAGAATATTTTTATGAAATAGAAGAGAATTTGAGAAGTCAAAATGTGCCCTAATTTTTCTTTCTGCAGAACTATTCATAATTTCTATGGGAAAATGAACCCCCTCATTTTGTTCCATTGTAAATTAAATGTTTTAAGTGTTACCACTTTATTCCAATCAAGATGGCTTCAGGTGTGCCATACTTTTGTCATAAGTAAGACTGTTAGCGCTCTAGTTGTTCGTTAGAACACTCTGGGACATTCTGTCATTGGGCTATACTTGGGCTACATCTCAGTGATATTTGGGCTACATTTGGGCTCTTATGTCTCTGGTGGCCATCTTGGGAGATTTATTTGTTATGAAGTTTACAAATTTCCTCATTTACTGCAGTCTCCTCAGTAGGAAATACTTTCAGTTTTTTAGTTTGGTTCCATCAAGAAGGCATTCAGATGTGTCACACATTTGCCATAAATTCTGAATGTTAGCACTCTAGTTGCTCATTAGATCACTGTAGTAAAGCTACTGCTCACCAGGGAAGTCTGCTGCTGGTATTGAAAGTGCATGTTTCAATCTGCATGTCAGAATTTTTTTATGAAATAGAAGAGGATTTGAGAAGTCAAAATTTGCCCTAATTTTTCTTTCTGCACCACTAATCATAATTGCTGTGGCAAAATGAACCCCCTCAGTTTGTTCCTTTGTAAATTAAATGTTTTAACTGTCACCACTTTATTCCAATCAAGATGGCTTCATGTGTGCCATACTCTTGTCATAAGTAAGACTGTTAGCGCTCTAGTTGTTCGTTAGAACACTCTGGGACATTCTGTCATTGGGCTATACTTGGGCTACATCTCGGTGATATTTGGGCTACATTTGGGCTCTTTTGTCTCTGGTGGCCATCTTGGGAGATTTATTTGTTATGAAGTTTACAAATTTCCTCATTTACTGCAGTCTCCTCAGTAGGAAATACTTTCAGTTTTTTAGTTTGGTTCCATCAAGAAGGCATTCAGATGTGTCACACATTTGCCATAAATTCTGAATGTTAGCACTCTAGTTGCTCATTAGATCACTGTAGTAAAGCTACTGCTCACCAGGGAAGTCTGCTGCTGGTATTCAAAGTGCATGTTTCAATCTGCATGTCAGAATTTTTTTATGAAATAGAAGAGGATTTGAGAAGTCAACATGTGCCCTAATTTTTCTTTCTGCACCACTAATCATAATTGCTGTGGCAAAATGAGCCCCCTCAGTTTGTTCCTTTGTAAATTAAATGTTTTAACTGTTACCACTTTATTCCAATCAAGATGGCTTCAGGTGTGCCATACTTTTGTCATAAGTAAGACTGTTAGCGCTCTAGTTGTTCGTTAGAACACTCTGGGACATTCTGTCATTGGGATATACTTGGGCTACATCTCGGTGATATTTGGGCTACATTTGGGCTCTTTTGTCTCTGGTGGCCATTTTGGGAGACTTATTTGTTATGATGTTTCCTAATTTCCTCATTTACTACAGTCTCCTCAGTAGGAAAAACTTTCCGTTTTTTACTTTGATTCCATCAAGAAGGCATTCAGATGTGTCACACATTTGCCATAAATTCAGAATGTTAGCACTCTAGATGCTTATTAGATCACTGTAGTAAAGCTACTGCTCACCAGGGAAGTCTGCTGCTGGTATTGAAAGTGCATGTTCCAGTCTGCATGTCAGAATGTTTTAATGAAATAGAAGAGGATTTGAGAAGTCACTCAAAATGTGCCCTAATTTTTCTTTCTGCAGCACTAATCATACTTTCTATGGCAAAATGAACCCCCTCATTTTGTTCCTTTTTAAATTAAATGTTTTAAGAGTTACCACTTTATTCCAACCAAGATGGCTTCAGGTGTGCCATACTTTTGTCATAAGTAGGACTGTTAGCGCTCTAGTTGTTCTTTAGAACTCTCTGGGAAGCTGCAGTAGAACTCAAAGGAATCAACTGACAGTCTCTGCCCTTGTTGGATGTACATGTTTTACTGAGAATGTCAGACTTCATTCTCCCATGACTGAGAAAGATAATGTGAATTTACAGAAAATATGCTCTCAGTTTAGCTTATTGATCACCTTCCAAACCTCTGTGGGAAAAGCATGAGAAAATAGTTTTCTCTCAAACATGATTCATGATATCACAGCAGAAGGCTTTTTCACATGGTAAAATCACCTTAGAACACACCACATTTCCTAAAATGAGTATGGTACCATCAACAAATGATTTATAATGTAACTAAAGTCTTAAAATCTTCTATTAACTGCAAGGCTTTTTAATGAGGTGCTATCATGTATATTGGTCCCAAGATGGCTGCCAACACTTCTTGGATGAAGTGCTGACAGCCAATCAGATCTCACGATGAGATGTGTGGTTAGGCTCCGACCAGATATATATATGATTTTACTTTTGATTTTCTCAGGAACTACTGAATGGATTGACAACAGATATGCAAAAGGCACATCCCTGACCTGAGGACTACCTCTTTGCCAAATTTAAAGTAATTCTGTTCAGCCGTTTGGGCTGTACCTTGGACTAAAGGTCCCTATGGAAAATTGCATGGGAAAAACGCGTTTTGGGACCCCCCTTTTTTCTCAGCCCCCACTTGATGAATCCCCCCGAGACTTTCAGGGTACAAGCGGAGCAGAGCGCCCCACCTATTTTGAAAATTTCGCGAGGATTCGTCAATCGGCGCCAAAGTTATTCCAAATAGAATGTTGCGGATTTCCTATGGAAACTCGGTCCTAACTATAACTATCTACTGGCGACCGCCAGTAGATAATATATAATGTAAAATACATTGCCTTAAGAAATAAAACACTACACCTACCAATACTTACTTTTACTTAACAATATACTTACCAATATGCATACCAAAGAGCGGTGGTAAAGACTGCATAGTATTAGCATTGCGTGTTAACCTCTTCTGTGCCCATGACTAGATAGTCTCGTCATGGAGCACGGTCGCGCTGTGCCCATGACGAGACTATCTCGTCATGAACCCCACCCACTAATGAAATGCCCGGCACAGGAGGGGGAAAGGGCGTGGCACAGAAGGGGTTAAAGAGTGCATGGTAAAGTTTTTTTCTTGTCCAGAAGAAATCGCAGTATGGACTGGACTACTGTAAAATTAATATCAGAAGGTAGTAGTGGTAGAGGATTGTAAAGCATTCTCAAATAAAACAGCAGGTAAAAGAAACAATATTTGAAAGTATTAAAAGTAAGGCCTAAAAATGAACTTTTATGATGAAATTGAGTGGGGAACCAAAGTCAAAAGGTCACCAGCTGCTAAACTACAGTAAGGAAGACACAACATTTTCATCCATAAGACAACAGCAGATATACAGTTCTGAATGTTGAATTGTGCAAGAAAAACTATCCATCCAGTTCAAGTATTAACTGTGCATCATCTACATAGGGGCAGATATCTCCCCTTCAAGTGTATTATATTTTGTATTATTGAGATGTTTGTGAACATTATATGCATATTCATCTTATATCTTGATTGTCAAGAAGCTGAACAAGTCTCACTGACAATTGTTAGAAATGGGATTTCTGGTTGGCTAGGGCTGGCGCCAAAGTCAGGCAGAAACCATAACTCTAGTCAGGGCTGGGGAGTTACACGCCAAAGATAACCCCTGCTCACCCCCTTGGTAGCTTGGCACGAGCAGTCAGGCTTATCCCGGAGGCGATGTGTAAAGCGTTTGCGCGCGCACCCAGCAACAACACCCAAGGACCACCACAAAGGAAACTCCACACAAGGTATTATATGAAAATAGCCTTTGTATTACCAAAACACATTAGATAAAAACACACACTTTACAATGTGCCAACAGGCACGGGCAGAGTTTACAAGGGATTATATGTACAGGGGACAGGGCCACATGGACCACTGTTAGGAATTAGCACTTTGTAGAAATTAGCACTTAGAACATAGGAATAATGCTTTAGAACATAGCACATACAATCACTGTAGCACTAAATAACATATGTAGCACACGACCAGTAACTACTGGTAACAGGTAAGTACCACCTACGCAACCCTAACTACATTAGGAAAATATCGCGCAGGGAACCAGGACCTCACTAGCACCACCTGTACTAGGAGAAAACAACCACCTAAGTATCACAATACCTGTAGGGGTAAACGCACATTACACATGATGCATCACATTCATTCAGAGGTGTAGGGAAGGAAAACACATGATGCATAACATACATTCAGCGGTGTAAACACAAGGCACATGACGCATAAAAAAACACATTCAGAGGTACAGGTTAGGAACAATATCGCAAAACTCACATTAGCCACCACCTGTGGCAGTCCCTAAGCCAACTGGCCTTGTCGGGGCTAGGACGCCCGGTGTCTCAATGTCAGGGGGGCCTAAACGTGGCAGCTGCCCACTAAGTGCTGGACAGCTGGGGAAATACTGGGGCACCACTGTGCCTTCCAAACCAAATATGCAGCACTCACGTGGAGCCTCCCTGGGCTCTAACCACACGAAATGCCCCCTAGAGCCTTCGTGGCTCTAAACAAACAATGCGCCGTCGTTGGAGTCCCTCTGGACTCTGAGCAACAAATAATGCCCCCTTGAAGGCGGTAGCCCTTCTGGGCCTTGAACAGATAATGCCCCACGTTGTCGGAGCACACCAGCGCTCTAAGATGACGGGCCCCACGTTGGAGCCTGTCAGGGCTCTTATTACACTAATGCCCCCGATGTTGGAGCCTCTCTGGGCTCTGAAGCAAGCATGCCCCCTGTAACGTGGGAGCCTCGGGGCTCTAAACAAATACCCGCCCCGTTGTTGGAGCCTCGGGGCTCAAGAACCAATGCCCCCAAACGTTTAGAGCGTCCAAGCGCTCTGCAATGGAGAATACTGGCCCCACGGAGCCCCCCGGGCCCTCCCCTACTCACCGGGCCGCTCGCAGGGGGGGACTCCGTTCCTCTCTCCGCCGGTCTGTACTTCGCTTAGGCAGCCTCCGTGGCTCCCGTCACACCGGACTCTTCCTGAGCAGTGCGATGCGTCACCAGAGAGCTCCCGCTCCTCGGGGCTCTCTCGCTCTCCGTGGTTCTTCCTGCTTCGTCCGGGACAGCGCGGGGTAGGCTCCCGGCTGCTTCCTGGTTGGGCCACGCCCCTGTCCCAGTCAGCGCTGCCTGACTTCCTGGGCTTCCCCGGCCGCGGCAATAATTCCCTGGTCGTAAGAGGGGTGGGCTCCCTCGTAATCGTTACAAATAAGCGGGGTGGGCACCCGCCAATGAAATAATCAAATAAGTGGGGTGGGCACCCGCCAACGAGCACACAATGCGGGGTGGGCACCCACTTCACTTTTCGGCAACACGAGGGGGGGATCCTTACGCCGGGGATTCCCTCATTTAGGAAACACAATTCGGTGCGGCAGAGGCGTCACCGAAGCACTCTCTCAGCGCTGGGGTCCAAAATAAAGCGCTCCTAGCGCTATAAAGCAAATAAAAGCGCTCCCAGGCGCTTAGGGATAAAAACAAGATCCAGAAACAAAGTCTTCAAATGCAGGGGGCAAGGACTGGGCCCAGGGGCCAGCTCACAGGGCCCTCCAGCAGGGAGGCAATCCCCAGTGGCGGTCCCTCCTGGCGCCCAGCAGCAGCAGGCCCCCCTCAAATTAGGATCAGCAAGAGAACAAATTGTAAGGGGACACAGCCCCTTCTTATACTGTAAAACCCTTTGTTCTTGGTTCAGGGTGAGGGGGAAAACCAGTCGCAGCTGGTTGGGGAGCACCCTTGACGTGCTCAGCCCCTCACTCTATTCACTGGCAGGGCTAGGGTCATCAGTCACACCACAGGGGGCGGAGCCAGCATTGTGTGGGGAAAGCCCTGCCCTATTCAGGTCCAAGGTGCACTCCTCCCCAGCCATCAGCATGCTAATCTCACACTCACCACTGGGGCAGACCCAACCAGACTCCTGGAGCCAGGCTCACCGGCCAGCTCCAGCCAATCACACGCCAGACACACTTTACACTAATATGCCAACTCCTAGAAGTGGCACTTCCGCACATGACATAATCACGCATTATACATCATTGCGAAGCATTCGATCACACGAGTCCGCACATATCAAACTCGAGCCTGCACACCTCATGCATCAGGAACTACCAGGGACACATACTTTCCCCATGCATTCCTATGGGAGGGCAGGCCTATCTCACCACATGCACTCAGAGTGCGCACGCACTTTTCTCTGGGACACAGGGAAAGGGCGCAGAAACCAAAAATCACTACCACCAGGTCACCAATAAAAGCAAAAAAAAGTTTAGGGGTGAACCTGCCAGAAGGGCCAAGTCCAACACAACCCCCTTCCAGCCAAAACACAGGGGAGACCAATCACCACCGTGATGGCCTTACCTGCTTGGGGCGATAAAACACGGACGCAGGCCCGCAACGGCAGGGACACTCTCCGGTTTTATGCCACTCTGGACCCACGTGGTTCCCTCTGGAAAAACTCGGCGGACCAACTGGGCTACCCCACTGGTACTCCTCAGCTGTCCGCGGCCAGGACCAGGCCCTAGGCCATCCAGGTGCCCCCTGGCACATAGTGACCATTTTCCACTCTTCCCCTCATCGGGCGGTTCTGAACTGCCACTGAACCTCCAGCCCAGGGTCTGAACCCTCAAGCTGACCAACAGTCACGGGAGAGGCTCTCCTCCCCCTATCTCTTTTTCTAGGGTTCCGCCCTCTCTTCCTCTGAGAAGTGACCCCGTAATGCAATTCACCTACCAGCTCAGGGCCTCTCCCTGAGAACTGGTCTCCCAACCTAGGGTTTAACCCCTCAGGTTGCACCAGGGTCAGAGGTGGGCTCTCCCACCCTCTGCACCCCCTTCCAGAGTCCTGCTCCCTACCAACTGGGGTGGTACCTCTGGAAGAAGAACCGGTCAGGACACTGGTAACAGTCATCCTACCCTTCAGGTCAGGCTGATCCTGAACCTGGCCTCCCAACCTCTGGTCTAGAACCTTTGGTGGAATAATTGCCTGGCACTCGAGGACTTCTGGGGACTTACACACCATCCCCCCAAGAGTAACATATTCCTTATATGTTACGTGACAGTCTGCCTGGCGCAGATCTCCCGTCCCCTGTCCACCTGACAGTGCGCGAAGATCCCCCAGGACAGACGTGTGGTCACCATGGTCACCTCTAGGAGACTCAGCCCTCCCAGCTGGTCCCTGACCCACTGGCTCCTCCACCGGGGAACACAGCCCCATGCCACTCCTCTCCCCGGACTTCTGTACCCTCCCTACTGGAGCGGCACTGCCATACACCCGAACCACTGGAGCTCTACTTACAGATGCTCCAGGTTCTCCATACACTAGGTGATCCTCCTCAAAGGGACTAACAGGACAGCCTAGGCCCCCAACCTGGTGTTCCCTGAAGAATCCATCCAGGTTCTGAGACTGGGTTTCGGGCCTCTGGGGACTTGAAGTCACCCACTCACTCCTACTCCACTGAGCTAGGCCGTGAGCCCCTACACCCCTCTCACTACTCTGGGACCTAGCTGGGCTACTTGACTTGAGTCACTACTGTTAGAAGTACTCTCCCATTCCTCATCATAACTTGGGGCCCCTTCCCATCGGTCTGCTTCCTTTGCAAGTTTCCATGGATCAGTGCACCCCCACGCTAACAGGTGTTGGCGCAACTCGGGATAAAAACTACGAGATAGCTGCTCTTTGATAACCAGATCATACAGTCCGTTATAATCTCGTTTCGTGTTTACCTTTACCCAATCATCCAGTGCATCATCACATTCACCCAAAAACTCCTCCCAAGACTGGTGAGACAGCTTCCTACTGCCCCTGAATTTCAACCTAGACTCCTCTTCTTGGGAAACAGGTATCCTACTCTGGGAAGTGGGAATGGGACTTCCTGCACTGGACTCTATATCGCTGCCACCACTGGACTCAACCCTCCCTGGGGAGCCCAGAAAATTAAAACTGCGCGCAGGGGATAGTCTACCCTCCAGAGCTACTTTGCCTCTGGTGGAGGCCCTCTCAGCCTTCTCTATCCTCTCCTGCGCCAAGAACCTCTCAGTCTCTAGCTGTTGCTTCTTGACCTCCAGCTGCGCCATAGCCTGGGCATGCTCTAACCTGAGCTTTTCTAAAGCCAGCTGGTGTTCCCTTTCTTTCCTCCTATCTCACCACTCCTCTGGGGACCGGGAAAGGGATGAGGCGCTGCCTCCTACGCTGGACCCAGCAAGGGACTCCCTACCTATGGGGTCTTCACTCTCTACTGGCGTCCAGGTACTGTCATCTTCTTCCTCCTCAGATTCCTCAGGGCTCCCCTCAGACCCACCACCCTCTTGGCGTGCGGCCCGGGCCCTATCTTCCTCACTGCGCTCACGTTCCCATTCCTCCTTTTGCGATAGGATCAGGTTGTCCCTCAGTTTGGACTGGGTGTCTGACCCACCCACCTCTATGTCTCTCTCTTCACAGAACCTAACCAACTCTAACATACTGTATCTAAACAGACCACAGAAATTAAAAGCTGGCTCCATTTTGGCGGACGTTCTCGAGAAAAGTTCAACACAAGGAACCTGGGTGTCTGAGCTAAAACAGGAGTACACAATCCACAAAGGACACCTTTAGGAGAGGAAATAATGGAACTCAAAAACAATAATCCCCAAAACATGTGATTATCTAAATGCAGAGTTTTGTAGTGCAGCCAGTCGCTGCTGCGGTACAGCGCAAACGCAAGTCCAAATCCCACCGCTGATCACCAATGTTAGAAATGGGATTTCTGGTTGGCTAGGGCTGGCGCCAAAGTCAGGCAGAAACCACCACTCTAGTCAGGGCTGGGGAGTTACACGCCAAAGATAACCCCTGCTCACCCCCTTGGTAGCTTGGCACGCGCAGTCAGGCTTATCCCGGAGGCGATGTGTAAAGCGTTTGCGCGCGCACCCAGCAACAACACCCAAGGCCCACCACAAAGGAAACTCCACACAAGGTATTATATGAAAATAGCCTTTGTATTACCAAAACACATTAGATAAAAACACACACTTTACAATGTGCCAACAGGCACGGGCAGAGTTTACAAGGGATTATATGTACAGGGGACAGGGCCACATGGACCACTGTTAGGAATTAGCACTTTGTAGAAATTAGCACTTAGAACATAGGAATAATGCTTTAGAACATAGCACATACAATCACTGTAGCACTAAATAACATATGTAGCACACGACCAGTAACTACTGGTAACAGGTAAGTACCACCTACGCAACCCTAACCACCTTAGGAAAATATCGCGCAGGGAACCAGGACCTCACTAGCACAACCTGTACTAGGAGAAAACAAACACCTAAGTATCACAATACCTGTAGGGGTAAACGCACATTACACATGATGCATCACATTCATTCAGAGGTGTAGGGAAGGAAAACACGTGATGCATAACACACATTCAGCGGTGTAAACACAAGGCACATGACACATAAAAAAACACATTCAGAGGTGCAGGTTAGGAACAATATCGCAAAACTCACATTAGCCACCACCTGTGGCAGTCCCTAAGCCAACTGGTCTTGTCGGGGCTAGGACGCCCTGTGTCTCAATGTCAGGGGGGCCTAAACGTGGCAGCTGCCCACTAAGTGCTGGGCAGCTGGGGAAATACTGGGGCACCACTGTGCCTTCCAAACCAAATATGCAGCACTCACGTGGAGCCTCCCTGGGCTCTAACCACACGAAATGCCCCCTAGAGCCTTCGTGGCTCTAAACAAACAATGCGCCGTCGTTGGAGTCCCTCTGGACTCTGAGCAACAAATAATGCCCCCTTGAAGGCGGTAGCCCTTCTGGGACTTGAACAGATAATGCCCCCCGTTGTCGGAGCACACCAGCGCTCTAAGATGACGGGCCCCACGTTGGAGCCTGTCAGGGCTCTTATTACACTTTTGCCCCCGAAGTTGGAGCCTCTCTGGGCTCTGAATCAAGCATGCCCCCTGTAACGTGGGAGCCTCAGGGCTCTAAGCAAATACCCGCCCCGTTGTTGGAGCCTCGGGGCTCAAGAACCAATGCCCCCAAACGTTTAGAGCGTCCAAGCACTCTGCAATGGAGAATACTGGCCCCACAGAGCCCCCCGGGCCCTCCCCTACTCACCGGGCCGCTCGCAGGGGGGGACTCCGTTCCTCTCTCCGCCGGTCTGTACTTCGCTTAGGCAGCCTCCGGGGCTCCCGTCACACCGGACTCTTCCTGAGCAGTGCGATGCGTCACCAGAGAGCTCCCGCTCCTCGGGGCTCTCTCGCTCTCCGTGGTTCTTCCTGCTTCATCCGGGACAGCCCGGGGTAGGCTCCCGGCTGCTTCCTGGTTGGGCCACGCCCCTGTCCCAGTCAGCGCTGCCTGACTTCCTGGGCTTCCCCGGCCGCGGCGATAATTCCCTGGTCGTAAGAGGGGTGGGCTCCCTCGTAATCGTTACAAATAAGCGGGGTGGGCACCCACCAACGAAATAATCAAATAAGCGGGGTGGGCACCCGCCAACGAGCACACAATGCGGGGTGGGCACCCGCTTCACTTTTCGGCAACACGAGGGGGGGATCCCTACGCCGGGGATTCCCTCGTTTAGGAAACACAATTCGGTGCGGCAGAAGCGTCACCGAAGCGCTCTCTCAGCGCTGGGGTCCAAAATAAAGCGCTCCTAGCGCTATAAAGCAAATAAAAGCGCTCCCAGGCGCTTAGGGATAAAAACAAGATCCAGAAACAAAGTCTTCAGATGCAGGGGGCAAGGACTGGGCCCAGGGGCCAGCTCACAGGGCCCTCCAGCAGGGAGGCAGTCCCCAGTGGCGGTCTCTCCTGGCGACCAGCAGCAGCAGGCCCCCCTCAAATTAGGATCAGCAAGAGAACAAATTGTAAGGGGACACAGCCCCTTCTTATACTGTAAAACCCTTTGTTCTTGGTTCAGGGTGAGGGGGAAAACCAGTCGCAGCTGGTTGGGGAGCACCCTTGACGTGCTCAGCCCCTCACTCTATTCACTGGCAGGGCTAGGGTCATCAGTCACACCACAGGGGGCGGAGCCAGCATTGTGTGGGGAAAGCCCTGCCCTATTCAGGTCCAAGGTGCACTCCTCCCCAGCCATCAGCATGCTAATCTCACACTCACCACTGGGGCAGACCCAACCAGACTCCTGGAGCCAGGCTCACCGGCCAGCTCCAGCCAATCACACGCCAGACACACTTTACACTAATATGCCAACTCCTAGAAGTGGCACTTCCGCACATGACATAATCACGCATTATACATCATTGCGAAGCATTCGATCACACGAGTCCGCACATACCAAACTCGAGCCTGCACACCCCACGCATCAGGAACTACCACAGACACATACTTTCCCCATGCATTCCTATGGGAGGGCAGGCCTATCTCACCACATGCACTCAGAGTGCGCACGCACTTTACTCTGGGACACAGGGAAAGTGCGCAGAAACCAAAAATCACTACGACCAGGTCACCAATAAAAGCAAAAAAAAGTTTAGGAGTGAACCTGCCAGAAGGGCCAAGTCCAACACCTATTATATAGCCAGTTCATCCTCCAGAATCAAAGGGTCCAGTTTTCTTCCTCGGAGGGAAGTCTGGGAAGGTTCTCTCTCTTGCCTGCAACACAGAGGTCAATGCATACCTTCAGGTTACCAGGCATATTTCCCAGATTAGGAAAGCATACATATTCTTTCCAGAAAGCCCTGATAGCAAAGAACTGTAGAGATAGAATCGAGGATAGGGTTGTCATATGTGGGAGGCAACCAAACTTCACCTTTCAATTGATATTCTCAGTACATGTGCGGGACCAGCTAAGATAACCAACACAAAGTCCAACAGTAGTATTCTGAAGAACTCACTGTGTGCACATGTTCCAATGATCAATTGGAATCAGTTATTACAAAAGGGATATCTCCTGCCTTTGTCTGAACATCTTTTTGTACCTAGACCTGCATGAAACCTGCGATCTTGCTGATTCCAGAACATGGAGCTCAGTGCTACCATTTTACTCATGCGAAGAACAGGTCTGATGACCAATGATAAATCCTGTTATGCTGATGACCTTGCATAGGTAGAAGCCTCCAGCAAGTCCACGGAGTCCAGAGGAAAGAGTATATTGTCATGAAACAATCTCTGCAAATCAACAGAAACAGGAGTAGGCCAAGAAACCTACAACTGCCAGTGCAAGTGACCTTAGTGGCAAGCACACTTTCTCTCTTTACCACCTACAACTGCCAGTGCAAGTGACCTTAGTGGAAAGCACATTTTCTCTCTTTACCACCTTTCCTCAGTTTCTGTTTTTTTCCCACTGGCCCTGCATTTATGGTGGTCTAGCATCTGATTGTCTCTGCGGCCAGAAAGAAGACTTGTGCGCCTTTTGACTTTGCACCTGTTTCAGATGGACAGAGAGTGGGCAAAACTCCCTGATCATCAAGGATGGCCAACACTGAACGTGGAGGCACTGACTTGGATGCCTTGCCATAAACAACCCAATCCCCATGTCCCTTATCATTTGATTGGTATTTGTTTCATCAAAATTTCGTAGAGTCAAGCTCTGCTAACTTGTTCCATACCAATCACCTTACACTTTTATGCTACATGTCCTCCCTGTTGGTTTCAATAATATTCTTTTCATTTTGATATAACAGTTTAATTTATTTATTTGTAAAGTTTTTCAAAAGAATAGTCGTTCCTTGCTGGCGCAGTCAGTGAGCCAACATCTCTTTTAAACAGAGGGACCTTCCTGCTCTCAAGTTCCTGATACAATGCCTAGACACATATTTGCGACACTGGCCCACATAACTTTTAAAAGTGTTGGTCTGCTGTAGCCATAGAGCATGATGTGGTGCATCACAGGCTAAGACAGGAAAATGCAGTGCATAATTTGTTAATAGATATGTGCCAGGGCCCTCGTCAGGAGGTTATTGCAGTTTGTGCTACCTATTGCCGCTGCCAGCGCCGCCAATGACAGTACCAACACAACTACCAAAGGTCCTCCAAGTGTGACAATTCAGACGATTTCAGGCCCCCAAAGCTATAGGAATGACTTGGGAGGCAGGTATTAGTCATTTTTAAGATATAATAAATTAACAAACAGCTTTAGTAGTGTTTGTCTCTAAATTAGTTACACAGCGCCACCGTCTTATTACAAATGCCTGTGTTAACAAGTAAGTGCCGGTGGCGAGCACCAGAAACCACCAGCTAAAATTATGCACTGGGTAAATGGTGTCCCTTATGGTAATGAATCATCTGGTAACTGTATGTTTTTAGAAAGCACTTATTTTGCAGCTCAAACAAAGTATCTGCACAGCAATCCACTTAAATCCCTTTGTAGGAGATGGATCTTTTGAAAGGAGCAGGTGTTAATTTGTAAGCATTTGATTTCTTTGAGCATGCTAATGTGCTTATGAGGAGCGTTTAGACCTCTTACATTATGGGGCCGATTCCGATCCTGTAAAAAGGCCCTACGAATAGTCGTACGGAGCGTTTTCTCCGTACGACTCGTACCAGGTAAACTCATTTCACAACCTAGGAAGTACGATTCGTACCGAAAGCCTTTTCTGTACAAATCGTACAAAAGACCGTACAGCAAAAAAATACCCACGATTCCGATCCGGAAATGCTTGTACGTGACGTCCGTACGTATTTCACCAGAGTTTTCCGGTCCAGCAAGTACGATTCGTACCGACATCACTCCGTACGGCACTTTGTTTACGGGAGCCAAACACAGCCGGAAAAGCAGAATCCAACGCGAACGGCAACGCCACAGAGCCCCGGTACGCGACGCACAGCCATGAACCCCATCATACGTGTCATCCCGGTCCTCCTGGCCTACGACCTGGTGCACCGCACCCGACGCACATGCCGCAGAAGGTGTGAACAACATGCCTGGGTACGGTGTGTACCCGGCGCCATGACAACAGTGGTATGGACCGTACCCACGCATGAATGCGTGGGTACGGTGCGTACCCCTACGGCCCCATGAGTCCTCAGGTATGGACCGTACCCACGCATGAAAACTTGGGTACGGTGCGTACCCCTACGACCCCATGAGTCCTCAGGTACGGACCGTACCCACGCATGAATGCGTGGGTACGGTGCGTACCCCTACGGCCCCATGAGTACTCAGGTACGGACCGTACCCACGCATGAATGCGTGGGTACGGTGCGTACCCCTACGGCCCCATGAGTACTCAGGTACGGACCGTACCCACGCATGTATGCGTGGGTATGGTGCGTACCCCTACGGCCCCATGAGTAACCAGGTACGGACCGTACCCACGCATACATGCGTGGGTACGGTCTGTACCACATGTACCCCGTTACGGCAGCAGGAAAATTTGGATACGAGGCGTACACACGCCATGAATGTGGGCATAGAGGACCTGCCCAGCATGTTAACTACAAATTGATGTGTGTGTAGGTCCTGGCCAGCAGTGTACAGCTCCAAGGGGGTGTGTGGGTGGGTGCAGAGGCATCCCAGCAGTGCCCAGACATATGAGGGATGGGTGTAGAGGACTACCAGCAGTGCCCAGACATGTGAGGGGTGGGTGCATATCACTCCCCAGCAGTGCCCAGACATATGAGGGGTGGTTGCATATCCCTCCCAGCAGTGCCCAGAGATATGAGGGGTGGGTGCATATCCCTCCCAGCAGGGCACAGACATATGAGGGGTGGGTAAATATCCCTCCCAGCAGAGCCCAGACATATAAGGGGTGGGTGCAGAGGACTACCAGCAGTGCCCAGACATATGAGCGGTGGATGCAGAGGACTGCCAGCAGTGCCCAGACATATGAGGGGTGGGTGCAGAGGACTCCCAGCAGTGGCCAGACATATGAGGATTGGGTGCAGAGGACTACCAGCAGTGCCGAGACATATGAGGGGTGGGTGCAGAGGACTACCAGCAGTGCCCAGACATATGAGGGGTCAGTGCAGAGGACTACCAGCAGTGCTCAGACATATGAGGGGTGGGTGCAGAGGACTCCCAGCAGTGCCCAGACATATGAGGGGTGGGTGCAGAGGACTCCCAGCAGTGCCCAGACATATGAGGGGTGGGTGCATATCCCTCCCAGCAGGGGCCAGACATATGAGGGGTGGGTGCATATCCCTCCAAGCAGTGCCCAGACATATGAGGGGTGGGTGCAGAGGACTCCCAGCAGTGCCCAGACATATGAGGGGTGGTTGCATATCCCTCCCAGCAGGGCCCAGACATATGAGGGGTGGGTGCATATCCCTCCCAGCAGTGCCGAAACATATGAGGGGTGGGTGCAGAGGACTACCAGCAGTGCCCAGACATATGAGGGGTGGGTGCAGAGGACTCCCAGCAGTGCCCAGACATATGAGGGGTGGTTGCATATCCCTCCCAGCAGTGCCCAGACATATGAGGGGTGGGTGCAGAGGACTACCAGCAGTGGCCAGACATATGAGGGGTGGGTGCAGAGGACTCCCAGCAGTGCCCAGACATATGAGGGGTGGGTACAGAAGTGTACCAGCAGTGCCCAGACATATGAGGGGTGGATGCAGAGGACTACCAGCAGTGGCCAGACATATGAGGGGTGGGTGCAGAGCACTCCCAGCAGTGCCCAGACATATGAGGGGTGGTTGCATATCCCTCCCAGCAGTACCCAGACATATGAGGGTGGGTGCATATCACTCCCAGCAGTGCCCAGACATATGAGGGGTGGGCCAGAGCCCTCCTAGCAGTGTCCAGACATATGAGGGGTGGGTGCATATCACTCCCAGCAGTGCCCAGACATATGAGGGGTGGGTGCAGAGGACTCCCAGCAGTGCCCAGACATATGAGGGGTGGGTGCATATCCCTCCCAGCAGGGCCCAGACATATGAGGGGTGGGTGCAGAGGACTACCAGCAGTGCCCAGACATATGAGGGGTGGGTGCATATCACTACCAGCAGTGTCCAGACATATGAGGGGTGGGTGCAGAGGACTCCCAGCAGGGCCCAGACATATAAGGGGTGGGTGGATATCCCTCCCAGCAGTGCCCAGACATATGAGGGGTGGGTGCAGAGGACTACCAGCAGTGCCCAGACATATGAGGGGTGGGTGCAGAGGACTCCCAGCAGTGCCCAGACATATGAGGGGTGGGTGCAGAGGACTCCCAGCAGTGCCCAGACATATGAGGGGTGGGTGCAGAGGACTACCAGCAGTGCCCCGACATATGAGGTGTGGGTGCAGAGGACTTCCAGCCATGCCCAGACATATGAGGGATGGTTGCATATCCCTCCCAGCAGTGCCCAGACATATGAGGGGTGGGTGCATATCACTCCCAGCAGTGCCCAGACATATGAGGGGTGGGTGCAGAGGACTCCCAGCAGTGCCCAGACATATGAGGGGTGGGTGCGTATCACTATCAGCAGTGTCCAGACATATGAGGGGTGGGGGCAGAGGACTCCCAGCAGTGCCCAGACATATGAGGGGTGGGTGCAGAGGACTACCAGCAGTGCCCAGACATATGAGGAGTGGGTTCAGAGGACTCCCACCAGTGCCCAGACATATGAGGGGTGGTTGCATATCCCTCCCAGCAGTGCCCAGACATATGAGGGGTGGGTGCAGAGGAATACCAGCAGTGGCCAGACATATGAGGGGTGGGTGCAGAGGACTCCCAGCAGTGCCCAGACATATGAGGGGTGGGTGTAGAGGACTCCCAGCAGTGGCCAGACATATGAGGGGTGGGTGCAGAGGACTACCAGCAGTGCCCAGACATATGAGGGGTGGGTGCAGAGGACTACCACCAGTGCCCAGACATATGAGGGGTGGGTGCAGAGGACTCCCAGCAGTGCCCAGACATATGCGCGGTGGGTGCAGAGGACTCCCAGCAGTGCCCAAACATATGAGGGGTGGGTGCATATCCCTCTCAGCAGGGCCCAGACATATGAGGGGTGGGTGCAGAGGACTCCCAGCAGTGGCCAGACATTTGAGCGGTGGGTGCAGAGGACTCCCAGCAGTGCCCAAACATATGAGGGGTGGGTGCATATCCCTCCCAGCAGGGGCAAGACATATGAGGGGTGGGTGCATATCCCTCCCAGCAGTGCCCAGACATATGAGGGGTGGGTGCAGAGGACTCCCAGCAGTGCCCAGACATATGAGGGGAGGGTGCGTATCACTACCAGCAGTGTCCAGACATATGAGGGGTGGGTGCAGAGGACTCCCAGCAGTGCCCAGACATATGAGGGGTGGGTGCAAAGGACAACCAGCACAGCCCAGACATATGAGGGGTGGGCGCAGAGCCCTCCTAGCAGTGTCCAGACATATGAGGGGTGGGTGCATATCCCTCCCAGCAGGGCCCAGACATATAGGGGGTGGGTGCCGAGGACTACCAGCAGTGCCCAGACATATGAGGGGTGGGTGCAGAGGACTACCAGCAGTGCCCAGACATATGAGGGGTGGGTGCAGAGGACTCCCAGCAGTGCCCAGACATATGAGGGGTGGGTGCATATCACTACCAGCAGTGTCCAGACATATGAGGGGTGGGTGCAGAGGACTCCCAGCAGTGCCCAGACATATAAGGGGTGGGTGCATATCCCTCCCAGCAGTGCCCAGACATATGAGGGGTGGGTGTAGAGGACTACCAGCAGTGCCCAGACATATGAGGGGTGGGTGCAGAGGACTCCCAGCAGTGCCCAGACATATGAGGGGTGGGTGCAGAAGACTACCAGCAGTGCCCCGACATATGAGGTGTGGGTGCAGAGGACTTCCAGCCATGCCCAGACATATGAGGGGTGGTTGCATATCCCTCCCAGCAGTGCCCAGACATATGAGGGGTGGGTGCATATCACTCCCAGCAGTGCCCAGACATATGAGGGGTGGGTGCAGAGGACTCCCAGCAGTGCCCAGACATATGAGGGGTGGGTGCAGAGGACTACCAGCAGTGCCCAGACATATGAGGGGTGGGTGCAGAGGACTACCAGCAGTGGCCAGACATATGAGGGGTGGGTGCAGAGGACTCCCAGCAGTGCCCAGACATATGAGGGGTGGGTGCAGAGGACTACCAGCAGTGCCCAGACATATGAGGGGTGGTTGCAGAGGACTACCAGCAGTGCCCAGACATATGAGGGGTGGGTGCAGAGGACTCCCAGCAGTGCCCAGACATATGAGCGGTGGGTGCATATCCCTCCCAGCAGGGCCCAGACATATGAGGGGTGGGTGCATATCCCTCCCAGCAGTGCCCAGACATATGAGGGGTGGGTGCAGAGGACTCCCAGCAGTGCCCAGACATATCAGGGGTGGGTGCGTATCACTACCAGCAGTGTCCAGACATATGAGGTGTGGGTGCAGAGGACTCCCAGCAGTGCCCAGACATATGAGGGGTGGGTGCAAAGGACTACCAGCAGTGCCCAGACATATGAGGGGTGGGTGCAGAGGACTCCCAGCAGTGCCCAGACATATGAGGGGTGAGTGCAGAGGACTCACACCAGTGCCCAGACATATGAGGGGTGGTTGCATATCCCTCCCAGCAGTGCCCAGACATATGAGGGATGGGTGCATATCCCTCCCAGCAGGGCCCAAACATATGGGGGGTGGGTGCATATCCCTCCCAGCAGTGCTCAGACATATGAGGGGTGGGTGTAGAGGACTACCAGCAGTGCCCAGACATATGAGGGGTGGGTGCAGAGGACTCCCAGCAGTGCCCAGACATATGAGGGGTGGGTGCAGAAGACTACCAGCAGTGGCCAGACATATGAGGGGTGGGCGCAGAGGACTACCAGCAGTGCCCAGACATATGAGGGGTGGGTGCAGAGGACTCCCAGCAGTGCCCAGACATCAGAGGGGTGGGTGCAGAGGACTCCCAGCAGTGCCCAAACATATGAGGGGTGGGTGCATATCCCTCCCAGCAAGGCCCAGACATATGATGGGTGGGTGCATATCCCTCCCAGCAGTGCCCAGACACATGAGGGGTGGGTGCAGAGGACTCCCAGCAGTGCCCAGACATATGAGGGGTGGGTGCAGAGGACTACCAGCAGTGCCCAGACATATGAGGGGTGGTTGCAGAGGACTACCAGCAGTGCCCAGACATATGAGGGGTGGGTGCAGAGGACTCCCAGCAGTGCCCAGACATATGAGCGGTGGGTGCATATTCCTCCCAGCAGGGCCCAGACATATGAGGGGTGGGTGCATATCCCTCCCAGCAGTGCCCAGACATATGAGGGGTGGGTGCAGAGGACTCCCAGCAGTGCCCAGACATATCAGGGGTGGGTGCGTATCACTACCAGCAGTGTCCAGACATATGAGGTGTGGGTGCAGAGGACTCCCAGCAGTGCCCAGACATATGAGGGGTGGGTGCAAAGGACTACCAGCAGTGCCCAGACATATGAGGGGTGGGTGCAGAGGACTCCCAGCAGTGCCCAGACATATGAGGGGTGAGTGCAGAGGACTCACACCAGTGCCCAGACATATGAGGGGTGGTTGCATATCCCTCCCAGCAGTGCCCAGACATATGAGGGATGGGTGCATATCCCTCCCAACAGGGCCCAAACATATGGGGGGTGGGTGCATATCCCTCCCAGCAGTGCTCAGACATATGAGGGGTGGGTGTAGAGGACTTCCAGCAGTGCCCAGACATATGAGGGGTGGGTGCAGAGGACTCCCAGCAGTGCCCAGACATATGAGGGGTGGGTGCAGAAGACTACCAGCAGTGGCCAGACATATGAGGGGTGGGCACAGAGGACTACCAGCAGTGCCCAGACATATGAGGGGTGGGTGCAGAGGACTCCCAGCAGTGCCCAGACATCAGAGGGGTGGGTGCAGAGGACTCCCAGCAGTGCCCAAACATATGATGGGTGGGTGCATATCCCTCCCAGCAGTGCCCAGACACATGAGGGGTGGGTGCAGAGGACTCCCAGCAGTGTCCAGACATATGAGGGGTCGGTGCAGAGGACTACCAGCAGTGCCCAGACATATGAGGGGTCGGTGCAGAGGACTCCCAGCAGTGCCCAGACATATGAGGGGTGGGTGCATATCCCTCCCAGCAGGGGCCAGACATATGAGGGGTGGGTGCATATCCCTCCAAGCAGTGCCCAGACATATGAGGGGTGGGTGCAGAGGACTCCCAGCAGTGCCCAGATGTTAGAAGGCGACCTCAGAGGAGCCCGGAGGGGGCCCTGGCCATCCTGAGACCAACCCTCGAGGTATTGTAGCCGGGCACTGGCGGGAGACTCCTCAGGGGAGGAATCTCGTATCTAGGATCGTACACTCGGCACCACACGACAAAGAGACACCACACCGGGAGTTCTTAAGAGCAAATCTTTATCAGATCGGAGTTGTAAGATCTTTATGATCAGCAAGGCAAATATATACAAGTGGAGCGCGGGCTCACAGAGTCTTGGAGGGGGGTAGGAGGTAGCGGGAAGGTCTTTGGGGATATGGATCAAATGCCGGAGCGTACACGGTGCGCAGCTCACAATCCTCGAGCTGGGGGATACGCTGGTTGTCGTCGGGGTCCGGCGGGACCAAGAGAGTCTGTGGGAGCCGCGAGTCACTCAGCAGGGCTCAAGCACAAGTTGGAGGTCTTACGATCTTTCTTGGAGCCGCGAGTCACTCAGCAGGGCTCAAGCACAAGTTCGGAGGTCTTACGATCTTCAGGGAGCCGCGAGTCACTCAGCAGGGCTCAGGTGTTTCCAAAGGCGAATCTGCCGGACAGTCCCAGAGCACCCCTTTTTATAGGACGACTCCTCTTTGATGTCCGGAGTCTGTGCAGGCGGGGGTCTTGTCACCTGGGGGTCGCTTGTCGGGGTTTCCTGCCATTGTCTTTTGATCCTTTCAGGGCCGGGTCGGGAGGAGTCCCAGACACCCAGCAGGCGTGGAGCCAGCCCTCGGGGAGGCCGGAGGGCCGATCGAAACCCACCTTCCCAGGGGAGCTCAGAGGTGCGATGGAAACTGCTCCTCCCTCTCTCATCCCAATGGGAGCGCGATGTCCTCCAGCCGGAGTGGCGCCTCCAGGCCAGGGTCGCGCTGGGGCCGGGCGGCCATCATGGTGCATGGAGTGGGCACGCGGGCCCGGTGTGGCCGAAGGGAGGAAGGCCACGGACGGGGAAGTCCGGGTCGGGTGTGTGTGTGTTCTGGTGAGAAGGACCGGCTAGGCCGTGGGCTCGGGGGCTGCGTGAGGTGCAGGGGTCAGGTTATGTGGTGCGAGGACAGGGATGGCTACGTTACGAGGGCTGGGTCTAACACGCGTCCCCCCCAGCTGAAAGCCAGAAAGAACTACCCATCCTCTTGGGGGTTCTCTTCGCTGAGGCGGAAGAACCGGGAGAGGCCATCGGCGTTGGCGTGGTCAGTACCAGGGCGATGCTCCACGGTGAAATCCATCCCCTGGAGGGAGATTGACCACCGCAGTAGCTTGGGGTTTTCTCATCGCATCTGCATGAGCCATCGCAAGGGGCGATGGTTGGTTTGGACCTTGAAATGGGTGCCAAACAGGTAAGGGCGTAACTTCATGAGGGCCCAGACTACGGTGAACGCCTCGCGCTCGATGGTGCTCCATCTCTGTTCTCTGGGCAACAGCCTTCGGCTGAGGAAGGCTACAGGCTGGTCTAGGCCTTGGTCATTCACCTGAGACAGGACGGCCCCAATTCCATGCTCGGAGGCGTCCGTTTGGAAAACAAACTCCTTGGAGTAGTCGGGGGCCTGGAGGACGGAGGCAGTGCACATGGCCGCTTTCAGGGCATCGAACGCCTCTTGGCAGGCAGGGGTCCACTGCTCTTTTTTGGGCTGTTTCTTGGACGTGAGTCCCGTGAGGGGGCCGACGAGGCTGCCGTACCCCTGGATGAATCTCCGGTAGTTGCCCGTGAGGCCCAGAAAGGCTCGCACCTCCGTTTGGGTAGTGGGGGGTTCCCAGGCTAGGATGGCGTCGATTTTGGGCTGTAGAGGGGCGACCTGGCCGCTTCCGACCTGGTGCCCCAGGTAGGTTACCGAACCTTGCCCAATCTGGCACTTGCTGGCTTTCACGGTGAGGCCTGCCTGGCGCAGGGCGGTTAGCACCCTCCGGAGGTGCTGGAGGTGCTCACTCCATTCGGAACTAAAAACTGCGATATCGTCTAGATAGGCAGCGCTGAATTTTTCCAGCCCGGCCAGGACTCTATTTACCAGTCGCTGGAAGGTGGCCGGGGCATTTTTCATCCCGAAAGGCATCACGCGAAAGCGATAGTGCCCATCCGGGGTGGAGAAGGTGGACCGCTCCTTGGCTCCTTCTGTGAGCGCAATTTGCCAGTAGCCACAGGTGAGATCGAAGGTGCTGAGGAACCGAGCAGCCCCGAGCTGGTCAATGAGCTCGTCGGCTCGGGGAATGGGGTGGGCATCGGCTCGGGTGACTTCATTGAGTCCCCGGTAGTCCACGCAGAAGCGGAGTTCTGGGGCGACACCGGGGGCCGCTGCTTTCGGGACCAGAACCACGGGGCTGGCCCAGGGACTGTCTGAGGGTTCGATCACTCCTAAGGTCAACATCTTCGAGACCTCGGCTTGAATGCAGGACCGGACCCGATCAGGGACTCGGTAGGCTCGGTGTTTCACCGGCGGGCTGTCTCCGGTGTCCACGTCATGGACACACCAGTCGGTGACTTTGGGGACCAGGGAGAAGAGGTCGGAAAACTGCCCTAGGAGCTGGCGGCAATCCTCACGTTGCTGGGACGTGAGGGATGGGGAGAGGTTCACTCCCTCTACGGAGCCGTCCTTCTCTTTGGTGCACAGGAGATCAGGGAGAGGATCCGACTCCTCTTCGGCCCCGTCATCGGTGGCCAGCAGGAGGCTCAGCTCCATCCGCACAAAGTGGGGCTTGAGGCGGTTCACGTGGAGGACCCGGAGGGGGTCCCGTGGGGACTGGACGTCCACCAAGTACTTGACCTGGCTCTTCCGCTCAACCACTTTGAAGGGCCCGGTCCATTTATCCTGGAGGGCGCAGGGTTTCACGGGGGCCATGACGCATACCTGCTGGCCCGGCTGAAACTCGACCAGAGTGGCATTCTGGTCGTACCAGCGCTTCATCTCTTCCTGGCTCGCCTCCAGGTTGGCCTCGGCCATCTCTCGGAACTTCCTAGTCTGGTTTCGGAGAGTCAGGACGTATCGGAACACATCTCGGGGGTGGCCTCGGGGCACCGCCTCCCACCCTTCCTTGACCAGGCTGAGGGGCCCCCGGATGGGGTGCCCGTAGAGTAACTCAAAGGGGCTGAACCCCAAGGATTTCTGGGGAACTTCTCGGTAGGCGAACAGGAGGCAGGGGAGCAGGACGTCCCACTTACGCCGGAGGGGCTCTTCCAGGCACGCGATCATCCCCTTCAGAGTCCGGTTAAACCGCTCCACCAGGCCGTTTCCTTGGGGGTGTTACGGGGTGGTGAATTTATAGGACACTCCGCATTGTTGCCACAAGGACATCATGTATCTGGAGATGAAGTTCGTACCGCGATCGCTCACGACCTCGCGGGGAAAACCCATACGGGAGAAGATTCCCATCAACTCCCGGCCCACCACGGGGGCTGTGACGGTGCGCAGGGGTATGGCTTCAGGGTATCGGGTGGCATGATCCACCAGGACGAGGATAAAGCGATGCCCTTGGGAGGTTGGGGGGTCCAGAGGCCCCACGATGTCGATCCCGACCCGCTCAAAAGGGGTACTGACGACAGGGAAGGGTTGGAGGGGAGCCTTGCGCTTTCCTCTGCTCTTCCCACTGGCCTCCCACTAACATCCCGCAGCAAGCTTCATTATTCAAAATTAAATAACTACCGTTTGCAAGCAGCGTGAAAGAAGGCGTAATCACAGGCACTGGGATACCACGTAGGACGCAGGCCAAGTTCGGTGCTTGTACATTGCATGCGCCGTGTAATTGTATGTGCCTACATACCAAGGAATGGTCTGGTGTCGTGGTACATTCCTCGCCTTTCAAATAAACCTCAGTTCCATCCCTCGTACATCTATACGTAAAGGGGAGGGACCAAACCTCATGTATGAAAGCGGTGCCCAGCGGTTCATATCTACCCAAAGCATAATGTTTCATACAAGACGTAAACTTAAAAAGCGCGAAAGGGAGAGTTATCAATCCGTGTACTAACCACGTAGCTGAATTGATCTCCGCTACAGAAAAAGGCAACGGTTCTAACTTTTCAATATGTAACAATGAATATGTAGCATCCTTCATGGACATAAATCGCTGCTTGTCAGTAAGGTTAAAGGGAAGGAATAACGATGTAGTGTTCAGATAGTCCCAAGGGACTCTCCCTGCCTTTAACGTCTGCAATGTCCATGCAAACTGCATAACAGAACGCAACTGGTTTTGACCATGATATAACACAGACATATCATCATGCACAATATCAACAACAGAAGAAACAATATTATCTAATGTATAAATCCTAGAAGAGAGAGTGCTAATGCTATTATCTATAACGGCTAAAACCTTCTCCATGTTTGCTTGGTCAATAGCTCTCAATCTGGAAGCCGCCTCAATCTGCGACAACTTCCAGACTTCGTTGTAAATAGCATACGCCCACCTTTTGGTTCTGCCACCCACAGGACCCTTAACAAAATCATTCAAATCTATTCTGTCATGTAATTGTGATAAATGAACTTTGACAGACGCCAAGGTCGAATGTCACAGCCAAGATTGACATAACTTGCCCACAGAGTATGTAGTTACAGTATGTGACGACTCAAACCGAGGGTCTATGCGTTCCCGAGTATACCCCGGTTTCAGTCCCAGAAAACGACGTTGACAGGTGTCTGAACTGCTTTGCCAAACTAACCAACCCTCACTATTAAATTTCGAAATATTAAAAGATGTATTTGAAACTAAGGATTGCAAAGCAGCAAGGGAGAGATCTGTGTGGTTATCCCAATTGGGATAAGCGCCCAAATCCGGCACAGAAGGTGACTTTAATTGTTTAGAAGTAGCCAATCCAAAACAGGTGGTTTGGAAGATGGATGAATTTAAAAACAAAATATGATTTGGTATAAGACAGGCACGATGTAAAGCCTCCGTACCCTGAACCTGCCACGGTCTGGAACCCCAAACCGACTTTAGATCAATAGTAGCCTTCCATAGATCATAACCTTTGATTGACAACTCGTCCATAAAGGACTTGGAATAAAGCAACTTTGTGTGTGTCAGTCGAACCTTTGCGGCAGACTCAGGCAGCACCTTAAAATAAAACGCTGCCGGGTCGGAAACACTGAAATCGGTAAAATAAGAATACTTGTTAACTAGGGTTTGCGAACTTCCGAATGCGGGATTAGGACAGTGTTTCCATTGGGTAAAATTTACAAAATTTCTAAATGTATTTGCTTTATGTAGGAAGTGATTGCCATAATGTTGAAAACAATACTGTTCCGCATAATTAGCCGCATTTTCATATAAATCTTCAGCATCAAAAGCGGCATAATATTTCAAGTCAGAAAACAGTGATTCAATGGCATGTACATCCCAATCATCTGAACGTATGTTCTGCCTAACCACATCACCCATAGAAACACGAAATACATTAGGTACATTAATGACCTCTGTAGGCCCATGAATTTGGAATTTAACAGCATCCCATGCGATTCCATCCAAGACGGGCCAGGCAGTAATATTCACAAAAGTCTGGTCCCTTTTCATGATGTGGGACGAGGAGTGGGGGGCCAAAGTTCCATTGATAAGTCTAATTGTCGATCTCTCACTCAGATAGTGGCCATCCACAAGACGGAAAAAAACTATTACAAATCCAATTGACATAAACAAAAAAATTGTAAAAAGCATCAACCAGATGTATGTCCAAGGGGCAATCAAAAAATGTCTCTTAAACCAGCTGAAAAAAACAGCAATGTTTGATGGGGGGTTTGAGGGTAATGAGTTAGTGTCAAAAGAGAAACGGGACTGGCCAAGTGCTGTAGATTGTAAAACAGGCGAGGGACCACGTGTAGGATAAGCATACTCAGTCTCTTCGGGCAAACCACCAGCCGATGGTATCAACAAGGGATTAGTAACAGATTGCATCTCGATGGCAACCTCAGGCAAGGTGTTAGAAGCAAGAGCCAACATCGAATTTCTTTGCATCGTCTGGCATGAAACTGCTGGAGTCATACTAAGAAGTATCGGCCACTCGCTGAAGTTTGACATTGTCAATAGAGATGTACCTGTTTTCTTTGCGACCAGGAAGTGGAGGTAAAATGACTGTTCTTGTACCCTGCACTCCAAGCACTGGAACTGGTGCACGATAAGAGGGGCCAAACTCCTTCTTGTTCTCCACCTTCTCACGGACCAGGTCTCCAACTCGGGGTAGCCAGCCGACTACCGGAACCTGAACTTCAGCTTCAGATGTGGAGGGCAAATGTTCCTTCGAAAGAGTGTCTCTGGCTTCTTGTAGAGTCTGTAAAACAGCACAGTGATCATCTACGTCAAAGGGTGCGGTCGACGCCGCCATGTCTAGACCATCAAGGTCTGGGACAAACATTCTGATTCCGAAGAGCATCATGTACGGGGTCTGCCCACCCAGAGACCTTCTAGGGAGATTATTAAGTGCACGTTGGACGTTATACAAATGGGCTAGCCAGTTCCGGCCTGTGCCTAAAACACGTGCTGTCAATGATTGCTTTAAGTCACGGTTCATTCGCTCCACCACACTATTACCCTCAGGTCGGTAGGGGGACGAAAATTTGACTAGGACCCCCAAATTTCTCATAGCCTCCTTGTAAGCCTTAGAGGCGAACGCAGGGCCCTGATCAGAATGGAAGGTACCACACGCAAAAGTTCCCACAAAGACACGCAAATCCCTGATGACAGTCCGCGAGTCAGCACTCCTTTGTGGCCATACCCATAGAAAACGTGTGCACGAATCCACTGCAACCAAGATGTACTTGTACGCAGTATCAGAGGAAAAAGGACCGCAGTGATCCAAATAAACACAACCAAATGGCTTATTAGAGATGTACAGCTGTGTCTGTGGTGGTCGCGCAACAGTAGAAGGTTTAATCTGTTGGCAAATGTCACAATCAAGAACATAAGCGCGCGCTTGTTTATATAAACCAAACCACCAGTAACGTTGTTGTAGCAGAGATATTGTAGCTGACACACCGGCGTGGGCAGACGCCAACCCCTCATGTGCAGCCAAGATCAGTGCTGGCCTGCAGTCCGCGTTGGGAATAATTCTGTCACCAACGTCGTTAATCCTCACTAATGGGACATTATCAGGACTTAAATGGTAAATGTAACGAGAAGGAAAACCCTTCGGGTAATCGCCTCCCTTTTCTGTAGCAGCAATAGCTGCCAAGATGTCATCATCAATCTTACTTTTTGATCTGGTAACTGCTGCCACTAAGTATGTAGCCACTGCTGTTTTTGCTGCCTCGTCAGCCAAGCTGTTGCCGACAGCATGGACACCAAGTCGCTGGTGACCAAGAGTGTGAATAACATTCACGAGAGGGAGACGGTCTTTAAAGTCTGCCACTCGAACCCAAAGCGTTTTATGCTTAATTGTGCTACCTTTTGTGTCTCGATAATCATTCTGAGACCAGAAATGTAAATTGTCATTGTAGGACTGGACACAGTAGAAGGAATCACTCACTATAAGAGTAGTGACCCGGGGATCAGCAAACTCCAGTGCAAGCACTAGAGCCCGAAGCTCCGCCAATTGCGCGGTACAATCACCCAATGACCGCGTATGCACTGCATCAGATTGGAATTCACCATTTACGAATGTACCTACGACAATTGCGCAAGCCGCTGAGTAAGCGTGCTTCGATCCAATCGCGGGCTGCGCAGACCCGTCAGTGTATATGACACAATGGTATTCTTCGAGCGGGCGCAAAGACAGAGGTGCCGGATGAACGAATTCATACTGCAAGAACTCTTGAGTCTGTAATGAGGCATCAAAGATGTAGGTGACGTCTGGCGACGTCAGTGTTGTGGCCCATTGTATCCACCGAGGATGCAAAGCTTTAGAATTTGGTACACTTGCCTTTGTCATTGCTTCTAAGGCAGGATAGGGTGTTACAACCAGAATCTGTTTCCCATGTGACAGTGCGCGTTCTTTAAGGATCGCCATCTGTACAGCAGTCAGAACTTTTTCGACCGCGGAAAAACGTAATTCAGCAGAGGTGTACAAGTGGGATTTGTACGCAATGGGGACGGTATCGCCCTCATTAAACGTCAAATACGTGAAACCCACGGCGCCTGGCACTATTCGTATTACCAGGTTAGTGCGGTTATCACGTGTCAGCAAATATTGTGAAGCAAGAAGGTCAGCCTGTAAAGACTGTAAAATTTTAGAATGTTCCAGCTGCCAGCTAGACTTCGAAAATGTTGGTTGTACCAAGGCGTAAAGCGGCTTGATACGCTGGGCATAATCAGGAATGTACGTACGGCCGAAATTCAGAAAGCCCAGCAAAGATTGTAATTTCTTTAGTGTCGTAGGCGCACTCAAGCATGCGCACTTCTCCAGAAAGTGGGGAGCTAACCCCTTTCCTTCATTATTGAGCTCGTAGCCCAAAAACAACACCGTATATTCCGCGATGTGAGACTTCGCAAAATTGAATTTGTAGCCATAGTCAGCAAAACTCACTATAATATTGTCGACCCGAGACAGATGTGGCAACAGCTCATCATCCGTGAGGTAGATATCGTCAACATAGGAATATGCCTCGGGGTCTATTCTTTCTAAGAGAGAAACCACGCGAGCGGAAAAGACGCCAGGGCTATTTTTGTACCCCATGGCTAATCTGGTAAACTGTTTTTGTTTGCCGCCCGAAGTAAACGCTGTCCACTGGCTACTCAGTGTGGACAGGTTATGGCTAAAAAAGCCATTGGAAATGTCAAGTGTCGTTTTAAATCTTTTACGCACGAGACTGTCGACTAGAGCCGAGCTATGTGTATTTTGTACCGCGCAGGTCCGGCAATGGGAGTTTAGGTGCCGGTAATCCAAAACTAAACGGTACGAGCCGTCAGGCTTCGTTACAGTGAATAAAGGGTTATTCATAGGGGACACACAAGTTTCAATTACACCCTGATATTCCAATTGTTCAAGGATCGCCGCGACGTGGGGTCTAGCTTCACGACGCACGGGATACTGGGGCTGAGGCTGGGGCATAGACCGCAATGGAATCTCATGGCAGGGGGACAATCGGTCCCAACCCACCTGAGTACGATACACCGCTGGCGCAAGCGCCAGCGCCCACTCCCCAGCGTACATTTCAGCCTGGTCCTTAGGCACCGTGTGCGCAAAGGACGGGAGGATTTTCTCCTCCCCTTTAGGAGCTTCCAAAATGAAGGCTGGGGGCCAATCTGCCTCCGCTAGGAGGATGTCATAGGTGGTGGTCAGATTATCCCAAAAAATCCCTTTTATAGTACGTTGTATGTCACCCTCTATTAATAAGACTATTTCATAAAGTCTGTCAGGGGGAGCCACTCTGGTGTCAGCTGTTTCAACAGTAACCAATACATCAGTTGCTGTCGCCGCCAGAAATGGACGCAGAGCTTGACGGACTATGGTAATTTCCGCCGCGCTGTCCAGTAGCGTCAGCGCCCATGTCCGGTTCCGAAGCTGTGTCCGCACTATCTGAGGCATACTTTGCCGTCAGAGCCGCCACTTTCTTCTTCTGAAACGGGGGTCTTTGTCGAGCAAATTCGTCCTGCTTGCCTTTTCCCTCAGTCTGTCGATGTTGGTCACGCTGTTGTGGAGCACCCCGACCTTTGCCACCGCCTCCGCCACCGGACTGTGTAGCCGATGTTTCCTGTGAAGAACGAGGAGAACGCGGTTCAGAAACCTGAAATCTATCAGGAGACTTAATAGTAGCACGATCTCGCAGATCATAAGTGCGTTCACTACCTGACTGAACGGGAGAGGCAGGCCGAGAGCCCTGTTTCTGCTGCTGCTTTCCCTGTTGTTTTGACCGCCAATTTTGTTTTTGAAAAGCTGGCCGGCCATCCTTACCAGGAGTTTCTGCCTTACCCTGCTGCTTAGAATCGGGATTTTTGATCACGGGCTTAACTCCTAAAGAGCTACGACCCAAATCTCGATATGCCTCAGAGATTATTTTTGCAAATTCCTGCGGTTTGTCCTCTTCAGCAACTTTCTTCAGTTCATTACGAACCTGAAAGTGCAACGCATCACCCTTAAGGTTTCCCATTATCATGGTAGCCACCAGGCCAAAATCTCCGAGGAGCCGCATCCCCAATTCTATCGCATACTCCGCTCCATGGTCCTCTTGAACCTGTTTAATAATGGAGGGCAGCTGTAACATAGACGGAGTGCCAAAGCACTGCGCGTACGTTGCAGCAAAAATCTTACCCCAGGATACACAATCATCCATATGGGGAACTAAATCTTTAGGCAAACTAATGGTGAGGATCCTGTGTTTCTCCACAGGAGTCGTATGCGGATAAACCGCCTCTATTTGGTCAAATTTTTCAGCAAGCCAAAAAGGATAATCATCCCTTGTGGGGGGGCGCTTGCCCATAACAGAATTAACCATAACAGGACTAATGACCACCGCGTGACGATCACTAGGTTGTCCCGCACTAACAGGCGCCCCCGCCTGTACAGTGCGCGACACATACTGCACTAACGCCCTATATACTGTTATAAGGGCAGTGTGTAGTACACGCAATTCATCCACCGTCACCGTGAGGTAACGGGGATGAGGCGTAAATCCGGCTAGTACCGGCCAAGTGGCCCCCGCAATCGATAAAGGGCCCATTCTCGACGGTATAACCACATGGGGGAGGGCGCCATTAAACCAAATCTGATGTTGCCAAGCAGATATTGGTATCTCCTGTGTCCTATACGGCGCATAGGCGGCAGGCACGGCAGTGGCCGTGTAAGAATGAAATGTATTATCATTACCACTGACTGCCGGAATCGTCACCCAAGAGTAGAATAACTCAAAGGGATGAGCCGCATCGGCTCCCACCACAAAGATGACGTCCATGCCCGCGTCCGGCACTCCATATTGCGTCAAGTGACGTTTCAGTGCTGCACGGCTATGCGCCGCAATATTTATCGCCATAAGGACAAGCTACACTTCAAGTATTCAGTAGCACAAGGGTTCAATAACCTTTTTAATAATCAAGCTTAAAGGAACCTATATCAATAGAACTAGGTAGGTTTAAAATCCGTCAGACTTGTTATCCGGAAACAAGAATGAGGGTGCTGTGGACTAAATGTAAGCACTACTAAGGCGTTTCAACTCATAGACCAAACGTTAGGTGCGCCATGGGACAGGACTTGCAGTGGGCTTCTACATCTGCTTTCATTCTGGGCCAGTAGAAGTGAGTCACGAGGCGACTGTAGGTTTTGTCCTGGCCCAAGTGGCCTGCGAGGGGAACGTCGTGGGCCAAGCCCAGGAGGAGGTCTCGGAAGCGTAGGGGTACCACCAGCACCCGGGCGGATCCCAGCTCCACCGACTTCTGCTCGCTGTACAAAAGGTCATTCTCCCAATACACCCGGTGCGTTCCAGTTTGGTCGCCCGCGGCCTGGGCCTCTGCCTGTTGCCGGGGCCCGACCAGGGAAGGACAGGTAGCCTGCTCTCGGCAGAACTCCTCTCGGGAGGGGCCCCCCTCGTGGCGCCACTGGGCCAATTCGGGCAGATCCCCTAACTCGGTGACCTGTGCAAAATCGGAAGGTGGGGGTTCGTCACTGGCGACCGACCCTTCTTGTGGGGGGATGTGGGGACCCTCGGCGGGGACCATCCTATCTTCAGTGGTCGGGGCGTCGTCAACTTCCCCCAGGGGGGTCAGTCGGGCCGCCATGGATCGGGTGGTGGTGCACACCCACTCAGGGAGACCCATCATCCCTAGGTGGGTCTTGCGCTCGACTTGTTTCCAGGGGGAATTTTCCAGGTCGTTCCCCAGGAGACAGTCGACTGGCTGGGAGGTTCTCACTGCGACTTTCAGTTTACCGACCACCCCTCCCCATTCAAAAGGCACCAGGGCTACTTTACACAGACTTTCCGTGTTGTCAGCGGAAATGACCGGGCAAAAGACGTTGGGGAGGACCTGGTCTTCGTAGACCAAATGACTGAGGACACCGGTGATGCTGGCCCCGGTGTCACGGAGGGCTTCTACTTGGTGGCCATTGATCGTTACGAGCTGCCCATATTTCTTCGTGTTGGAGGGCAGGAGGCTTCCAGGGACCATTTCTCTATCTCCTAAGGATACTAGGGCCATGGCTGCGGGTTCCCACTCTACGGTCTCTTCAACCTCTTTCCCCAGTGCTACATTGGCTATCTGTGTAGCGGGGGGTGCTGCCTGGGTGGTGTGTGGGGCCATGGGGCATTCAGGGTCGTTGGCGTAATGCCCGGGCTTCTGACAACGGAAACAAGTGATGGTCACCCGGTGCCCCCGTCTCAGGGGGGGGCCGGATACAGCTGGTGGGGGTGCCGGGAAAGGCGGAGGTTGGGTCTTCGGGGGACTGGACTGGGACTCTCTCTGCCCTCCCTGGTCCCCCCCCCTTTCTGGCGGGGTGGTCCCTGACTGGCTCGGGGGTATTCTCCTACAGGGCCCCGGGAGACCCGGGTGTTGGTCCAGCGATCCGCCTCGACAGCCAGCTTTCTCGGATCCGTGAGCTTGCTGTCGAGCAGATGCTGGTGCAGTTCCACAAAGCAGTTTGCAGCCAGGTGTTCCCACAACATGAGGTCGGTTAGTTCTTCTAGGGTGGTTACCTTGCTGCCCTTGATCCACCCATCGAATGCGCGGCTGAAGAAGTTTACATACTCCACCCAGGTGGTGCCCGGGATCTTCCTGCAGTCCCGGAACCGCTGGCGGTACATCTCCGGGGTGAGGCCGTACCTGGTGAGGAGGGCCTCTTTCATGTGGTCGTAGGAGGTCTGCATGGGGATGTATGACGTTACAACGCATACTATTACAACGCATACCATTACAACGCATTTTTTACAACGCAAGTACTACTACAACGCATTACTTTACAACGAATACTTTTTACAACGCAAAACCTATTAAAATACTGAAATGTGCTGTTACAACGAAATCTATTACAACGTATACCATTACAACGCGAATTTTTTATTTTTTTATTTAAAAGTACAATAAAATCTGGCACGGGATGCAGGGAAATTAGGGGTTTTAGGGTGGGGAAGTGTATTAAAATGTGGAGAAAAACTGAGCGTAAATCTACTGAAATGCATTACCAAATTAATACTCGAGTACTAAAATTAATACTCGAGTATTAAAATTAATACTCAAAATCCCCCATAAAATTCCGTTTTCACACATTTCAAAGTTTTACAAAAAGAACGATAGATTTAACAACAGTACTTACACATTTTTATCATGATTACATCGGAAAATAAGTAAACAGAGTAAAACAGAAGACACATACACATAGGCGCCATTTTAACCATCTCACTTGTAAAACTTGTCCTACAACACTTTCTATGAAAACAATACCAAAAGACATGTTCCAAAATGGATGCCAAAACGGAGCAAATGAATGAAAACAATACATTTTAAAATGCATTTTTAAATTATCATTTTCCACAGTAAAATAAAGTATAAAAAAAAACACAACGAACGCAGTTTTTAAAAAAATTAATAGTGACACAGAGTAAAACTTATAAATACCAGGAAGACACCATTTTGCAATCAGTTGATTATCAACTACCAGAGAGACCAGACGTCAAAACCTGACCCTCTGTCACCTCCACTGCGACCTCCTCAGAGAGAGCACTGAATTCCTTCGGAAAAGCATTATTAGTAGACAACTACTAGTAAGTCAGTAAAATATTTTTATACCATGGTTTTGCGTAAAATATGTTTGCTTTCCATACAAAATATATTTAAAAATTTTTAATATTAACTTTTAAAATGTACTGTTTCTAATTTGTTATCACTAAAAATATATACCAACTTAAAACAACTACTTTCTTTTCCAAAAACAGAAACTTGCTAAATATTGAGAATCAAGAATTGCTGTACCTATTTTTGCATCACCTCAAAGGAATCGACTCACCTTTACGATTGTGAAGGTAAATGTAATTTAATTTAAATTATTTTACTTTAAAAATATATTTTTAGCATTAGCTAAAGTGTTGTATTGCAAAGGTAACTTTTTTTTCCCCTCAAACACACTACATCATAAACGAAATTATACCATGGTGCAGGGGTAACAATTACTAATAGGACTTCAGTTAGGTACTACATGTGAAAAAGCGTTTCAAGTTACTGAGGTAACTATTAGTATTCTAAGTCCCAGAATGTTCAGTGGTAGAGTAATTGAGTGATAGTGTAGGTGTATCCATTATTACTCTTATTTTAAAATGCATTCAATGTGTATTATGTTTTGCTTAACCAATTGTTACTCATACTCATTTGACAAATATCATAATTTTCAAAAATGGTTTTTTTTTTAACCAACGTTGGCAAAGTAACATTAATTTTTTTAACTTTTTTTTTTTTCCAGAGTAAATCGGTTACAAAAAAATAACTATATCCTGCAGCAAGCATTACCTTAAAGGCACGAGAACAAACAACAACTGAAAAAGGTATTTTACATTATGAGTATTATAATTTCCACAATTTAATAGTCATTCCTTTTGCTATTGTTACTTGACTAAAGTGCAGAAATAGGATAACTGATGGATAGTGTAGGGGTACAATTTACTATTCCAACTCCAGGAAGGTGCAGCAGTAGGGAAAGTGTTGGATGGTGTAGGGGTAAATTTCTCTATTTTAACTCCAGGAAGATGCAGTACTTTGGAAAGTGTTATGTAGTATTAGTTATATTCTATGTCAAAATTTCGAAAAGATAATCTGAATTTACATTTTAAAACAACGTTAAGTTTTTTTTTCCTCTTTTTTTTCCAAAGACAATTGTTTTTTTCGTTCCTGAAAGATTCTTTCCATCACATACGTTACAACTGCAGCCAACAGGCCAATTCAACTTTACAAGCCTCACCAAGAAAAGCAATTTAAAAAAAACAAGGTATTGTTATACAGCATTGTTTTTTAACCTTTCAATATGTTAGACTAACCATTTAATTGTTAATGTAAATAAAATCCCAAAATAATTAGAAAAATAGTTGCAGTTTGAAGAATTTCTTTTCAGAACTCCAGGAAGGTGCATCAGTAGGGAAAGTGTTGGATGGTGTAGGGGTGTAATTTACTATTCCAACTCCAGGATGGTGCATCAGTAGGGAAAGTGTTGGATGGTGTAGGGGTGCAATTTACTATTCCAACTCCAGGAAGGTGCAGCAGTAGGGAAAGTGTTGGATGGTGTAGGGGTGCAATTTACTATTCCAACTCCAGGAAGGTGCAGCAGTAGGGAAAGTGTTGGATGGTGTAGGGGTGCAATTTACTATTCCAACTCCAGGAAGGTGCAGCAGTAGGGAAAGTGTTGGATGGTGTAGGGGTGCAATTTACTATTCCAACTCCAGGAAGGTGCAGCAGTAGGGAAAGTGTTGGATGGTGTAGGGGTGCAATTTACTATTCCAACTCCAGGAAGGTGCAACAGTAGGGAAAGTGTTATGTACTATATATTAAAATGGATTTAATTTTTGCAAAAAGTTATTGTAAATTTGCATATCTCTACAACGTTCAGTTTTCTCATTTTTTCCTTTTATCACTTTTGCAGACAATTGTTTTTGTTTTACGATTGAAATCAACACATAAGTGTCTACTCCAGCCTACAGGCCATCCCCACTTAAGAAGACTCACCAAGAAAACCAATTTCAAAAAAACAAGGTATTTTTACACAACATTATAAGGTGCAGCAAAAGGGAAAGTGTTGGATGGTGTAGGGGTGCAATTTACTATTCCAACTCCAGGAAGGTGCAGCAGTAGGGAAAGTGTTGGATGGTGTAGGGGTGCAATTTACTATTCTAACTCCAGGAAGGTGCATCAGTAGGGAAATTGTTGGATGGTGTAGGGGTGCAATTTACTATTCCAACTCCAGGAAGGTGCAGCAGTCGTGAAAGTGTTGGATGGTGTAGGGGTGTAATTTACTATTTCAACTCCAGGAAGGTGCATCAGTAGGGAAAGTGTTGGATGGTGTAGGGGTGAAATTTACTATTCCAACTCCAGGAAGGTGCATCAGTAGGGAAAGTGTTGGATGGTGTAGGGGTGCAATTTACTATTCCAACTCCAGGAAGGTGCATCAGTAGGGAAATTGTTGGATGGTGTAGGGGTGCAATTTACTATTGTAACTCCAGGAAGGTGCAACAGTAGGGAAAGTGTTGGATGGTGTAGGGGTGCAATTTACTATTCTAACTCCAGGAAGGTGCAGCAGTAGGGAAAGTGTTGGATGGTGTAGGGGTGCAATTTACTATTCCAACTCCCGGAAGTTGCTTCAGTATGGAAAGTGTTGGATGGTGTAGGGGTGCAATTTACTATTCCAACTCCAGGAAGGTGCAGCAGTAGGGAAAGTGTTGGATGGTGTAGGGGTGTAATTTACTATTCCAACTCCAGGAAGGTGCAGCAGTAGGGAAAGTGTTGGATGGTGTAGGGGTGCAATTTACTATTCCAACTCCAGGAAGGTGCAGCAGTAGGGAAAGTGTTGGATGGTGTAGGGGTGCAATTTACTATTCCAACTCCAGGAAGGTGCATCAGTAGGGAAAGTGTTGGATGGTGTAGGGGTGCAATTTACTATTCCAACTCCAGGAAGGTGCATCAGTAGGGAAAGTGTTGGATGGTGTAGGGGTGCAATTTACTATTCCAACTCCAGGAAGGTGCAGCAGTAGGGAAAGTGTTGGATGGTGTAGGGGTGCAATTTACTATTCCAACTCCAGGAAGGTGCATCAGTAGGGAAAGTGTTGGATGGTGTAGGGGTGCAATTTACTATTCTAACTCCAGGAAGGTGCATCAGTAGGGAAAGTGTTGGATGGTGTAGGGGTGCAATTTACTATTCCAACTCCAGGAAGGTGCAGCAGTAGGGAAAGTGTTGGATGGTGTAACTGTTATATTTTAGGTATTTCATTTAATTTTTCTGACTAATTTGTTTTTCTTCTCTTCTCTTTTCAGATAATGTCTAGTCTGGAAGCTGCAAAGTATATTAAATCCAGGAAGGGCAAAAAGTTATTAAACCATGGAGGATACATATATAGTAAGGAAAGAATAAGTTTAACTAGAAATCATTGGAGGTGTGTGCAATACTACACTACCCATTGCAGTGGCAGAGCGGTTACTGTTGATAATTTAGTTGTGAAAACCACAGAACATAACCACTCTGCCTCTGCAATGGAGGTAGAAATTAGAGAAACTGTGAACGGAATGAAAGCTATTGCAAGCACCTCCAATGATTCTACAGGATCCATTTTAAGAGAGGTTGCACAGCATGTCCCCAGTCATGTTGCTAGTAACATGCCTATAATTCCTAATTTGAGAAGAATTATTCAAAGACAAAAGCAGGCAAGTAACATTCAATTATCTGCACCACATTCTTTCTCTGACATTAGAATTCCACATGATCTTTCTATTTCTTTTTCTGATGAACCTTTCCTTCTGCATGACAACGAAAACCCTCAGAAACGAATTCTCATTTTTAGTACCCCACGTAACCTTGCTAAGTTAGAAAGTAGTGAAATTTGGATGATGGATGGGACGTTTAAAAGTACACCCCATCCTTTCACTCAAATTTACACTATACATGCCAAAATTAACAATAGTGTAATTCCCTTAGTATACAGTTTGCTACCTGATAAGACTTCTGCAACATACACTGAACTTTTATCAGCGATTAAAAGTAAAACATCTCAAAGTCCTCGGAAAATAATTATTGATTTTGAATTGAGCATGATCAATGTGATCACTAAAACGTACACGGATACCCAAATTCAGGGATGTTTTTTTCATTTTTCCCAGGCATTTTGGCGTAAATTACAAAAAACATCCCTAGTTGCAGAATATTCTCGTGATAGCAAACTGTAATTTGAACTAAAAAAATTAACTGCACTTTGTTTTGTTGCTCCCGATAGTGTGGACGAGTACTACACTGCAATTATAGAATCTGTTTATTACACGAGTAACGAAGAAAAATTGGCACCCATTCTAAATTATTTCGAGGACACATGGATTGGACACCTAAGCAGATCGGGTCGCAGGAGGAAGCCACGATTCCATGTGGAGTGGTGGAACTGCTACACGAGTTGTTTAGAGGGAGAAGCAAAAACAAACAATGCCATTGAGGGATGGCATAACTCCTTCAACCACACAATTGGCAAACCTCATCCAAACTTCTACTCTTTTTTGGAAACTTTGAAGAAGGAGCAAAGTTTTCAAGAAATGAGAATAGCCCAAACACTCGCAGGTAGTCTAAACCCACCAGTAACAGTCAAAACAAGGGAAATGTCTGAGAGACTATTGGCTATTGTACAACAATTTTCGTTGTGTGTGGCTATAGACTACCTGGAAAATCTTTCTAACATTCTTTCTTTCTAATTTTATTTTTTTACTTACTTTCCTGCTTTGCTTCAAATTTAAAAAAATTTCAAATTACAATTGGCATACAATGTATTTTCTAAAATTTTTTTCAAACAAACAAGTCGGGTTTTTTTTTTTTTTCAAAATCTTCATTTCTAGCACAACTACCAATGTCAACAAATTTACTTTCCCATAGTATTTGACCAATTTTTCTACATCCGTACGCCATTAATATAATTACAGAAAACTTCGTTTTTTATTTCTGACCTAAAAAATCACCAAAACTCAAACCAATCTAAATTGTACATGTCAAGCCATAATCCAAAATGCACATTGCTGCATAAACACCAATTTTTATTCAATCCTTATTTCCCAAAATTTACGAGTACGCTACTTTTTTTTCACTTAGAAATGAAGATCAAAATCACTTTTTTTAGTTCCGAAGTAAAGAAATAAACTTTGTGAACAGTAACTTTTAATTTTTAAACAGTTACATACATTTTTAAAATAAACAAATAACTTTTCGCGACCCGACATAGGCATGCATTAATGACATTATTGTGGACATGTTTAAAAACATTTAAAACATCAATTAGTTTTCCCGCAACCTCTCCTTATTCTTTCCTCACTATATATGTATCTCTATTAAAGGTTTAATATATATTTTAAAGTGAAAATATTTCCTACCTGGACGCAGATCAGCTTCCTGCTGCTTCCTCCTCCGATGCTCTTCAAAATGGCGCATTACGTCGACGCTCACGTCATTACGTCATCGCGTGCATCAATATTTATAACGGACTACTTTATTTACCTAATCTTTAAATAAATGTTTAAAAATGTTAATAAAATATTTATATGTTTTCTAAAAATTGTTACTTGCTTTGCAAAATTAAATAAAAATATGGTTTATTTATTAAGGATTTTTCAATAAATAAATATTTTGAAAACATTATTTGTTTACTGTCATTATTTTTTAAATTGTAATTTATTCATTAAAAATGTAACTTTTTAATTGTAAATTTACTAAATGTGTTCCTTACCTCGACTCTATTGTCTTTTTCCTTCAAAACTTGCTCTTTCTTCTCTTTCTGATTCTTCTTTTCTTGTTCCGCGGGTTGTATATTCTGAAGCTGCCAAAATAAATGAAGGACAAATTATCTCATAGACTTCAATGCAAAAGCGTGGGAATTTTTTTTTAAAGTAAGTTATTTTTTTCCTGGGATTTTTTCTTAAGGTATTATTATTTCTGAAATTCATTTCTTATTACTCTTTTAATATTAAAAATATATATATTTTTTTTTACATTTCTCTAATTTTTTAATATAATACTCCAAAAGTACTCTTCCTTTTTTTAGACAAACATTAAACTTTATATAAGTAACTTAAAAATACTCTAGTATTAATCTTTCTTAATACTAATTTTTTCTTTAATTAAATGTTATTAATTTTAATTAATTGGTCTAGTATTATTATTTAATAATAATCCTTTTTTTAATTTTATTTACATATTTAATTTTAAATAAAATTACTCATTTATTAATTCCTCAAAATACAATTCTTTTATTATTAATATTAATACTCTTTTATATTTGAAAAAAACTCAAGTACTAATATTTTGTTAAACTACTCACACTTATATTTTTAATTTTATAATAAAATATACTCTTTGTATTTTGAAAAATACTCAAGTATTATTTTACTTAAAAAATACCCTTTTTTTAATTAGAAAAATACTCAAGTATTAATATTTAGTTAAACTACTCACACTTATATTTTTAAATTTAAATTAAAATATACTCTTTCTTTTTTGAAAAATACTCAAGTATTAAATTAACTTAAAAAATACTCTTTTATATTACAAAAATACTCAGGTATTAATATTTTGTAAAACTACTCACTTGTTTTAAATTTATATTTTTATAAAAAACATTTAATTATACGATATATATTTATTTAAGTTAAAATCCCAAAATTAAAAAATGCGTTGTAATAGTATATGCGTTGTAAAAGTACTTACCATATAATATCATGCGTTGTAAATGCATGCGTTGTAAATGCATGCGTTGTAAAGGCATTTTCAAAGAATGCGTTGTAATGGTATATGCGTTGTAAAAGTACTTACCATATAATAGCATGCGTTGTAAAAGCATGCGTTGTAAAAGCTTTTGCGTTGTAAAAAATGCGTTGTAATAGCATAGCGTTGTAAAAGTTGCGTTGTAAAGGTAGTTCCCCCTGCATGGAGGTTGGTAGGTCGAGTAGGGTGTCTCTCCCTTTGCTCAGGAATCGTCCCCACAACCCGGCCCCCCAATCCTTCTGCGGGACCCGATGGGAGGTCATGGCGACCTCGTAGGCCCTGAACCACTCTTGAATGTCATCGTTTTTGTAATATTCTTTGACCACATCCTTGGGGATGTGGACCTTCTGCTCCGCCGGGGAGGCCGCCTCTCGGTTCCCCGGGGGCCGCGCTTCTTCGCTTTTTGCTTTTAGCTCCATTTCCTTCAAGCTGCGTTCGTGCTCCAGTTGAAGTCTTCTTCCTTTGTGTTCCCGTTGGAGTTTCTTCTCTTCGAGTTCTCCTTGCACCCGCATCTGTTCCACTGCTAGCTTTTTCTCAGCTAATCAACTCGCCCTCGATTTTGAGTTTGGCTAATTCGAGTTTGTTGGACAGGCCACATGAAGGGCTTGCCCCCTTCCCGCACGACAGGGCCCAAACCCCGGACTCCCAGGTGTTACCCCCAAGGGCAACCCGCACCCCGTCTCCCAACGGAACTCCTGCCCCCGGACATCCATGTATCATGGGGCCGAACCACTACCGGCTCCCCCGGCCGGATCAGCCGCCATCTTGGACACTGCGCCACGAGGCCGCGCGGCCTCAGCCCGACCCTAACCCTGGGCCTGGCCGGCCCCGGCATCCCGGCACCACCATCCACCCAGGAGGTGAACGGACCACTTGGCAGGTCAATGGGAGAAAGAAGCGTCGAGGGCTCTCCCCCGCCAGGTGCCGATCGCCCTCCAGCTCCCCCAGGCGCTGGCTCCACCCCCTGCTGGGTGTCTGGACTCCCTCATCCCGGACCCCCCGACCTCCAAGTGCGAGGGTCCGGACATCAAAGGGCGCCAGACCTATAACTAGGGCAGCTCCAGAGCAGGAAGGCAGTTGTATCCTGGAGTCGAGAGACACCGAGAGAACTCATCCTTGACGGACTACTGGCGCTGCCGTAGCCCTGCCTTGTGAACTATCGTCCTGCCTGCTGGCGCTGCCGCGGCCTTCTGCAACATCCATCCTCGTCGGGACCTGCTGGCGCTGCCGCGGACCGTTGTACGACCACCTTCATCGGGACCTGCTGGCGCTGCCGCGGACCGTGTAACGACCATCTTCACCGGGACCTGCTGGCGCTGCCGCGGACCGTGTAACGACCATCTTCACCGGGACCTGCTGGCGCTGCCGCGGCCCGTCCAAGCTAGAACACCGAGCTCGAGGATTGTGAGCTATCCACCATACCATCTCAGCTACCAGACTGGTAACCAGACTGTCCCGCTACCCCCTTTCCCCAAACCAAGAGACTCGAATCGAGGGGACCCCTGAGTCCAGACCTCCTTGTACCATTTCATCGTACCTTAAGAAATCACCTATAAAGAACGCTAAATCTTATCCTTGTGTGGTGTAGATCTGTGGGGGGGAAGTTATTCATCTGTACGATCGCTGGAGACGGCTCTCCCCGGAGACCTCTCCCCTTGTCCTCGGCCGACCCTCCCGGTCCGTCTAACATTGGTGGCCAGCGGCGCGATCCGAATCAACGCGTAATCGTACAGAGAGTAGCTCACCCCATGACAAAACCACGATGTCAACCAAAGAGAGCGGTTCCACCGAGAAATTCCAGATGGATACATTGGAAGAGTATAGCCATCGCGAACTGAAACAATTCTGCATGGAACTAGGCATTGCTACCACCGGCCTGAGTACCAAAGACGATTTGAAGCACGCCCTTGAGTCGTGGGCGGAAACCGGGGTCGCCGGATCCCCCGACCAAAACGGTGTAGCACCAGAGGGGAACGCCACAGCTCCCGAGGAGCGAGGAACGGGCCTCTCGCAGGGAGAGATCCAAGAAAGAGAAAGAACCAGATTACATGAGTTGGAAATGGCACGACTCAAGATGGACGGTGAATTAAAGTTAGCCGAGCAAAAACTAAATCTAGAACATCTGCGGCTCCGAGAAGAACGGGAAGAAAAACAGAGGCAGAGAGAGCTCGAAGAAGAAAGACTAACATTCGAACACGAGCGCAAACTGGCGGAAATAGAACTTCGGAAACAGAATAAAGAACCGGGGGTGCCTGAGCGACCGCACACCCCGGGAGCAACCGAGAAGAAAGTCCACATCCCCAAGGATGTTGTCCGAGAGTATGTCCGAGAGGACGACATACAACAGTGGTTCAAAGCCTACGAGATCGCCATGACCTCCCACCGGATCGATCGGAGTGACTGGGGAGCCGGCCTATGGGGGAGGTTCGTCAACGAAGGCCGCGATGCCCTACTACAGCTCCCAGATCATCAGATGTCATCCTATGACCACATGAAGGCTGCCCTCCTCACCCGATATGGGCTCACACCCGAAATGTACCGCCAGAGGTTCCGAGACTGCACCCGGATCCCGGGTACAACTTGGGTGGAATACGTCAACTATTTCAGCCGAGCCTTCGAGGGTTGGATCAAGGGAAGCCACGTAACGACCTACGAGCAACTCTTTAATCTTATGGTGTGGGAGCACCTGTCTAACAACTGCTTCGTCGAGCTCAGGCAGCACCTCCTCGACAGTAAATTGACTGACCCACGGCAACTCGCCGCCGAAGCTGACCGGTGGGAAAGCACCCGAGTGGGCCGGAGAGGGCCACACGAGCAAAACCGAAACCACCAAGGTCAGCACCGTCCCCGAGGAGGAGGAGGAGGCCAGGGGCGAGGGAGAGACACCATCCCGGCCACTCCCGCGGCCAGCACCCCGCCCCCGGCCGGCCGGGGCAACCCCCCGATGCGCCCGGGGTTCCGAGCCAACGTCACGTGTCACCGATGCCAGCGAGTCGGCCACTACGCCAATGACCCGAGCTGCCCGCAGAACCAAACGCCAAAGCCCCGCCAGGTAGCTGCCGCCGCCTTGGGGGGAGAACAAATCTCCGAGGAACAGGAAGAATATGAGCAGTCACAACAAGAGTGGGAACCGGCCGCCATGGTTCTAGCGTGCCTAGGGGGAAAAGACATGGTCCCGCGGGCTCCCCTACCCACCAACACCCGGAAATATGGCCAGTGGGTGAACATTAATGGGCGCCGGGCCGAAGCCCTACGTGACACAGGGGCCAGTGTGACGGCCGTCCGCTGTCACCTGGTGAAACCAGAGCAGATCCTGCCGAACATTCTCTGCCCCGTCCGCTCAGCCGAGAACTCCGAAAGTCTGTGTCGGATGGCCTGCGTCCCCTTCGAATGGGGAGGGGTCTCCGGCATGTTGAAGGTGACGGTCTGGGATGATGCCCCCGTGGACTGTCTCCTGGGGAATGACCTTGAGAGTTCCCCGTGGGCTGCCGTCGAAAGAAGAGAGCACCTGGGGATGCTGGGCCTCCCGGACTGGGCCTGCGTAACCACCCGGTCCATGGCCGCCCGTGCCGTCCCCCGACCAGAAGAACCAGAATGGCCAGCACCTACTCCCCCGGTCGCTCCAGTAGAGGACAACGGCTGTACCGACCCCCCAGAGCCAACGCCCGAAGGGGTCGCCCAGCCCCAGGACCTTCCCGGCCTGGCTCAGTGGCGTCAAGAAGGGGAGCCCACCCAGGAACAGTTTCGCCAGGAACAGAAGACCTGCCCCTCCCTCGAGGGACTCCGCCAGCAAGCCAGCGCCCAGAGCGCAGGGGACTCCACCGGAACCCATTGGGTCTATTGGGATAACGACCTGCTATACAGTGAACAAAGAATCGCGGAGTTAGGGGCCAGTCGAGTGCTGGTGGTGCCCCTCCGTTTCAGAGACTTCCTACTAACTTTGGCCCACGATGTTCCCCTGGCTGGACACCTGGGCCAGGACAAAACCTACAGTCGCCTGGTGACCCACTTTTTCTGGCCGAAGATGCGGAACGACGTCCTCAACCACTGCCGGTCCTGCCCCACGTGCCAGGCCAGCGGGAAGAGCGGCCGTAAGCTCAAAGCCCCTCTGCAACCCTTCCCAGTGGTCACCACCCCGTTCGAGAGGGTAGGAATAGACATTGTGGGGCCCCTGGACCCCCGCACAGCACAAGGACATCGGTTCATCCTGGTACTGGTGGACCACGCCACCCGCTACCCCGAGGCTGTGCCCCTGCGAACTGTAACAGCTCCGGTGGTCGGACGGGCCCTAATGGGGATCTTCTCCCGGGTGGGCTTCCCCCGAGAAGTCGTCAGCGACCGAGGCACAAACTTTATCTCGAAATATATGAAGTCCCTCTGGCAACAGTGCGGGGTCACCTACCGGTTCACGACCCCCTATCACCCTCAAGGGAACGGACTAGTTGAGCGATTCAACCGCACACTCAAGGGAATGATTGGGGGATTGGAGGAGCCCCTCCGTCGCCAGTGGGATGTACTACTCCCGTGCCTCCTCTTCGCCTATCGAGAAGTTCCCCAGAAGTCCCTCAGCTTTAGCCCTTTCGAACTCCTGTACGGGCACCCTGTGCGAGGGCCCCTCAGCCTAGTCAAAGAAGGTTGGGAGATGGCCCCCCTAAAGACCCCTCCAGACGTCTTCAAGTACCTCCTGGCACTACGCAGTCAGACCCGGCGCTTCAGGGAAATGGCAAAAGCGAACCTCGAGGCCAGTCAGGAGGACATGAAAAAATGGTACGATCAGAATGCCTCCTCCGTCGAATTCGAACCTGGTCAACAAGTGTGGGTGATGTCCCCCACCGAACCCTGTGCCTTGCAAGATAAGTGGACGGGGCCCTTCAAAGTGGTCGAACGCAAGAGCCCCGTCACCTACCTCATCGACATGGAGTCCCCCCGGAACCCCCTCAGGGTCCTCCACACCAACAGACTCAAACCCCACTTTGTGCGCTCGGAACTCAGCCTCCTGATGGCTACAGACAGTGGGGCGGAAGAAGACTCCGAGCCCCTCCCTGATCTCCTGAAGACCCAGGAGAACGACGGTTCCGTGGACGGGGTCCGGCTCTCCGATGCCCTCACCCCAGAGCAACGCCAGGGCTGCCGGGACCTCCTTCTGCAGTTTGCTACACTGTTTTCCCTCACCCCAGGGATCACCCCTTGGTGCTTGCACGACGTGGACACCGGGGACAGTCCCCCTATCCGGCACCGGGCCTACCGCGTACCAGATCGGGTGCGGGCCTGCATCCAAGAGGAAGTATCCAAGATGCTCACGCTCGGGGTCATCGAAGCCTCGGACAGCCCCTGGGCCAGCCCGGTCGTGCTGGTCCCCAAAGCCGCTGCCCCCGGCACCACTCCTGAACTCCGATTCTGCGTCGACTATCGGGGCTTGAACGCTGTCACCCGGACCGACGCTCATCCTATCCCCCGAGCGGATTAATTGATCGACCGCCTGGGGGCCGCCCGCTACCTCAGCATCTTCGACCTGACAGCGGGCTACTGGCAGATCGGTCTCACACCCCGGGCCCAGGAACGGTCCGCCTTTTCTACCCCCGATGGCCACTACCACTTCAAGGTCATGCCCTTCGGCATGAAGAATGCCCCAGCTACTTTTCAACGTCTAGTGAACCAGGTCTTGGCGGGGCTCGAAGAGTTCAGCGCCGCCTACCTGGACGATATCGCTGTGTACAGCCGCCACTGGTCCGACCACCTCCACCACCTCCAAGAGGTCCTGCAGGCCCTCCAGCGGGCCGGCCTCACGATTAAGGCCGGCAAATGCCAAATTGGTCAAGGGTCCGTGACCTACCTCGGACACCAGGTGGGAAGCGGTCTGGTGGCCCCTCTGCAACTCAAAATTGCTGCCATCCAGTCCTGGCAACCCCCCGTCACGCAGACCGAGGTCCGAGCCTTCTTGGGACTCACCGGCTACTACCGGCGGTTCGTGAGGGACTATGGCAGCATTGTGGGGCCCCTCACGGGTCTCACGTCCAAAAACCACCCGAAGAAGATTAACTGGACCCCCGACTGTCAAGCGGCCTTCGAGAAGCTGAAGGCCGCCCTGTGCACCGCCCCTGTGCTCCAGGCCCCCGATTACAGTCGGGAATTCATTGTACAAACGGACGCCTCCGACCACGGCATCGGGGCGGTTCTTTCCCAGCTGAACCCCGAGGGTCTTGACCAGCCGGTGGCCTTCATCAGCAGACGCCTCCTGGCCCGAGAACAGCGCTGGAGCACAATCGAGAGGGAGGCCTTCGCAGTGGTGTGGGCCCTCAAAAAGCTCCGGCCCTATCTCTTCGGTACCCACTTCCGGGTGCAAACCGATCATCGACCCCTGCAGTGGCTAATGCAGATGCGGGGGGAAAACCCAAAACTATTGCGCTGGTCCATCTCCCTGCAGGGAATGGACTTCACTGTGGAACATCGACCGGGCCAAGACCACGCCAACGCAGATGGCCTGTCACGCTTTTTCCGCCTCGACGAGGAGAGTCCCCAAGAGGATGGGTGACTCTCCCCGCCTTCAGCTGGGGGGGACGCATGTTGGACAGGCCACATGAAGGGCTTGCCCCCTTCCCGCACGACAGGGCCCAAACCCCGGACTCCCAGGTGTTACCCCCAAGGGCAACCCGCACCCCGTCTCCCAACGGAACTCCTGCCCCCGGACATCCATGTATCATGGGGCCGAACCACTACCGGCTCCCCCGGCCGGATCAGCCGCCATCTTGGACACTGCGCCACGAGGCCGCGCGGCCTCAGCCCGACCCTAACCCTGGGCCTGGCCGGCCCCGGCATCCCGGCACCACCATCCACCCAGGAGGTGAACGGACCACTTGGCAGGTCAATGGGAGAAAGAAGCGTCGAGGGCTCTCCCCCGCCAGGTGCCGATCGCCCTCCAGCTCCCCCAGGCGCTGGCTCCACCCCCTGCTGGGTGTCTGGACTTCCTCATCCCGGACCCCCCGACCTCCAAGTGCGAGGGTCCGGACATCAAAGGGCGCCAGACCTATAACTAGGGCAGCTCCAGAGCAGGAAGGCAGTTGTATCCTGGAGTCGAGAGACACCGAGAGAACTCATCCTTGACGGACTACTGGCGCTGCCGTAGCCCTGCCTTGTGAACTATCGTCCTGCCTGCTGGCGCTGCCGCGGCCTTCTGCAACATCCATCCTCGTCGGGACCTGCTGGCGCTGCCGCGGACCGTTGTACGACCACCTTCATCGGGACCTGCTGGCGCTGCCGCGGACCGTGTAACGACCATCTTCACCGGGACCTGCTGGCGCTGCCGCGGACCGTGTAACGACCATCTTCACTGGGACCTGCTGGCGCTGCAGCGGCCCGTCCAAGCTAGAACACCGAGCTCGAGGATTGTGAGCTATCCACCATACCATCTCAGCTACCAGACTGGTAACCAGACTGTCCCGCTACCCCCTTTCCCCAAACCAAGAGACTCGAATCGAGGGGACCCCTGAGTCCAGACCTCCTTGTACCATTTCATCGTACCTTAAGAAATCACCTATAAAGAACGCTAAATCTTATCCTTGTGTGGTGTAGATCTGTGGGGGGGAAGTTATTCATCTGTACGATCGCTGGAGACGGCTCTCCCCGGAGACCTCTCCCCTTGTCCTCGGCCGACCCTCCCGGTCCGTCTAACAGAGTTCGTGATGGCGACTTCTTTCTCTGTCTGCGAGTTCCTCCGGGGATAGGCCCCCGTCTGGTACGAAGCTTCACACCTGGTTGCTGCTGCGTTCTTCTTGGGAGGGTCCAGCTTCGTCGTGGAGCTCCACCGCTCCTTCTGGGCGGGGGGCTCCAGAATCCACCCAAGCTTTTAGTGCCTTCTGCATATCTTCTTTGGTGTTGAGACCAGTGGTAGCGATTTTGAGTTCCTTGCAGAATTGCTTCAATTCTCTGTGTGTGTACTCCTCCAGTTGTTCCGCCTGGAACACGGTACTGGTGTCATTTTCTATGAGAACCACGGCGTTTCCTTCCGCCATCTTTGTCGGTAGTGCGTCAGCCGTTCACGGTACGATCTCTCGATTATGGGCCCGAATCCCGTCGCTTGCCACCAATGTTAGAAGGCGACCTCAGAGCAGCCCGGAGGGGGCCCTGGCTATCCTGAGACCAACCCTCGAGGTATCGTAGCCGGGCACTGGCGGGAGACTCCTCAGGGGAGGAATCTCGTATCTAGGATCGTACATTCGGCACCACACGACAAAGAGACACCACACCGGGAGTTCTTAAGAGCAAATCTTTATCAGATCGGAGTTGTAAGATCTTTATGATCAGCAAGGCAAATATATACAAATGGAGCGCGGGCTCACAGAGTCTTGGAGGGGGGTAGGAGGTAGCGGGACAGTCTTTGGGGATATGGATCAAATGCCGGAGCGTACCCGGCGCGCAGCTCACAATCCTCGAGCTGGGGGATACGCTGGTCGTCGTCGGGGTCCGGCGGGACCAAGAGAGTCTGTGGGAGCCGCGAGTTACTCAGCAGGGCTCAATCACAAGTCGGAGGTCTTACGATCTTTCGGGGAGCCGCGAGTCACTCAGCAGGGCTCAAGCACAAGTGCGGAGGTCTTACGATCTTCAGGGAGCCGCGAGTCACTCAGCAGGGCTCAAGCACAGGTTCAGAGGTCTTACGATCTTCAGGGAGCCGCGAGTCACTCAGCAGGGCTCAGGTGTTTCCAAAGGCGAATCTGCCGGACAGTCCCAGAGCACCCCTTGTTATAGGACGACTCCTCTTTGATGTCCGGAGTCTGTGCAGGCGGGGGTCTTGTCACCTGGGGGTTGCTTGTCGGGGTTTCCTGCCATTCTCTTTTGATCCTTTCAGGGCCGGGTCGGGAGGAGTCCCAGACACCCAGTAGTCGAGGAGCCAGCCCTCGGGGAGGCCGGAGGGCCGATCGAAACCCACCTTCCCAGGGGAGCTCAGAGGTGCGATGGAAACTGCTCCTCCCTCTCTCATCCCAATGGGAGCGCGATGTCCTCCAGCCGGAGTGGCGCCTCTAGGCCAGGGTCGCGCTGGGGCCGGGCGGCCATCATGGTGCATGGAGTGGGCACGCGGGCCCGGTGTGGCCAAAGGGAGGAAGGCCACGGACGGGGAAGTCCGGGTCGGGTGTGTGTGTGTGTTCTGGTGGGAAGGATCGGCTAGGCCGTGGGCTCGGGGGCTGCGTGAGGTGCAGGGGTCAGGTTATGTGGTGGGAGGACAGGGATGGCTATGTTACGAGGGCCGGGTCTAACACCAGACATATGAGGGGTGGGTGAAGAGGACTCCCAGCAGTGCCCAGACATGTGAGGGGTGGTTGCATATCCCTCCCAGCAGGGCCCAGACATATGAGGGGTGGGTGCATATCCCTCCCAGCAGTGCCGAAACATTTAAGGCGTGGGTGCAGAGGACTACCAGCAGTGCCCAGACATATGAGGGGTGGGTGCAGAGGACACCCAGCAGTGCCCAGACGTATGAGGGGTGGTTGCATATCCCTCCCAGCAGTGCCCAGACATATGAGGGGTGGGTGCAGAGGACTACCAGCAGTGCCCAGACATATGAGGGGTGGGTGCAGAGGACTCCCAGCAGTGCCCAGACATATGAGGGGTGGGTACAGAGGAGTACCAGCAGTGCCCAAACATATGAGGGGTGGGTGCAGAGGACTACCAGCAGTGGCCAGACATATGAGGGGTGGGTGCATATCCCTCCCAGCAGTGCCCAGACATATGAGGGGTGGTTGCATATCCCTCCCAGCAGTGCCCAGACATATGAGGGGTGGGTGCATATCACTCCCAGCATTGCCCAGACATAAGAGGGGTGGGTGCAGAGGACTCCCAGCAGTGCCCAGACATATGAGGGGTGGGTGCATATCCCTCCCAGCAGGGCCCACACATATGAGGGGTGGGCGCAGAGCCCTCCTAGCAGTGTCCAGACATATGAGGGGTGGGTGCATATCACTCCCAGCAGTGCCCAGACATATGAGGGGTGGGTGCAGAGGACTCCCAGCAGTGCCCAGACATATGAGGGGTGGGTGCATATCCCTCCCAGCAGGGCCCAGACATATAAGGGGTGGGTGCAGTGGACTAACAGCAGTGCCCAGACATATGAGGGGTGGGTGCAGAGGACTACCAGCAGTGCCCAGACATATGAGGGGTGGGTGCAGAGGACTCCCAGCAGTGCCCAGACATATGAGGGGTGGGTGCATATCACTATCAGCAGTGTCCAGACATATGAGGGGTGGGTGCAGAGGACTCCCAGCAGTGCCCAGACATATGAGGGGTGGGTGCATATCCCTCCCAGCAGGGCCCAGACATATAAGGGGTGGGTGCATATCCCTCCCAGCAGTGCCCAGACATATGAGGGGTGGGTGCAGAGGACTACCAGCAGTGCCCAGACATATGAGGGGTGGGTGCAGTGGACTCCCAGCAGTGCCCAGACATATGAGGGGTGGGTGCAGAGGACTCCCAGCAGTGCCCAGACATATGAGGGGTGGGGGCAGAGGACTACCAGCAGTGCCCCGACATATGAGGTGTGGGTGCAGAGGACTTCCAGCCATGCCCAGACATATGAGGGGTGGTTGCATATCCCTCCCAGCAGTGCCCAGACATATGAGGGGTGGGTGCATATCACTCCCAACATTGCCCAGACATATGAGGGGTGGGTGCAGAGGACTACAAGCAGTGCCCAGACATATGAGGGGTGGGTGCGTTTCACTACCAGCAGTGTCCAGACATATGAGGGGAGGGTGCAGTGGACTCCCAGCAGTGCCCAGTCATATGAGGGGTGGGTGCAGAGGACTACCAGCAGTGCCCAGACATATGAGGGGTGGGTGCAGAGGACTCCCACCAGTGCCCAGACATATGAGGGGTGGGTGCAGAGGACTCCCACCAGTGCCCAGACATATGAGGGATGGGTGCATATCCCTTCCATCAGGGCCCAGACATATGGGGTGGGTGCATATCCCTCCCAGCAGTGCCTAGACATATGAGGGGTGGGTGCAGAGGACTACCAGCAGTGCCCAGACATATGAGGACTGGGTGCAGAGGACTCCCAGCAGTGCCCAGACATATGAGGAGTGGGTGCAGAGGACTTCAAGCAGTGGCCAGACATATAAGGGGTGGGTGCAGAGGACTCCCAGCAGTGCCCAGACATACGAGGGGTGGGTGTAGAGAACTTCCAGTTTTGGCCAGACATATGAGGGGTTGGTGCAGAGGACTCCCAGCAGTGCCCAGACATATGAGGGGTGGGTGCAGAGGACTACCAGCAGTGCCCAGACATATGAGGGCTGGGTGCAGAGGACTACCAGCAGTGCCCAGACATATGAGGGGTGGGTGCAGAGGACTCCCAGCAGTGCCCAGACATATGAGCGGTGGGTGCAGAGGACTCCCAGCAGTGCCCAAACATATGAGGGGTGGGTGCATATCCCTCCCAGCAGGGCCCAGACATATGAGGGGTGGGTGCATATCCCTCCCAGCAGTGCCCAGACATATGAGGGATGGGTGCAGAGGACTAACAGCAGTGCCCAGACATATGAGGGGTGGGTGCAGAGGACTACCAGCAGTGCCCAGACATATGAGGGGTGGGTGCAGAGGACTCCCAGCAGTGCCCAGACATATGAGGGGTGGGTGCATATCACTATCAGCAGTGTCCAGACATATGAGGGGTGGGTGTAGAGGACTCCCAGCAGTGCCCAGACATATGAGGGGTGGGTGCATATCCCTCCCAGCAGGGCCAAGACATATAAGGGGTGGGTGCATATCCCTCCCAGCAGTGCCCAGACATATGAGGGGTGGGGGCAGAGGACTACCAGCAGTGCCCAGACATATGAGGGGTGGGTGCAGTGGACTCCCAGCAGTGCCCAGACATATGAGGGGTGGGTGCAGAGGACTCCCAGCAGTGCCCAGACATATGAGGGGTGGGGGCAGAGGACTACCAGCAGTGCCCCGACATATGAGGTGTGGGTGCAGAGGACTTCCAGCCATGCTCAGACATATGAGGGGTGGTTGCATATCCCTCCCAGCAGTGCCCAGACATATGAGGGGTGGGTGCATATCACTCCCAGCATTGCCCAGACATATGAGGGGTGGGTGCATAGGACTACAAGCAGTGCCCAGACATATGAGGGGTGGGTGCGTATCACTACCAGCAGTGTCCAGACATATGAGGGGTGGGTGCAGTGGACTCCCAGCAGTGCCCAGACATATGAGGGGTGGGTGCAGAGGACCACCAGCAGTGCCCAGACATATGAGGGGTGGGTGCAGAGGACTCCCACCAGTGCCCAGACATATGAGGGGTGGGTGCAGAGGACTCCCACCAGTGCCCAGACATATGAGGGATGGGTGCATATCCCTCCCATCAGGGCCCAGACATATGGGGGGTGGGTGCATATCCCTCCCAGCAGTGCCCACACATATGAGGGGTGGGTGCAGAGGACTGCCAGCAGTGCCCAGACATATGAGGACTGGGTGCAGAGGACTCCCAGCAGTGCCCAGACATATGAGGAGTGGGTGCAGAGGACTCCCAGCAGTGGCCAGACATATGAGGGGTGGGTGCAGAGGACTCCCAGCAGTGCCCAGACATACGAGGGGTGGGTGTAGAGGACTCCCAGCTTTGGCCAGACATATGAGGGGTGGGTGCAGAGGACTCCCAGCAGTGCCCAGACATATGAGGGGTGGGTGCAGAGGACTACCAGCAGTGCCCAGACATATGAGGGGTGGGTGCAGAGGACTACCAGCAGTGCCCAGACATATGAGGGGTGGGTGCAGAGGACTCCCAGCAGTGCCCAGACATATGAGCGGTGGGTGCAGAGGACTCCCAGCAGTGCCCAAACATATGAGGGGTGGGTGCATATCCCTCCCAGCAGTGCCCAGACATATGAGGGGTGGGTGCAGAGGACTCCCAGCAGTGCCCAGACATATCAGGGGTTTGTGCGTATCACTACCAGCAGTGTCCAGACATATGAGGGGTGGGTGCAGAGGACTCCCAGCAGTTCCCAGACATATGAGGGGTGGGTGCAGAGGACTCCCACCAGTGGCCAGACATATGAGGGGTGGTTGCAGAGCCCTCCCAGCAGTGCCCAGATATATGAGGGGTCGGTGCATATCACTCCCAGCAGTGCCCAGACATATGAGGGGTGGGTGCATATCACTACCAGCAGTGTCCAGACATATGAGGGGTGGGTGCAGAGGACTCCCAGCAGTGCCCAGACATATTAGGGGTGGGTGCGTATCCCTCCCAGCAGGGCCCAGACATATGAGGGGTGGGTGCATATCCCTCCCAGCAGTGCCCAGACATATGAGGGGTGGGTGCAGAGGACTACCAGCAGTGCCCAGACATATGAGGGGTGGGTGCAGAAGACTCCCAGCAGTGCCCAGACATATTAGGGGTGGGTGCAGAGGACTCCCAGCAGTGCCCAGAAATATGAGGGATGGGTCCAGAGGACTCCCAGCAGAGTCCAGACATATGACGGGTGGGTGCAGAAGACTACCAGCAGTGCCCAGACATATGAGGGGTGGGTGCAGAGGACTCCCACCAGTGCCCAGACATATGAGGGGTGGTTGCATATCCCTCCCAGCAGTGCCCAGACATATGAGGGGTGGGTGCAGAGGAATACCAGCAGTGGCCAGACATATGAGGGGTGGGTGCAGAGGACTCCCAGCAGTGCCCAGACATATGAGGGGTGGGTGCGGAGGACTACCAACAGTGACCAGACATATGAGGGGTGGTTGCATATCCCTCCCAGCAGTCCCCAGATATTTGAGGGGTGGGTGCATGTCACTCCCAGCAGTGCCCAGACATATGACGGGTGGGTGCAGAGGACTCCCAGCAGTGCCCAGACATATGAGGGGTGGGTGCATATCACTACCAGCAGTGTCCAGACATATGAGGGGTGGGTGCAGAGGACTCCCAGCAGTGCCCAGACATATGAGGGGTGGGTGCATATCCCTCCCAGCATGGCCCAGACATATGAGGGGTGGGTGCATATCCCTCCCAGCAGTGCCCAGACATAGGAGGCGTGGGTGCAGAGGACTTCCAGCAGTGCCCAGACATATGAGGGTTGGGTGCAGAGGACTCCCAGCAGTGCCCAGACATATGAGGGTTGGGTGCAGAGGACTCCCAGCAGTGGCCAGACATATGAGGGGTGGGTGCAGAGGACTCCCAGCAGTGGCCAGACATATGAGGGGTGGTTGCAGAGGAGTCCCAGCAGTGCCCAGACATATGAAGGGTGGGTGCAGAGGACTTCCAGCAGTGCCCAGACATATGAGGGGTGGGTGCAGAGGACTACCAGCAGTGCCCAGACATATGAGGGGTCGGTGCAGAGGACTTCCAGCAGTGCCCAGACATATAAGGGTTGGGTGCAAAGGACTCCCAGCAGTGCCCAAACATATGATGGGTGGGTGCATATCCCTCCAGCAGGGCCCAGACATATGACGGGTGGGTGCATATCCCTCCCAGCAGTGCCCAGACATATGAGGGGTGGGTGCAGAGGACTCCCAGCAGTGTCCAGACATATGAGGGGTGGTTGCATATCCCTCCCAGCAGGGCCCAGACATATGAGGGGTGGGTGCATATCCCTCCTAGCAATGCCCAGACATATGAGGGGTGGGTGCAGAGGACTACCAGCAGTGCCCAGACATAAGAGGGGTGGGTGCGGAGGACTCCCAGCAGTGCCTAGACATGAGGGGTGGTTGCATATCCCTCCCAGCAGTGCCCAGACATATGAGGGGTGGGTGCAGAGGACTCCCAGCAGTGCCCAGGCGTATGAGGGGTGGGTGCAGAGGATTCCCAGCAGTGTCCAGACATATGAGGGGTGGGTGCAGAGGTCTCCCAGCAGTGCCCAGACATATGAGGGGTGGGTGCATATCACTCCCAGCAGTGCCCAGACATATGAGGGGTGGGTGCATATCCCTCCCAGCAGGGCCCAGACATATGAGGGGTGGGTGCAGAGGACTACCAGCAGTGCCCAGTCATATGAGGGGTGGGTGCAGAGGACTACCAGCAGTGCCAAGACATATGAGGGGTGGGTGCACATCCCTCCCAGCACGGCCCAGACATATGAGGGGTGGGTGCATATCCCTCCCAGCAGTGCCCAGGCATATGAGGGGTGGGTGCAGAGCCCTCCCAGCAGTGCCCAGACATATGAGGGGGGTGCATATCATTCCCAGCAGTGCCCAGACATATGAGGGGTGGGTGCAGAGGACTCCCAGCAGTGCCCAGACATTTGAGGGGTGGTTGCATATCCCTCCCAGCAGGGCCGAGACATATGAGGGGTGGGGCAGAGGACTACCAGCAGTGCCCAGACATATGAGGGGTGGGTGCAGAGGACTACCAGCAGTGCTCAGACATATGAGAGGTGGGTGCAGAGCTCTCCCAGCAGTGCCCAGATATATGAGTGGTGGGTGCATATCACTCCCCGCAGTGCCCAGACATATGAGGGGTGGGTGCATATCACTACCAGCAGTGTCCAGACATATGAGGGGTGGGTGCAGAGGACTCCCAGCAGTGCCCAGACATATTAGGGGTGGGTGCATATCCCTCCCAGCAGGGCCCAGACATATGAGGGGTGGGTGCATATCCCTCCCAGCAGTGCCCAGACATATGAGGGGTGGGTGTAGAGGACTACCAGCAGTGCCCAGACATATGAGGGTTGGGTGCAGAAGACTCCCAGCAGTGCCCAGACATATTAGGGGTGGGTGCAGAGGACTCCCAGCAGTGCCATGAAATATGAGGGATGGGTCCAGAGGACTCCCAGCAGAGCCCAGACATATGAGGGGTGGGTGCAGAGGACTACCAGCAGTGCCCAGACATATGAGGGGTGGGTGCAGAGGACTACCAGCAGTGCCCAGACATATGAGGGGTGGGTGCGGAGGACTACCAACAGTGCCCAGACATATGAGGGGTGGTTGCATATCCCTCCCAGCAGTGCCCAGACATTTGAGGGGTGGGTGCATGTCACTCCCAGCAGTGCCCAGACATATGACGGGTGGGTGCAGAGGACTCCCAGCAGTGCCCAGACATATGAGGGTTGGGTGCATATCACTACCAGCAGTGTCCAGACATATGAGGGGTGGGTGCAGAGGACTACCAGCAGTGCCCAGACATATGAGAGGTGGGTGCAGAGCTCTCCCAGCAGTGCCCAGATATATGAGTGGTGGGTGCATATCACTCCCCGCAGTGCCCAGACATATGAGGGGTGGGTGCATATCACTACCAGCAGTGTCCAGACATATGAGGGGTGGGTGCAGAGGACTCCCAGCAGTGCCCAGACATATTAGGGGTGGGTGCATATCCCTCCCAGCAGGGCCCAGACATATGAGGGCTGGGTGCATATCCCTCCCAGCAGTGCCCAGACATATGAGGGGTGGGTGTAGAGGACTACCAGCAGTGCCCAGACATATGAGGGTTGGGTGCAGAAGACTCCCAGCAGTGCCCAGACATATTAGGGGTGGGTGCAGAGGACTCCCAGCAGTGCCCAGAAATATGAGGGATGGGTCCAGAGGACTCCCAGCAGAGCCCAGACATATGAGGGGTGGGTGCAGAGGACTACCAGCAGTGCCCAGACATATGAGGGGTGGGTGCAGAGGACTACCAGCAGTGCCCAGACATATGAGGGGTGGGTGCGGAGGACTACCAACAGTGCCCAGACATATGAGGGGTGGTTGCATATCCCTCCCAGCAGTGCCCAGACATTTGAGGGGTGGGTGCATGTCACTCCCAGCAGTGCCCAGACATATGACGGGTGGGTGCAGAGGACTCCCAGCAGTGCCCAGACATATGAGGGTTGGGTGCATATCACTACCAGCAGTGTCCAGACATATGAGGGGTGGGTGCAGAGGACTCCCAGCAGTGCACAGACATATGAGGGGTGGGTGCATATCCCTCTCAGCAGGGCCCAGACATATGAGGGGTGGGTGCATATTCCTCTCAGCAGTGCCCAGACATATGACGGGTGGGTGCAGAGGACTACCAGCAGTGCCCAGACATATGAGGAGTGGGTGCAGAGGACTACCAGAAGTGCCCAGACATATGAGGGGTCTGTGCATATCACTCCCAGCAGTGCCCCACTCCCAGGAGGATGGATGTCATTCACACACTGCATGACACACCACATGTGGGTGTGAGGACATACAACACATGTATACCCACCCATGGCAGATGCCCCACAATACACACCCGGATTTAATGCCAACAGACTGTATAGTCATGGAAATGCATACTAAAATAAGTTAGCCAAGAGGACCACACACTGTCATGCACAGCACAGGAGTGATAGGAATGTCCAGGTGCTGGTCCAGCCACCCAGATGATGTCTCTCATGTAAGGAATAGGTTCCACTGCCACTAGATACAATGCCCACAAGTGTGAGTCAGGTGCCCAAATACCCTGCATTACACGTGCCATTTGTGTTAGGCCGTGATTACACACATGCATAGTGCTGAAAAGGGCCAATTGCTTCCTAATGCCATTCCTACATACACAAAACACAAGTACAGTGACTGGCAAGGATGGCACAGACGAGTTAGCAGGAGACATTGGTGAGCATGCATGGCCATTTGTGAAGGGATCCGTCACCAACAAAGGATATGTTGACATAGGTCAGCACAACAATTGTGCAACTGTTTGCAGGGAACATGTCAGGTGCCACAGAGGAAGGAACACTTCCTGGGACAATGTGTCACAATCCCAAATAACAAACACTACAAATTAATATTTTCACAGACAATGAGATGGCACACAGACACCATGGTCCACCTCATGACCATCATACTAAAACATTTCTCAGAACCCTAACACATTACTTGAACACCAACTTCATGGGCTTCGTCACCAACATCAAGTACCTGAAATGCAATAGTGTGGAAACTAAAAGAAAAGACTTTATTCAGCACACAAACAAAAGAAGTTGTAATAAAACAATATATTTACAAAGGCCAATGGCCAGTCCATAGATTGAGTCCAAGGGTGGACGGATGCGAGTGTATCCACCCCTACCTTGCCTGCACAAAGTCACCTCAAGGGTTGTCGACCGGGGGGGGCATCATCAGTGGGAGTACCAGGCACCGCAGGGACAGGAGTGGGTTGGGTAGGTGTGGTGGGTGCAGGGCTGGACGTATCCACCACAGGGGGTGGTGCAGCGCCAAAGGTGGTGGTGAGCAGCTCGCTGCACACTGCAGCCAGGGCGTCCAGAGGAACCCCTACACCGGAACGAACACCCGGGCCAACGGAGGGGGGGGGTGTCTGAGGGATGGGGTGCAGCGCTCTTGGGGGAGGTGGTGGACATGGGGGAACTCAACTCCCCTGGCCGGAGACTTCCTTAACCGGTTGCGGGGTGGTGTCACAGTGGGGCTGAGGGACAGACTAGCCATGTAGGTCTCTTTGGGTGACATTTTGCCAGGGGAGCTAAGGGGAGTGGATTTGGAGGAAGTGGTTCGTGAGGACTGTGGACTCTGACTGTGGCTGCATGTCGGCCGTTTGCCCCCAGACCCTGTGGGTGTGACTACATCCCCCTGAGTGTGCGTGCCAGGAGGTGTGCTCTGGGCCTTAGTTGGGGGTGTGCTGGATGTGTCTGTTGTGGTGTGTGCCTGTGACTGTCTGTGTGTGCTTTGGACAGGCATGGGAGAGGGCAGTGTGGATGGGTCCGGGATAGGGGTGGGGACGGAGCGCCGCAGGAGAGACACTGCTTCCTTCAATGAAGAGTCCATGGACCGCAGAAACCTGCGTTGCTCAGTCATCGTTGATGACATGCCCTCCACGAACGACACCAACTGTGTGAGCAGTCTAGTGTGTTCATGGAGGACATGCAGCATCGATGCCTGACCAACCTGCAACTGGTGCAGTGTGTCCACAGACAATTCACTGAGGGCAGCAGGGGTGACAGGGGCAGGGAGTGCGGTGCCTGGTCCAAAGGAGACATGGTGGGACTGTTAGACGGACCGGGAGGGTCGGCCGAGGACAAGGGGAGAGGTCTCCGGGGAGAGCCGTCTCCAGCGATCGTACAGATGAATAACTTCCCCCCCCACAGATATACACCACACAAGGATAAGATTTAGCGTTCTTTATAGGTGATTTCTTAAGGTACGATGAAATGGTACAAGGAGGTCTGGACTCAGGGGTCCCCTCGATTCGAGTCTCTTGGTTTGGGGAAAGGGGGTAGCGGGACAGTCTGGTTACCAGTCTGGTAGCTGAGATGGTATGGTGGATAGCTCACAATCCTCGAGCTCGGTGTTCTAGCTTGGACGGGCCGCGGCAGCGCCAGCAGGTCCCGGTGAAGATGGTCGTTGCACGGTCCGCGGCAGCGCCAGCAGGTCCCGGTGAAGATGGTCGTTACACGGTCCGCGGCAGCGCCAGCAGGTCCCGATGAAGGTGGTCGTTACAACGGTCCGCGGCAGCGCCAGCAGGACCCGACGAGGATGGATGTTGCAGAAGGCCGCGGCAGCGCCAGCAGGCAGGACGATAGTTCACAAGGCAGGGCTACGGCAGTGCCAGTAGTCCGTCAAGGCTGAGTTCTCTCGGTGTCTCTCGACTCCAGGATACAACTGCCTTCCTGCTCTGGAGCTGCCCTAGTTATAGGTCTGGCGCCCTTTGATGTCCGGACCCTTGCACTTGGAGGTTGGGGGGTCTGGGATGAGGGAGTCCAGACACCCAGCAGGGGGTGGAGCCAGCGCCTGGGGGAGCTGGAGGGTGATCGGCACCTGGCGGGGAAGAGCCCTCAACGCTTCTTTCTCCCATTGACCTGCCAAGTGGTCCGTTCACCTCCTGGGTGGGTGGTGGTGCCGGGATGTCGGGGCCGGCCAGGCCCAGGGTTAGGGTCGGGCTGAGGCCACGCGGCCTCGTGGCGCAGTGTCCAAGATGGCGGCTGATCCGGCCGGGGGAGCCGGTAGTGGTTCGGCCCCATGATACATGGATGTCCGGGGGCAGGAGTTCCGTTGGGAGACGGGGTGCGGGTTGCCCTTGGGGGTAACACCTGGGAGTCCGGGGTTTGGGCCCTGTCGTGCGGGGAGGGAGCAAGCCCTTCATGTGGCCTGTCCAACATGCGTCCCCCCCAGCTGAAGGCGGGGAGAGTCACCCATCCTCTTGGGGACTCTCCTCGTCGAGGCGGAAAAAGCGTGACAGGCCATCTGCGTTGGTGTGGTCTTGGCCCGGTCGATGTTCCACAGTGAAGTCCATTCCCTGCAGGGAGATGGACCAGCGCAATAGTTTTGGGTTTTCCCCCCGCATCTGCATTAGCCACTGCAGGGGTCGATGATCGGTTTGCACCCGGAAGTGGGTACCGAAGAGATAGGGCCGGAGCTTTTTGAGGGCCCATACCACTGCGAAGGCCTCCCTCTCGATTGTGCTCCAGCGCTGTTCTCGGGCCAGGAGGCGTCTGCTGATGAAGGCCACCGGCTGGTCAAGACCCTCGGGGTTCAGCTGGGAAAGAACCGCCCCGATGCCGTGGTCGGAGGCGTCCGTTTGTACAATGAATTCCCGACTGTAATCGGGGGCCTGGAGCACAGGGGCGGTGCACAGGGCGGCCTTCAGCTTCTCGAAGGCCGCTTGACAGTCGGGGGTCCAGTTAATCTTCTTCGGGTGGTTTTTGGACGTGAGACCCGTGAGGGGCCCCACAATGCTGCCATAGTCCCTCATGAACCGCCGGTAGTAGCCGGTGAGTCCCAAGAAGGCTCGGACCTCGGTCTGCGTGATGGGGGGTTGCCAGGACTGGATGGCAGCAATTTTGAGTTGCAGAGGGGCCACCAGACCGCTTCCCACCTGGTGTCCGAGGTAGGTCACGGACCCTTGACCAATTTGGCACTTGCCGGCCTTAATCGTGAGGCCGGCCCGCTGGAGGGCCTGCAGGACCTCTTGGAGGTGGTGGAGGTGGTCGGACCAGTGGCGGCTGTACACAGCGATATCATCCAGGTAGGCGGCGCTGAACTCTTCGAGCCCCGCCAAGACCTGGTTCACTAGACGTTGAAAAGTAGCTGGGGCATTCTTCATGCCGAAGGGCATGACCTTGAAGTGGTAGTGGCCATCGGGGGTAGAAAAGGCGGACCGTTCCTGGGCCCGGGGTGTGAGACCGATCTGCCAGTAGCCCGCTGTCAGGTCGAAGAGGCTGAGGTAGCGGGCGGCCCCCAGGCGGTCGATCAATTTATCCGCTCGGGGGATAGGATGAGCGTCGGTCCGGGTGACAGCGTTCAAGCCCCGATAGTCGACGCAGAATCGGAGTTCAGGAGTGGTTCCGGGGGCAGCGGCTTTGGGGACCAGCACGACCGGGCTGGCCCAGGGGCTGTCCGAGGGCTCGATGACCCCGAGCGTGAGCATCTTGGATACTTCCTCTTGGATGCAGGCCCGCACCCGATCTGGCACGTGGTAGGCCCGGTGTCGGATAGGGGGACTGTCCCCGGTGTCCACGTCGTGCAAGCACCAAGGGGTGATCCCTGGGGTGAGGGAAAACAGTGTAGCAAACTGCAGCAGGAGGTCCCGGCAGCCCTGGCGTTGCTCTGGGGTGAGGGTATCGGAGAGCCGGACCCCGTCCACGGAACCGTCGTTCTCCTGGGTCTTCAGGAGATCAGGGAGGGGCTCGGAGTCTTCTTCCGCCCCACTGTCTGTAGCCATCAGGAGGCTGAGTTCCGAGCGCACAAAGTGGGGTTTGAGTCTGTTGGTGTGGAGGACCCTGAGGGGGTTCCGGGGGGACTCCATGTCGATGAGGTAGGTGACGGGGCTCTTGCGTTCGACCACTTTGAAGGGCCCCGTCCACTTATCTTGCAAGGCACAGGGTTCGGTGGGGGACATCACCCACACTTGTTGACCAGGTTCGAATTCGACGGAGGAGGCATTCTGATCGTACCATTTTTTCATGTCCTCCTGACTGGCCTCGAGGTTCGCTTTTGCCATTTCCCTGAAGCGCCGGGTCTGACTGCGTAGTGCCAGGAGGTACTTGAAGACGTCTGGAGGGGTCTTTAGGGGGGCCATCTCCCAACCTTCTTTGACTAGGCTGAGGGGCCCTCGCACAGGGTGCCCGTACAGGAGTTCGAAAGGGCTAAAGCCGAGGGACTTCTGGGGAACTTCTCGATAGGCGAAGAGGAGGCACGGGAGTAGTACATCCCACTGGCGACGGAGGGGCTCCTCCAATCCCCCAATCATTCCCTTGAGTGTGCGGTTGAATCGCTCAACTAGTCCGTTCCCTTGAGGGTGATAGGGGGTCGTGAACCGGTAGGTGACCCCGCACTGTTGCCAGAGGGACTTCATATATTTCGAGATAAAGTTTGTGCCTCGGTCGCTGACGACTTCTCGGGGGAAGCCCACCCGGGAGAAGATCCCCATTAGGGCCCGTCCGACCACCGGAGCTGTTACAGTTCGCAGGGGCACAGCCTCGGGGTAGCGGGTGGCGTGGTCCACCAGTACCAGGATGAACCGATGTCCTTGTGCTGTGCGGGGGTCCAGGGGCCCCACAATGTCTATTCCTACCCTCTCGAACGGGGTGGTGACCACTGGGAAGGGTTGCAGAGGGGCTTTGAGCTTACGGCCGCTCTTCCCGCTGGCCTGGCACGTGGGGCAGGACCGGCAGTGGTTGAGGACGTCGTTCCGCATCTTCGGCCAGAAAAAGTGGGTCACCAGGCGACTGTAGGTTTTGTCCTGGCCCAGGTGTCCAGCCAGGGGAACATCGTGGGCCAAAGTTAGTAGGAAGTCTCTGAAACGGAGGGGCACCACCAGCACTCGACTGGCCCCTAACTCCGCGATTCTTTGTTCACTGTATAGCAGGTCGTTATCCCAATAGACCCAATGGGTTCCGGAGGAGTCCCCTGCGCTCTGGGCGCTGGCTTGCTGGCGGAGTCCCTCGAGGGAGGGGCAGGTCTTCTGTTCCTGGCGGAACTGTTCCTGGGTGGGCCCCCCTTCTTGACGCCACTGAGCCAGGCCGGGAAGGTCCTGGGGCTGGGCGACCCCTTCGGGCGTTGGCTCTGGGGGGTCGGTATAGTCGTTGTCCTCTACTGGAGCGACCGGGGGAGGAGGTGCTGGCCATTCTGGTTCTTTTGGTCGGGGGACGGCACGGGCGGCCATGGACCGGGTGGTTACGCAGGCCCAGTCCGGGAGGCCCAGCATCCCCAGGTGCTCTCTTCTTTCGACGGCGGCCCACGGGGAACTCTCAAAGTCATTCCCCAGGAGACAGTCCACGGGGGCATCATCCCGGACCGTCACCTTCAACATGCCGGAGACCCCTCCCCATTCGAAGGGGACGCAGGCCATCCGACACAGACTTTCGGAATTGTCGGCTGAGCGGACGGGGCAGAGAATGTTCGGCAGGATCTGCTCTGGTTTCACCAGGTGACAGCGGACGGCCGTCACACTGGCCCCTGTGTCACGTAGGGCTTCGGCCCGGCGCCCATTAATGTTCACCCACTGGCCATATTTCCGGGTGTTGGCGGGTAGGGGAGCCCGCGGGACCATGTCTTTTCCCCCTAGGCACGCTAGAACCATGGCGGCCGGTTCCCACTCTTGTTGTGCCTGCTCATATTCTTCCTGTTCCTCGGAGATTTGTTCTACCCCCAGGGCGGCGGCAGCTACCTGGCGGGGCTTTGGCGTTTGGTTCTGCGGGCAGCTCGGGTCATTGGCGTAGTGGCCGACTCGCTGACATCGGTGACACGTGACGTTGGCTCGGAACCCCGGGCGCATCGGGGGGTTGCCCCAGCCGGCCGGGGGCGGGGTGCTGGCCGCGGGAGTGGCCGGGATGGTGTCTCTCCCTCGCCCCTGGCCTCCTCCTCCTCCTCGGGGACGGTGCTGACCTTGGTTGTTTCGGTTTTGCTCTTGTGGCCCTCTCCGGCCCACTCGGGTGCTTTCCCACCGGTCAGCTTCGGCGGCGAGTTGCCGTGGGTCAGTCAATTTACTGTCGAGGAGGTGCTGCCTGAGCTCGACGAAGCAGTTGTTAGACAGGTGCTCCCACACCATAAGATTAAAGAGTTGCTCGTAGGTCGTTACGTGGCTTCCCTTGATCCAACCCTCGAAGGCTCGGCTGAAATAGTTGACGTATTCCACCCAAGTTGTACCCGGGATCCGGGTGCAGTCTCGGAACCTCTGGCGGTACATTTCGGGTGTGAGCCCATATCGGGTGAGGAGGGCAGCCTTCATGTGGTCATAGGATGACATCTGATGATCTGGGAGCTGCAGTAGGGCATCGCGGCCTTCGTTGACGAACCTCCCCCATAGGCCGGCTCCCCAGTCACTCCGATCGATCCGGTGGGAGGTCATGGCGATCTCGTAGGCTTTGAACCACTGTTGTATGTCGTCCTCTCGGACATACTCTCGGACAACATCCTTGGGGATGTGGACTTTCTTCTCGGTTGCTCCCGGGGTGTGCGGTCGCTCAGGCACCCCCGGTTCTTTATTCTGTTTCCGAAGTTCTATTTCCGCCAGTTTGCGCTCGTGTTCGAATGTTAGTCTTTTTTCTTCGAGCTCTCTCTGCCTCTGTTTTTCTTCCCGTTCTTCTCGGAGCCGCAGGTGTTCTAGATTTAGTTTTTGCTCGGCTAACTTTAGTTCACCGTCCATCTTGAGTCGTGCCATTTCCAACTCATGTAATCTGGTTCTTTCTCTTTCTTGGATCTCTTCCTGCGAGAGGCCCGTTCCTCGCTCCTCGGGAGCTGTGGCGTTCCCCTCTGGTGCTACACCGTTTTGGTCGGGGGATCCGGTGACCCCGGTTTCCGCCCACGACTCAAGGGCGTGCTTCAAATCGTCTTTGGTACTCAGGCCGGTGGTAGCAATGCCTAGTTCCATGCAGAATTGTTTAAGTTCGCGATGGCTATACTCTTCCAATTTATCCATCTGGAATTTCTCGGTGGAACCGCTCTCTTTGGTTGACATCGTGGTTTTGTTGTGGGGTGAGCTACTCTCTGTACGATTACGCGTTGATTCGGATCGCGCCGCTGGCCACCAATGTTAGACGGACCGGGAGGGTCGGCCGAGGACAAGGGGAGAGGTCTCCGGGGAGAGCCGTCTCCAGCGATCGTACAGATGAATAACTTCCCCCCCCACAGATATACACCACACAAGGATAAGATTTAGCGTTCTTTATAGGTGATTTCTTAAGGTACGATGAAATGGTACAAGGAGGTCTGGACTCAGGGGTCCCCTCGATTCGAGTCTCTTGGTTTGGGGAAAGGGGGTAGCGGGACAGTCTGGTTACCAGTCTGGTAGCTGAGATGGTATGGTGGATAGCTCACAATCCTCGAGCTCGGTGTTCTAGCTTGGACGGGCCGCGGCAGCGCCAGCAGGTCCCGGTGAAGATGGTCGTTGCACGGTCCGCGGCAGCGCCAGCAGGTCCCGGTGAAGATGGTCGTTACACGGTCCGTGGCAGCGCCAGCAGGTCCCGATGAAGGTGGTCGTTACAACGGTCCGCGGCAGCGCCAGCAGGACCCGACGAGGATGGATGTTGCAGAAGGCCGCGGCAGCGCCAGCAGGCAGGACGATAGTTCACAAGGCAGGGCTACGGCAGCGCCAGTAGTCCGTCAAGGCTGAGTTCTCTCGGTGTCTCTCGACTCCAGGATACAACTGCCTTCCTGCTCTGGAGCTGCCCTAGTTATAGGTCTGGCGCCCTTTGATGTCCGGACCCTCGCACTTGGAGGTCGGGGGGTCCGGGATGAGGGAGTCCAGACACCCAGCAGGGGGTGGAGCCAGCGCCTGGGGGAGCTGGAGGGTGATCGGCACCTGGCGGGGGAGAGCCCTCGACGCTTCTTTCTCCCATTGACCTGCCAAGTGGTCCGTTCACCTCCTGGGTGGGTGGTGGTGCCGGGATGTCGGGGCCGGCCAGGCCCAGGGTTAGGGTCGGGCTGAGGCCACGCGGCCTCGTGGCGCAGTGTCCAAGATGGCGGCTGATCCGGCCGGGGGAGCCGGTAGTGGTTCGGCCCCATGATACATGGATGTCCGGGGGCAGGAGTTCCGTTGGGAGACGGGGTGCGGGTTGCCCTTGGGGGTAACACCTGGGAGTCCGGGGTTTGGGCCCTGTCGTGCGGGGAGGGAGCAAGCCCTTCATGTGGCCTGTCCAACAGGGACCCTGCACGGACAGAAGGGACGGGAGCAACTGGGAGGGCGGAGATGTCAATGGAGGAGGCGGGTACAGATGGTGGGATGCTGCCAGATGTTGTTGAATCCTCAAACTTCTCAAGGATGTCAGCCTGGGACCCGTCGGTGTTGTACATGCTCTCGCTTCCGGAGAGGTCCTCTGACTGACTCCCCTCGCCCTCTGTGCCACTGTCTCCTGCTGACTCCACAGCACTGGTGGCACTGTCGCTGGGTCCCTCCTCAAGGTCCATGCGGTGTCTCCCTCGCGTGTGGATGATGATGATGCTGTGGGCAAGGAGAAGAAACCAGAAAGCATCATTCACCTGTATACATCTGACACACGAGCACAAGAACAATAGGTCACAGTGCATATCAGGCAATGCATCATGAGTAACAGCTGGATAACTCCGCACATATGTAAGCCCTGTACTGCCCAGTTTGTAGACCCACCATGCCACTTTGACACCAGCAAACTCAATACACAAAAGGTCACTACTTGAATGAGCAATACACTGAGAAGCTAGTGTCTGTGAACCAGTGAGCACAGCAATACAATGAAGTCATGACACCTCTTGTTTACCCTGAAATAAACCGGAGTGTTGCACTCAAGGTAAACTTACACACCTCAATACTCAAGGTGCCACCACACTGAGAGACCTGTAAGTCCCTTGGAACACAAAACGAACAAATGTTGGTATGTCGTACTTTAATATTCGGGACCGCGTAGGGGACAGGGTCCTACCCCCGTCTATCTTGGTATCAGCAAACCGCAAATGGTTAATGCGGCATGTACGAGTGCTTTATATATCGTTCTAGCTATGAATGCACTGTGTACACGTTGTTTCACGTTACTACGCGGGTTCCATTTTGGAAGCGGTGGCCATCTTGTCATTGCCCTCACATAGGCTATAATGGAGCAAATACGGGCCTCACAGTACATGTGCTTTCCTTTGACTTCTCTGTGACCTGGGCAGCTGGCTCTGCTGCCCCAGGTCAAACTGGTCTCACGAGCTCCCCTTCCTCCGTCCACCTGTGATTAGCATCAGGGCTTGACCCATCATAAATCCCTTTCATTCTACACGAGCCTCCGGCTAATCTCTTTCACACCTGACTGTTCCTGCTTTATGACTTGTTTCTATCAACAGGAGCTGCCCGTGTTTTTTGGGGCCTATTGATATCAAATGTGGGATCTGAACCTTACTGTGTAAATCATTGTGGGCTGACCGAACTGGAATGTGGGATGGTCATCATGACTCTGCCTTTTTCTCTGTAATGTACACTTGTTTATTACCGTATCATAAAACCTAGGAATGTATGCTTGAGGCAGGAAAAAGCGTATTTAAGATGAAGTCCGTTTCTATGATTTTCAGCAGTCTCCTGAGAACATACACGCTGTTGTACTTCTAGGATACCTGTAATTGGTCTGTAGCCAATAAACGATCTTTGACTTCACCCAGAAGACTCTGTGTTTCTGTAGGTCTGGAACAGGGTGAACCCAGAAGTCATAGGGTGTGTGCCCCTGCACCGCTGGGTCTAAAATACCCAGTACTTCAGTTTGGCGCCCAACTCGGGACGATTTCAGCGGTACCAGTCCAAGCCAGAGGTTCGTGAGGAGCTTCGTGTGGAAATTCCGGAGGAAGGCCGCCACTTCATCGACCCCTGCATGTCGACGTGGTCTGAAAGTCTTTTCTGCGAGGTTCTCCGCGTCCCGACGGCTACGAAGGACTGCTGCCCTGATTAATCGACCTGTTTTGGACCCTTGACGAGTTTGAGAGAGCGAAACAATCGAGAGAGTCTTCTGGTGACGCCATCGATCAGCAACATTCAGTTAAGTATAATTGGAGCGTCTCCTATTTGTTTTGGTATCCCTCGGGATCGTTTTGATTTGGGAATTTGGAGTTTGCAAACGCCAAAGCCAGAGGACTCGTGTATTCATGAGACTATCGTAATCGATAATCCTTTGAGGTTTGGATCTAGACTAGTGAGCGAAGATGCCTGGTTCTAGAATATTTGGTAGATTGTTTTGTTTGGGTTGTGGAAAAGATTTCCAGCTGGAGGAATCATGTCCGGTTCCTCCGGTTGGAACTCCAACTTATGAGCTCTATGTAAAACATGGCGTAGGCCCCATTGCATATAATGAAGTATGGATCCACTACACCAGAAAAGACGGTGTTTTAAAATGGCCCCAAAATGGTAGTTTCGATACCGATATTTTAGATAATTTGGAAATTAAATTGTTCAAAAAGAAAGCCCGGCCGGCGATGTTTGATTCTTTCCGCCTATGGCGAAAGGAAGCCAAACAGAAGGAAATTAAGCTAGCGAAAAAGAATAAAAAAGAGAGAGGTATGACAGTAATGCAAGCAGCTGTACAATTCAAAGACAATGAGGAGGAGCAGATGAATGAGCAATTACACAGGCAGCGTAAGTTAGGGATCGACAAATGTTACCCAGCTTTACCACACTCTAAGCAGAATGAGTCCAAAGAAAAGGAGAAAGATCCCCTGATGTCGCATTTGTTGAGTTCGCCACCCCCGTATGCTCAAAATGCCACGGCACCTCCCCAGCTTGTGAATATGCCACCTCCAGTTAATATACTGCAAGCCTTGCCGCTACCGCATGCTGCTGCACAGCCGGCTCTTATCCACATAGCGCAGCCCTCTCAAGGGCCGCCAGCCGTGTTTCCGACTGCCCCCACACTTCCTACGACTTTGTCTAGTTCAGTAGCTGCCTCCCCTGATACTCTTCCTTGTACCACTCCAGTACCTGTTTCTGCATCCTCTTTTCTCCCTTCTGTTTTTCCCCCTGTTGTCGCCTCAGCTTCTCCTTCGGCGCGACAGCGCTTAGCTAATGTGGTTACTACGTTAATGTCGCCTCTCTTTGAGTCATCCAGTGCGACTCCTGGTTTACAGCGTAAGCAACTGCGTAGTCAGTTGCCTAACCCCGATGAGAAAACGGTAATAGATCGCATGGCGCGTAGGTGGATTGTTTTCCCTTCACTGTATGATGTGGAATCAGTTGTCAACGTTTTCCATCAGTGGGATGCCCCAAAACAGAGATATGTCTTTGAGAAAATGTGCGAAATTCTCTGTGAAGAATTGGAGGATAGTGGTAAAGACCCAAGCCCGCAGGAGTTGTGTAGAGTGAGGTTTGATTTTGGAACTGGTATAATTGTGGATCGTGAGGTGGATAAAGCAGTTGCGGTTGTATTGTCCTTCAGGAATGATGATTGTCAACAGTCGTTGTTTGAACCTGATGTCTCTGTGGGAAAGAGGGTAAAAGCACGCCAATATCCGATGCGTGAGGTTCCCCCAGTTTGGAGACCCGCTGATGCAAATGCCGTTCCACCTGTCGTAGCACATTTTCAGCGTATTTGGGTACATGTTCCATGGAAAAGATCTGAGGTGTTAGCACTCAAGCAGTCATTGCCTGATCCCCGTAAAAATCCTACTGGTTATTATAAGGAGTTGTCACAAACTGCAGAATCTTGTGTAATGAATCTGGCTGATGTAGATATGCTGTTTGGGAATGTGGTTCCACAGCCTTTGTGGGGATCCATACGTAATACGGATCATGCTGCAGAACTAGGAGACACATGGGCTAACATCATCGCTGCTGATGCTAGACAAACTGGTGGTGCGAAACCTGAGCCTTTAATAGCAGAACTGCCTGGTAGAATCATCACGTATATGAAGACAATAATGCCCGCGATGCGCGTAAATTGGGACAAGCTATCTGCATGCAAGCAGAAGAAAGATGAGACAGTGTCAGACTTCTTTACCAGGTTTGAAGAAACGTTTGTTGACCACAGTGGGCAAGATATGAGTACTGAGGGTGGCCAACGGTTATTTGTGGATAAGTTTGTGCAGAATTTACTTCCTGACCTGTGTAAAAAATTAAAAGATTCAGAGAGTTCTTGGGCTGTTTCTTCTTCAGCGCAAATACTGGCTACTGCACAGTATTATGAAAACAGGGATAAAGACGAGAAAGATAGGACAGAAAAGAAAACAAAGGAATTAAAGACAAAGGTCCTTTTACAGCAGGCCTATCCGCCACGTGGAGGTCAGAATAATTATAGGCAACCCCAAGGTGTCTATCATCAACCCCAACAATTTCAGAGCAATCAGCAAATGAATGGGTATTATCAACCACGTGTCCCTGTAGGTCCCAACCAATGTTCATACTGCAAAGAGGAAGGTCATTTTAAATATAGTTGCCCTAAATTAATGCAGCGGAACGGTAATGCGTATGGCGCAAGAGGTAGGGGTGGTCAGCAAGCTCCTAGAGGCAGAGGGCATGGGAATGCTCCCCAGAACGCGCGTCCTCTGCCGCCTCAAAATACCATCAATAGTTTTGACCAGCAAGCTAACACAACTAGTAATACAGCTCAGTACTACAATAATGATTATTATACAGAGGACGGCGATGCAGGAAATAATGATTACTAGGACAGCCGTAGACAGAGAGAGGGAGTTATTTCAGTGCCAGTGGATCAGAGTGGACCGTATGTTAAGGTGACTACAGTAAATGTAACGGAGCCCTTTCTGCTAGACACTGGTGCTGCAAAGAGTTCAATCATGCATTCAAAACTCCCTGGCGCACCTTTGTCTGGCGATATAAATGTTTCAGTAGGTTTTTCTGGCGCCCCAGTTAGGAACCCGATTTCTGGTCCCATGTCACTTTCTATTGGGCCTTGCGAGCTGGAAGCACCCCTGATTCTGACAACAGGTTGTGGTGAGAATTTGCTAGGGTTGGATTTGTTGAAAAGGTTGCATGCTACACTGTATTGTTCACCGTCAGGAGTACAACTTACACTAGGCAGGAAAGTGATTTCCCCGATGTACTTGTCTAAAAATGCGATGCCGCCGGAATTGTCATCCCTTCCGGATGCCCTTTGGGCTACTGGTCCCAATGATGTGGGCCTCTTGGAGATACCGCCATACGTGGTAACTTTAAAGGCTAATGTCAGACTGCCACGTATTCCCCAGTATAAGATCTCTAATGAAGGTCAGAAGGCACTATTAGACATTGTCAGCGACTTGATTAATAAGGGTGTAATTGAAGAGACAAGAGGCAACGTTTGCAATAGTCCGATTTTACCTGTCTTAAAACGAACGGACCCCTCACAGCCACCTGTTTACAGATTTGTGATTGATCTTAGAGAGGTTAATAAGATTGTTGTGCCACAGTTTCCAGTTGTCCCTGATATAACTGCCTTGTTAACGATGATTCCAGCCTCTGCTGCATGGTTTTCAGTGATCGATTAAAGAATGCTTTCTTTAGCATCCCAATTGCAGAAGAGAGCAGAGACATTTTTGGCTTTAGTCTGAGAGGCCGAAGCTTCCGCTTCAAACGCGCTCCCCAGGGCTACTGTGAGAGTCCATCCATATACAGTCAAGCTTTGAAAGCGCAGCTTGATGCACTTGTTTTACCTAGTGGCGCTATTCTGATTCAATACGTGGACGATTTACTAATCGCCGCGGATACTGAAAAGATCTGCAAAGAAGCCACATTGTCATTATTGCGCCATTTATCTGTTTTCCATCATAAAGTGTCTCTCTCAAAGCTGCAATATTGTCGACAAGAAGTGACCTACTTAGGTCATCTCTTATCGAAGGAGGGAAGGAAACTGACCCCAGAAAGAATTCAAGCCATTGCACAGTTGAGTGTGCCAAAAACACAGAGAGAAGTGCGTGCTTTCTTAGGCATCACTTCATACTGTAGGCATTGGATCCCTAATTTTTCCTTGTTGGCAAAACCTTTGTTAGCCTTAACATGCAAAGACACACCGAATCCTATCCCATGGTCTGAAGAGTGCCAGAAAAGTTTTGTGGAATTGCGCAGTGCATTGTGTTCAGCGCCTGTGTTGGGTACCCCTGACTACAGTAAGCCTTTTACATTGTATGTTCACGAGAAAGATGGATGTGCGTTGTCAGTGTTAACACAGCCTTTTGGCGACAGACCGCGTCCATGCGCGTATTTTTCATCAACCTTAGACCCTGTAGCGAGGGCATTGCCAAGCTGTCTGAGAGCGACAGCCGCTGCAGCTATGTCTATCCGACAATCTGCTGGTTTGGTAATGGACAACACATTGATCGTTATGGTTCCACATGCTGTAGACACATTATTAAACAGAACCAAGACACAACACTTAACTAGTGCGCGATTATCAGGCTATGAGCTCACACTGTTAGCAAATCACATACACATAAAGAGATGCAATACGCTGAATCCAGCTACGTTATTGCTAGTTCCAGCAGACCTAGATGAGAGTGAGCAACATTACTGTCTGTTCAGAACGGAAGAAGAGACGAAAGGGAGAGTGGATCTAAAAGATACTCCCCTGACTGAGTGTGATGGTACTCTATGGGTGGATGGTTCGTGTTTCAAGCTCCCTAATGGTGACACGACTGCTGCATATGCTATCACGACTTTGCACACAGTTGTGGAAACTGCACGAGTGCCACATAATTCGGCCCAAGCAGCAGAATTAATCGCCCTCACGAGAGCATGCGTGTTGTCTGAAGGAATGAGAGTGAATATTTACACAGATAGCCAGTACGCCTTTGGCGTGGCTCATAATTTTGGGCGTTTGTGGAAAGAGCGTGGGTTCCTGACGTCACATGGAGCTAAAATTCAGAATGGCAAGTTGGTGAATGATCTTCTTGAGTCACTGACCCTACCGTTGCAAGTTGCGATCATGAAATGCAGTGCGCACAGGAAAATCATGGATGATGTTGGACGTGGGAATGCGTTTGCTGATGAGACCGCAAAGGAAACAGCACAGAATGTAAAGACTAGAATGTATGTTGCAGGCCCCGCAAGATGGGTTGACGATGTTGGGATGTGTGAAAACACAATAGAGAGTGTGAAGTCGCTTCAAGCTGAAGCTACAGAGAAAGAATTAAGCAAGTGGAGAGAAAGTATGGGTAAGTTGGATGAGAATGGTTGTTGGATTGATCTGACAGAACATAGGCGATGGTTGTTACCTGACGCATATGTGCTTCCAGTGGTTACAATGGCACATGGAATGGCACATATCAGTACGAAAGGAATTTGTAAGTTGTTGGCTCCAGTATGGCAGAATGCTGGAATTCCCAAGTGTGCAGAGAATGTGGTCAAGAATTGCATGGTATGCTTGAAGTACAACCCTGGTAGGGGAACCCCAACTCCAGCTGGTCACTTTGCACCCCCATCATATCCATTCAAAGTTTTGCAGCTGGAATTTATTCACATGGAAAGATGCAACAACCTGAAATATGTACTGGTGGTTGTTTGTGCTTTCTCGAAATGGATAGAGGCTTACCCTCTGAAAGATAACACTGCCCTATCCACAGCCAAAGCCCTCGTGAAAGAGTTCTTCCCTAGGTTTTGGAATGCCAAGAATGGTGTGGTGTGATAATGGAAGTGAGTTTGTGGGTAAAGTGATGAAGAATGTATGTGAAGGTTTAGGCATCCAGCAAAAGTTCCACGCTGCAAATCACCCCCAATCAGCTGGATTAGTAGAACGCTACAATGGAGCCTTAAAGCTCAAGCTGGCCAAAATCCAGGCGAGCACCGGTCTTAAATGGCCTGACGCTCTGCCTTTAGCACTCCTGTCCACCAGAATGACCGTACACTCACGAGTGGGACTTAGTCCTTACGAGGTCGTTTTTGGCCGCCCGGCCAATGTATGGGGTGTACCGAGGCCTACGAAATTTAGTGAGATTGAGCATCCAGTACTACTCGATTACCTGTATGATTTGACTGTTAAACTGCGTGTTTTGCACCAACAGGTACATGATACTCTTCCTCAAGCTTCTGAAACTCCTGGACACCCTATCAACCCTGGTACGTGGGTGCTGGTCCGAAACTTCCAGCGCAAGAGCAACGACGAGCCTCGCTGGATCGGCCCTCACCTTGTGCTTCTATCAACCAGATCAGCGGTGCGAGTAAAGGGGAAGAAACACTGGATCCATGGCACCCACTGCAAAGTAGTCCCCTTGCCTCTGCCATACGACCAGTGGGTCCAGGAGGGTATCGCCGACTCTGAGGCAGACACTGTACCTCGTTTTGTACTATTCAGTGAAGCACGCATAAGAGACACAGCTTCAGACCAAGAGAGTAGCGATATTCTGCAGGAAGCTGTGCCACCATCAAATCGACTGGACACCACAGAGCCTGGTTGGTCTAGGGCGTTCCCCTGGACTGACAGGCGTACTCCTTAGCAGAAGAAACTCATCCGCCGCGAGCGGCCCGTTTAGAGGATGGAGTTTTTTAAGATGGAGAGACCCGTTGAGGAAATGAACTCTAAAGCAAGGATGTGTAGAATTGTAAAAAGTAAATGTTTTGTATTTTTGTGCCTATTTACACTGTGTAGTACAATAATGTTCATCGTAGGATTTGTGTTTTTCTCCTCCCAAAAGACCATTGCGCCCACTGTACAGCCTATACCTCTTTCTACTGCCTCCTCTCACTCTTTTCACCCTCTGCCTGAGCACGAACAAACCAGACGATCAGAGTTTGTAAATAACTCGTTTATCCAGCTTTTGCACCAGCACCAACTAGTAATGAATACGACCAATTGCTGGGTGTGTGGGTTAATGCCACATACCATTAACAAGGGTATTCCCTATTTGGTGCTGCCATTTAGTTACAATGGATCGTCATGGGCATTCCAGACCATGTTCCTCTATGCTCTAGATGCTTACTCCCCGCGACAACCGCGTTCCATCAGACCTGGTACAAATAATAAAGCCTTAGTGAGAGGAATTGCCGATATGAGTAGGGATATTGATGCATACTCATCCATTCCCAAAGAAGAGCTGAGAGCTTATGTAGGGTGGAACGCGACGGGGTATAGTATTAGTCTGGGTGAAAGACAGCGAAAAATCTCATCTCCAATCTGGGTCGTACCCCACATGGGTCGGTTCTGCTTACAGGGTAATGGTCAGAATCCTAGAGCTCAACTGGGAAGAAGTGACTGTACTGAAACGTACACTTTCCCGTCACAGTTTTCCCCTGCGTTTTTGGCTGCCAAGGGCACATATTTCATCTGTAATGACCGAGCATATACATGGTTGCCCCCTGACTTCTCGGGCACATGTTATATTGCGAACTTGCTACCGCCAACATTTACTGCTGCCTCTGATTATCACAAGACTAGAGTTGTGAGAGGCGTGATTAGTAAGGAGGATACTGCCGGTCAGGAAGCGGGAGACTTCTTCTTGGGTTTCCTGCCGTTTTGGGGACCTATGGTGAATAGTAGGAACCTGAGACAACTGACACGTGTGGTTGAATCCACTGTTAATATAACGGCTGGTGCCCTTGGTAATCTGACAGCTGAGCTCCAAGCGGATCGCCTTATGACTTTTCAGAACCGCATGGTTCTAGACGTTATTCTTGCAGACCGCGGTGGGGTATGTAAGGTTATCCAATCCAGTTGTTGCATTTTCATACCAGATAACTCTCCAACAGTCTATCAAGCCATCTCCAAACTCCATAAAATATCTGAATCCATACACGTGGATAAGGGAGACTGGTCACTGGTGGGGTGGTTCTGGGAACTGATATCTGCCTGGGGTTGGAAAGTTCTGATGGTCATTGGAATGATCTTAGCCATTCTTTTCCTGTTCTGTCTGTGCATACAGTGTGCTCCTGTGATATGTGGCCTCTGTGCTACCTTATGTGTAAGGAAACCTGTATCGAGAGACGAGCTAAGTAATAGGATGATGCTACAGCAACATCTCCATGACTTCGTGAACATTGACCTAGACTCGGATTAAGATGAGTATAGTGATTGCCTATGTAAGGGCAAAAGGAGGGTCTGTCGTACTTTAATATTCGGGACCGCGTAGGGGACAGGGTCCTACCCCCGTCTATCTTGGTATCAGCAAACCGCAAATGGTTAATGCGGCATGTACGAGTGCTTTATATATCGTTCTAGCTATGAATGCACTGTGTACACGTTGTTTCACGTTACTACGCGGGTTCCATTTTGGAAGCGGTGGCCATCTTGTCATTGCCCTCACATAGGCTATAATGGAGCAAATACGGGCCTCACAGTACATGTGCTTTCCTTTGACTTCTCTGTGACCTGGGCAGCTGGCTCTGCTGCCCCAGGTCAAACTGGTCTCACGAGCTCCCCTTCCTCCGTCCACCTGTGATTAGCATCAGGGCTTGACCCATCATAAATCCCTTTCATTCTACACGAGCCTCCGGCTAATCTCTTTCACACCTGACTGTTCCTGCTTTATGACTTGTTTCTATCAACAGGAGCTGCCCGTGTTTTTTTGGGGCCTATTGATATCAAATGTGGGATCTGAACCTTACTGTGTAAATCATTGTGGGCTGACCGAACTGGAATGTGGGATGGTCATCATGACTCTGCCTTTTTCTTTGTAATGTACACTTGTTTAATACCGTATCATAAAACCTAGGAATGTATGCTTGAGGCAGGAAAAAGCGTATTTAAGATGAAGTCCGTTTCTATGATTTTCAGCAGTCTCCTGAGAACATACACGCTGTTGTACTTCTAGGATACCTGTAATTGGTCTGCAGCCAATAAACGATCTTTGACTTCACCCAGATGACTCTGTGTTTCTGTAGGTCTGGAACAGGGTGAACCCAGAAGTCATAGGGTGTGTGCCCCTGCACCGCTGGGTCTAAAATACCCAGTACTTCAGTTACGTTGGGACTCACACAACTTCAACCTATCTACATGTTTGGGATGTGCCAATTGGCCATTTTGCTAATAGAACACTGATGTGCCTGCATGCAAGATGTTACACAAGGCAGTGCATACAAAAGTACATTGACACTGTCATTGAAGAAGCTGCCACCTGTTCGGAGCAGCCACTGTCAGAAATAGGTTATGTTGCAGAAAGTACATATACATGGGCCCACGGAGGTCTGGACGTCTTGACACTCGTTAGTTTGTATCACCGACAACTAATGAGTCTCACAAAATCAAGACCACCGTGGGAACATGTATATGGAGAATCTGTGACAACATTTATTTAAAACAGTGGCTTGATAGAAAATGTGCCAGCTCATTCCATGACAGTGTTGATGTACTTTTGTGTGCACTGCCTTGTGCGACATATTGCATGCAGGCACATTAGTGTTCTTAACACAAATCAACGAATTTCCACATGTGAAACATGAACAACTGTTGACAAGTGCTGTGAGTGCCAAGGTACAAATCATGAAGAGTAACAAATAGAATCATGTCAGTTGTCACCAGGCCATCCGTCACCTGATGACACAGTTGGCTACACATATGACCTACTGCCTGTCATCTGGAGTGGCACCCATGTCCACACCCAGGACAATGCATAGGGGTGTTAAAAAAGGCCAGCTGTACTGTGGGGACACCCTCATGGCAAGCCTGAATGTACACACAGATGTCAGCACACACAGTCCAAACTGGGTTGCATCAGAACCACACACGTGCCAAAAAATGCATGGGCAGGATTCTTGTTGGTAAAAAAAAAGACACAGGCTGCAAAGCACGTACATTGAGCACTGGCCAGCATCACAGGGGCACTGCCCAGTGTTTTTTAGTACAGCCAATTCTCCCACAAATGTCAGACCTGCCAGTTATAAATCTGAGTTGCACATGTATGCCTCTCCCGCACCCCCCTCCCTCAATACCTGAGTCAATGTGATGTATACAGATCAAGAAGTGATACCTCTTATTCAGGGTTACAACAACTGTGCTTGCAAAAGAGCTTCATTGACACCACATCACCTCGTGGGGGTGAGAACGCATATTTGTGGCAAACAACCATCAATCGATTGTTGTGAATAGCCACACAGGCAATGCCCAGTGTGAGTATGCACAAGCAAAATGTTGTATCCCTGTCCAGTGGACACATGTAGCACACATTAACCAAATCAAAGTAGGGCAGGGAACAATGCCACAGAGGCAGACCTATGCAGCACACACAGAGAATGTGCACAGTGTTGGATGACACAAATGATTAGGAGGCCAGGGTGTCTGTAGTGGGCACACTGCTCCATGGTCCTGGAATGAGCTGACTCTACCATGTACAACCGTCATGGCACTATGCATATTTCACACTCATGCACATCATGTCTGAGGCCACAACATTGCACATGCATGCTGCAAGGGTGTCCAGTTGAAGGCTCACACTCCTATGTTGCGAATCAGCATCAGTGACAACAACTATGGACCCCCTACATAGTGAACAGGTCATGGCACAGGCAAGGTACCGACACAAGTCACAGACCACCCACCCACATGATGCAGAAAGCAATGTGCACTTAGATGTACTGGCACCATAGATGACCCTGTGCAAATGTGATTACACACACACCAGGGGACACATGTCAAGGAGAGGAAGGGATGAAAAAGATGGGCAGGTGACATTTAGAAAGAGAAAATGCACTGCACATATGAACTCTGGGAGTGTATTCATGCAAAATAGCACTTCCTAAAGCTGGCGACACATAACACAACAAAAAGCCATGTACCTACCCCCTCCTTGCTGCAGTTCCTCCTGTAACTGCCTATCGAGGTCAGGGAAGACCACTGCCAGGACACGTTTCATGTGGAGGGTCAGGTGTCGACGCCCGCCGTGGCGGCAAGGTGGAGAGAGCTTCAGCTGGACCCGGGCGATACGCCGGGTCCAGCACCGGATGTCCTGCCACCTCTTGCGGACCTGGGCCAGCTGCCGATCTCGCCCCCCTGCAGTCCTCACGGCCCTGACGACGTTGGTCCAGATGACCCCCTCCTCGTAGGCAGTTACCTGTCAGGATGACAAAGTGACACAACATCATTACACCTGATCCATGTCCCAGAAACACACATCAGAACATCTTTGAAATGTTGAACAGGGCATAGAATGCTGACAGGAATAGCCTCATTCACAACATGCAAGTGGCCTGTGTGCAAGCGCACATGCAGTACATGGCATTGAAAGTCTACAGGTGGCATGAGGGGTGCAAAACACTCAATGCACATGCCACACACTGTGCAGCACATGCAACAGCAGGCTGATGGGCAGCACGTGCCATGCAGTCACATGTCCCACTCAACTGACGACCCTCAGCAGACTAGACAGACACACCCCGCCACTGAGCACTGGCCTGTCATTGACCACAGCGGATACAACCCTCACTCTGCACATGTGCCATTTGCCAGCGGGGAGTCACAGGGGTCGTGGCAGCTCTGCAAATCAGACACAAAGCACGGCTCACTTTTCACTTCAGATGGTTAGATCAGTAGCCTTCCACATACAGGTGTGGTGCAACACTTCACATAGACACTCACCCACATGACAAGGAACATTCACACACGTCAATGTCCATGAGGTCGTACACGTCATTTGGACACTCTCACCACAGGTCCACCCAACTCATACACATCTGTGGGTACAGTCACCTGTCACACCGGTGAGAACACTGAATCACCTCAGGACAACATGAAGGAAAGCCCCCAAGGATTAGCCAGGCTGAATGTCTCATGCACTATGCAGTGAAAGTCACTGTAAGCACCATGCAAGTGAGGAGTGCACACAGGAACTACATGATGCACTGATGAGTGACATAAGCATCCCCCCCGGGACACACTCTGAACAACATTGCATGTCAGTCCCACATGGACACAATATTGACTGTCACACAACAGGTGCATACGCAAAGGTAGTGGACTCAGAACTCACCTGCTCCCATGGTCTCCCATACAGGCTGGTGTACTGTGGGAGGAGGACGTCCAGCAGGGCCTCATTCTCCTCCAGGTTGAATGGCTGGCCCTCTCCACAGCACGAGACATGGTCCAGGGAAGCAGAGACAGCAGCAAGGTTGTCGACAGGAAAGTTGTGCAGGCAAGTGCCCTCTCATGGCTTCTGGCTGCCTTATATTTGTCTTGCTGAGGGCCATTCATTTTGACAAGTACATAGTGATTGGTCAGAAACATTTGCATCTTACGTTTACTCCAATCCCTTGAAACATACAGCAGTGACAGCATTAGCATTGTTCAAATTTAGAGCATCATGTCAAGTCAACAACCACTTTGCAACATTGTATATTGTAGCCAACTGACTTTTCCAGGACACCTGCTGGAAAAATTTGAAGAGAAAACTCGGTATCCATGGCAACCTGCATGCATTTAGGGCCTAATACCTGTCCCTTATGTGTCCCCTATGTAAATTTGAAAGCCACACACAGGTATGGTGCATTTCACACGTACCCCTGCGGCACCAGTTGCACTGTGCGTGTGACACGTACCTGTAGGCACTGTTAGTACAGGTACGTGTGGGCACTGTTAGTACACGTCCGTGTATGCACCAGTTGTACACGGACGTGTACGACTGGTGCGTACACGGATGTGTACGACTGGTGCCTACACGTACGTGTACAGGTACGTGTAGGCACTGTTAGTACACGTACATGTACGCACCAGTCGTACACAGACGTGTACGACTGGTGCGTACACGGACGTGTCCAAGTACGTGTAGGTACTGTTAGTACACGTATGTGTACGCACCAGTCATACACGGACGTGTACGTCTGGTGCGTACACGGACGTGTCCAAGTACGTGTAGGCACTGTTAGTACACGTCCGTGTACGCACCAGTTGTACACGGAGGTGTTCGACTGGTGCGCACACAGACGTGTACTAACAGTGCCTACACGTACGTGTACAGGTATGTGTAGGCACTGTTAGTACACGTCCGTGTACGCACCAGTTGTACACAGACGTGTACGACTGGTGCGTACACGGATGTGTACTGACAGTGCCTACACGTACGTGTACAGGTACGTGTAGGCACTGTTAGTACACGTCCATGTACGCACCAGTTGTACACGGACGTGTACAACTGGTGCGTGCACGGACGTGTATGACTGGTGCCTACACATATGTGTACAGGTACGTGTAGCCACTGTTAGTACACGTACGTGTACGTACCAGTCGTGCATGGACGTGTACGACTGGTGCATACACGAACGTGTCCAAGTACGTGTAGGCACTGTTAGTACACGTCCGTGTATGCACCAATCGTACACGTCCGTGTACGACTGGTGCGTACACGGATGTGCACTAACAGTGCCTACACGTACGTGTACAGGTACGTGTTGGCACTATTAGTACACGTCCGTGTATGCACCAGTTGTACATGGACGTGTATGACTGGTGCGTACACGGACGTGTGCAGGTACGTGTAAGCACTGTTAGTACACGTACATGTACGCACCAGTCGTACACGTACGTGTACTAACAGTGCCTACACGTACCTGTACACGTACGTGTAGGCACCAGTCGTGCACGTCCGTGTATGCACCATTCGTACACCTCCGTGTACAACTGGTGCGTACACATACATGTACTAACAGTGCCTACACGTACTTGGACACGTACGTGTAAGCACCAGTTGTACACGTACGTGTACGCACCAGTAGTACACATCCATGTACCACTGGTGCATACACGGACGTGTACACATTTCACACGCTTACAAAGGTGATACAGGCATACACATTCCAGGAATGGAGGGCTACGAGTCGCACATGGATGTCCATCAAGTACTTATCATTGCATACTTTCAGGTGCAGGCCCTAGGTGCGTGAGCCTGTGATCTTGCACAGGTCCTTCCATCTAGTTGCACAATTGATGTGCTCTGACCTGTGGACACATGTCATGTGTGATGGGGCACAATGTGGTACACATCACCTTGACACATGCCACATGTGTGTCTGTAGTCCAACTGTGTCATGCATAGCAGCAGTGGGTGGCACAGTCATCAACACCCGCACCTGTCTCCTGATGCCAGGGACAGGGACACTTATGAACTGACCTGTCATGATCAGCGTGCCCCTTTGGGACTATGTCGGCTGTGTGTCATGTGTTCCCATGAGCTTCATGTCATTGTCCCGTCAACGGCATCTGCTGTTGGTGCATCCAACAGGGGTCTGTGTGGAGATGGGCATGTAACACATCTACGCACACCATACCACATGTGGATTCCCAAGGCTGTAGAGTCTGTGTGCATGGGACATCATATATTTTCAGTCATTCATGTGTTTGTCGTCTCAATGGCTGTGTCTTTGTGTTGTCGCGTGTACCCCTTCATCGCACTGTGTGTGACATGTACATTTGACATTCCATGTGACCTGTGCATGTGCCTTGCAGTCAGCTGTCTGGATGAGCTGACATCCTTCAAATGCAGCTATGTGGTTGTGTGTCACTCCGGTGATATCTGTTGCTCTTCACTCAGACTGGCCCCCAAACCTTTTCAGGGCATGTCATGTTGACAATCAACAGGTGTATCATGCATTTTGTCGGATTGCCAGCAAGCTGCCATCTGTGTCCTGGATGTATTGCACACACCAGACTCCATAGTTACCTGATGTGTATTAGCAGTGTAGCATGTGCTATGTTGATTGACATTGATGTTTGCCGACTCTCAATCTTCATTCCTCTAAACTATGTTTTGCAGGGCACCACCTGTCGCAAGACTAATGCCAGACTTGGGTGCCATGATGGAACGTTCCTGCATCCGCCGTTACAGATTCACTCAACAGTTGATTGAGGACCTGACAAACAGGCTGGCACCACACCTCCAACCGCAACACAGGTATCCTACTGCGCTGACCCCCAGGATGAAGGTGATGGCAGCCTTAAATTTTTTTGCAAACTGGTAAGAGATCTGCAGTGACCGAGATGAGGCACTGATGTGGGTGGGATGTCCCAGACTATGTTCAGCCGTGTCCTGCGTGATGATTTACCAGCCATGTTGGAGCACCTTGATGAATTCATCACATTTCCAAGTCCAGAGGGGTTGAGGGATGTCAAGGGGGATTTCTATGCCCTGGGTGGGATGCCCCATGTAATTGGGTCCATTGATGGTACACATGCGGCTTTTGTACCACCACAATCACAGGAACAAGCCTATCGCAACCGCAAACATTACCACTCGATAAATGCCCTTGTGGTGTGTCTTGCTAACATGCTGATTTCCCATGTCTGTGCACGTTTGCCAGGATCAGCACACAATGCCTACATCATGAGGTGTAGCAGGGTGCCACAAATGATGCTGCGGCTGCACAACGAACGAGCATGTCTTGTTGATGGGTATAGTCTTTTTTTTCCCTATGTGTTGCGGTATCTTAGTCTCTTACGGCATCTCGTGACCCACTTATTTACATGATGTTTCCATGTAGGGGGACTCTGGCTATCCCAACATGCCATGGCTGCTGACACCTCTCCGCAACCCAAGAACAGCTGCAGATTACCGGTACAACGATGCACACGGCCAGACCAGGCGAGTGATTGAGAGGACGTTTGGACTCCTGAAGAGCCGATTCCGGTGCCTGGACAAGACAGGCGGGTCCCTCCCTTATGCCCCGGAGAAGGTCTGCAAAATCTTCATTGTGTGCTGCATGCTGCACAACATGACAGTTGAGAAGGCAGTGCCACTCACCCTGGATCCAGATGAGCAGGAGCATCCACCCGTGGAGGTTCAATGGCTTGGTCACGAGGCTAGTGATGATGAGGAGGAGGGGGATGATATCCGGAGTCAGCTCATACGAAACTTCTTCTCATAATGGTGAGTCACTGGCTATGAGTGTGCAAGCTTGTAGCGTTGAGTGGCATGTGTTGCAATGTGTGTGTCCAGCTGACTGAATGCACAGTGACTTGGATGTGTGTTCTGATGTGTCACTCGAGTGAGGATGTCATGCAACACAGTTTTGCAGAGAGACTTGATAGGCAATTTACATGTGTCCAACATTGTTGCTGTTTTGTACACTTCCATGTGTGCGTTGAGAATCATTTTTTGATGACTTCTCGTGTGTCTGTCATTCCCAGGTATTTGGCACCTGTTGTCTGGTTGTGTCATCGTTGTCCTCCTGCTAGTCCTCGTGTGGATTGCAACATGTGCTGAATCAGCGTTCCATGCACGGACATGTGGAAATGTCAGTTTGGGTGAGTATTGCAGCAAGGCTTTTTTGTGGTGATACAGGTTGTGAATGTGTGGTGACTGCTTCTGTACATGTTGTGGTACCATGCATACATGTCTTCTCACCATGGAGCATATGACATGTAGCATCACTCCCATGACATGATAGTCAGCCTTCTTGACAGTCATCTGTAGTGGAATTTGGCGTCTGATGAAGGCTTCAATGTGTGTGTACCTTGGCTCTGAAACATTGCAGAGGCTACAGGTGAACATAGTGGGGGACATCACAACAACATGCTCTATGGGGAATTGCAGCCTCTCAGTGTGCAGCAGGATGTGTTCTGCTCATCCCCTTACCTTGTGTGCCAGTTCATTGGGATTGACATCATCCGTGTTGTGAAGGGGGTGTCCAGCGTATGTCCCACATGTTCTGTCAACTGACCTGTGAGTCTGTTAATATGGAGGCATATCCCTTTGTGTGTGTATGTGGAATAAAGGTGTTCAGCACAATCCAAAGTGCCTCATCTCGGTCACTGCAGATCTCTTACCAGTTTGCATGCGTCATCTATGGCAGACTTGACAAAGATTGGGCATATGAGTGTATGTGTACTTTGGCAACATGCATGCATTGCTTCATGGCTAATGATCTCTATTGTGCATGATGTGCCTGGTTGTGTATGTATTTGTGCAGGTTGCTGCCCACAATGGGACGTGAATGGCTGCTGATGGTGTGTCTCCTTTGCGCATCTCCGCATTTTGTTGCCTGACACAGTGGCTGTCATTTATGGTGATTGATCATACACTTTCTGGGAGTGACCCATGAGTGAGCTGACACTCCTTCCTTGACATACACCTGTTGCACTGTGCCTTGCAGACCTCCTTGTCTTTGTGTGTTGATTTTTGCATGATTTCTAAGCCCTTCCGCTGCTGCTGCCTCACCTGCGGCCCCGCCACTCCGAGTGCCCTAATTCTGCAACCCCCACGCCTCTGAAATGCTCAGCCCTTCCCCCTCCACCGATTTGTAATGCAGCCAGCAGATTTTCTGTGCCACTGTAGCCCCACCACTGTGCAAAAGGACGGACCGTCTGCGCCTTCAACATGCACAGTGCACGACCCTCTAGTCTTTGCATGACCCACGTCACACAACAGGCTCATGCTGCAGCCACTCTCCAAGCAATGTCCTTGTGACAATTATCCTCCTGCCATCAGGCAACGCCTAAGCACACACACAACACCTTTGCATGCTGAGTGTGCAACTCCAACTGCCTACTCAGCGCTGCCCAGCCTCCCAGACCCTGTCATTCCACCCAGGTTAGGTACCTCCTACTCCACACCCGCTCCATCCACCAGCACGCCATTGGACTCTGTTACCTCCTCAACACTGCAGCCCCACACATCACCTTCATGACAGTAACCTGGACAAAAGCATCCTCAGCACATGACGTCTTCATTGCCATCTCAGATGGATCCAAGATCACCTGCAGGGATGCCAACACCACTCACGGGGGCTGAATAGGTAATTATTGACAAGTACACCCTCAGAGTCACAAGTCCGGGTTTGCAGCAACTCCCTAGCAACCCTCGGAGTAACACTCATCTACAGATCTGCAGGCCTACATCCACAATTCCTCTAAGCCATCGACACGTACATCTGCACGCAGGCCCTCACCTCCACAGGCTACATGTGGCTGGGGGCCCGTAACTTCTTGCGGGAGGGGACACACACCACCATCCATCATTGGTCCATCAACATTTGAATCCACGTCTCCAACAAGCAACACAGTGCCACTCACCCCGCTACCAATCCCTCACAGATGCCAGACAAGCTGTGTGGGACCCTCAAAACAACACCACCGCCACACCCTGCAAACTCACACACTGGATCAGCAACTGATCCATCAATCTAGCCACATTGACGGACTTTCCTGTGAAGCACAATGACAGTTAAGGCACCTGGGACAAGGCAGACCTACTGGACTCCTACAGACCTAGCCGGACTCTTGTGCAAACCTTGCAACACAAAGAGCCATCATTTTCCTTACAGCCCTGGAAAACACCACACACAGCCATCACCATATCTTCGGCAAGGACAAGTGGAGATCCTTCAGATAGTGCCGAGACACCCAAACACACGACATCAAGGAGCTCTTCAGCAGTGTGAGTGAACTGATAGCAGATCTCCATCTAAGACACCCCACCCTTGCAAGGCAGATCCCATCCCTTGCTACTTTGTACCACTGCAAACTCATGGCCATGGACAACAGCCTTGACACACAGAGGCAGACAGCACTATTTTCCGCTGGACAAACCCCCCTCAGGTCATGGACTCCCATCAGCAGCAAGTACACAACCGGGACCATGTGCACCATCCACTCTGGCTCTCCATCAGGCCCCTTCCCACACAACTTCTCAACCACATCATTCGCCATCCTTGAAGCCCACGTCCTGCGCATCATGAATGTCTCCTTTGAGTTAGCCACATTCCATGGCTGCAGGAGGCATTCAGAGCCCCAGGCCCTTCTTAAACAACGGACGGCAGTACCACAGGATCTCCTGGTACATCAGCCTACTTCCCTACCCAGCAAATGTCCCCAGGAAGACACTCTACTAGCAACTGTCCAATTTCCTACATGCTACCAGCTCCAGTCTACTGGCACCCGACCGTTTTACACAGTAATTACACCACTGCAACCGTCATCATTGCCAACACCAACGACTATTTTGCCCTGCTCACCAATGGTGAGCCCACCACCCTTGTCCTCTCAACGTCATTCTACACCATGTGCTACCACACTGTCAACTCACACATCTCCAACAGTGGTATCCAGAGGAGGGCCCATGATTCACTCACGAAGTAGCTCACCAGCAAGGGCCAGGGAGTCTGCCTCCACCCTGCAACATGTAGTACACTGGGGGCATCTGGCCCATGCCACAGGGCTCTACTCTCAGCGTGACGATCTTCAATGTCTCCATGACCCCGCTCTCCACCATCACATGCACACACAACCTCATCATCATCTGGTATGCCATTGACACCTAGCTGCTCCTCAAACTCACCAAAGGGCCAGCCATTGACAGATCCAAACTTCACAGAGGCATGAGATCCGTTGATGAATGGCTGAACATCAGCCATCTGAGGCTGGACTTGGACGTGACAGAGGTCATCATCTGAGGATTGTCCCCTTATGGCTGGGTTAACTCCTTGCGTCAAACTGGTGTGTGCACCACACCAGCACCCAGTGGCCACGCAGGCAAGCTGGTGTTCGTCATGGACCCATCGCTCACAATTAACATGCAACACACCAACATCTGTACCTCATGCTGCAACACCCTCCACATGCTGCTGATGGCCCCCAGATAGATCCACTACAAGGCAAGACAGACCATCCCCCTGGTCCAGGATGCCAGCCGGCTCACATACAGCATCGGCCTCTAGAGAGGACAACAGCAAACAAGCAGGAGAACTTATCCACATCCAGGGTGCATCCGCACACCTCATCTGCAACATCCCCCGCCCCAGCCACATCACCGTCCACCTAAGATAAGTACAATGGCTCACTGCGTGCTGCAGGATCACCTTCAGACTCCTCAACCACACTCAGGAGGCAGTCCACAACCCCTGACCCAAACCGACCTTGGACGTGTGTCATCCAACACCCTGTTGGCCCTACTCCATGCAGCCCACCTTGCCCTGGCCACCATTCATCATATCCACATGACCTCTGCATGCAGGAGATAATCCTCCCACCTCGCAAAACTGACCTGGTACTCCCTTCCCGGACACATCAACATGACCCATGACCTCTACACCTTCATGTGACTCTACAAAATGTGTCTGTCAGAGCAATATAGCAAGATCCCCCTCAGCAGCTTGAGGCCATTACGGGTGAGTGTTAGGCTCCATGTCTGCATTTTGTGATACATTGTGAGCCATGTGTGTCCTCGACCGGACTCAGATCCAAGTGTATGGATGGCTGGAGTTAGTTCCACGCACAGGCATACTTTAACATATCCCCACACGTAGGTTGTGGACTCATGCTAAATGACTGCAACATGAAATTTCAATAATTACATTTTTAATTTCGAACTCTGGGGCGTGATTTGTGCACAGGAAAAGAGGAAATGCAGGGACCATAGAATCCAAAGTTCACAGGGGGAGATGGGATCCTTCGCATTTGAAGTCATCAGAGTCCAGCCCACAGTGTTTGGCATCATTGGTCAGACTGTGACCAGCAAGTCCATGTGGCAGATGATGTCAGTCAATGGGGTGATGCTGTCGCACATGAAGGCCAGGTGCCTGGCCAGGTGACCTGGGAGATGTGGATGGCCCGCTGCCTCTCACGGTTTTTTCCGTGGATGACCAACCTTCCTCCGGGGACCCTCAGATGCAGGCCTTGACGATGTTTGGGATGCTCTGTCAGACGAATCCTCCTCCTCATCCCTCCCTGTGGCTGGTGTTGGTCTGCGCCTGGTGTCACAGGGAGGGTTGCCCATGTTGTCGGCGATCCGACGGAGTGAATGGCTTATGTCCCTTTGCACCACCAGGAGCTCAGCCAGTCTTGCCTCCATCCGTCCTTGGTGTTGTTGTTGACTGGGGTGTTGCTCGGCCTGCTGGTTTTTGATCTCAGTAAGAGTCACCACTACCTGGCTGATCTCCCTGGTGTCACGCCGGTATGCCTCCATGATGTTGCAGATGTGTGACATACCAGTTCCTTCTGCTGGCTGGTCAGGAGCTCGCCTCCGCCTGTCTCCACTCCCGCCACCCCTGCCCACAAGAGCCGGGCCTGCCGTTGTGGGCACATCAGGTCGACGGGACCCCTGAGGGATGGCAGTGGCGGTGTTGTCTGCCTCCTCCTGGGTGCCCGCCGCACCTTGTCCCTCCTGGTCAGACTGACTCTGTTCATGCGGGCAGGGCTCCTGGGTGTCTCCTATGATGTGGCAGGAATGGGGGTGGTGGTTGGCACAGATGTTCCTGAAGCAGGTGCTGCAGGGGCTTGGACACCAGAGGGTTCAGGTTTGTCGGGGTCATCCGCGGAGTGTTGAGAGGCGTCACTGCTGGTGGGATCCGGTTCCTCCTGAGCCTGTGACTGTGATTCTTCCCCCCCATTGTTGGGGGGATGTTCATCACGTTGCCCTGTGTGTGAGAGAGAGACAATGTTGAAGCTGTTTAATGCAACATGCATGTTTCATACACATTCAAGTTGGCACAGTTCCTCCAGGTAGTTGTATGTGCCTAGCATTCTCCTCAATGTTCACTTGTGTATGGGTATGTTGTGGGGGACAGATTGATATGTTCGCCTGAGTCTTTGACATGTCCATTTGTGGCGTGGATGCTTCTTCGGCTAGGTATTGGTGTTGTTGTGTTACATGTCCATTGTGGCAGTGGGTAAATTCATCGCCTGTCCTGGTGGTGTGTGCTTGTGTAAGGGGTGTGTGTGACAGGGCCTGCTGGTGGGTGTAGTGTGATTTGGCCCTGGGGCTCCCAGGTGATGTAGCTGTCCCCCCATGGAGCATGCTGCCATGACAGTGAGTGTGAGTTCCTGTCCTAGATATCTGACCTGGTTGTCTTGGTGTTTGTGTTTGCAGTAGTCACAGGAGGGCCTTGTGCTGCCTACACCCAGGCCGAGTGTGAGCTATCTTGTCAGTACTTTCCCAATCCCTGTGCATTGCGCATGGTGCATGGGTATGTAGCTGGGCCATATGGGATGAGGGCAATTGTGGCTGATTTGGAATTTGAAAATGCGTTTTGGTGCACCCACCCTCCCAGCATACTGGACATCCATTCTTGAGTTGGTGCTTCGTGTAGCATGGGACATGTCATGGACTTGCTTTCTCAATGGGGCATACACATGTTCTTGGCATTCGCGTTGTTTGTGACTGTGGTTCTGGCAGATGAGGGCTTGGGGGTAGTTTCGTGCATTAGGTGTAGTTGGGGTGTGGATGCCATTGCCCCCATGCTACGTAAGTGGTTTGTGTACTCACCAGGCTCTGGAAGTCCTTGGAGTACATGTACTCCCACCGGCGGAAGCATGGCCATCACCTTCTCCTCCCAGGGATGGTGATGTACTAGTCTGCGGGGCGCGCCACCTCCAGTGATGTTGGTCTGGGCGTGCTCTTCATTAATTTTTCTCTTGACCGCCCTCCGCAGATCGTACCACCTGGCTTGGCATTCATTCCTGGTCCTTCTGATGGGTGCGACAGCATTCACCCTCTCGACGATCCTCTGCCACAGGCGTGATTTTTCAGCTATGCTGGTCTGTCTGACCAATGTTCCAAAGAGCTGTGGCTCGACTCTGATGACTTCATTGACAAGGATGTCCAGCTCCTCCCTTGTGAACTTTGGATTCTTGTCGGTGGGCATGGTGTGGGGTGAGGGTGTGGATGGTTGTGGGTGTGTGGGTCTGAATGTGATGGTGTGTGTGTGAATGTGTAGAGGGGGTATGTGTGAAGGGGTGTGTGTGTAGGTGTATATGTTTAGGTGGATGGGTGCAGTGGTTTGTGTGTGCTCTGTAGCAGTGGGGAGTCTGTTGCAATGGCTCATGGTTTGTGTGTGTGGGCCCTTTTTATTGGTCCATTTGTGGGTGGGGCTCAGTTTCAATTTTTGGTGAGTGTGTTATAAGGGGTGGTTGTGAGGTTGCCCTTCTGTTTGCCTGTTTGGCTGTGGCCAGGTCTGTCCTTTTCATTTCATGTGCAGTGTAGACGTGTTTTGTGGTGTTGTGCGAGTCGTATAGGCCCTCCTTGTGCTGTTTTACAGTGTCCGTGGTTCTGTACGGTACTGGGGTATGAGTCGTACAGCCACACACCCCCATGCGTTGTGTATGTACGGCGCGTACATGGACATTGCTATGTACGGTGCGTACACCCCATTGCTTCTGTAGGGTGCGGGTGGGTAGACTGCCAGCGCATATGTATGGTGCGTACCCCCAGCGCGTAGGTATGCACCGGACCCCCAGCGTGAATGTACGGTGCATACCCCCAGTGCGTAGGTACGCACCGTACCCCCAGTGCGAATGTAGGGTGCGTACCCCCAGTGCGTATGTACGCACCGTACCCCCATAGCGAATGTACAGTGCATACCCGCAACATCACGTACCCACATCATCCACCGTACATACGCGATGTTGGGGGTACGCACCGTACATTCGCTATGGGGGTACGGTGCGTACATACGCGCTGGGTGTACGCAGCGTACATACGCGCTGGGGGTACGGTGCGTATCTACACGCTGGGGTTACGCACCGTACATTCGCGCTGGGGGTACACTGCATACCTACGCGCTGGGGGTACGCACCGTACATTCGCGCTGGGGGTACGGTGCATACCTACGCGCTGGGGGTACGCACCATACATTCGCGCTTGGAGTACGGTGAGTACAAACTTCGCTTCATAGCGGGCAAAGTCATTCCCTGTGTACGGGACCTTTTCCGTACGAATCGTAGGTTGTAACTCCGGTCCGGATCGTACTAGTACGGTCGGACTTAATTTTTACGATTTGTACGGAGAAGTGTCCGGGTCCGTCTCGTATTAATTTTCCCGCTACGATTCGTACGGATCGGGCCGATCCGTATGTACTTTTTCCCGTACGGATCGTACTTCACGGGTGGGACGTGACTTGTACGATTCGTACGGAAAAAAATACAGATACGAGTCGTACGGGAAAACAAAATACAGGATCGGAATCGATCCCTATATGTTGTTATTTTTAGTGTCTGAATGTTTTAGGTAGGCATCTTTATCCTCCTTTTCTGATAAAAGTTGCTCTTGCAAACCCATCTATGCCCAGGTTAAGGACACACTTGTGAAGGTGCACCGTGTGTGTGCCCACCCATATATTTCCCCTCCCTAGCTCTCTCTTCATCAAACCCCAAACCTGAAACCATGAAATAAAATACATAATGGAAACCATGGAAGTAAAGCCCCCAATTTCAATTTCATCCCTACTGAAACTTTCCATATTTTTTATTTCTCTTTGTGTCTTTGCTTTTCATTCATCTTCTTTCGCCCAAAAAGGAGGTCTATGTTGTGTTGCCCTAATATTAGGATTAGGGATCTAGCCAAATGGTGTATGACATGCAAAATGGAACCATTAGCATGCTGATTGTCTGGTAAAAGTTCTTCTCCAGCATTACCTCCGCCAGGCCTCATCCATCACCCTTTATTTTTCCGCCTGCAGCGAGAGTCCAATCTCTAGGGCCCATTAAGTTCTTCTAGGTGAATTCACTTCTCTGCAAGTGCTTAGCTCTCTTTTTGCTTAAGCATGTTTCAGCTGTCACCATTGACCAATTCTCAGTCACAGGCAAAGGTTACTGCATTACAAGTAGGATTGTTCTTGAGCAGGAACGGGCATATTCCTGCTCAAAAAAATCCACTGAGGCATTTTCCTTTTTGTATGTGTGCTGCAGAATGCGGCACACTTAGAGGAAAAAATGAGGAGAACTAAAGATATTTCTCCTCGTTATGCCTCACCTGGATTGGCATAGCATTTTGGCATATTCCCAGGTCTACCATAAATGGTAAATCTGGGAACGCCTCAACATCCATAAGTGTTGCATGGGAACATCCAAACACAAATAATGGAAAGCCTCTCTGTGGCAGAGTAATGCGATGCAGCGATTTGCACTTGATTGGCTTGATAAATCACATCTTAGGGGTTGCGTCACTTTTGCACCTTGCTGCATGGCTCAGAAGCGACCAAACCCCTTGATAAATATAGCCCAAAGTGTTCATTTTGAAAAATAAATTCCACAAAAATGTAATGCAAATTCAATGGCTCTGCAGGGACACTAATTACATTTCAAATGTTTTCATGATGTGCCTCCATGGCTTACCCAGTAAAAGATCACCTTCCACCAGAAAAATGTATGATAAATTTTTAAACCTATCACAAACAGCAACTCTTAACGTAATGGAATTTTATTGGAGGACTGTACATCCCCAATAAAAAATTCAGGGACAATGCACAGCAGGAGTGAGGTAGATATAGCATAATTTGTTGAATTGTCTGCTCGTAGGAGAAACCCAACTGCTTCTCCACTGTGACTGGTTTGTGTGAATAAGTAATAACCACAGCCCTTATGTCTACAAATCATGGCACTATTCTTTTTTGATGAAATTTAATTTCTATTTCAAAGGGACTTATCACCATGGGGTTTGCTGGTGCAGACGCCGTGTTTTATGCGCCTGCAGCATACAAAATGGTGGGAATGTGGCTTAACGACCAAAGTTACTAACATTGAAACTGAGGAACTCTGTGTAATGTTTTGGTTTTGCCGGAGGAGGGCCTCTTTCTCTTTGCCAACCCTGTTTGTGTGACATGAAGGTTCCTCCAGGGGGTCACCTAACCGATGGGATTGTAAGGCAATTATCGGGTGGCGCAGGCAGTTCCCAGGCTACCGCGATACCAAGCTCAATGTGTGTGCCCCTTTTCCTACTCTGACAAGCCTGTCATGCCCCAGAAGAGTCGATGGACGAGTTCCATGCCCAGCTGTGGGAATTAGTGTCAGCATGCATCCTCCCAGGTGAGCAGGATGAAAAAAGGGCACAATTAATCTGGGGATGTGTGTCCACAAAACTCAGTGAACACATTCTCCAAGTGCCCCAGATGCCCATATGGACATCTTGACACCAGGCAGATCTAAATACCTTTCTAAGCCCTGAGCCGGCCACATGGAAGTGGCCCCTCAATGCTCAATAAAGAAAGAGCCTATCAACCAAGTAGCTCAAGCACTCACGACAACCAAACAAGATCAACCCAGAACTAACACAGAGGGTGGTTTTTGTCACTGGTGCGGTGGCACCACCCTGCAAAAACGAGACAGCCCCACAAAATGGAAGACATGCTCAGTATGTAGCAAGTTGAACCACTACACAAAGGCATGCTGGTCCACACCCAAGCCCAGTAAATCCCAAATGAAGTTGTTGAGCCAGGTGGAAGCTGCACAACCAGACGAAGACCCATGGGAAGGAATGGTGCAAGCAATCTGTGCCGTCGAGCCTACCCAGCAAAGATGCCGCACAGCACCATCCTACCAAATCACCTTAGAGGGCCATTCCTATCATCGCTGGTCGACACGGGAGCCTCTACCAACATTATGACATGGACCATGCACCAAACCCTGCCAGCGCCACCACCCCAAAACCACCAAAGTGAAGGCTTTCAGAGCCAACACATTACTTTCCCTTGCAGGATTGTTCTTCGCCACGATTGCACCCATGGACCAGGCCGCGAGAGCCACAGTCTATTTCATGAAAGGTGAGGCTAACATACTGGCGAGCTGCCACACTGCTTAATGCTTCCAACTCATTCAGTTCGCATTCTGAATTTATGCCAGTATGGTGGACAGCCTCATTGGAGAATTCAGCCACCTATTCAATAGGATTGCATGTCTCAAAATTAGGAAAATCTGGCTGCATATTGATCAGTCAGTGAAGCCTGTTGCACTATTCAATGAGCGAGTGGCATTCCCCCTCCCACCAAAAGAAGAGGGTGAGCTATAGAAACTAGAGCCCGCTGATATCCTCGAAAGGGTTGAACGATCGATCTCATGAGTTTCACCTATTGCCGCAGCAAAAAAACACAAAGCAGCTAGGGGTGGAGATAATACGTGTTGTTATGCTCATCCCAAACACAGCCATCAAAAGAGATGCCAACAGTGGATGACGTTGTGGGAGAGCTCTCAGGGTCGTGAAGGTTCTCCAAGATGCACTTGAGATCAGAGTACCACCAGATTCTCCTAGCACCTGGAATTTCGAAACATCACCACTTGCTCCACGCACGTTGGACTCCAACACTACAAGTACCTCAATTTCAGTATCTCCAGTGCCACAGAGGTATTCCAGGATGTAGTCAAAGGGGTGTTAGCAGGAATCCCAAGCGTAATGAATGCTAATGACAATATCCTCGTACATGCCCCTACTCTGGAAGGGCACCTACAAAGGCTATGAGCTGTCTTCACCAGGATAAAAGACAGTGGGCTCACTCTCCACAGGCAGAAATGTGAGTTCCTTAAGGAGAAAATATGCTTCTTTGGATATCGATTTGACGCCAAAAGTATAACACCAGATGCTGCGAATAGTCAGTGCCTGCCCCCTCCACTACCACAACAATAATCTCAGTTTATGTGCCCCTTTTCTGAGCATAGACATTAGAGACAAGCACTCGCCCCAAGTTATACATTCATTGAGATACAACACTAGGCTCATATCCCAGAGTCTGCCCAACATCCCGCGAATAATCTCTTCATGCTTAATACAAAAGAATTACTCTGACAGTGTGTAATGTAAATGTGGGAGCCGGCCTCGTGGCGTGGTCCTGTTCCCCCTCGGCAAGCCGCACGAGGTCCCATACACCTCGGGGCTCCTCCATTTTGGATCATACGTCACGCCACGTGACCACCTGCGTGACCCAGCTTCACCCGGCCTCTGTCCCAGCGAGGCCCGACATCAAGGCGCCAACCCCTGGCCCGGGGGATACCCCGTGAACCCTTCCCACTCCCGGCGGAGGGCAGTATCGATGGGACCCCCAACCGTCCGTCCACACCTAGGTGCGATCGCCCCACAGCTCTCTGGGGCCTGGCGCCTCTCCTGCTGGGCGTCTGGCCGCTCCCTACCCGGCCTCTCTGCCCCCTCCGGGCGCAAGGGTCCGTACATCAAAGGGCTCCAGTCCTATATCTGGGGCGACCCGACAGCAGGACAGCAGTTGTATCCTGGAGTCACGAGCCCTGCTGATCGGATCGCGGCTGACCCTACGGAAGAAGACTCATCCTGAACCCACCTCTGAGCCCTGCTGACGACGTCGCGGCTCCACCGTGCTTAAAGACCTTCACGAACCTTTGGGGCCCTGCTGACGCTGTCGCGGCCTGACCTTGTTGAACTTCACCATCAGAGCCCAGCTGACCTCGTCGCGGCTCGACCGAAGCGGACCGACCCCCGGAGCCCTGCTGACTGTGTCGCGGCTCGACCCAAGCGGAACTACCATCCGAGCCCTGCAGACGCCGTCGCGGCTCTCCACGTCCGAGCCGCTCCGAGACCAGCACTCAAGGTCCGGCGCAGAGCCCTCCCATACCTGGTTGGTACTAAGACTGTCCCGCTACCTTATCCCTCTAAAGACATTAAGACTCTTACTGGATCCCTCGATCCCACTGTAAATATTGAACGTACTGCGATTGATAATGAACCAAGTTAAGCAACTGATACGGAGTCCTGTGTGGTGGTATTACTGGGCCTAGTACGAACGTAGGAGAAGGACCTCCCCTAGGGGGCTTCTCAGCGGCGCTCGGCTATAACTTTGCGGTAGGAAGGTGCCTTCCCCGGCGGTCCTCCCTCCAACATTTGGTGGCCAGCGACGGGATCCGAGCCAGACGCAATCGTACAGGCCATTAACGCGCCCCCTACCTAGCCAGACGGAAAAGGGAACCATGGACGGCCAAGAGGCAACCGTGGCCGCAACCTTCCAGCCGGAAAGGTTGGAAGAATACACCCACAAAGAACTGAAACAATTCTGCAAGGACAAAGGGATCCCCACCACAGGATTGGGCACCAAGGAGGAAATGCAGAAAGCCCTGAGAGCCTGGGTAGAACCCGAGACCACTCCACCCCGAGTCGAAGGGACCTCGGCCCGGGACAAAAACCTGCCAACCCCAACCCCGACAGATGGGGGGCGAACCGTCCCTGAAACCAGCCTTTCCCACGAAGAAATGCGAGAACGGGAGAGGGTCCGGACACACGAAATGGACCTCGCCCGACTCCGGCTGGACGGTGAGCTCCTACTGGCGGAGAAGAAAATAGCCTTGGAACAACTACGGCTGCAAGAGGAAATCGAGGAAAAGAAACGGCATCGGGAACTAGAGTAGAGACGGCTAACCCTCGAGCACGAGAGGAGCCTCAAGGAACTTAAACTAAAAGCTAAAACGGGGGAGACCAGCACCCCCGGAGCCCGGGACGCTCTGCCACTTACCGAGCCAAAGGTCCACATCCCCAAGGATGTCGTCAAGGAGTACTATAAAAATGACGACATCCAGCAATGGTTCCGAGCGTACGAGGTAGCCATGGCCTCCCATCGGGAACCCCGGAAGGATTGGGGTGCCGGCCTATGGGGGAGGTTCCTCAGCGAGGGCCGGGATACCCTGTTGCAACTCCCCGACGCGGTGATGACATCATACGACCACATGAAGGAAGCCCTACTCACACGCTACGGACTATCAGCCGAGATGTACCGGCAGCGCTTCCGGGACTGCAAGAAGCTCCCCGGTACCACGTGGGTCGAATACGTGGACTTCTTCAGCCGAGCATTGGAAGGATGGATCAAGGGAAGCAAGGTCACCTCATACAATGAACTGTTCGACCTCATTGTCTGGGAGCACCTCGCCAACAACTGCTTTGTTGAACTAAGGCAACACCTCCTGGACAGTAAACTGACCGAGCCCCGGAAGCTCGCCGCCGAAGCAGACCGATGGGTCAACACCCGGGTCCCCCGGAACCCCGTGGGGGACTACCAACGAAGTACCACGGGACCTCCCTGCCAGCGAGGCGGAGGAGGGGGGTCCCACCACGGTAGAGAATTCCCAGCCGGGCCGCCCAGAAGCCCGCCACGAGGCCAAGCCACCAACCACACGTCCCCGACCATGGGCCGAAGGGGGACTCCTATCGCACGGCCTGGACCACGACCGATGGTGACCTGCTTCGGCTGCCAGCAGACCGGCCACTATGCAAGCGACCCGGCCTGCCCCGTGAACCGACGGAACGGGACCACTGGGCCCCCTCCCCGGCAAATAGCCGCCGCAGCCCTGGGGGAGGCAGAAGACGAGGAGGAAAACCACGACGGCGGGTCCCCCGAGTGGGAACCAGCTGCCATGTCGCTTGTATGCCTGGGCTCCCGAGAAATGGTGCCCCGAGCTGCCATCCCAAGCAACACCCAGAAGTACCAACAGTGGGTCACCATCAATGGACGACGGGCCGAGGCCCTCCGGGACACTGGGGCCAGTGTGACCGCTGTCCGCTGCCACCTGGTGACCCCGAACAAATCCTGCCGCATGTCCTATGCCCTGTCCGGACCGCGGACAACACCGAGAGCATGTGCCGGATGGCCAGGATCCCCTTCGAGTGGAGAGGAGTGTCCGGCACCCTAAAAGTGACTGTCCGCGACGACGCCCCAGTGGACTGCCTCCTGGGGAATGACCTAGAGAGCTCCCCCTGGGCCCAGGTGGAACGCCAAGAGCATCTGGGGATGCTAGGACTGCCCGAGTGGGCCTGCGCCACCACCCGGTCCATGACCGCACAACCAGCCGCTGCCACGGCCCCCGACAAGCCGGCGGGCCCCAAACCATCACCCTCCTCCGGCACGGAGGAACCTGACGAGGAGGCCGGGCCATCCAAACTTTCCACCGACGAGGCCGCCCCCCTCAGCGAGATCCCCGAGCTGGCCCAGTGGCGCCACGACGGGGGCCCCACCCGTGAGCAATTCCAGCAAGAGCAGAAGGCCTGCCCGTCCCTCGAGGGGGCCCGACAGCAAGCGGCCGCCCAGGCTGCAGGGGACCCCACGGGAACCCACTGGGTCTATTGGGACAATGACTTATTGTATAGCGAGCAGAAAGTCGCCGAACTAGGGGCCGGCCGGGTGTTGGTGGTCCCCCTCCGATTTCGAGAGTTCCTCCTGAACCTGGCACATGACGTGCCCCTCGCCGGACACCTCGGGCGGGACAAAACGTACAGCCGCCTAGTGACCCATTTCTATTGGCCCCGACTGAGAAGAGACGTGGACCATCACTGCCGGTCCTGCCTGACCTGCCAAGCTAGCGGGAAGACTGGGGGTCGAGTGAAAGCCCCCCTCCAACCATTTCCAACTGTCAACACCCCATTCGAACGAGTGGGGATCGACATCGTGGGGCCCCTCGACCCCCGAACCGCCCTGGGACACCGCTTCATCCTGGTACTGGTCGACCACGCCACCCGATACCCCGAGGCCATCCCACTCCGCACCGTGACGGCCCCAGTGGTGGGTCGGGCCCTGATGGGCATCTTCTCCAGGGTGGGGTTACCCCGAGAAGTGGTGAGCGACAGGGGTACGAACTTTATTTCAAAATACATGAGATCCCTCTGGCAACAATGTGGGGTCACCTATAGATTTACCACCCCTTACCACCCCCAGGGGAATGGACTGGTCGAGCGGTTCAACAGAACCTTGAAGGGGATGATCAAGGGCCTGGAAGAGCCCCTGAGGAGAAGATGGGATGTCCTGCTGCCCTGCCTCCTGTTCGCCTATCGGGAGGTACCCCAGAAATCCCTGGGCTTCAGCCCCTTCGAACTGTTGTATGGGCACCCCGTACGAGGGCCCCTCAGCCTGGTCAAGGAGGGCTGGGAGGCGCAAGTCCAAGATGCCCCTCCCGACGTCTATCGGTACCTCCTGACCCTGCGGAACCAGACTCGGAAGTTCCGGGCCCTGGCAGAAGCCAACCTCGAAGCCAGCCAGGAAGACATGAAACGCTGGTATGACGAAAATGCCTCAACCATCGAATTCGAGCCGGGCCAGCAAGTCTGGGTCATGTCACCCGTGGACCCCTGCGCCCTGCAGGACAAGTGGACCGGACCCTTCAAGGTAGTTGAGAGGAAGAGCCCCGTCACGTACCTCGTCGACATGGAGTCCCCGAGGAACCCCCTCCGGGTCCTGCACGCCAACCGGCTCAAACCCCACTTCGCCCGAACTGAACTAAGCCTGCTGCTGGCTACCGACGATGGGGGCAAAAGTGACTCCGAGCCCCTTCCAGACCTCCTGGGGTCCTCGGGCCAAGACGGCTCCATGGAGGGCGTCCGCCTCTCCGCCACCCTGACACCAGAAGAGCGCCATGACTGCCAGAAGCTGCTGCAACCCTTCGCTGCCCTCTTCTCTCTCACGCCCGGGGTGACCTCCTGGTGCGTCCACGACGTGGATACTGGGGACAGGCCCCCTGTGCGAAACCGCGCTTACCGAGTACCTGACCGAGTCCGAGCCTGTATACGGACCGAGGTCACCAAGATGCTCACCCTCGGAGTCATCAAGCCGTCTGACAGCCCGTGGGCCAGCCCGGTGGTCTTGGTGCCGAAGGCCGCCGCCCCCGGCACTGCCCCGGAACTCAGGTTTTGTGTCGACTACCGGGGCCTGAACGCAGTCACCAAGACCGATGCCCACCCCTTGCCACGAGCAGACGAGTTGATCGATCGCTTAGGGGCCGCCCGCTACCTAAGCACCTTTGATCTCACCGCTGGGTACTGGCAGATCAAGCTCACTCCCGGCGCCCAGGAACGCTTTTCCACCCCCGATGGGCACTACCACTTTCGGGTAATGCCCTTCGGTATGAAGAATGCCCCAGCGACCTTTCAGAGACTCGTGAACAAGGTCCTGGCCGGACTAGAAGCCTTCAGTGCGGCCTACCTCGACGACATTGCCGTCTTCAGCGACCACTGGGCCGCGCACCTAGGACACCTCGGAGAAGTCCTGGCCGCTCTCCAGAGAGCCGGACTCACCATTAAGGCCAGTAAATGCCAGATCGGTCAAGGATCTGTGATCTATCTGGGCCACCAGGTGGGGAGTGGCCAGGTGGCGCCCCTCCAGTTAAAGGTCGATGCCATCCAGGCATGGGAGCCCCCCGCAACCCAAACCGCTGTCCGGGCCTTCCTAGGCCTCACAGGCTACTATCGACGATTCATCAAGGATTATGGCAGCATTGTGGGCCCCCTGACGGAGCTCACTTCCAAGAAACAGCCCAAGGTAGTGCAATGGACGCCCCGCTGTCAGACCGCTTTTGAGGCCCTCAAGGCGGCCATGTGCGCTGCCCCTGTGCTGCAGGCCCCTGACTACAGCAAGGAATTTGTAGTCCAGACCGATGCCTCGGAGTACGGGGTCGGGGCGGTCCTCTCCCAGCTAGACGCTAAGGGCCTCGACCGACCTGTGGCCTTTATCAGCCGCCGACTGCTGCCGCGAGAACAGAGGTGGAGCACCATCGAGCGGGAGGCCTTCGCCGTGGTATGGGCTCTCAAGAAGCTCCGGCCCTACCTTTTCGGCACCCACTTCAGGGTCCAAACTGACCACCGGCCCTTGGGGTGGCTCATGCAAATGCGGGGTGAGAACCCCAAGTTATTGCGATGGTCCATCTCGCTGCAAGGGATGGACTTCACTGTGGAACACCGGCCCGGCAACGACCACGCCAACGCTGACGGCCTATCCAGATTCTTCCGCCTCGGCGAGGAGAACCCCCAAGGAGATGGGTGACTCTCCCTGCCTTCAGCTGGGGGGGACGCGTGTGGAAGCCGGCCTCGTGGCGTGGTCCTGTTCCCCCTCGGCAAGCCGCACGAGGTCCCATACACCTCGGGGCTCCTCCATTTTGGATCATACGTCACGCCACGTGACCACCTGCGTGACCCAGCTTCACCCGGCCTCTGTCCCAGCGAGGCCCGACATCAAGGCGCCAACCCCTGGCCCGGGGGATACCACGTGAACCCTTCCCACTCCCGGCGGAGGGCAATATCGATGGGACCCCCAACCGTCCGTCCACACCTAGGTGCGATCGCCCCACAGCTCTCTGGGGCCTGGCGCCTCTCCTGCTGGGCGTCTGGCCGCTCCCTACCCGGCCTCTCCGCCCCCTCCGGGCGCAAGGGTCCGGACATCAAAGGGCTCCAGTCCTATATCTGGGGCGACCCGACAGCAGGACAGCAGTTGTATCCTGGAGTCACGAGCCCTGCTGATCGGATCGCGGCTGACCCTACGGAAGAAGACTCATCCTGAACCCACCTCTGAGCCCTGCTGACGACGTCGCGGCTCCACCGTGCTTAAAGACCTTCACGAACCTTTGGGGCCCTGCTGACGCTGTCGCGGCCTGACCTTGTTGAACTTCACCATCAGAGCCCAGCTGACCTCGTCGCGGCTCGACCGAAGCGGACCTACCCCCGGAGCCCTGCTGACTGTGTCGCGGCTCGACCCAAGCGGAACTACCATCCGAGCCCTGCAGACGCCGTCGTGGCTCTCCACGTCCGAGCCGCTCCGAGACCAGCACTCAAGGTCCGGCGTAGAGCCCTCCCATACCTGGTTGGTACTAAGACTGTCCCGCTACCTTATCCCTCTAAAGACATTAAGACTCTTACTGGATCCTTCGATCCCACTGTAAATATTGAACGTACTGCGATTGATAAAGAACCAAGTTAAGCAACTGATACGGAGTCCTGTGTGGTGGTATTACTGGGCCTAGTACGAACGTAGGAGAAGGACCTCCCCTAGGGGGCTTCTCAGCGGCGCTCGGCTATAACTTTGCGGTAGGAAGGTGCCCCGGAGTAGTCTTCCTGACTCCCCGGCGGTCCTCCCTCCAACAGTAAAGTGCTTTAAATGCCCTTGTACAAAGTTTGTGCTACATAAAATTGAAAAACAAAAAAGGAAATTCAGTTAAACCTATGTTTGTCTTACTTAGTTCTTCATTTTCAGACAATACAGCTTGGAAACAGTTAGAAAAGTTTGACTGTTTTTGTTTTTGAGCTGTGCTATTTGAAAATAAAGCACTATGGGCCATATGTACAAGGACTGGCAATAACTACCACTAACACTAGTTTTCTCGCCGCCATGTACCGCTGAAAGCAATTGCCTTGTTAGCGACGTATTTACAAGACGTCGCTGCATGACGATAGTGTCATGGATCAACGGTGAAACTGACGGTAACATTAGCGTGATCGTGATAGGATTTCCGGCAAAAACTAATGAAAGGCCCATTAGCGGCATGTTAGTCAGCCCAACGTGAGTTTTGTTTGCCTCTATAGGCAAAAATAGCCTATCAGTCGAAAAATAGGCAAAAAAAGAATGGAATGCAGAATGGAGCAGCCAGGGTCAAGTGCAGCACAGATCAACAAGCCTCCCAACATCCAGGATGACCAGCCAGAGTCCCAGGGGAAGAGGAAATGCAGGGCTACATCTATGTAAAGAGGCGCATCGCGGTGCAACACCAGTGATGCATCACTTCTCATTGCGCACTCTTCGCAACACCATGGCATCCAAAACCTTGAAAGTGCAGACAGTCCCTGGGGCCCGGAGGTCTCGCTGGTCCTGCATCTGAAGCATGGATGCCTCGCTGGTCCTGTGCCTGGAGCCTGGATGCCTCACTGGTCTGTGCGGAGGTGCTGTGGAGTCGATGAGCCGTGGTGGTAAAAAATTGAGGTGTGGTGATCGCCCTTACCTGGTGGTGAAGTCTGGCAGGTTGCATGGAGACACGTTGCTGACCTGTGTGAGAAGACCACCTTGAGCCCCTTGGAGTGGTGAATGATAGAGATGCTCCTGCGCACCAACGTAGGGAGGTCTGCATCGCATGCTACGATCCACCACTACACCGGGGTGCTCGGAGGGGATTACTAACGGTGGGCGATGCCTCTCTGCATCACAAGCCGGATGAAGTTGCGCTGGCCGGACGCTGTGGAGGGTGATGCTCATGAGCTGCGCCAAACTTGTGTGCCGGGAGCGCTGCAACTTCACACCTATGGAGGTCCTGCTGCATCACCTACATCAGAAGGTTCTCCAGCAGACTTTGCGGCAACTGCTGTACCCAGGCTTGTGAAATCCCACCTGGCTGAGGCCCCTGCTGGCTGAGTCACAGATTTGGAGAGAGTCTAGCTGATTGCTCCACAGTGTCAATGTCTAGCTAAGGAGAAGGTGGGATGCGTAGCAGAGGAGGCCTGGGGGTTGAGTCACTCAGACTTAGCACCTGGTGTGATGCACCCCAGTGGTGGCTCATCCACAATGACGGAAGAGCATCACCCCACTGCTTTCGAGCAGTGCAACAAGAGGAAAAATCATCACATTAAGATAACTTTCTGATGTAATCGTCTAATGTTTCCTTTGCGGGTGGGAGGGTGGGTAGGGCTGCTCCACTCATGGAGCAGGACAGGGGCAGTGTGGTATGTCCACTCAAGTGCGCAATGACTGTTTGGTCGGCCAGCTCAGGCCGCCCAAAGCTGTCAGGCGCACTTCCCTGTTCACAACGCAGGCTGCATTACAGCCTGCATGGAGAACATGCCCACCCCTCCAGCTCCTGGCTGAAAGCCTTTTCACGGCACTCAACAACAATCCCAATGCCGCATTGCAGCTTTGTGATTGGCTTAGGGGAGGGAGCCTGGCTGGCTACTTCCTGTTCCTGGAAGCAGACTCAGGAGAGCAAGAGCAACGAACACACGGGTCCCAGCCTAGAGGTTAGATTTTATTCATTAAAATATTTACTACACCCGCTCACACACACGGACTGGGTCCCCAACCCATCCAGTGTCCTTTCCCGCGTTTCCCACCTCCCAGCTGTCCAGTCCCCCCCGCAGCACTTCTCAATGGCGCCCGCTGTTCGCCCATGTGCAGCAGGCATACCACTGGTGTTCCAAAGGTATATGTGACATTAGAAGGCATACCATTACATCGCATTCCATTACAATGCATACTATTACTACGCATATTGCAACAGTAGGGAAAGTACTGGATAGCGGAGATGGGAAAATTACTATTCCCACTTCAGTGAGTGCAACCCTAAAACTAACCCTTGCACCCCGAAACACACCCTGAACCCTAAAAATCATCCTTGACCCCCCAAAACGCACCCTGAAATTCATCCCTGACCCCCAGAGTAAACGCTAAAATTAATATTTGACCCCAAACCCCCCCCCCAAATTTCATATTTGACTCCATAACACACCCCAGATTTCATCTCTGAGCCCAGAAACCCATTCCCACCATGAAACTTAAAGATTTCCATTACTAACCTCACAATGCGTTGGAATGGCATGCAATGTAAAGGCACCTGCGTGGTTGAAGTGGTGTTGTACAGGCATTACGATGTAATGCCTGCGTTGTAATGGACGTCTCCCGTGACAAAGCTAAGCCATAGGCAAGCGCGTCTGTTTGCCCCTGGACCGCGCTCAGCACCAAGGATTCTTCCTCTCGGACACTCCACCACAACGACCCCAGCACCCTCCCTGCCATCAACACTGGGCGCCACATCGCCTGCCAGGACCAACATCTGCTCTGGACCAGACATCGCTAACCTCATCACTGACGGCTATTAAATCACCCGCAAGGACCACCCCGACCGTCCAGAAGGCATTGCCATCACCTACAGAAGCACACTCCGACTGACCATGCACTCTAATGACTAGGGGTGGGCGGAATTTGCAAAAGTGACTTTCGCAAATTATCGCGAAAATGTTAAAAATCTCCGCAAACACGCGGAAATATCGCGAAGATGCGGAAGTTTTTTTCCCGCCCGTTCGCGGTATTTTCTGCGTGGTCGCGGCTCGCCAACTTATCCATGCGGTTGCTCACGGGCGCGGCCATCTTGTTTTCACTCTTCCCGCGGTGCATGATCGCGAGAAGAAAGACATGATCGCGCGACCAATGACATTACTGCGGGCGCGAACTGTCGCGAGACAGCACAATCCAACATCTCGTGGAGAACGCGACCGGATCGGGAAAACTTGTCGGCGAACGCGGGGATTCAGGTAAGGCGATCGCGTGCGCGCGAGAATGTATTATTTTACAGCGCGAGCAAAAAACAAATTATCGCTAAGCTGCAGAATGCGGAAATTTTGACATTTTCGCGCTCTCCGCGGAACGCGAAAATGTCAAATTATCGCAATTTCCGCGAGCGGAACGGAAATTTAGCCCAGGCCTACTAATGACCCAACGGTGACCATGGAACACCTCAACTTCCAGATCGGGCCCAACCCCAAGCCCATTCTCTGCGTCACCCTCATCTGCAGGCCCCCCAGGCCATGGACCCTCATTCTCCGTTACCATTGTAGACCTCATTGCACCCTAGGCTCTCCCATCCACCAGCGACATCCTACTCGGTGAACTCTAGTTCCACCTGGACAACCCCAGTGACCAGAACGCCACCCCTTCCTGGGAAAGCTCGCCAACATCAGACTCAAGCAGCAAGCCACATAGCAGGACACACGGTCGAGCATGTCTCCTCCACCAGTGGGAACTTCAACTACAGCCACCCCACCAGACTCTCCTGTACCGACCATCATTGTATACATCACGTCTTCACCATGCACACCGTACACCACCGCCATCATCACCCCCCCTCACAGCTGGATCAAGGCCACCGAAGAACTTCTCGTCAACTCCCTCAGCACCACCACTCTGCCAACGCTTACAGACAATTACACCGCAGTGCACAAACGCCACCAATGGATCTCCAACTGCGCCGACAGCCTGGCACCCCTCAAGAAAAGACCAGGCAAAATCTAGCACCACGTTGCGCCGTGTTCGCAAACTGACACATGTAGGCATATGCGTGACCTTGTGAATCCCTGTGCCACATCATACATGCATCAGGTATGATGTATGCAGGATGTGCATTCCCATGCGACAAGGCCTCATAGGAGTGGCACAGTGAAATCCATCAGATTCATTGCGACAATTGTCGGACGGCACTGAGTCAGTACCTTACGCCTGCCTGGTGGCCGGCGTAAGGGTGACGCAGTGCCACAGGGATAGGCTGGCCAGATGCATTGCTGGAGTTGAGTCATGCTTGTGACACAACTGCAGCAATGCGTGACTTTAGTGCTGACAGATATGTCAGGATTCCAGCCGTATCTGTCATTACTTGCAACATGAAGCACTGTCCAGTGACTACAGCGTATCCATGGTGTCACAAGAAGGTCGTCGTGAAAAGTGTTGCAATGCTGTGTTGTCGCAGCACTGCAACACTTTTCATGACTGAGGCCCAGGAATGTTCACTATCTCATTGAGGGTGCGAATTCCTGCCCTGTAGTTTTGTCGCAGGGCAGCGCAGCAACATTCCTTGCAGTGCTGTCCAGCACCAAAACCTGCTGAAATGAGGTCCCAAGTGTTATCTCCATTTTTAAGACCAGCTATTTTCTGGTCTTAAAAAACTGTCTCTAACTGCAGTTAGAGGCTGTTTTTTTGGTCTTCCAAACTTCAAGGATTCCCTTGTAAATATCACGAAGTGGGGTTAGCGGACGTTTTTTGGACGGGAACGCCTCCCTTGCATGTCATTATCGCTAACAGAAGTGCTGATCTTTTCTATGGACATTTTCGATGGAAAACCGCTGCTAATTGAGGATAGCGACAGCTTGTACATATGGCGATAAAAAAATCACCGCAATAGTGTCAAAAAAGTGCTGCTACGGCAGCGTTAACTCCTTGTACATATGCCCCAAATTGAGAGAATATTGTGTTTAATGATTTCACCTTATACACTGTAGGTGCTAAAATATCTTTGGCTCAGCACCAGCACATCCCATTATATTGCCGCTGAACATGTATTATGCAAAAAATACGACTGCTCCTTCTGATCAGCCTGTATATGATTTTATTTCACTTCAGGAACCAATGGTCACATTTGAAGATACAAAGGAAAATTGAATAAATTGTCAAGGACGTATGGGTCTAAGTAGCTATTTATCTGTTAGAGGGAAATTCACCTGAATGCTATGTACTGAGGCACACTCTATTCAAATGACAGCCAACGGAGGTTCTAGCAAAGAGAATTATTCAAAGGAACAGGCCTTTGCACTGCATTATACTTATTGTTATGCATGAGACATTAGTGTGAATAACTGGATTCTGAGTCCTGTAATCACTGCTATGACGTAGCAAAAGTGGATGACTGAATTTGTTACCTACTGTTGCCACATCATGAAGGAATTTTGGCCTGGTCTAGCTGAGGCCATATATAACATAAAAATATAGGTGGGTGAAAAGTGAATTTTCTGGATGTTTTTCCCTCCTGGGTTCTGAGTGACGTCATAGTCAACTCTAGATTTCCTCTCATCTATTTGATGTCACTGAGAACCCCTCATCAAAAACCATACACATAATTCACTATTACACCAATATAATTCGGATCAGTGACTTAATATCGAGAGACAAAATATCGACTACACACATTATCGACGACAAAATATCGTATACCACAATATCGACCACCAATACTTAATTAATAATGCACTAAAATATCGAACCCACTATATCGACTAAACAAAATATCGTTTCTAACATTATCGAAACACAAAAAATCGATTATACAAATATCGATATACATACAATTAACTAAGAAACAACCATAATATCGAAAATCAAAATATAGACAGCCTACAATATCGAACCTACCATAATATCGGCTAATTATAAAACACATTACAACATATAAATGCAAATAAAACTGACTTTTTCCCAACATAAACATACATAATACAATTAATTAATATAAATACATTTTACCACTCATAAAATTATAAATAGATATACTAAACTAAACAAACACCAACATATAAAACATCAAATTACTTATAAATAACATTCAAACAATGAAATATACTTAAAATACATGACTACTACTTAATTAGCATCTTCCATATATGGAAACACCAAGAAAAAAAAATTCAAACTGAACACAACAACAAATCAGAATCGAAGACTAACTAAACCAACCAATGAAACAAAGTAACCAATTAAGACAACAGTAAAAAAAATATATATTTACTCTTTTCCACTTCAAAACTACAAGAAAACAGAAGAAAAACGCTACCAGATATACTGTAGAAACAAAACCTCTAACAGAAACACGTAAGTAAATAATGTTTGGTAAAACTTTAATTGTAGTAACTATTTGTAAAAAATGCATACAATTTATATGTAACTAAAATACACTTTCATTTACTTATATCTCCACTACAGATACTTGCAAGCACAAGAAAATTCCTCTACAAATAAAGAAAGACAGCTAATCAAAAAGTAAGTAATTTTTTGTTTATAAAACTTTAATAATGGAAAAAAGTAGTAAGAAATACTATGAAATTAAAATAAACTACTAAATGCTTTCATGTATTTATATCTCCACTACAGACACTTCCAGCAATCTCCAAAATTATCTACAACAACAGAAAAAATAAAGCTAATGACAAAGTAAGTATTTCAAATAATGACTTTAAAAACAATAGATATTATAGCTAATTAAAACAAACCCTTTCCCAATTCCCCTATCACCTACAACAAATAATTGAAAATGTATTAACATTACTTTTTATTTATCAACAGATATACCAACTCTATATGAAAAATAACAGCCAACAACGACCAAAAGAAAAATCTTTTCCACATCTACATCAAAATTGTAAGTATATATCAACAAATATATATCTTTCTAACACATTATTTCATTACATGATATTAACTTAATTATATCTACATTTTCTTTAGAAATAAAGACATCACCATGACTGAAGGAGCAGAATTCATCCTATCACAAAAAGGAAAAATGCTCCTATGGTACATGGGTTATGTCTATACGCAAGAAAGACAGAAAGATTTAAAAGTCTTCTGGAAATGTAGAAAATACTATGCTAACAAATGCTACGGAAGAGCCACAACTCAGGAAACTACTGTATTATCTGTCAATGAGCACAACCACCCCCCAAATATTACTGAAATTGAAATTAGAGGAGCAATAGAAAATATCAAAGAAGCAAGCACTAGCACAGAAAAACCCACTAGTGAAATATTAAAAGAACAGCTACTACAAATACCCCAACATGCATCTGGACAATTACCATCCATTGATGCATTAAAAAAATGATCATTAGACAAAAGAAAACCAGCTCCCATACCTATCCCTAAAACTTTCCAAGAAGTAAACATCCCACAAGAACTAAGCATTACCCATAATAAAGAGCCATTTATTTTCTTTGACAATAAAAACAGTGAAAAACATATAATAATGTTTGCCACTGCAAATAACTTAACAAAACTCCAACAATGCAACACTTGGATGATAGATGGCACATTTAAAATATGTCCTAAGCCATTTTATCAACTGTACACAGTACATGCTATGTACCAAAACACTAACATTCCCTTCATCTACTGCTTACTCCCAAATAAAACTCAAAGTACCTATCTAGAAATTCTCAACAAAATAAAATCAGAAATTCCAAATTACTTCCCACATAAAATAATAATGGATTTTGAAATAGCCATGATTCATGCTATTTTAAAGACATACCCCCATACATCTATACAAGGATGCTACTATCATTTTAATCAATGCCTCTGGAGATTTCTCCAAAAGTCAACACTGAGTGTAGAATACGTCACAGATAGCACCTTAGCATACAATATAAAAAAACGAATAGCCCTAGCCTATGTCCCTGTGACTGACGTACCAGAACACTATAACCTACTAATAGAGAGTCCATTCTACAAAAGAAATGAAGAAAAGTTAAGTCCACTACTGGATTACTTTGAGGACACATGGGTAGGGAGACTACACCGATCAGGCCACAGAAGATTACCAAAGTTCCACATACCATGGTGGAACGTGTACCTCAGTACCCTAAACAAAGAAGTCAAAAGTAACAACGCCGTTGAAGGATGGCATAACGCCTTCCAGGCAACAACAGGGAGAGGTACACCCACACTTCTAAAACTACTACAAAGGTGCCGATTCCGATCCTGGAGAAACCGGGTACGAACCGTCGGTCAGAGCGTTTTCTCCGTCCGACTCGTACCCGGGAAATAAACATTACAAAAATGCAAGTACGATTCCCACGGAAACACCATTTCAGTACGAATCGTAAAAAACACCGACCAACGAAAAAATACATACCAATGTGATCCGAGACAGCGCTGACGTGTCGTCGGGACGCATTCAGGCTGCGGTTCACGAACCAGGAAGTACGATCCGCACCGACGTCACCCCGCACGGATAAAATTCTCCGCCTGCCAAAAACTGCCGGGAAATCAGGACGACGCGCACAAGGAGCACCTGTATGCGACGGACAGCCATGGACCCGAACCTACGTGTCATCCCAGCCCTCATAGCAGTCCACCTGCTCTACAGGAACCGACGCAGACGCCGCAGAAGGTCAGAACAACACCCAGGGGCAAAGGGGGGGGGCAGGGGCAGGACACATAACCCCCACCCAAGTCACAAATTACACATGCCCTGGACATACCTGACCTGCAGGACCTGGTCACCTCGAGAGGGTGGGGGCGTGTCCAGCAACGCAAGCGTCCGCCACAATGGAAGTGGATGTTGAAGCGAACCGGCAACACAACAATACCGGTACGTACCGTACACATGCCTTAAGAGCGTGGGTACGGGTCGTACCATGCCCACCACTACGTCACCCCAACAATGGCGGTACAGCCCGTACCCACGTTCTAAAGGCCTGGGTACGGGCCGTACCAGCATTGTTGGGGTGATGTAGGGGTACGCGTGGTACGACCCGTACCCAAGCTCTGAAGGGCTGGGTACGGTGCGTACCCCTACGGCACACCATTGGGGGTCTGCACCGTACCCAGGCCTTCAGAGCGTTGGTACGGGTCGTACCAGGCGTACCCCTACATCACCCCAACAATGCTGGTACGGCCCGTACCCAGGCCTTAAGAACGTGGGTACGGGCCGTACCGCCATTGTTGGGGTGACATAGGGGTGGGCGTGGTACGACCCGTACCCACGCTCTTAAGGCCTGGGTACGGTACGTACCCAGGCCTGCAAATCGCGGGTACGGGAATGTACGGAGCGTACCCCCACCCGTGTATGAATGGAGTGTACCCCCACCCGTGTATGAATGTAGCGTACCCACACCCCACCAGTGTATGTACAGAGCGTACCCACACCCGTGTATGAATGGAGCGTACCCCCACCCATGTATGAATGGAGCATACCCACACCCCACCAGTGTATGTACGGAGCGTACCCACACCCGTGTATGAATGGAGCGTACCCTCACCCGTGTATGAATGGAGCGTACCCACACCCCACCAGTGTATGTACGGAGCGTACCGACACCCGTGTATGAATGGAGCGCACCCACACCCGTGTATGAATGGAGCATGCCTACACCCCACCAGTGTATGTATGGAGCGTACCCCCACCCATGTATGAATGGAGCGTACCCACACCCATGTATGTCCCGACCGTACATGCACAGACATAGGAGGGGTGGGTGCAGAGTCCTCCCAGCAGTGCCCAGACACAGGAGGGGTGTGTGCAGAGTCCTCCCAGCAGTGCCCAGACACAGGAGGGGTGTGTGCAGAGTCCTCCCAGCAGTGCCCAGACACAGGAGGGGTGTGTGCAGAGTCCTCCCAGCAGTACCCAGACATAGGAGGGGTGGGTGCCTATCACTCCCAGCAGTGCCCAGACACAGGAGAAGTGTGTGCAGAGTCCTCCCAGCAGTGCCCAGACACAGGAGGGGTGTGTGCAGAGTCCTCCCAGCAGTGCCCAGACACAGGAGGGGTGTGTGCAGAGTCCTCCCAGCAGTGTCCAGACACAGGAGGGGTGGGTGCCTATCACTCCCAGCAGTGCCCAGACACAGGAGGGGTGTGTGCAGAGTCCTCCCAGCAGTGCCCAGACATAGGAGGGGTGGGTGCCTATCACTCCCAGCAGTGCCCAGACACAGGAGGGGTGTGTGCAGAGTCATCCCAGCAGTGCCCAGACACAGGAGGGGTGTGTGCAGAGTCCTCCCAGCAGTGCCCAGACACAGGAGGGGTGTGTGCAGAGTCCTCCCAGCAGTGCCCAGACACAGGAGGGGTGTGTGCAGAGTCCTCCCAGCAGTGCCCAGTCATAGGAGGGGTGTGTGCAGAGTCCTCCCAGCAGTGCCCAGACACAGGAGGGGTGTGTGCAGAGTCCTCCCAGCAGTGCCCAGACACAGGAGGGGTGGGTGCCCATCACTCCCAGCAGTGCCCAGACACAGGAGGGGTGGGTGCAGAGTCCTCCCAGCAGTGCCCATGGAAAAAAAGGGTGCAGTACCCACAGATACAATGCCCACAATAGTCAGTCAGGTGCTCAAAGACCCTGCAGAACATGTAACATGTGTGCGAGGCTGGGAGTACACACAGGCATAGTGTGTAAAAGGGAACATGTCCACATGAAGTAACTTCAATATACTCCACACACAAGTACAGTGACCACCAAGGATGCCACAAATGATGCAGGTGGAGACATTGCCCAGCATGCATGGCCAAAGTAGAACAGATCCATCACACACCAAGGATATGTAGACACAGCTCAGCACAACATTTAGGAAACACCCTGCAGGGAAGATGTCAGGGTCCACAGAGGAAGGAACACACCTTGGGACAATGTCACCATGCAGTAAGAGCATACATGAACAAAGTTATTTGGCAAATACCTTGTGATGGCACACAGATACCAGGGTCCATCCCATGAGCAGCACACCACTACATTTGCCAGACACCTAACACGTTATCCCCACCCCAAACATGGAGCAGCACCACCAACAGCAATACCAGAAAAGCAGTAGTGTGCAAAGGGAAAAAAACATAGCTTTATTCAGCATAAAAAACGATTTGTAATTAAAAGTTGAATATGTACAAGGCCCATAGGGCAGTCCTTAGTCCAATTCCTTGTGGGGGACACATAGGGACGCATTTCCCCTAGCTTGCCTGCACAGTTCATACCTCCTTTGCTTCCACAGGGGGGGGGGGGCATCATGTGGGGGGAAGGACCAGGCACCGCAGGGACAGGAGGGGCAAGGGTAGGTGTTGTGGGTGCAGGGACGGAGGACTCCACCACAGGGGGTGGGGCAGCGCCAAAGGTGGAGGTCAGAATGGCGCTGCACACGGTTGCAAGGTCCCCCAGCGTCTCCCCTGCACCCGCAGGAACCACAGGCCCCAAGGAGGGGGGGGGGTCAGAGGGATGGGTCGCAGCGACACTGGGGGAGGGTGTGGAAAGGGGGGGGTCTCAACCACCCTGACCGGGGACTCCTTTGACCGCTTGCGGGGTGGTGTCACTTTGGGGCTCAGGGACAGAGCGGCCATGAAGGATTCTTTGGTGGAATCCTGGCCAGGAGAGCTGAGGGGAGTGGATTTGGAGGTAGTGGGTTGCGATGAATGTGGACTCCCACTGTGGCTGCGTGTCTTCCGTTTGCCCCCCGATCCAGTGGGTGTGCCTACTTCACCCTGTGTGTGCGTGACAGGAGGTGTGCGCTTGGCCTTCCCTGGTGGTGGGGTGCCTGTGTCTGGTGGGGTGCGTGCATGGCTACGTCTGGGTGTGCTTTGGACAGGCTTGGGAGTGGGAAGTGTGGATGGTGCAGGGGTAGGGGGGGGACGTAGCGCTGCAGGAGACCCACTGCTGCAGTCAGTGTTGAGTCAATGGACCTCAGCAACTGGCGTTGGTCAGACTGCGCAGCTGAGATGCCCTCCATGTATGCCTCCATCTGGGTGAGCACTCGTGTGTGGCCATGGAGGACATTAAGCATCGCAGTCTGACCAACCTGGAACTGGCGCAGGATGTCCACAGACTCGGCATTGGCGGCAGCAGTGGAGACAGGGGCAGGGGTGCGGTGCCTGGCAAGAAGGAGACACGTGGTGACCTAGCACGGCGGGAAGGGACCAGAACAAGTGGGAGGCAGGTGATGGGAATCGAGGGGGCGGGTAAAGATCGAGTGCTGCTGTCAGCTGTGGGAGCAGCCTCCGCCCCCTCTGGGAGATCAGCCTCGGACCCGTCAGCGTCATAGTCGGTGGTGTTACTGGACAGGTCCTCCGCCTCACTCCCCTCGGCCTCCGTGCCACTCGATGCGCCAGACAAGACAGCACTTGAGGAAATATGAATTTTGTGATCAGTTATGTCCCCTATCGTAGACCCCAACGGCTCCATGTGCATGCTATAAGTACATGTATGTTCCCTCCTGTTCCAGTTTTGAAGATGCAAATACATGTGCGTCCACCGTCAACATGTCCTCTTTCAGATCCGCCATGAATGGGTCAGATATTCCATTCCTAAGTATGAAAGGCCACCGACTTTATGTGGTTCACTTTCCACATTTTACAGATTCAGGCGAGTAGGCCCTGAATTCTGCCATCAAGCCTTTTTCTGCCTTCTGCCTCCGAGAGCTCCAGTCTGAGCCTGCATCTGTATCCATGAACTTTGTCCTACTCCCTGCGCGGCTAACGGTGCCTGATCCAGCCTGTTGCCTGCCAAAAGCTGTATTTCACCTTCAAGATTATCTGCTCCGCTCCTCATCCGATGCATTCCTGTCTAGTAGTTTAGGTAAACATTCTTCCAGCTACCGTGCTAAGGGCCAGGCCTCGCTGTCCTCATGCAAGTAATTCATAGCCCCTGTTACCATGGAAGATTCCTGCCCCCTCGCATCTCATGTAGACACTTAGACGCTTGTACACGCACTAACAGTCAGTATAGAATAGATTTCATCCTAGAGACCTTTCCTTGTGGATAATACAGTTCTTTAAACATAAGATATTAGATATGATTTTGGATTAGGTTGACATGACCCCCCAGACTTCTGTCTCCACATGTAGAGCTAAATGTCAAGTCCCCTTCACCCTCTAGTTGCACATCAATCACACGTCATGCGGCTGCGCGCGCATCTCTGCCAAATATTTCTGCTGACATTGCAGGATTCTCTTATGGATCCACCCACTTGTGACATCATGTTTAATGACGTATTTAGTTACGCCTATGTTAACGCCTTTTTTTCATTACGTATGTATATCATATCTGTATTATCAGCTGTTACGCCTCTTGCATCTGTCTTAATGTAATGCTTTCCATATAAATACCATTACTTGTCAATAATGTATTGCCTTCCTTCCTGAACCCTCATGGTGATGGAATGTGAAGCCTGCAGTTCGAACTGTAATTCCTTTGTAGAGGAATAAAGCCTTTTAGAACCTCTAATACCACGGATTCTGCCTCTTATTTTTACTGAGTTATTCTTACTAGACTTTACCGCATAAAAATAGTACCGGTAATGAAATATTTACCACATAAATTGGCGCCCGAACAGGGACACTTTCTCATCTCACGCGCCGGAGGTGCGTTGCAGGCCCGGTCTCCTGCCACAGCTGAACGGACAAAAACGCGTACCTGCAGGATTTCCTGTATTTCCCTCCGGCCAAGCGGGGGCGACTGAGGCTGCGATCAACACCCAGACGAGGCGGTGAGAAGTGCGAAGTATCCCGACCAGAGCCTAGCTGAGAGAGCAAGATCCGAGGTATACAGAGGCCCACCAGGTTCCGAAGTTCCGAGTCCAGTCGAGTCGAGTCCAGTCCGGTCCAGTTTCAGTTCAGTTCCGAGGCCTTCCGTTCCGAGCTACCCGGTGAGTACCATTGCCGGGGAGGCATTTAAACGTGCACATAGTCTGTGCCGGTCAAGACGGGTTTGGGTACACAAATCCGGTCTGCACTGTTTCAGCAGTGTATCTGTACTGTTTAGCAGTATATCTAGTATGTCTTGCATATAAATAAGTATTATTTAGTGTCAGTATTATGTCAGTAACTAGTTTTCTATTAGTTATCATTGTTCGTTAAACTGTTAAGTGTTAAATGTTTTAATACGTTCTATACATTGTGGTGTGAATGACTGTTCATTATTGTGTTTATTGTATTAAGTGTGTTCAAGATTAAGTAACCAGATCTAAAAATGCCGCTCTTTTCGAAATTAAGACAGATCAAAACTAGAAAAGGGGTACTTGAAGAAGCTGTTCCCATCCCACCTAGGGACACTCCAGGATACTTTATGTATCATAAGCATGGCCTAGATGCCGTAATATTTCTCGATTTATGGGTGGACTACACCAAGGATTTACCAGAAAGTCAGAGATGGCCCGCAGCGGGGACCTGGGATGCAGATTGCATCATGAGAGTAGAAGAAGAATTATGGAAAAAGAAAGCCAGACAGTCACAGAAAGATGCCATTGAATTATGGCGTAAAGAATCATATAGACGTACAGAAAAAGCGCTCAGACAGGAAGAGAAAGGTAGGGAGAATTCAAATAAAGCCCGAGAAAATCTATTAATTGAGGAAGGTACCCGAGTAAAATCAGAACAAATAGATAGACAAAGAAACACTCTTATGAATGGTATGTATCCTCTTCTGGCCGAAGGGTTACCTAAGGCTACCCCGGAAATACCAAAAGACTTGACTCCTCCATTGCTCCCGATACAAGCACATCCCAAAACACATCCTAAAACAGCAAAAGACGTTTTCCTTTCCTCCTATTTAGATGACGTAGCTCCCGAGTATGCTAATACCATACCACACACACCGCTTGCCGATGGTGTTCAACATCAAGAGCATCCGTCTGTATCCCCGCAACAACAAACTCCTACGCCCATCCCCACAGGTCCATCCGTTTCTACTGTTTTTCCCGCATCTACAATTTCTATCTTACGTCCAACGAATCCTTTCTTGCCCAGCACCTCAGATGGTGCTACAGGAGGTACGACAGACATGTTTGCCACCCCGCCGCGAAATAAACAGACCCTTAGAGATTTAGCACTCCAACGTACACCCCAACTAGCGACATCCGACATGTTTAAAGAACATCTTGTGGATTGTAGATACGATCCAGTGCCAGGTAAACAGGACAGATTGCTAATATCATCACTACGTATACGACGAGCTACATTGTATTTAATGACGATACCAGGAATGGTTGAACACCTAGACAATATATATCACTTTGTCCAAACAGGGCGAGGTCCAGAGAGTATTAACGAAGCTATGGAATACCAGAAAGTGGATGTACAAAGACAACTACTACGTTTTTTCATAAATTGCGTGATTAGGAACCAAGACAGGCCTGGGGCAGATCATGATACCATACAAAAACTTGCCAAATGGGGTCAGAACTAGGCCTGGGCAAAAATTTCGTTCCGTTCGCGGAAATTGCGATAATTTGACATTTTTGCGTTCCGCGGAGAGCGCGAAAATGTCAAAAATTCCGGTTTCCGCATGCTTGGCGATAATTTGTTTCTTGCTCGCGCTGTAAAATGATACATTCTCGCGCGCGCGCGATCGCCTTACCTGAATCCCTGCGTTCGCCGACAAGTTTTCTTGATCCGGTCGCGTTCTCCATGAGATGTTGTATTGTTTTTAGCCATTTGCGCTGTCTCGCGACAGTTCGCGCCCGCAGTGACGTCATGCGTCGCGCGATCACGTCTTTCTTCTCGCGATCATGCACCGCGAGAACAACTCAAAACAAGATGGCCGCGCCCGCAAGCAACCACATGGGTAAGTTGGCGACCCGCAACCATGCAGAAAATCTCGCGAACATGCCGGAAAAAAACTTCCGCATCTTCGCGATATTTCTGCTTGTTTGCGATAATTTTAAACATTCTCGCGATAATTTGCGAAGGTTAATTCCGCAAATTCCGCCCACCCCTAGTCAGAACATATCAGACGAGAAACATGATAAACAGGCGTGTATAATCGCCATGTATCGAAAGATCCGCAAGGAGGTAGAACGAATACATAAAGAAAGACGAGAAGCAGACAGAATTGAATCAGAGGGAGAGGAGGAGCAAGAATCAGAACAATTAGAAACAATAGCTTACGTAGGTAGAGGAAGACCCCATAATAATACTAGAGGCTTTAATGATCCGATACGTCCGATACGTCCAGAATGTAATAGACATTTTCAAACCCCTATGTTAAACACAAGATCCCCTGAACACCTATTCCAAGCCGCTGATAAATTACTCCGAGATCGAAGGGGGTACCACATGCTCGATTCCATGGACGAACAAGAATTAGCCAGGTCAGCAGTACAATGGGCTGACAGTCCCAGCAAATACAGTGATGATGCACTAGCACACACGTTTCTGAATCTTGCCCCGGACGAACAGCGTTTAGCTAGTATATACATGATTCAACACCTCCTTATATTATATAAAAGCCAACACTCCGATCCTGGACCCTTACCTGACATATTGACGGAACTACTCACGAATAAATGGAGAGGGTCAGGTACTGATTTAATTAAAGAAATTCTAGAATTTCGAAACCAGTATATAGCTTTCGTGTGCCCAGAACACGTTCCAGTTCCCACTATGGGAAGAAAAATGTGTCACATAGATAGACAGAATCCGTTACGCGAAGTACACCCAATCAGAGGTGAAGGTAATAACTTTACACGCGTGTTTGTGTACACGCCTATAACTAAAATTGAATTATTAGAAATGAAGAAAGTAGTACCCAGCCATGACAAGGATCCAGCAGGTTTCCACCGTGAGATAAAAGACATGTTACTCATGGGAGAGTATACCTACCCCGACATTATGAAAATATTGAAAGTGTTAATGCCTGCCGGTATTTACGAGAAACTCAAAGAAAAGGAATGGGAGGTGGGAGACCAAAAGATAGATTGGACAGCATTAGAAAACGAAGAAAAGGCCCGAGCTGCAGGATCAGGGCTTGGGGAAAAGACTTCAGCACTACCAGGATTACTAGTGCAGGTACTGCCACGTTTATTAACTACGAAAAAAGAAGACTGGGGTGCAATCTCAGCCTGTAAACAAAAGCAAGATGAAGACACTAGTGAATTCTATTCCCGATTTGAAAAATGTTTTGTATTAATAGTGGCATAAAAGCAAGTAGCGAGTCATATCCACATCTGTTTGTGACAAAATTAGTTGAAAATTCTCTGCCGCAAGTTAAGAATAGAGTATTGAAATTTGAGAGTACCTGGCAAGGTAACACACCGTCACAGATGTTACAGATGTTACAGTATCACCACAATAGAATTAGAGAAGAACAAGAACATGAACAAAGACGTATGAAAGATACAAAAATGAAAATGCTTGTTGCTCAGTCAGTTCCAGCTGATGGTCATCAAAAGGGTGATTCAACAGGTCCAGTTAAAGGGATATGTAACTATTGTAAACAACAAGGTCATTATATACACGATTGTCCAGTCCTGAAACATAATATTGCCACAGGTAGAACCCAGGAAAGACCACGTCCACCTAGACAGGATCAGAATCAACAACAAATCCCTCAGCATGCACAACCTAGGTCAGCTCCGCAACAACTAGCTCCGCAACAGACAGCTCCACAACAGGCCGTAGCACCACCACAAGCGCAGCCTATTGCTGCCACACAAGCAACAACGCAACAGATGTATCAGTATGCACAAGCAGATTATCCCGATTATCAGCGATACACATGAAATAGCCTGGAGAGGGAAGTTGGCTTACCCCTTATTGAGGTTCCTGTAGATCAAGAGGGACCTTATGTACATAGTGAACTATTAGGGGAAGACAGAAAGTTTTTACTTGATACAGGGGCAAGCAGAACAACTATACGACGCAGTGAAGTTCCAGGGGCACCCCTCTCAGGCTCACAAAATATTTCCCTTGGATTCTCAGGAAAACCTATAATTAATGAAGTAACGCAACCCCTTCCACTCACGGTTGGTCCATTGACACGAACTACAGATTTATTGCTTACTAAATCATGCCCAGAAAACTTGTTAGGTATAAAAACATTGAAAGCTCTAGGAGCTATAATATGTTGTTCTCCGGAAGGAGTACGACTATTTTTACGTGACTTTAAAGGTCACTACGTGTCCAGAGACATGGATCACCGGCTGCAGAGTTTACCTACACATTTATGGGCACAAGGCCCCACTGATGTTGGTTGCATGAACATTACACCATATCGAGTCACACTAAAAACAGGAGTAGTACTACCACGAATGCGACAATACAAGTTACCACCAGATGCTGTTGTGGCTTTACTGCAAATCATTGACGAGCTCATTGCACAAGGAGTGGTTGTCGAAACCGACTCCAATGTATGCAATTCCCCGATAATTCCGATTCTCAAAAGAACGGACCCAAAAGCACCACCAGTATATCGATTAGTTATTGATCTGCGCGAATTAAATATATGTATTGTACCACAATATCCTGTGGTTCCAGATATCTCTTCATTACTAACAGCTATTGACTCAGAAGCAACGTTCTTCACTGTAATTGATCTCAAGAATGCTTTCTTTAGCGTCCCAATAGATCCGGAAAGTCAATATTTGTTCGGATTCAGTTTAAATGGACGAAGTTTTAAATTCACACGCGCTCCTCAAGGATTCACAGAAAGCCCCAGCATCTATAGCCAAGCACTAAAACGAGAACTTGACAGTATCCACATGCCAGTTAACACTGCCTTGCTTCAATATGTCGATGATCTGCTGATCACCGCCCGAAGTGAACATGAATGTGAAATAGCGTCACTGACGGTTTTAAAATTTCTGGCCGACAAGGGGCACAAGGTGTCCCCTTCTAAACTGCAATTCTGTGTCCAGCGAGTTGTTTACCTTGGGCACTCGCTGTCCAAGGAGGGAAGACAGCTTACACCTGATCGCATCCAGTTAATCGCTAACATGCCACCACCCAAGACACAAAAGGAGGTGCGGGCTTTTATAGGTCTCACTTCATACTGTAGGCAGTGGATCCCTCAATATGCATTTCTAGCAAAACCACTCATCCAGTTGACAACACAGGAGGCAGCCACACCGACTGTCCTCCCTTGGACTCAAGAACATACACATGCTTTTGAAAGCTTAAAGAAAGCTTTATGCCAAGCACCTGTTTTAGCAACACCATGTTACAGTAAACTGTTTACACTCTTTGTTACAGAACGCGAAGGTACTGCCTTGTCAGTACTCACTCAGGAACAAGCAGGATCACACAAACCATGTGCTTATTTCTCTAGTACATTAGATCCAGTAGCTCAGGCTCTTCCTGCGTGCCTGAAATCGGTGGCAGCAACAGCTTTAGCAATCAGACAAAGCGATGCCATAGTGTTAGGACATCAATTGACAGTACAAGTACCACACGCAGTAGAGGTTCTCTTGAACCGCACACAAACACAACACTTGACTATAGCGAGACTCACCGGTTATGAATTAACATTGTTTCAGCCACACATAGAAATCAGACGTTGTAATACGTTAAATCCTGCCACACTGTTGCCAGTAAACGGAACAGATCCATTAGCACATGATTGTATTGAAGTCATTACTATCACAACGAAACCCAGACAAGACTTGACAGACATCCCTTTATCAGATCCAGACCTGACATTGTATGTAGATGGTTCATGTATGAGAACAAGTACAGGAGAGTTAGTGGCCGCTTACGCAGTCACAACAGACACTGAAGTCATTGAAACAAATTGTATTAACACTTTGTCAGCTCAAGCAGCAGAGCTCATCGCTCTGACACAAGCCTGTATTCAAGCTAAAAATAAGAAAGTCAACATATACACAGATTCACGTTATGCATTCGGAGTCGTCCATGACTTCGGCGTACTGTGGCGAGAGAGAGGTTATTTAACTTCTCACGGTGCCCACATCCAACACGGACCCCTCATTCAAGCCCTATTAGACGCGATTCATCTACCTACTGCAATATCGATTATGAAATGCAAAGCCCATACAAAAGTTACCGATATCATTTCTCAGGGTAATGACCTAGCTGACAGAACAGCTAAACAGACTGCTCAGAATCAGACTCACACAATTGACACGACAAAGACAATAGTTCTGACACCAACACATTGCATGACAGTTAAGGATCCCGCCCTTGATATAATTGACATACAGACACATGCTACAACAGAAGAAATAAAGAAATGGACTGAATTAGGAGGGATCCAAACGGATCAAGGATGGATGACGAAGGAAAAATCTATATGGTTTCTTCCCGACTCTATGGTTCAAGTCATCATTAACACAATACATAGTCCAGCGCACCTAGGAGAAAAAGCTATGCTAGACAGCATTCAACACATTTGGTTTAACAAACACTTGCGAGCAGCAGCCAAACAGAAAGTACGTACCTGTATGATATGTTGTCAGTTTAATCCAGGTAAAAGCATCCCCGTAGAGCAGGGTGGATTTCAACCTCCCGATCATGCTTTTGAAGTCCTCCAGATGGATTATATCCAGATGGAACGATGTCGAGGATTCAAATATGTTCTCGTAGTTGTCTGTGCTCTTTCCCGTTGGACAGAAGCCTACCCGGTTTCAGATTACACTGCCCCGACTACTGCCAAACAGTTAGTTCGAGAATTCTTCCCACGGTACGGTTTGCCACATGTTGTCTACTCAGATAACGGCCAGCCATTCTCATCTGAACTAATGAAACACGTTTCACTTCTATTAGGTTACCAATGGAAATTCCACTGTGTCCGACATCCCGAGGCAGCAGGTCTCGTGGAACGTCATAATCAAACCCTGAAAATTAGATTGTCCAAAATATGTAGAGAAAAAGGTGTCGATTGGATAGTAGCCTTACCAGTTGCACTCTTTTACATGAGAATGGTAGCACATTCTCGAACAGGGCTATCCCTGTACGAGGTGATCTTCGGTAGACCACCAAATATGTGGGGGACGCCTATACCTCGCAAAATCACTGATGTTGACTGTAATATGCTGACAGATTACCTGGCTTCCTTGATGTCTGCACTACAATCTTGTCGTTCACAGGTAGCTGCAGCTTTTCCCGATAACACTGAGGTGAAGCCCCATGACGTGGTTCCAGGTGACCTGGTTCTGGTACGGAATTTCGACCGGAAGACCCAACTGGAGCCTAGGTGGAAATCGCCTAAACTCGTTCTACTAACAACAAGGACAGCCGTGAAGATCGAGGGACGTAAAGGGTGGTTGCACTCGAGTCATATCAAGAAATTTTATGGACTACCGTCCAGTGTGAACACTCAGCCCTGCATTCCCTCACAGACAGACTCAAAGCTCCCCTTGGTTGAACAGACAAAAACTGAACTTTATAAACTGAAATTAAGGTCTAGCAAGTCAGACAATTTGATTGTTTAAGTCCTCTCCAAGGTGAATCGGTTGAATTTGTCTCTGACATGTATCCTCTAGACCGGAATAGAGAAAGAAATCAACAGATGCAGCTTAAAAAGCATGCGTATTGTAAATCACTTCGTAGTCATTGCACAGTAACACTATTAATTTTGTTTCTTCTAAGTTTTCTGATCATTATAACTAGTGTATTGCTTCATATGTATTACCCTATTTCTAAACGTGCTTACAATGTTACTGCTGAACATTCTTTTAGCGAATTACCTCCGCATGAGTTGTCTTATAGATTTGCGCTGCGCAACAACACATTCATTAGTATGTTACATCATTCCCATCAGACCAGCAATGCTACAAATTGTTGGATATGTGGCCGACTCCCTCCCTATCAGAACTATAAGGGAGTTTTGCCCCTCTTTCCATATCCATTCACACACAATGGCTCCTGTGGAGCATGGTTTAGTTTGATTAATTCCCTAGATTCAAATTCCGCAGTTTATCAAGACAACTGGGTATGGGGAAACCTGAACTTAGTTTTGCTTAAAGTCTGCTACCCTAATAAGGAGGGACTTCCCAAAAGAACAGGAACTGATCTAGAAAATGAAGTATATGGATTGGGTAATTTTACACTTAACCTCCTGATTCTGAATGTTGAATCCGAAGCTACACCAATCTTGCCCGCTATGTCAGTATTCCCAGTGAAAGGGGAATTATGTGTAAGAAAGAATGGTTCCATACACATGGGCCATAGTAAATGCACCACTGTGATAAAATTCAGTGATCAAGGCAAGTCTACATTTAGAGCTTCCCGTCATTCCTACTTCATATGTGGCCAGACCGCATATATACGTCTACCTCTAGATTGGGATGGTACCTGTTACATAGCATTCCTTCTGCCACCTGTTTTCCTAGCTCCTCCTGATTATCACAGAAATACCCATTTAGTACACAATAGACAGCAGAGAGATCTCCCGATTGTCGATTACACTGAAACGGCATGGGAGCAATATACAGATTTCAATAAAGGTTTCTTTCCCTATATAGGAACAGTCACTAATAGTAAACTGATACGTAGATTAACTAGAACCCTTGAAGCAGTAGTGAACGAGACTACTTCCGCCTTAGGCAATTTAACAGAAGAGCAGTCTGCTATGCGGATTGTTGTGCTTCAAAATCGTCTTGTCCTTGACGTCATCCTGGCCGATGGGGGCGGAGCTTGTAGGGTCATCGGATCAAGTTGCTGTGTTTTCATACCAGAAAACTCGCCGTCAGTATATAAAGCCATAACTCGCCTTCATAAGATTATAAGCCAGATACACCAGAGTCCAGGCACCTGGACTTGGTCCGGTTGGTTCTGGAGCGTGTTGTCAGCCTGGGGATGGAGGATCCTATCCTTCCTAGGTATTGGCTTTCTCATACTATTCAGTTGCTGCTTATGTCTACAATGTGGGCCAGCGATTTGTGGTCTGTGTGCCACATCATGTATCCCGCATCCAAGTTTTCGTTCAAGATCCCGGAAGAAGAAAGAAGAACAAATGATGCTATATGAACAGATCGATGGATTGATGAAGATCGATGTCTCCTGAGGATCCGTAGGGGACAAGGAGGGAATGAGGAAATATGAATTTTGTGATCAGTTATGTCCCCTATCGTAGACCCCAACGGCTCCATGTGCATGCTATAAGTACATGTATGTTCCCTCCAGTTCCAGTTTTGAAGACGCAAATACATGTGCGTCCACCGTCAACATGTCCTCTTTCATATCCGCCATGAATGGGTCACATATTCCATTCCTAAGTATGAAAGGCCACCGACTTTATGTGGTTCACTTTCCACATTTTACAGATTCAGGCGAGTAGGCCCTGAATTCTGCCATCAAGCCTTTTTCTGCCTTCTGCCTCCGAGAGCTCCAGTCTGAGCCTGCATCTGTATCCATGAACTTTGTCCTACTCCCTGCGCGGCTAACGGTGCCTGATCCAGCCTGTTGCCTGCCAAAAGCTGTATTTCACCTTCAAGATTATCTGCTCCGCTCCTCATCCGATGCATTCCTGTCTAGTAGTTTAGGTAAACATTCTTCCAGCTACCGTGCTAAGGGCCAGGCCTCGCTGTCCTCATGCAAGTAATTCATAGCCCCTGTTACCATGGAAGATTCCTGCCCCCTCGCATCTCATGTAGACACTTAGACGCTTGTACACGCACTAACAGTCAGTATAGAATAGATTTCATCCTAGAGACCTTTCCTTGTGGATAATACAGTTCTTTAAACATAAGATATTAGATATGATTTTGGATTAGGTTGACATGACCCCCCAGACTTCTGTCTCCACATGTAGAGCTAAATGTCAAGTCCCCTTCACCCTCTAGTTGCACGTCAATCACACGTCATGCGTCTGCGCGCGCATCTCTGCCAAATATTTCTGCTGACATTGCAGGATTCTCTTATGGATCCACCCACTTGTGACATCATGTTTAATGACGTATTTAGTTACGCCTATGTTAACGCCTTTTTTTCATTACGTATGTATATCATATCTGTATTATCAGCTGTTACGCCTCTTGCATCTGTCTTAATGTAATGCTTTCCATATAAATACCATTACTTGTCAATAATGTATTGCCTTCCTTCCTGAACCCTCATGGTGATGGAATGTGAAGCCTGCAGTTCGAACTGTAATTCCTTTGTAGAGGAATAAAGCCTTTTAGAACCTCTAATACCACGGATTCTGCCTCTTATTTTTACTGAGTTATTCTTACTAGACTTTACCGCATAAAAATAGTACCGGTAATGAAATATTTACCACACACTGCTGCCACTGGTGCCTGCTCCCTCCTCACGGTCCGTGCCAGTGTCTCCCTCGGAGTCCCCCGACGATGCTGTGGGCAAGGGGAAGAGACAGGAAATGATCAGACACCTGTATACATATGTCACATGAGTCAAATCTACATAGGTCACAGTGCATAGCCTGAAAAGCAACATGAGTAACATCTACAACATAAGGTACATATGTAGGCCCTGCAACACCCAGCTGGTTGACCCACCATGCCAGTGAGAAACAATGGAGAGCATGACCCAACAGCAAATTACTTGATATCAAATAGGACAGAGGAGCCAGGCTCTGGGGACAATCGTGCACAGCATCTGTACCACACAGCGTTGACAAAAAAGGGATGAGCAGGAACCATGTCTATTAACTTTTTGCACATGCTGCAAAGCTAATACATTAAAACATGCACAACATGACTGGGTCACTGCACCTTGAGTGTATGTCCGGACAAACATCACACACAGGCCAGACCTAGCAGGGAGACTTCAGATTTGGACATGTAGTGCTTGCCCGCACAAAGCACCCCCTACCTGAGACAATGTGATTGTGACAGAGGAAGTACTTACACCTCTTACTCTGGGATAAAAACACATGGCCTGCACTAAATCCTGATTGTACACAAACTACCCCTGGTGCGCCTGTCCACATATATCATTGACAATCAACCATCATCAGATTGTCGTTCCAAGACACACAGGCACTGCCCACTGTGAGTTTGCACAAGCAAAATTGGGTCACACTGTACAGTGGACACATGTAGCACAGTTTACGTCAATACAGATGAGGCCAGGGTACAATGTCACAGAGCCCAACCTATGCCGAAGACACAGAAAATGTCCACATAGATGGATGACACACATGATACCTAGGAAAAGGTGCCCCAGGGCACGGTAGTGGCCACACACCTCCATGGTCCTGGATGGATATGACTGCAACTGAAGCAACCGTCCCTGCACTATGCATTAATCCCACTCATGGACATCATGTCAGAGGGCACAACATTGGACATTCATGCTGGAAGGCAGTACACTTTAAAGACACACTCCTATGTTGGGACTCAGCATCAGTGCCAACTGACATGGACCCCACAATGACTGAACTGGCCAGGGCACAGCCAAGGTCCCAAAACGTGTTACACTCCACCCCCACACATGATGCTGCAAGCATTGGGCACTTGGATTGACTGCCAGCCTAGATAACCTTGTGCAAGAGTGACTACACACAGACCAGGGAACACATGGCAAGGAGGGGAAGGGAGGAAGAACAGCACCGGTTTACTTTGGGGAACTGGTTATGCACTGCACATGTAAACCCTGGCAGTGTATCCATGCAACTGCGCACTTCCAAAAGCTGGTGACACAGAACAAACACACATGTACCTACCCCCTTCCTGCTGCTGCTTCTCCTGTAAGCGCCTTTCCAAGTCGGGGAAGACCACCGCCAGCACACGCTTCTGGATGTGGGTCAGACGCCGGCACCCACGGTTCTTCCAGCTCTCAGGTGAGTCCCCCAGCAGGACCCGTGCAATCGTCCTCGTCCAGCACCAGATATCCTGCCAGCGTTTCCTCACCTGGGCTAGGCGCCGCTTCCGACCCTCCGTATTCCTCACGGCACTGACGGCTTGCTTCCATATCTCCCCCTTGGCATGGACGCCTACCTGTGAGGATGCAAAAGTGAGAATACTTTAATTCACCTGAGCAATGACACAGAGACACACATATTAACAAATTGTCTTCTTTGAACAGGCCATGGTATGCAGGCAACTCATTGCACATTTGTCATAGGGACATAATCCACTGTGGAAGGCAAAATGCACTACGTGGCATTGAAAGTACACAGGTGGCATGAGGGGTGCCACACAATCAATGATCCTGGATCACACTGTGCATCACAAGCTACACAAGGATTATGTACAGCACCTCATAGCAGTCACATGCCCCAGCCCACTGACGCTACCTCAGCAGAGTACACAGACACACACAGGCACAGGACAATCACCTGCCATTGCCAACTGCGGGTACAAACCTCACTCTGCCCATGTGCCACTAGACTGGGGGATGTCACAGGTGTGGGGCTGGCTCAGCACGGCAGTCACACAGCACTGCTCCCTGCTCACATCACATGGGCAGGGTATATCCATCCCTCATGCAGCTGGTGTGCAACACTCCCCATTTGCACTCACCCACATGACAGGGGACTTACACACACACCAATGTCCAGGGGACGAACGCATCATTTGGACACTCACAGCACAGGTACACTAAACAAACACACATCTATGGGTACTGTCGCCTGTCACACTGGGGGGACCACAGAATCACATCAGGACTGTAGCAACAACATTCCCAGGAGGAGTAGCCAGGCAGAATGTGGCATGCACCATGCATTGATTGTCATAGTAAGCACAATGCAAGTGAGGAGTGCACACAGGAACCACAGCATGCTCTGCATGGGAGACATGAGGACTTCCCCACCCTGTGACCCACTCCAAACAACATTGCATGTCTGTCACACAGGGACACAATGGCAGAAGTCACAGTCACAAAAAAGGGGCACAGTCTAAGCTAGTGGAGTCTGCACTCACCTGCTCCCCTGGTCGACCATACAGCATGGTGTACTGTGGGAGGATCACATCCACCAACGCCATATTCTCCTCCATGGTGAATGGCTGGGCCCTCTCCACAGACCTGGACATGGTGCCAGAGGAATCACGAGCAGCAGCAGTGTTGTGGAATGAAAGGATGTGCTGGCAAGTGCTCTCTCATGGGACCTGGCTGCCTTATATCTGCCTTGCTGGCCTGTTTCATTTACAGGAGTACAGAGTGATTGGTCAGTCACATTAGCATCCTACGTTTCCTCCAATCCCTTCAAACCTACCCCAGTGAGTTGTTTTGCATGGTTTAAAAATTGAGCATGATGTCAAGTCAACAACCACTTTGCAACAAAGTATATTGTTTCTATCCGACTGCTGCTGGCCACCTGATGCAATAATTCAAACTTTTAACTGGGTCTCCATGACAACCAGCATGCATTTAGGCCCTTATACTTGTCCCTCATGTGTGCCCTATGTTATTTCAATATTTACACACAGGTACGGTCCGTTCCATGGCCCTAGGGCACCCCAAATGCAGTGATACGGACCGTACACGCGTGTGTAGGGTCCCTATCACTATGGGAGTGCTGGCGTATGCGTACGCCACAGTGATATGGACCGTACACGCGTGTGTAGGGTCCCTATCACTATGGGAGTGCTGGCGTATGTGTACGCCACAGTGATATGGACCGTACACGCGTGTGTAGGGTCCCTATCACTATGGGAGTGCTGGCGTATGTGTACGCCACCGTGATATGGACCGTACACGCGTGTGTAGGGTCCGTATCACTATGGGAGTGCTGACATATGCGTACGCCATAGTGATACGGACCGACCCTACACACGCGTGTACGGTCCATATCACTGTGGCGTATGCATACGCCAGCACTCCCATAGTGATACGGACCCTACACACCCATGTACGGTCCGTATCACTGTGGCGTACGCATACGCCAGCACTCCCATAGTGATAGGGACCCTACACACGCGTGTACGGTCCGTATCACTGTGACGTACGCACACGCCAGCACTCCCATAGTGATAGAGACCCTACAAACACGTGTACGGTCCGTATCACTGTGGCGTACGCATACGCCAGCACTCCCATAGTGATAGGGACCCTACACACGCGTGTACGGTCCGTATCACTGTGACGTACGCGCACGCCAGCACTCCCATAGTGATAGAGACCCTACAAACACGTGTACGGTCCATATCACTGTGGCGTACGCATATGCCAGCACTCCCATAGTGATAGGGACCCTACACACGCGTGTACGGTCCATATTACTGTGGCGTACGCATACGCCAGCACTCCCATAGTGATAGGGACCCTACACACGCCCTCAGAGCGTATATACGGTGCGTTTCACACCTGACAGTGGTGACAGGCGGCACACAGAAAGGAATTGAGCTGTCATACTTGGCCAAGGCTGGACTTCAAGGCTTTGTCTGTGCAGTACTACATGTGTTGGGCACAGGTGGGTCAGGCTGTGATGTGGCACTATACTCCTGAGGTGTGAAGCTAATAAAAGTATGATGAGCTGTGTACACATGTCATGTGTGATGGTGCCCTATGTGCCACACATCTCCTTCACTCCTTTGACATGTGTGCATGTAGTACAGACTTGTTGAGCCATGTGTCACTGGCATGGCACAGTCACCGACACCCGCAAATGTCCCCTGATGCCAGGTACACGGAATATTACCCCTGACATGTGAATGCCCGCGTTGCACGCTGTAACTATGTCATGTGTGTGTCATGTGTTCCCATAGGTTTGCTGTAGGTGTTTGGTCAAATGCATCTGCAGTTGCTGCAACCAACATGTGTCTGTGTGTAGATGGGCATGGCACACTGTTACGCACACCAGCACACATGTGTAATCCGACGTAAGGTGTGTATGTATGCATCGACACGGAGTTTCAAAACAAGGACATATCTGCATACTTTCAATGTATGTGTGATCAGTCTTGACATATAATCCTTCATGGCAAGGTGTGTGGTCTGTCCTTTTTCTATGACATGTGACCTGTGCCTCTAGTGTCTGTAACTCCTGTAATGTGTCTGCCTGCTCACTTACACTGGACCACAGCTAGTTTCATGGCATGGCATATTGAGGTTGAGAATCAACGTTTGTAGCTGGCTCTTGGTAGGAGTGTCACCTGCCTGGCATACGTGTCCAGGGCATATTGCACAGACCTGACTCTGTATGTAGCATATGTGTATTGCCTGTTGAACATGTGCTCAGTACATTGACATTGGTGGTGTACTGTACTCACTCTTCGTTGTCCCTTCTAATTCACTGCAGGGCTCCGCCTCTCCCTCGACCAATTCCGGACTTGGCTGACCTTAGGGAACATGACTGTATACGCCGCTACAGCTTCCCCCAACGTTTGATTGAGGACTTGACGACACGGCTGGCACCACACCTCCAACCGCTACACAAGTATCCTACTGCACTGACACCCAAGATGAAGGTGATGGCAGCCCTACAGTTCTTTGCCACGGGTACCTTTCAACATACCATTGCCCATGTTGGTGGCATGTCCCAAACCATGTTCAGCCGTGTTCTGCATGATTTTTTTAGAGGCCATGTTGGATCACCTGGATGAGTTCATAAAATTCCCAGCTCCTGAGCAGTTGACAGGTGTCAAGCGTGAGTTCTATGCCCTGGGAGGGATGCACCATGTCATTGTTTCCATAGATGGAACACATGTGGCTTTGGTACCACCACAGGCACAGGAGGTAGCGTATAGGAACCACAAGCATTACCACTCCATTAATGCCCTTGTGTTGTGTCTTGCCAACATGGTGATTTCACATGTCTGTGCTAGTTTTCCAGGATCAGCACACAATGCCTACATCATGAGGCGTAGCAGGGTGCCTGAAATGATGCTGCAGCTGCGCAACGAACGAGCATGTATTGTTGGTGGGTATACTCTGGCAGTCCTGTATTGAACGTCATCTCCCTGTCTTACTGCTTCTCCTGACCCACTGTTGTCCATGATGTTTCCATGTAGGGGACGCTGGCTATCCCAACATGCCATGGCTGATCACGCCTCTCCGCAACCCCAGCACGGCTGCCGATCACCGCTACAACAACGCCCATGGGCGGACCAGGCGAGTGATAGAGAGGACGTTTGGCCTCCAGAAGAGCCGATTCCGTTGCCTCCACAAGACCGGTGGCGCACTCCCATATGCACCAGTGAAGGTCTGCAAGATCTTCCTCGTGTGCTGCATGCTGCACAACATGGCAGTGGAGAAAGCTGTGCCACTCATCCTGGATCCAGATAAGCAGGACCATCCACCCGTGGAGGATGAAGGGCTTGGTCACGAGGCAAGTGATGTGGAGGAGGAGGAGGAGGCGGTAGAGGACATCCAGAGTCGGCTCATACGCAACTTCTTTGCTTAGTGGTGAGTTCCAGTGTCTGAGTGTGCACTCATTGGGCCGTGTGTGGCATGTGTTGCAATGTGTGTGTCCATCTGCATGTCTGCCAAGTGAGTCAGAGGTGTGATTGGATGTGTCACTCGAGTGATGGTGCAATGGAAGAATATTTTTCCAGAGTCATCATTGTCACCTAGCATGTTGACAACCTTATACGTGTCGAGTACATGTACATGCATGCGGATGTGCTTCTTTTGGCTGACTTCTGGTGTGTCTCTCATCCACAGGTACTTGCGCATGCTGTCTGCTGGTGGCATTGTTGTGCTCCTGCTATTCCTCATGAACACAGCAACATGTGCTGAATCAGCGTTACATGCACGGACACGTTTGAAAATCTCCTTAGGGTAAGGGATGCAGCACGGCTTTTTGGGAGTGGTATTTGTTTTGAATGTGTGTGCACTGCTCCTGTTCATGTTTGGATACTTTACATACATGTAGAATCACCATGGGGCACATGACATGGAGCTGAATTCACCTGAATTGATGGTAAGACTTGGTGACAGTCATCTGTAATGGGATTGTGGATTGTGATAAAGCCATCAATGTGTGCAACACTGCCCTCAGAAACATACGGGTTTCACCGGGTTGACAGGGTGTGTGAATTCCCCATTAGGGGCCCAATGGTGTATAGCAGCCTCTCCATGAGCAGCAGGGGGTGTTTAGCTGTAACCCGTCACTTGTGTGCCAGTGCCATGTCAAGTCAAGTCAAGTCAGATAATTTATATAGCGCTCTACATACCCAGAGGGTCTCAAGGCGCTTGGAGAAGGGTGGGGAAATTACTTGTCGAATATCCAGGTTTTAATTTGCTTTCTGAATGCTAGGTGGTTCTGAGTGAGGCGAAGGTGAGTGGGAAGTGTGTTCCAGGTTTTAGCCGCTAGGTAGGAGAAGGATCTTCCCCCCATGGTGGTTTTGTTGATGCGAGGTACAGCGGCAAGGGCTTGGTTGGAAGAGCGAAGTTGGCGGGAGGGGGTGTAGAAGGAGAGTCGTGTGTTGAGGCATTCTGGTCCAAGTTCGTAAAGTGCTTTGTGTGCGTGGGTAAGGAGGCGGAATGTTATCCTCTTATTGACGGGGAGCCAGTGGAGGTCTTTCAGGTGACCAGAAATGTGGTCTTTACGCGGGATGTCTAGTATGAGTCTGGCTGATGCGTTCTGGATGCGTTGGAGTTTTTTCTGAAGTTTTGGGGTGGTACCGGCGTAAAGGGTGTTTCCATAGTCCAGGCGGCTTGTAACCAGTGCGTGGGTGACCGTTTTTCTAGTTTCAGTGGGGATCCAGCTAAATGTTTTTTTGAGCATGCGAAGAATGTTGAAGCAAGATGATGAAACGGCGTTGACTTGTCTGGTCATCGAGAGTGAGGAGTCCAGGATGACGCCCAAGTTCCGTGCGTGGTGCGTCGGGATGGGTGCTTTTCCAAGGGCCTCTGGCCACCAAGAGTCGTCCCAGGCAGAGGGGGAGGTACCTAAGATAAGGACTTCTGTTTTGTCTGAATTCAGTTTCAGACGGCTGTGCTTCATCCACTCGGCTACTTCTTTCATTCTGCATGTAGATTGGTTTTGGCGGTGTTAGGGTCTTTGGTGAGTGAGAGGATCAGTTGGGTGTCATCAGCGTAGGAGATGATGTTGAGGTTGTGTTGGCGAGCGATGGCCGCAAGGGGGCTCATGTATACGTTGAAGAGGGTGGGGCTGAGTGAAGATCCTTGTGGCACGCCACAAATGACTTCAGTGGCATCTGACTTGAATGGTGGGAGGCGGACTCTCTGAGTTCTTCCTGTAAGGAACGAGGTGATCCATTCCAGAGCTTTTCCTTGGATACCGATGTTTCTGAGGCGTTGTAATAGGGTGCTATGACAGACTGTGTCGAAGGCTGCGGAGAGGTCGAGGAGGATGAGGGCGACTGTGTCTCCATTGTTCAGTAGAGTTCGAATGTCGTCTGTTGCAGCGATGAGTGCGGTCTCAGTGCTGTGTTTGGCTCGGAAGCCGGACTGTGAGGAGTCGAGGGATCTGTTGGTTTCGAGGAAGGCGGTGAGCTGGTTGTTGACAGCTTTCTCGATGACTTTGGCCGGGAATGGTAGGAGCGAGATGGGGCGGTAGTTTTTGAGTTCGGTGGGATCTGCTGTGGGTTTTTTCAGAAGGGCGCTGAGTTCGGCGTGTTTCCAGCTTTCCGGGAAGGTGGCGGAGTTGAGGGAGCAGTTGATGACGTCTCGGAGGTGTGGTGCTGTGATGGAATCTGCTTTGTTGAAGATGTGGTGAGGGCATGGGTCTGTGGGGGATCCTGAATGGATGGAATTCATCAGGCGGATGGTGTCCTCAGTGGAGATTGGGTTCCAGTCGTTAAGGATGTTCAGGGGGGGTGGAGGTATGGCAGAAGGTTGGGTGGGTTGGTCTCCGGATTGGTTGTCAAAGCTCTTGTGGATGTCAGCGATTTTGTCGTGGAAGAACGAAGCTAGGGAGTCGCAAAGTGTTTGAGAGGGAGTGATGTCGTTGGAGTTGGCAGTGGGGTTGGTAAACTCTTTGATGATGTTGAATAATTCCTTGCTGTTGTGGGCGTTGTTGTCTAGTCGGTCTTTAAATGAGGCTTTCTTGGCGGTCCGGATCAGTTGGTGGTGGATGCGGGTGGCGTTTTTGAAGGCGTCCCTGGTGCTGGTGTTTGGGTCTTTTTTCCAGGCCTTCTCAAGGGATCGACAGAGTTTCTTGGATTTCTTAAGATCATCGTTGAACCAGGGGGCGTTTTTGCTGCCTAGTTTGATTTGATGTTTTTTCAAAGGTGCTAGGTTGTCGGCGCTGTTGGTTAGCCATTGAGTGAGGTTGATGGCTGCTTGGTTGGCGTTCGAAGAGTGGGCAGGGGGGTTTTGAAGAAGCGATGAGGAGATCTGGTCGATGGTGATTTTGTTCCAGTTTCTTCGCAAAGTGGGTTGAGGATGATGTGGGTTGTGGTCTTTTTGTAGGTAAAGTGAACGCAGCTGTGGTCCGTCCAATGGAGAACTGTGGTGTGACTGAAGGAGATGTGTTTGCTGGAGGTGAGGATAGGGTCGAGTGTGTGACCTGCGTAGTGGGTGGGGGTATTAACAAGTTGCTTGAGTCCGAGGTTGGCGAGATTGTCCAGGAGGGTGGTGGCGTTGCTGTCGTTGCTATTATCTAGGTGAAAATTGAGGTCTCCCAGTAGAATGTAGTCCTCGGAGGGGAGGGCGTGTGGGGTGATGAAGTCAGTGATGTCTTCAGTGAATTGTGCACGGGGTCCTGGTGGTCTGTAGAGTAGGGTGCCTCTTAGTGTGGTCTTGGGGTCGGTGTGAATCTGGAAGTGAAGGTGCTCGGCGCTAGCGAGGTTGATGTCTGAGCTGGTTGAGATGCGGATGGAATTCTTATGGACGATGGCGATGCCTCCTCCAGTTTGCTTGGTGCGGTCCTTACGGATGATCTTGTAGCCTTCCGGGATGGCAATGGTGATGTCTGGGGCTGAGGAGGCGTTCATCCATGTTTCTGTTAGGAAGGCGACGTCCGGAGAGATGGTGTCTAGTAGATTCCAAAGGTCGATGGCGTGTCTGTGGACCGAACGGGTGTTGAGCAAGATGCATTTAAGGTGGTTGGTGTCGGATCTCTGTTTGGTGTTAGTGGATGAGGAGTTGGTCTTGGTGCCGTCATACTTGCAGGAGTTGCATGTGAACGGTCCATGGGTGTGTCCAGGAGCGGCTTGGGCGCAGTTGGGGAGTTGGCCGGGGTTTAAGGCTAAGAGGGTGGAGGCGTCGTATGTAGTGCGGGTGGGGTGGGTGGTGGTCTGGCGCTGGGCGCGGGCTTGGCGCGGACGGGCGTAGACGGGCTTACCTTTGGCGCACCTTCGGCACAACTGGGGCACGACCGCTGCGCGTGAACGCTGCGCGCGAATGCATCTGTCATAAGTGGATGGGGAGGGGGGGAGGGGCGCGGGAGGGTCAGCAGGGAGGCAGGAGCGGGGAGGAGCCACGGGCTGGGAGTGGAAGCAACAACAACAACAAAAATGGCCTCTTAATGAGAAAACGAAACGGGGCACAGCCGAGGGTCGGCAAGCACAATTAAATAGTTATCAATAGCAGTCTCATGCACAGAGCAGCGCAACCGGCACCAAAAGCGAGCACCTTTTTCACTAATGAATCAATATCCAGCTGTCTAGCAAAGAGAAGTGAAAGTTAATTTAGCGCAGGTAGGGCACTGAAAAGCGCTTAGCGGAAACAATACCAGGCGGGGTCCAGCAGGGTATCAGGCAGCAATGAGGTAGGCAAGCTGGCAGCAGGCGTGGGAGCGTGGGTGAGCGACCGCTTCGGGACAAGCCCAGGTGGTCACAGCGCTAGGAGGGGAGGAGGGACGCTCTTACTCTGTCTGTGGGTGGGAGGGTCAGCAGGGAGGCGGGAGAGGGGAGGAGCCACGGGCTGGGAGTGGAAGCAACAACAACAACAAAAATGGCCTCTTAATGAGAAAACGAAACGGGGCACAGCCGAGGGTCGGCAAGCACAATTAAATAGTTATCAATAGCAGTCTCATGCACAGAGCAGCGCAACCGGCACCAAAAGCGAGCACCTTTTTCACTAATGAATCAATATCCAGCTGTCTAGCAAAGAGAAGTGAAAGTTAATTTAGCGCAGGTAGGGCACTGAAAAGCGCTTAGCGGAAACGATACCAGGTGGGGTCCAGCAGGGTATCAGGCAGCAATGAGGTAGGCAAGCTGGCAGCAGGCGTGGGAGCGTGGGTGAGCGACCACTTCGGGACAAGCCCAGGTGTCACAGCGCTAGGAGGGGAGGAGGGACGCTCTTACTCTGTCTGTGGGTGGGAGGGTCAGCAGGGAGGCGGGAGCGGGGAGGAGCCACGGGCTGGGAGTGGAAGCAACAACAACAACAAAAATGGCCTCTTAATGATAAAACGAAACGGGGCACAGCCGAGGGTCGGCAAGCACAATTAAATAGTTATCAATAGCAGTCTCATGCACAGAGCAGCGCAACCGGCACCAAAAGCGAGCACCTTTTTCACTAATGAATCAATATCCAGCTGTCTAGCAAAGAGAAGTGAAAGTTAATTTAGCGCAGGTAGGGCACTGAAAAGCGCTTAGCGGAAACGATACCAGGCGGGGTCCAGCAGGGTATCAGGCAGCAATGAGGTAGGCAAGCTGGCAGCAGGCGTGGGAGCGTGGGTGAGCGACCGCTTCGGGACAAGCCCAGGTGGTCACAGCGCTAGGAGGGGAGGAGGGACGCTCTTACTCTGTCTGTGGGTGGGAGGGTCAGCAGGGAGGCGGGAGCGGGGAGGAGCCACAGGCTGGGAGTGGAAGCAACAACAACAACAAAAATGGCCTCTTAATGAGAAAACGAAACGGGGCACAGCCGAGGGTCGGCAAGCAAAATTAAATAGTTATCAATAGCAGTCTCATGCACAGAGCAGCGCAACCGGCACCAAAAGCGAGCACCTTTTTCACTAATGAATCAATATCCAGCTGTCTAGCAAAGAGAAGTGAAAGTTAATTTAGCGCAGGTAGGGCACTGAAAAGCGCTTAGCGGAAACGATACCAGGCGGGGTCCAGCAGGGTATCAGGCAGCAATGAGGTAGGCAATCTGGCAGCAGGCGTGGGAGCGTGGGTGAGTGACCGCTTCGGGACAAGCCCAGGTGGTCACAGCGCTAGGAGGGGAGGAGGGACGCTCTTACTCTGTCTGTGGGTGGGAGGGTCAGCAGGCAGGCGGGAGCGGGGAGGAGCCACGGGCTGGGAGTGGAAGCAACAACAACAACAAAAATGGCCTCTTAATGAGAAAACGAAACGGGGCACAGCCGAGGGTCGGCAAGCACAATTAAATAGTTATCAATAGCAGTCTCATGCACAGAGCAGCGCAACCGGCACCAAAAGCGAGCACCTTTTTCACTAATGAATCAATATCCAGCTGTCTAGCAAAGAGAAGTGAAAGTTAATTTAGCGCAGGTAGGGCACTGAAAAGCGCTTAGCGGAAACGATACCAGGCGGGGTCCAGCAGGGTATCAGGCAGCAATGAGGTAGGCAAGCTGGCAGCAGGCGTGGGAGCGTGGGTGAGCGACCGCTTCGGGACAAGCCCAGGTGGTCACAGCGCTAGGAGGGGAGGAGGGACGCTCTTACTCTGTCTGTGGGTGGGAGGGTCAGCAGGGAGGCGGGAGCGGGGAGGAGCCACGGGCTGGGAGTGGAAGCAACAACAACAACAAAAATGGCCTCTTAATGAGAAAACGAAACGGGGCACAGCCGAGGGTCGGCAAGCACAATTAAATAGTTATCAATAGCAGTCTCATGCACAGAGCAGCGCAACCGGCACCAAAAGCGAGCACCTTCTTCACTAATGAATCAATATCCAGCTGTCTAGCAAAGAGAAGTGAAAGTTAATTTAGCGCAGGTAGGGCACTGAAAAGCGCTTAGCGGAAACGATACCAGGCGGGGTCCAGCAGGGTATCAGGCAGCAATGAGGTAGGCAAGCTGGCAGCAGGCGTGGGAGCGTGGGTGAGCGACCGCTTCGGGACAAGCCCAGGTGGTCACCCATGGATTTCCAGCATCTGTGGTGCAAAGGGGGGTGCCAGTGTTGGTCCCACGTGTTCATCCACATGACCTGTGTATGTGTTGACAGAGTTGCATTAGCATTCCGACACACATGAGTAATAAAGGTGTCCCTCTGCCTCCAAGATGCCTCATCTCTGTCAATGGTGGTCTGTTGCCACTGTGCATGCGGCATATCTGGCATTGTTCTCAGAGATGGTGCATATGAGTCTATGTGTAGAGTAGCTAGATGCAAGCTGTTTGTCAGGGATTAGAATCTGTATTGTGCATGATGTCCATGGCTGTGTAGGTATTGTGGCATGTCAGTATCCACGACGGCCACTGTGCTGCATGTGAATCCATTGTGTGTGTGAGTGCCATGTTGAACCAGACATTCCTTCCTTGACATACACCTTTTGCATAGTTCCTTCCTGAGGTCCTTGTCTTTGTGTGCTACTTGTGGCATTGTTTTCTTGACATGGCGCATGCAGCTGCAGGCCCTGCATCAAGGGCACCCAGTGTCCACGCAAACGAGCTGGTGTTCATCATGGATTGCTTGCTGACATGTGCTATGCTGATCAGCAGCATCTGTGCCTCAGGCGGCAGCACACTCTGCATTATGCACAAGATCCCCAGTTCCATCAACCTCAAGGCAAGAGGGAGACCATCCCCCAGGTCAACTACGACATCCGTGTCTAATCCTACCCTGCACTCTACGGACATGTGCGTTACAAATCCCATGATACTTGTCCACATCCAGGGTGCATCTGCACAGCTCTGCTTCTACATCCGGCGACCAGGCCACATCAACGTCCAACAGAGATGGGGGGAGTGGATCACTGCCAGCTGCAGGATGACCTTCTCAATCCACGCACACACTCAGGATGCAGCCCACAACAACAACACAACCTTGTGGCACTGTGATCCAACACCCCATTGTGCTATCTCCATGCATCCAACCTTGCCCGGCCCACCATTCTCCACATCCACCTGACTCAAGAATGCAGGACATGGTTCTGCCACGTGTCTACACATACCTGGGACTCCCACCCCAGGACACTCCACATGATCCCTGACCTCTGCGCATGACTGTTGCTCTTCTAAATAGGTCTGTAAGCACAGTTGTGCGGCCACCCCCTCAGCTGGTTGGGCCCATCACGGGTGAGTATTGTGCTCCATGTCTGTCTTGGATGATACATTGTGACCCATGTGTGTCCTGTGCCAGACTCAGACCCCAGGGTATGGATGGTTGGAGTTACTACTGAAATCAGGCATGGTTTGACTTTACAACACACACATGTAGTGGAATAATGCAAAATGACGGCATCATCTGGTGATTGTGATGATTTTTATTTGTGGTGGGGCACGTGTTTGGGGGGATGACAAGAGGTGCTTGGCGGGAGTGTAGAATCCAAAGTTCACAGGGGGAGTTGGTATCCTTGCCATTGACAGTCATCAGAGTCTATGCCACAGTCTTTGTCTACATTGGTCAGACAGTGACCAGCAAGGCCATGTGGAAGAGAATGTCATTTGCTGATGTGCTGCTGTTGGGCCAGAGGGCCAGGTGCCAGGCCAGGTGACCTGGGAGATGGTGATGTTCCGCTGACTCTCACGGTCTTTTGCGTGGACGACCCACCCTCCTGCGGGGACCCTCAGTAGCAGGCTGTGAGGATGCATGGGATGCTCCGTCGGATGAATCCTCCTCCTCCTGATCCCTCCCAGTGGGTGGTGATGTTCTACGCCTGGTGGCACAGGGAGGGTTGCCCATGTTTTCGGCAATCCGACGGAGTACACGGGTCATGTCCGTTTGCACCGCCACGAGCTCAGCCAGTCTTGCCTCCATCCGTCCTTGGTGTAGCTGTTGACTGGCATGTTGCTCGGCCTGCAGGGTCTTCATCTCCTCGAGGGTGGACACAACCTGGCTGATGCCCCTGGTGTCACGCCGGTATGAGTCGAGGATGGTGCTGACGTGTGACATTACCGGTTCCTGAGCCAACTGGTCAGGTTCGCGCCTCCGCCGTCCTCCACTCCCACCACCCCTGCCCACTTGCGCCTGGCCTGCCGTTGTGGGCACATCGGGTCTCCGGGACCCCTGAGGGATGGCATTTGCGGTGTCACCTGCCTCCTTCTGGGTGCCCGGAGCACCTTGTCCCCCGTGGACAGACTGGCTGTGTTGTTGTGTGCGGGCAGGGCTCCTGGGTGTCTCCTGGGATGTGGCAGGAATGGGGGTGGTGGTTGGCACAGTTGTACCTGACGCAGGTGCTGCAGGTGGTTGGACACCAGAGGGGCCAGGTTGGTCTGGGTCATCCACGGAGTGGTGAGAGTCGTCGCTGCCAGTGGTGTCCTCTTCACGCAGAGCCTGGTCCTGTGAGTCTTCCCCCCCAGTGTTGAGGGGAGATAGACGACGTTGACTTGTGTGTGAGAGAGACAGTGTTAATTGTGTTACATGCAACATCCATGTTTCATTCATTTTTGATTAGGCACAGTTCCTCTGGGTGGTTGGATTTGGCTAGCATTCCTCTCACAGTGCACTTGTGCATGGGTATGTCCCTTGGCCACAGCTTTTGACACTTTACCTATGTGTGACACAATCTTAGTTGATGCATCTTTTGGGAATGCAGTCAGCAGTGTAGTGAGCGGGCGTAGCAAGCCATGCAGAGCCGCCTTACGTGTTGCACTGTACGTGGCCAAATGGGGTTTTTTCCATGCGATTTGAGAATGCAGGTAGGTAAATTAACAATTAGTGACAGGGTTCTGACAAACACAGTGGGTGGGTATACTGGGTGTAAGGTTCTGTTTGTGCCTGCAGCACGGATGTGCTTGTGCACAGATTGACACATGGCCCAGTGTTTATCAAAGGTTGAAGGGGGGGTTCACGCACTGCCAAACCTTGTCTACATGTACACAGTCCACCTGCTGACGAGCGGACATGGCCGCACCACCCAAGGGTGATTTGGTCTCCCTCTGTCTCCTTTCTCCCTCCCTCTGTCAGCCTCCTCCCACTGTCCGTCTCCCTCTGTCTCCCTTTCTCCCTCCCTCTGTCAGCCTCCTCCCACTGTCCGTCTCCCTCTGTCTCCCTTTCTCCCTTCCTCTATCAGCCTCCTCCCTCTGTCCGTCTCCCTTTCTCCCTCCCTCTATCAGCCTCCTCCCTCTGTCCGTCTCCCTCTATCTTCCTTTCTCCCTCCCTCTGTCAGCCTCCTCCCTCTGTGCGTCTCCCTTTCTCCCTCCCTCTGTCAGCCTCCTCCCTCTGTCCGTCTCCCTTTCTCCCTCCCTCTGTCAGCCTCCTCCCTCTGTCCGTCTCCCTTTCTCCCTCCCTCTGTCAGCCTCCTCCCTCTGTCCATCTCCCTTTCTCCCTCCCTCTATCAGCCTCCTCCCTCTGTCCGTCTCCCTCTATCTCCCTTTCTCCCTCCCTCTGTCAGCCTCCTTCCTCTGTCCGTCTCCCTCTATCTCCCTTTCTCCCTCCCTCTATCAGCCTCCTCCCTCTGTCCGTCTCCCTTTCTCCCTCCCTCTGTCAGCCTCCTCCCTCTGTCCGTCTCCCTTTCTCCCTCCCTCTGTCAGCTTCCTCCCTCTGTCCGTCTCCCTTTCTCCCTCCCTCTATCAGCCTCCTCCCTCTGTTCGTCTCCCTCTATCTCCCTTTCTCCCTCCCTCTGTCAGCCTCCTCCCTCTGTCCGTCTCCCTCTATCTCCCTTTCTCCCTCCCTCTGTCAGCCTCCTCCCTCTGTCCGTCTCCCTTTCTCCCTCCCTCTATCAGCCTCTTCCCTCTGTCCGTCTCCCTCTATCTCCCTTTCTCCCTCCCTCTGTCAGCCTCCTCCCTCTGTCCGTCTCCCTCTATCTCCCTTTCTCCCTCCCTCTGTCAGCCTCCTCCCTCTGTCCGTATCCCTCTATCTCCCTTTCTCCCTCCCTCTATCAGCCTCCTCCCTCTGTCCGTCTCCCCTTCTCCCTCCCTCTGTCAGCCTCCTCCCTCCCTCTGTCTGTCTCCCTGTGTCCACCTCTGTCTCTGTCCCTCTCTCTGCCCCTCTCCCTCCCTCTGTGTGTCACCCTCTGTCACCTCAGCCCAGCTTCCTGGGCACACACAGTTTGCAGGTCTTGCAAAGGCCATTGGCTTGTTCATGTGGGTTTGTTTCTTCTCTGCCGGCACCCATTGGGCGGAGTGTCTGAGTCTGCGCTGCTGCTGTGGCGGTGTGTGCTGACACTCTTTCAGTGTGCTGCGTCTTCATTGGCTGCTGTTATGTGCAAATTGTGCCTTCATACCCATGTCGTCCTGCAACGCGGCCACCATTAGCAGGCCAAACAGTACTGTGTGGGGACACACTGTTTGTATGGCTGTGCCCTAAGCCATATGGGCTGAGGGCATTGTTGTGTGCTTCAGAGTTGCTCTATGTTAGTTTTGAGGCCCACCCTCCCGGCATCGGGGACATCCTGTCTTGTGTTGGTGTTTTGTGTGGCCTGTGACTTGGCATGGCCTTGCTTGGGGCATGGGGCATGGAGGCGCTAGTGGCATGTGTGTGTTTTTGGAGTGTGGTTGTGTCCGGTGCTGGCTTTGGGGGGGTTGCGTGCATGATTGGTATTTGGGTTGTATATGGCGTTCCCCCCATGTGAGGTGAGTTGTTTGTGTACTCACCAGGCTCTCGGACTCCTTCTAGTCCGTCTACTCCCAACGGCGGCAGCGTGGCCATCACCTTCTCCTCCCAGGGATGGTAGTGTACCGGTCTGCGGGGCGGACCTCCTCCAGTGATGTTGGCCTTGTTGTGCTCGTCCGTCATTTTGCGGCGGACCGTCCTCCGCAGATCGTACCACCTGGCTTGGAACTCATGCCTGGTCCTTCTGGTGGCCCCAACAGCATTCACGGAATTGACTATCCTCTCCCACATGGCAGATTTTTCTGATATGCTGGTCCGTCTGACCAATGTTCCAAAGAGCTGTGGCTCGACTCTGATGATTTCGTCGACAAGGACCTCCAGCTCGTCCTTTGTGAACTTTGGATTCTTGTTGGTGGGCATGGTGTGGGGTGTGGGTGTGGATGGTTGTGGGGGTGTGGGTGTGGATGGGTGTGGGTGTGGATGGTTGTGGGTGTGTGTGTGTGTGAATGTGATGAGGGTGTGTGAAGGAGTGCAAGTGTAAGGTGTATTGATGGTTGTTGGACCCGGCCTCGTCACATGGCTCTACTGGTCCCCACACCACCTAATCTGGTACCGGCAGCCCCAATCCCCCGGCCTAACCGATCCTTTCCACCAGAACACATGCACCCAACCCGGACATCCTCGTCCATGGCCTCTCTCCCTTCGGCCACCCCACTTCATGCACCAAGATGGCCGCCCGGCCCCAGCGCGACCCGAGCCTAGAGGCGCCACTCGGGCTGGAGGACATCACGCTTCCAGGGGATGAGAGAGGGAGGAGCAGTTTCTATCGCACCTCTGAACTCCCCTGGGACGATGGGTTTCGATCGGCCCTCCGGCCTCCCTGAGGGCTGGCTCCACGCCTGCTGGGTGTCTGGGACTCCTCCCGACCCGGCCCTGAAAAGATCACAAGACAATGGCAGGAAACCCCGACAAGCGACCCCCAGGTGACAAGACCCCTGCCTGCACAGACTCCGGACATCAAAGAGGGGTCGACCTATAACAAGGGGTGCTCTGGGACTGTCCGGCAGATTCGACGCTGGAACAACGAGAGCCTGCTGACGTGGTCGCGGCTCCTGGAACTTAGAACCACCTGAGCCCTGCTGAGTGACTCACGGCTCCCTGAAGATCGTAAGACCTCCGAACTGTACCTGAGCCCTGCTGAGTGACTCGCGGCTCCCTGAAGATCGTAAGACCTCCGAACTGTACCTGAGCCCTGCTGAGTGACTCGCGGCTCCCTGAAGATTGTAAGACCTCCGAACTTGTACTTGAGCCTGCTGAGTGACTCGCGGCTCCCTGAAGATCGTAAGACCTCCGAACTTGTTCCTGAGCCCGCTGAGTGACTCGCGGCTTCCACAGACTCCACCGGCCCCGCCGGACCCCACGACAACCAGCCTACCCCCCAGCTCGAGGATTGTGAGCTGTGCGCCGGGTACGCCCTTGCCTTGAACCTTGTACCAGAGACTGTCCCGCTACCCCCTATCCCTTCCGAGACTCATTGAGCCCGTGCTCTCCTTGTACATATTTGCAGTGCTAACCTGTTTGATAAAGATTGGTTCCTAAGAACGCACGGTGTGGTGTTTCTGTGTCGTGTGGTGCCAGAAGTACGATCCTCGATACGAGATTTCTCCTCCTGAGGAGTCTCCCGCCAGTGCCCGGCTACGATACTTTGAGGGTGGGTCTCAGGGTAGTCAGGACCCCCTTTCCGGGCTCCTCTGAGGTCGCCGTCTAACATTGGTGGCAAGCGACGGGATTCGGGCCCATCACCGAGAGATCGTACCGTGAACAACGGACGCACTACCGACAAAGATGGCAGAAGGAAACGCCATGATCCCCGCAGAAATCAACGCCAACAGGGTGTTCCAGGTGGAACAACTAGAAGAATACACACACAAAGAACTAAAGCAATTCTGCAAAGAACTTAGAATCGCTACCACCGTTCTCAACACCAAGGAAGATTTGCAGAAAGCACTGAAAGCCTGGGTGGATGCCGGGGCCTCCCGCCCGGAAGACACGGGGGAGCGCCCCGACGAGGCCGAACCCCCCCAAGGCGAAAGCAGCAGCAATCAGGTGCGAGGCATCGTACCAGACGGGGGTCTATCCCCGGAAGAACTCGCGGACAGAGAGAGAAGCCGCAATCACGAACTCGAGTTAGCTAAACTCAAAATCGAAGGCGAATTAAAGTTAGCGGAGAAAAAGCTAGCAGTAGAGCAAATGCGCGTGCAAGGCGAGCTAGAAGAGAAGAAGCTCCAACGGGAACACGAAGGAAGAAAGCTCCAACTAGAGCACGAACGCAGCTTGAAAGAAATCGAGCTCAAGGCCAGAAGTGAGGAAGGGAGGCCCCCGGGAAACCGAGAGGCGACCTCCCCAGCTCTCCCAGAAGGTCCACATCCCCAAGGACGTGGTCAAGGAATATGACCACGCCATGACCTCCCATCGGGTCCCGCAGAAGGACTGGGGGGCAGGGTTGTGGGGACGGTTTCTGAGCGAAGGAAGAGACACCCTGCTCGACCTACCCCTCTCTCTGCAGACCTCCTACAGCCACATGAAAGAGGCTCTACTCACAAGGTACGGTCTCACCCCCGAGATGTACCGTCAGCGATTCCGGGACTGCAGGAAAATCCCGGGCACCACCTGGGTGGAATATGTAAACTTTTTTAGTCGGGCCTTCGATGGGTGGGTCAAGGGCAGCAAATTTACCACCCTTGAGGAACTCACCGACCTCCTGTTGTGGGAACACCTGGCTGCGAACTGCTTTGTGGAACTACGCCAGCATCTGCTTGACAGCAAACTCACCGATCCCAGGAAGCTGGCGGTGGAAGCAGACCGCTGGACCAACACCCGGGTCACCCGGGGCATGGTAGGAGAATACCCCCGAGCCAGTCAGGGACCACCCCGCCAGAGAGGAGGGGGGAACCAGGGAGGCCAGAGAGAGTCCCAGCCGAGTCCCCCAAAAACCCAACCTCCACCTTTCCCAGCGCCCCCCCCCACCAGTAACCGGACCCCCCAGGAGACGGGGACACAGGGTAACCGTCACTTGTTTCCGTTGCCAGAAGCCCGGGCACTACGCCAATGACCCAGAATGCCCCACGGCCACCCAAAACACCCCTGCAAGACAGATAGCCAACATAGCTCTGGGGGAGGAGGTTGAGGAAACCGGGGAGTGGGAACCCGCAGCCATGGCCCTCGTATCCCTGGGAGATAGGGAGATGGTCCCTGGTAGCCTCCTGCCCTCCAACACGAAGAAATACGGGCAGCTCGTCAAGATCAATGGCCACCAAATAGAGGCCCTGCGGGACACCGGGGCCAGCATCACCGGTGTCCTCAGGCACTTAGTCCCCGAGGAGCAGATCCTCCCCAACGTCTTTTGCCCAGTAATTTCCGCCGATAATAGAGAGAGTATGTGTCAGGTAGCTCTGGTGCCGTTTGAGTGGGGTGGGGTGATAGGTAAGCTGAGGGTTGCCGTAAGAACCTCCCAGCCGGTCGACTGCCTCTTAGGGAACGACCTGGAGAGTTCTCCCTGGAAGCACGTCGAGCGCAAGGCCCACCTAGAGATGATGGGGCTCCCCGAGTGGGTGTGCGCCACCACCCGATCCATGTCAGCTTGACTTCCCCCCCTGGGAGAAGTCGAAGACGCCCCGACCGAAGAAGTCAGAGCAGTAACCCCCGAGGGTCCTCCCGTCCCCCCACCGGAAGGGCCCGTCGCCAGCGACGAGCCCTCACTGTCCGACACCGCCCCGGTCCCCGAGTTAGGCGATCTACCCGAGTTGGCCCAATGGCGTCACGAGGGCGGGCCCACCCGGGAGGAGTTTTGCCGGGAGCAAGCCACTTGTCCTTCCCTGGTCGGACTACGGCGCCAGGCCGAGGGCCACGCCGCAGGCGACCAAACTGGAACGCACCGAATTTTTTGGGAGAATAGCATTTTGTACAGTGAGCAGAAGTCGGTGGAGCTGGGATCCGGACGGGTGCTGGTGGTACCCCTCCGCTTCCGAGACTTCCTCCTGGGCTTAGCCCACAACGTCCCCCTCGCCGGCCACCTGGGTCAAGACAAGACCTACAGCCGTCTCGTGACCCATTTTTACTGGCCTAGAATGAGAGCAGCTGTAGAAGCCCACTGCAAGTCCTGTCCCATGTGCCAAGCTAGTGGGAAGAGTGGGGGGAAGCGCAAGGCTCCCCTCCAACCCTTCCCGGTCGTCAGTACCCCCTTTGAACGAGTCGGGATCGACATCGTGGGGCCCCTGGACCCCCCCACCTCCCAAGGTCACCGGTTCATCCTGGTCCTGGTAGATCACGCCACCCGATACCCTGAGGCGATCCCCCTACGCACCGTCACGGCCCCCGTAGTGGGCCGGGCGCTGATGGGGATCTTTTCCCGGGTAAGTTTCCCCCGCGAGGTCGTGAGCGATCGCGGAACTAATTTTATCTCGAAGTACATGACGTCCCTGTGGCAACAATGTGGAGTGTCCTACAAATTCACCACCCCCAAGGGAACGGCCTAGTAGAAAGGTTTAACAGGACTCTGAAAGGGATGATCACCGGCCTAGAAGAGCCCCTCCGGCGTAAGTGGGACGTCCTGCTCCCCTGCCTCTTATTCGCTTACCGAGAGGTCCCCCAGAAGTCCCTAGGGTTCAGCCCGTTTGAGTTGCTCTATGGGCACCCCGTCCGAGGTCCCCTCAGCTTGGTTAAGGAAGGGTGGGAGGCGGCACCCCAGACCACCCCACGAGATGTGTTCCACTATGTTTTGACCCTCCTGAACCAGACCAGGAAGTTCCGAGCACTGGCCGAGGCCAACCTAGAGACAAGCCAAGAAGAGATGAAGCGCTGGTACGACCAGAATGCCACTCTGGTCGAGTTCCAGCCGGGCCAACAAGTATGGGTCATGGCCCCCATGAAGCCAGGCGCCCTCCAGGACTGGTGGACCGGGCCCTACAAAGTGATTGAGCGGAAGAGTCAAGTCACATACTTGGTGGAGGTCCAGTCGCCTCGGGATCCCCTCCGGGTCCTTCACGTGAACCGCCTCAAGCCTCACTTCGTGCGGACAGAACTGAGCCTCCTGCTGGCCACCGATGACGGGGCCGAAGATGAGTCCGATCCCCTCCCGGACCTCCTGTGTGTCAAGGAGCGGGATGGCTCCGTGGAGGGAGTAAACCTCTCCCCAGCTCTCACTGCCCAGCAACAAGAGGACTGCCGCCAGCTACTAGGACAATTTGCCGACCTCTTCTCCCTGATCCCCCGAGTCACCGACTGGTGTGTCCATGACGTGGACACCGGGGACAGCCCGCCGGTGAGACACCGAGCATACCGGGTCCCAGACCGGGTCCGGTCCTGCATTCAAGCTGAAGTCTCAAAGATGTTGACCATGGGGGTGATCGAGCCATCTGACAGCCCCTGGGCCAGCCCAGTGGTCCTGGTCCCGAAGGCAGCGGCCCCCGGTGTCGCCCCCGAGCTCCGGTTCTGTGTGGACTACCGGGGGCTCAATGACGTCACCCGAGCCGATGCCCACCCCATTCCACGAGCCTACGAACTCATTGACCGACTCTAGGCAGCCCGGTTCCTCAGCACCTTCGACCTCACCTGCGGATACTGGCAGATTGCGCTCACCGAGGGGGCCAAGGAGCGGTCCGCCTTCTCCACCCCAGATGGGCATTACCGCTTCCGCGTAATGCCCTTCGGAATGAAAAATGCCCCGGCCACCTTCCAGCGACTGGTGAATAGAGTCCTGGCCGGGCTGGAACAGTTCAGCGCGGCCTATCTAGACGACATCGCCGTTTTCAGTTCCGAATGGAGTGAGCACCTCCAGCACCTCCGGAGGGTGCTAACCACCCTGCGCCAGGCAGGCCTCACAGTAAAAGCCAGCAAGTGCCAAATTGGGCAAGGATCAGTAGTCTACCTGGGGCACCAGGTCGGGAGTGGCCAGGTCGCCCCTCTACAGCCAAAGATCGACGCCATCGTGGCCTGGGTACCCCCCACCACCCAAACGGAGGTCCGAGCCTTTCTGGGCCTCACTGGCTACTACCGAAGATTCATCAAGGGGTATGGCAGCCTTGTCGGCCCCCTCACAGAACTCACATCCAAAAGACAGCCAAAGAAGGTGCACTGGACGACTGCCTGCCAGGAGGCGTTCGATGCCCTAAAGAAGGCCATGTGTACTGCCCCCGTCCTCCAGGCTCCCGACTACTCCAAGGAGTTTGTAGTCCAAACCGATGCCTCCGAGCATGGCATTGGGGCCGTCCTGTCCCAGGTGAATGACCAAGGCCTAGACCAGCCCATCGCCTTCTTCAGCCGGCGGCTGTTGCCCAGAGAACAGAGATGGAGCACCATTGAACGCGAAGCCTTTGCCGTGGTTTGGGCGCTCAAGAAACTACGCCCTTACCTGTTCGGCACCCATTTCAAAGTCCAAACCGACCATCGGCCCTTGCGATGGCTCATGCAGATGCGAGGAGAAAACCCCAAGCTACTGCGGTGGTCAATCTCCCTCCAGGGGATGGATTTCACCGTAGAACATCGCCCTGGTACGGACCACGCCAACGCTGACGGCCTCTCCCGGTTCTTCCGCCTCAGCGAAGAGAACCCCCCAAGATGATGGGCAGTTCTCTCCGGCTTTCAGCTGGGGGGGACGCGTGTTGGACCCGGCCTCGTCACATGGCTCTACTGGTCCCCACACCACCTAACCTGGTACCGGCAGCCCCAATCCCCCGGCCTAACCGATCCTTTCCACCAGAACACACGCACCCGACCCGGACATCCTCGTCCATGGCCTCTCTCCCTTCGGCCACCCCGGGCCCGCGTGCCCACTTCATGCACCAAGATGGCCGCCCGGCCCCAGCGCGACCCGAGCCTAGAGGCGCCACTCCGGCTGGAGGACATCACGCTTCCAGGGGATGAGAGAGGGAGGAGCAGTTTCTATCGCACCTCTGAACTCCCCTGTGACGATGGGTTTCGATCGGCCCTCCGGCCTCCCTGAGGGCTGGCTCCACGCCTGCTGGGTGTCTGGGACTCCTCCCGACCCGGCCCTGAAAAGATCACAAGACATTGGCAGGAAACCCCGACAAGCGACCCCCAGGTGACAAGACCCCTGCCTGCACAGACTCCGGACATCAAAGAGGGGTCGACCTATAACAAGGGGTGCTCTGGGACTGTCAGGCAGATTCGACGCTGGAACAACGAGAGCCTGCTGACGTGGTCGCAGCTCCTGGAACTTAGAACCACCTGAGCCCTGCTGAGTGACTCGCGGCTCCCTGAAGATCGTAAGACCTCCAAAATGTACCTGAGCCCTGCTGAGTGACTCGCGGCTCCCTGAAGATCGTAAGACCTCCGAACTGTACCTGAGCCCTGCTGAGTGACTCGCGGCTCCCTGAAGATTGTAAGACCTCCGAACTTGTACTTGAGCCTGCTGAGTGACTCGTGGCTCCCTGAAGATCGTAAGACCTCCGAACTTGTACCTGAGCCCGCTGAGTGACTCGCGGCTTCCACAGACTCCACCGGCCCCGCCGGACCCCACGACAACCAGCCTACCCCCCTGCTCGAGGATTGTGAGCTGTGCGCCGGGTACGCCCTTGCCTTGAACCTTGTACCAGAGACTGTCCCGCTACCCCCTATCCCTTCCGAGACTCATTGAGCCCGTGCTCTCCTTGTACATATTTGCAGTGCTAACCTGTTTGATAAAGATTGGTTCCTAAGAACGCACGGTGTGGTGTTTCTGTGTCGTGTGGTGCCAGAAGTACGATCCTCGATACGAGATTTCTCCTCCTGAGGAGTCTCCCGCCAGTGCCCGGCTACGATACTTTGAGGGTGGGTCTCAGGGTAGTCAGGACCCGCTTTCCGGGCTCCTCTGAGGTCGCCGTCTAACAATGGTTGAAGTATGGTGCAGTGCGTTGTCTCTGGGGTCTGGCAGCAGTGGATCTGTTGCAAAGGATCATGGTTTGTGTGTGTTGGGCCTTTTTATTGGTCCATTTGTGGGTGTGGCTGTGTTTGAACTTTGGGTCGGTGTGTTATAAGGAGTGGTAGTGGTTTGGGCCTCTGTTTAGCTGTTTGTCAGTTGCAGGTCAGTGTACAGGATGTATTTGGCCTTGTTGGATATGTTTTGTGGTCTTGACTCTTCTTGTGTTTTTTTGGTTTGTCCTGGTTCAGTAGGAGTGTTTTTTGCGTCTGTACGGTGCGTACATGGGCCATATTGTTGTACAGTGCTGTCCTTTGCTATGGCTTAGTACGACTCGTACATGCCCGATGTTGGGTGAGGGTGCTGGTGTGTGGGCCTGGGGTAGGGTGCGTACGAACACGGGCAGGGTGTTGGTCCGCACCGTCCATCGGTGGTGGTGTTTCGCACCGTACATACAGGGGGGGCTGGGTGTAGGGTCCGTACATACACGGGTGGGGAGTTGGTACGCTCCATGCATACACGGGTGGGGGTACGGTCCGTACATACACTGGTGGGGTGGGGGTACGGTCCGTACATACACTGGTGGGGTGGGGGTTCGGTCCGTACATACACGGGTGGGGAGTTGGTACGCTCCATGCATACTCGGGTGGGGGTACGGTCCGTACATACACTGGTGGGGTGGGGGTACGGTCCGTACATACACGGGTGGGGAGTTGGTACGGGTACGCTGCATGCATACACGGGTGGGGGTAAGGTCCGTACATACACTGGTGGGTGGGGGTACGGTCCGTACATACATGGGTGGGGTGGAGGTACAGTCCGTACATACATGGGTGGGGAGTTGGTACGCTCCATGCATACATGGGTGGGGGTACGGTCCGTACATACACTGGTGGGGTGGGGGTACGGTCCGTATATACACTGGTGGGGTGGGGGTACGGTCCGTACATACACTGGTGGGGTGGGGGTACGGTCCGTACATACACGGGTGGGGAGTACGGTCCGTACATACACTGGTGGGGTGTTGGTACGCTCCATTCATACACGGGTGGGGGTACAGTCCGTACATACACGGGTGGGGAGTTGGTACGCTCCATGCATACACGGGTGGGGGTACGGTCCTTACATACACGGGTGGGGAGTTGGTACGCTCCATGCATACACGGGTGGGGGTACGGTCCGTACATACACAGGTGGGGTGGGGGTACGGTCCGTACATACACGGGTGGGGTGGGGGTACGGTCCGTACATACACAGGTGGGGGTACGGTCCGTACATACATGGGTGGGGTAGAGGTACGGTCCGTACATACACGGGTGGGGTGGGGGTACGGTCCATACATACACAGGTGGGGGTACGGTCCGTACATACACGGGTAGGGAGTTGGTACGCTCCATGCATACATGGGTGGGGGTACGCTCCATGCATACACTGGTGGGGGTTTGGCGCGTACATCCGCGGCCGGGGGGCGTTTTGCGCGTACCTGCGGGATCTGTGGTGGGGTGTTCGGCCCCTATGCGGGCACGTGTCTCCATGGTTGCTATGGGAGTTCGGTCCGTACGGTGTTTTTTCCATACAGTTGTGAATTCGAAAGGACGGGAGTGATCGTACTTGCGCGGTCGGACTTCATTTTTCCGATTCGTACGGTAAATCGTCCGGGGATGTGTCGGACACAATTTCCGACCCGAGGACGTGTGGGGAAATTTTCCCGATGTGATTCGTATGGAGTTTTTCCCATGCGAATCGTACTTGGCAGTTTGTACGCTACTTGTACGATTCGGACGGAAAAAAGTCCAGATTCAATTCGGACGGGGGACATTTTTCCAGGATCCGAATCGGCACCTTAATATCCACTGGCCGAGGTCTTGCTGAAGCTATTGACTTTTGGCGGAAAAGCTTGACGCAGGAAAAATTTGAATTTCACATCCCAGAGAAAGTCCCTCAGTGGCGGAATACTTTTCGTGCCTTTGCCTTGTGAAGATTTCTACCTTCAGACTCAGACACGTTTTCGGATTTGGATTCTACCCACAGGGCTAGTCTTCAGGACTGTAGATGAAGAGACCTCCACGTGGTTGGACACCTTCTCAGTGAGGCCCTGTTTCAGAGGAACATAGAGAAAGCAACCTGAATCCTTGGCCGAGGGACGATGAATTTCTTCAGATCGGCTTGACAGGTTGGTCTCGGTCCCCCGCTGGTTCTCAGAGCAGAAAGTTGGCAGCAAAACATTTCTAAGTCCTGCTTTCAGTAAACACTAGAAGGAATACACTTTCACACCAGCCAAGGATAAAGGAACTTGCATTTGGGGGGCATTACTCAATCCAGCAGATGTCAGCAGCAGGGTACAGGCCATGTTCAGTTTGAAAGGGCACCTAGACAGTTGCCGGAAAAGTCCATTAAAGTTTCTTTGAATATACATGCCACAGGATAAATTCAGTGGTTTAATAATGTGAATAGGGCCTGTGTTGAATTAGGATGTCCAGAAATTTGTGATGCATCCTTAGTTACTCAGAAAGGCGTTACAATTTGGGCCAAAAGAGCTTTTTTTTCTTTTTAAGTGTATTACAGAGGAAGTACCTAAGCTTAGAAAAACCTCAGTTAGATTGCATTGTCTTTAAAATAAATGACCTTTACAATGGAACCTTACTTATGCTGAGTCTCATCCTTGCACAAAAGAAATATTAGGCTGAAGATAGTGAATTAGACACTGTCCTTTCTTAGGTAATGAATATTTTCTGAAACACCCCGCTCTTTTCCCTGATATAATAATTCCTTACAAACTTCAGAGTACCTTTTGCCATTCTACTGCCATTCTAAAGTTATGTGCATCAAATTTCTCATATCGTTCCCCAAGCGCACGAATTTTAGAAGTTGTAGACCAGCTTTTTTTCTACACCAGCTAGGTAGTTATACAATCACTGTTTTTTCATGTGCAGCGGTCAAAATTATAGACATGCATTAAATTAACATTAATATAGTTTTTTTAAATATTGTAACGCGTAATATTTGCTCAAATGTAAGAAGCTGGATGCTTTGATTATATTAACTAAAGCAGTTTTGAATTTGTGTTTTTATAGTTAATTATTATCGGAAATAAACCAATATAGATTGATTGATTGGCTCAAGCCATTGATAAATGTGCCCATCAGTGATTTGGGACACTCGTATCTTGCTTACTAGACTGCAAGGAAAGGAATAGAAAGAGGACACATAGTGGAACAATACAGTAAACATTGATGTTGGGTTGTCGCAAAGCAAAGGATCACGTCTCACAGTAAAAAGAGATCTACTAATAACACCCCCTTCTGATGGTGCTCTTATGTGTCTCAATAAACATCATGGTGAGCAAACGTCCACCCAACAAAAAGATTGATGCACAGGACTTACTCAATTTTAGTTTAATTTTATTGATTTCCCAATTGCTGTGAATAAAAATATCAAGCGTAGTCTTATTCAGATTTCCATGAAAAACAGTTTGGTTCATTTGCTTCAGACCTTTGTCATCATTCTTCTGTGACTAGTCGACTTCCAAATAGCTGCAGCAACTTGTGTCACGGAACTTGTGCCAAGCTGTAAATGAATTCATCTAATAGATTTTATACTGACATTTTTGCACCATCGAAACAAAATGTTGCTTGATCGAAGCGTCCTACTCCACGTCCCAACAAGCTGATTGCCCCCTTTTAACATTATACAAAGTCATATACCTGTGCCATTGAAGCAGGCATGGCCACCAAAGTAAAAGATTTGTTTTTTTCTAAGGACAGCTGTCTCTTAAAAGCCAATCGGCAGTGAACCAATAGTGAAGAGATGTCATTAGCTTGTCCCTCGCATTCTTCGTACACCACATGGGGTTTGGGATGTGGCTTTAAGAAAAATAAAAGTGAAAAGGACTGATCGGCACAACTGATGAAAGGCGAATACCCCCTGTGATGGGGAATGTGTGGATGAATTGTGTTGTACTCTACCCTCCACTGATACTGTGGAGAGCAGTGTCTGCTCATGGTAGGTGGAATGTGTATCTGCAACAAATGATAGACGGAATGCTGAATGATTCAGACATAATCTCCCAGTCAAGAGATCTGGGACCGGTTTCAGAGTATGTCACCCTTCATCAGCTAGGCTAGCTTTCATCCAGTGGCATAGTGACCAAGGGACCAATGTCTGGGCATACCCATCCACTTAGGGCGAAGAGTGTATCTGCAACAAATGATGGACGGAATGCGAAATGATTCAGACATTTTCCCCCAGTCAAGAGATCTGGGTTAAATCCCTCATTATTTTGCCCACTACGCAACCCCAGTTTGGACCCAGCCATATGCAAATCAGTCTTGACCCTGTGCCTCATGGGAACAGTCTAGACCGAACTGCCAAGCCAGGTCCTCCCTGGACCGGAAACAAGCATCCTGGGACCGGTTTCAGGGTATGTCACCCTTCATCAGCCAGGCTAGCTTGAATCCAGTGGCACAGTGAGCAAGGGACCCACGTCTGGGCATACCCATCCCACTGAAGGCGAAAAGTGTATCTGCAACAAATGATGGACGGAATGCTGTATGATTCAGACATTCTCCTCCAGTCAAGAGATCTGAGTTAAATCCATCGTTCTTTTGCCCACTTGCTCACTGTGCCACAGGGTCAAGACTGATTTGCATATGGCTGGGTCCAAACTGGTGTGGTGTGGTGAGCAAAAGAATGATGGATTAAACCCAGATCGTTGTGACTGGGGGTAAATGTTTGCATTTCCCATCATTTGGTCCATCAATTGTTTCTTTTGCAGATTTTGACCTACAGCTGTCGTGTTTTCTTTGAGGCTGGCTCAAGTAAACACCATTATCGCTTCTGTCATGTTAGTCACTGGCTCATGTATGATGTGTGCGAGGGAAGTTTATGTTCTACCTGACTTGCACTGTTGATGCTGAAGTGGTACTTGTTGGGTGAGTGTAATGGGAGCTTGCTCTGTAAATGGCTAAGTGGTAATTTTTAGGTGAGTTTCTTTGTGTGTGTGTGTGTGTGTGTGTGTGCGTGTGTGTCTGTGTGTTAAATCTGTACTGATTCTGCTTGTGCTGCTCCTGTTATGTGTGTGGGATGCTTGCAAGGCCATTGTCGGTGCTGTACTTTGAAAATGTGTGTGAGTATTGCAGTGCTGTTGACTGGACTACACTTCCTCTTTGTGTGTGCATATTTATGTGTTGTTGTGTGTGTGTGTGTGGTTTTGAGTGCAGGTGTGCATGTGGGAGTGGGAGTGTGTATGTGAGAAGCATGAACTGAAACTTCCTGTGTTGTACCTATTTCTTATGTGGGAGAAGAATTCACGTCTGCTGCCTGTGAAAAACCTGTTCTGTGTGTTCAGTGGGAGACTTTGGGGCTGATCCCTATGCATTACCTGTGCTGTGAATGAAGGAAGGCTGCACTGCTACGACCACATGGTGAGCATTCTCTGAGTGTCTACATGTACTGCTGATTTAATTGCTATATCTGCTCTGTGTTTACAAGTGAAACTGGCACCCTCCCCTACCTGCTTGTACCCTGTCTTCCCATCTTCACCCCTTACTTTCACAGCAACGCTTACACCTGCCCCTTGCATCCTATGTTATTCCCCTGTGACCTCTGCATACCTTTGCCAACGGTACACACTGGCTCTTGCACATTTGTCCCCCCAATACTGTGTGCCTTCCCACTCTTGTAACTATGTTGTCCTCACCTTTGCACAAGCACTTTACCTGGCACCTGCCCACCACCCTTCCACACTTTGCATTGCTTGCATCTTAAAATCTCTCCCTGTATCCTAAGAGTGGGAAACACTTTACTAACATACAACAGATGTACAGTAAAACAACAGCAAACAAAAAATACAGGATAGGTGGCAGCAGTGTGTGCTTCCTCTTATATGGAAAACAAGGCCTCATACACAGAAAACAGAGCAAGTATGTACAGGTGCTGAACAACATTTTCTTTTAGTGTGAAATTATTATCGACTTCTGCTACCCTCTTGCAACCTCTTCTGTGTATTACTCGAGCTTGCTAACATCTTTTCCCTATACAAATGCCAGCATGATTGGCATTGCCGTTGCTTGTTTTAATGCAGCAGTGATTTATAGGCATAACAAGTTAAATGTGCGCATCTGCAGAGAGCACACTTTAGACACTGTACAATTAAAGCACCACCTCAGGGGTGGGCCAAAAGTGGCAACATGAACAAGAATAAAGACCCCATCAATCATCTAGCAGAAGGTCTCTATAGTTTAATAAATCATGTTTAGGGTTGTATCATCCATCTAAAAGGATAACGAAAAGAGGCCAGGAGATATTGCATTCAGTGCCAAGACACAACAGTAATGGGTGTGTGTAGTGTGAACGCAGCTAGTCAGGAAATAAATAGAAGCATCCAAGCTGTCTTACCACGCAGTGTTGTGGGCCTTTGAGCAGGTGTATGGTAGCATCACAATGCAATTAGCTGCTAATGTTTTTTATAACATTATTGCCTTGCTCATTGGTTGCAAGGCACCTTCAAAACAAGCAGGTATTCTAGCATATTGTCTCTACAATGTTAACGCATTTATTGTAAATCTATCCCATCCAAGTATTGAACTGCAACACATACATCACAGCTGCAATGGTACTTGTGCTCACTTCCAGGTTTTCAATTTCAGAGTTATCTCTTTTACCCAGTATTTAATCTGTAAAAAAGCATAAGTGCTGGGGCCCTCGAGAAGAGATCACTGCAGTTTGCACAAAGCCATTGCCCTTGCCAGCACTGCCAATGACAGTACAAACACAACTGCTGCCATCAAACACCTACAAATGTGACACGTGGCACTATTTCACGCCTCCAAAGCTATAAGAATGGCTTGGGAGGCAGGTATGTCATTTTTTATTTAATATTGAATTAATAAAATGCTGCTGTGCTAATCTCTGAATTAGATTAACAGCGCCACAATGTGGCAGACTGTCATAAGTGCCGGTGTTGGCAATTAAATGTTGGTGCTGAGCACCGAAAACCACCGGCTCAAATTAAGCACTGTCACAAATGCTTTACACACTGCCTCTAAGATAAGCCTTTCTGCTCCTGTCAAGCTCCCAAGGGGGTGAGCAGGGGTTATTTTAGAAGTGTATCCCCCTTAGCCTGACTGGGAAGCAGGGTCCGTACTTGGATAAAGGTACCTACCTCTGCCAACTAGCGACCCCCATTTCTAACAAAGTATATATATATTTTTTTTTTAAAGTCTGCAGTTAAAAAAAACATATTACTACATTAAAAAGCAAAATAAATTGTAGTATATTTAGTACTAAACATAAACCCTAGAAATTAACTTAAAGAAACAATCATTTCAGGCACATACTACTTTGAAAATAGAATTTTAAAAATATTTGACCTTCACTGAAAAAACATAGGTTACAAGGACGTTATAGTTAGGAAATAGAATTTAAAAAACCTTAGAAATTCACTGAAAAAAACAAAGGTTACAGGGATGTTACAGTTAGGCTCAGATTATACACATATGGGTTAGTGAGTGACTGGGAGAGTGACTGTATGGGTGAGTGAGTAGCTGTGTGAGTAGGTGTATGGGTAAGTGAGTGGCTGTATGGGTGAGTGAGTGGGTGTGTGAGTGGATTTATGGATGAGTGAGTGGGTGTTTGGGTGGTTGTATGGGTGTGTGAGTGGGTTTAAGAGTGATTGTGTGGGAGTGTGTGTGACTGGCTGTGTGAGTGCTTCTGTGGATTATGTCATGAGTAATGTCTTCAGTGATGTCATTTGAAATGTCATCATTGATGTCACTGACCATGTCATGAGTGATGTAATATGTGAGGTCATGAGCAGTGCATTGCGGGGGCCTAAGTTATAGTTAGTTGGATTTCTATGGTTTTGTTCATGTATATTTTGAGCCTAAATATAACGTCCCAGTAACCTTTGTTCTTTTCAGTGAATACATATATATAGATATATAGATATGCACATACAAACACACATATACAGATACATATACACACATATATTATCTACTGGCGGTTTCCAGTAGATAGTTATAGTTAGGACCCTGTTTCCATAGGAAATCCGCAACATTCTATTTGGAATAACTTTGGCGCCGGTCGATGAATCCTCGCGAAATTTTCAAAACTAATGGGGCGCTACGCTACGCTCCTACCCTGAAAGTCTCGGGGGGATTCGTCAAGCGGGGGCTGAGAAAAAAGGGGGGTCCCAAAACGCGTTTTCCCCATGCATTTTTCCATAGGACCTTTAGACACAGCTACAGCCCGAACGGCTGAACAGAGTTACTTGAAATTTGGCAGAGAGGTAGTCTACAGGTCAAGGTAGTGCCTTCTGTAGGTCTGGTGTAAATCTGTTCAGTAGGTCCTGAGAAAATAGCATTTAAATCAATATATATATCTGTGGCAGCTTACCGTGCGCTTACCGTGCGCTTACGGTAAGCTTACCGTACACGTACGGTGACGTGCGCGAGCGCGATTCTGATTGGCTGTTAAATCTTAGTAAACATTCGAATCAGTCGAAACCAGGAAGTGTCGGCCGCCATTTTCTCTCTCGCACTCTGAGGGGGGGAGGAAAAACAAAGTTGGATAACATGAAAAGGGGCAGGCTAGACAGCTCCTATTCACCTAGCCATGGTTAGGGTGTCCCAAAATAACCCCCAAGGCCAAAAATTCATTTTTTTTTTGTGCAAAACCGCCGATTACGCTTACCGTACGCGTACGGTCAATAATAATTTTTTAAAAAAATCATCCACATTTTCCACACCCCTTGTGCAAATGGTGCCAGTAGGGCTCCTTTTGCGCGAATGGCCTATATAATACTTGAACATTTAATAGATAACCTTTCACAACGAAGCGCATAATATGTCCTCCGTGTGCGGACGGTGCGCGAAGCGCATCGTGCGTACATGGCCCATCCAGCGTAACGTGGGCACGCGGTGCGCGTAGCGCACCGCGTGCCCACCGTGCGTGCACGGCACTAACTGCGTAAAGTGGGCGCACGGTGCGCAAAGCGCACCGCGTGCTCACTGTGCGCGCACGGTGCGCGAAGCGCACCGTGCGCGCACGGAACGAACTGCGTTAAGTGGGCGCGCACGCCACGAACGGCGTAAAGTAACTTAGCATTTAAAAAACCGTACAAATTCACTGAAAAAAACATAGGTTTCACACACGTTATAGTTAGGAATTAGCATTTAAAAAACCTTGCAAATTCACTGAAAAAACCATAGGTTTCACACATGTTATAGTTAGCTGTACATTTCACTCGTAAAAAACCATTGAAATTCCCCCGTTATAGTTAGTGCAGGCAACTATAACTCACGCGACCGCAATCCTCTGCTGATGCTAATACTGTATTTAGACACTTATTTGCCCATGTCTTCTTCCATTAAATTTTAGCCATACATATATTACAAATATTTTTTTTTCATAAAGACACATATGTCCTCAGCAGAGGATTGCGGTCGCGTGAGTTATAGTTGCCTGCACTAACTATAACGGGGGAATTTCAATGGTTTTTTACGAGTGAAATGTACAGCTAACTATAACATGTGTGAAACCTATGGTTTTTTCAGTGAATTTGCAAGGTTTTTTAAATGCTAATTCCTAACTATAACGTGTGTGAAACCTATGGTTTTTTCAGTGAATTTGTACGTTTTTTAAAATGCTAAGTTACTTTACGCCGTTCGTGGCGTGCGCGCCCACTTCACGCAGTTCTATATATATATATACACACACATACCTACCTTAAATACACTTACCTTACATAGTAAAGGCATGCGTCATAAAGTCATTGCATTGTAAATCAATGCGTGGCAAATAATGTGCTGTAAAGGCTGTTTCTCCTGTGTGTGCGGCTGTCCAATCTATTTGTCTGTATCTGCCTTGGCTTATCTGCTTTGTTCAAATGATTTTTATGTTTATTATAATCAGAAAAGAAAACTTGCTCAAATATATACTGGAACTTCGACTTCTAACAATGTAAAACATTTGCAGTTGTGCTGCATTTCTTAAAGACTGCCTTCCGCTGTTCTATTTGTACTAATGCCATGAAACTGCTTTTTCTGTGCTGTGCAGGCGGAAATTTAAGGAACTCTTTACTGAGGGCATCAAAGTGATAGCTTCACCGGAGGTAATTTTGCTGGCAGGCATGCTCTATAAACTAAATGGCTCAAGCAGTAATCTAAAGCTGTTTTTGATTAAGCAATTGCTAGGACCTAAAGAATTCTCCAGGTGAATTAACTCACCTAGTGCACAGCTGTGACACAGCCTCTTTGATGTTTGTCAGTACAGTCTTGCTTTTCCCTGACTACTTCTGTGCTCCTACTTTTCCCAAGACTTAGGCCCTCATTGACAAGTGGCCTGTGTAGGCCTCTCAATCATATCTATAAGGCAACACAAAGCTAAGCCTTTACATGGCCTCATATATAAGGAGTAATGAAATGCAGCGCAAAGCAACGCCATGCCTTACTCTACATCAAGGAGGCGTTCCATGGGTGTTGCTGTGAGTGTCCCCACTCGGCACCCATGGATTTTGACACCAGATTTACAACATCACTTAAACCTGGGGCAGCGCCAACAATGTATGCCTCCCCATAGCAGGTGAAACAATGAGAAATCTTTACATTTCTCCTAGTTTTTTCCTCTTTCCACTTTCCTCTTCTGTTTTTCAACAGTTCTTCATGCCATACTGATCTGTAAACTACTTTTGCTCTGGCATTTTCTTCCATCTCCCTGGATCCCAAAACTTACTTGGAATTGTCCATGACTGTTTTTATGACACTTGCGATGTTTGCAAAAATTGTGTTATATAAAATTAGCAAAATGTGAATATCTCACAATGTTTGGGAACAGAGGACTGGTTCGGGTAGAAAATGTCTTGCAGGACACTGGCAGAGCAGAAAGCGTTTTATTGGAGACACTTTTGCCTACTGGCAGTCCATTCGCTGGCATCACAATACCGAGGTGATTTTTCACTTGTCAGTCAGAAAAATCCCGGCTTTGAAGTTTTCAATCTTTTATTTCAACTGGACTGCTATCTTTATCTCCCCTAACAAATTTGCCGACAGTGTGTTTTTTTTGGTGGGGGATATGTGGCATGCACAAAGCATATCTGCAATTCAAACAACAGTATGTGTCTTGTTGATGTTGCTCTTCTGCTTTGATTCTCACTGCTACTGGATGTATACCATTGTGTTTGAAACAACACCTTGTACCGTATCATTTATTCTCTTTTATTGTCTATATTTTTGTACTGATGTATATAGTGCCCCACGTATCATGCGAAAAATGATGTAATTGATCATCTTCAGTTTTCTATGCGAAGCACTCTGCTAGCCATCCTGGATCTGATATATGCTATATAAAAATGCAAAATAAAAAAAAATTCTACTTCAAAAAATCATATTGTAAACTATTTCCCAGAAATTGAAAAACCTGAATTAATTACAACAAATCACAGTCACAAAAAAAGTAAACCTGAAGTACATCACATTTTAAAAATACAAGTTTAATGAACCAATGCCCAACCTAAGCCTTAAACTCACCTGAGCCCTGAATCTACTCCTAGCACTAATCTTAAATCCAAAACTCAGCCTTGAACTGAACCAAAGCCTAATTTTAGGCTCTGACTCTAAGCCTTATGCTAAATCCAAAATGAACCCTAGTCCTTATACGCCTATTTTTTTTTAATGTTTTTATTTAGCGTGTTTTAGCATAAGCAGTGGTAGCAGACATTAATGCACCTCGTGGAAAATAAAGACAAGTACCATATACATTGAACTATGCTCTCAAGCAACTACAGTTGAATCAAATTAATAAAGTGAGATGCAAAGCACAGATTGGGTCAAGACAAGACCTACAGCCGTCTCGTGACCCATTTTTACTGGCCTAGAATGAGAGCAGCTGTAGAAGCCCACTGCAAGTCCTGTCCCACGTGCCAAGCTAGTGGGAAGAGTGGGGGGAAGCGCAAGGCTCCCCTCCAACCCTTCCCGGTCGTCAGTACCCCCTTTGAACGAGTCGGGATCGACATCGTGGGGCCCCTGGACCCCCCCACCTCCCAAGGTCACCGGTTCATCCTGGTCCTGGTAGATCACGCCACCCGATACCCTGAGGCGATCCCCCTACGCACCGTCACGGCCCCCGTAGTGGGCCGGGCGCTGATGGGGATCTTTTCCCGGGTAAGTTTCCCCCGCGAGGTCGTGAGCGATCGCGGAACTAATTTTATCTCGAAGTACATGACGTCCCTGTGGCAACAATGTGGAGTGTCCTACAAATTCACCACCCCCAAGGGAACGGCCTAGTAGAAAGGTTTAACAGGACTCTGAAAGGGATGATCACCGGCCTAGAAGAGCCCCTCCGGCGTAAGTGGGACGTCCTGCTCCCCTGCCTCTTATTCGCTTACCGAGAGGTCCCCCAGAAGTCCCTAGGGTTCAGCCCGTTTGAGTTGCTCTATGGGCACCCCGTCCGAGGTCCCCTCAGCTTGGTTAAGGAAGGGTGGGAGGCGGCACCCCAGACCACCCCACGAGATGTGTTCCACTATGTTTTGACCCTCCTGAACCAGACCAGGAAGTTCCGAGCACTGGCCGAGGCCAACCTAGAGACAAGCCAAGAAGAGATGAAGCACTGGTACGACCAGAATGCCACTCTGGTCGAGTTCCAGCCGGGCCAACAAGTATGGGTCATGGCCCCCATGAAGCCAGGCGCCCTCCAGGACTGGTGGACCGGGCCCTACAAAGTGATTGAGCGGAAGAGTCAAGTCACATACTTGGTGGAGGTCCAGTCGCCTCGGGATCCCCTCCGGGTCCTTCACGTGAACCGCCTCAAGCCTCACTTCGTGCGGACAGAACTGAGCCTCCTGCTGGCCACCGATGACGGGGCCGAAGATGAGTCCGATCCCCTCCCGGACCTCCTGTGTGTCAAGGAGCGGGATGGCTCCGTGGAGGGAGTAAACCTCTCCCCAGCTCTCACTGCCCAGCAACAAGAGGACTGCCGCCAGCTACTAGGACAATTTGCCGACCTCTTCTCCCTGATCCCCCGAGTCACCGACTGGTGTGTCCATGACGTGGACACCGGGGACAGCCCGCCGGTGAGACACCGAGCATACCGGGTCCCAGACCGGGTCCGGTCCTGCATTCAAGCTGAAGTCTCAAAGATGTTGACCATGGGGGTGATCGAGCCATCTGACAGCCCCTGGGCCAGCCCAGTGGTCCTGGTCCCGAAGGCAGCGGCCCCCGGTGTCGCCCCTGAGCTCCGGTTCTGTGTGGACTACCGGGGGCTCAATGACGTCACCCGAGCCGATGCCCACCCCATTCCACGAGCCTACGAACTCATTGACCAACTCTAGGCAGCCCGGTTCCTCAGCACCTTCGACCTCACCTGCGGATACTGGCAGATTGCGCTCACCGAGGGGGCCAAGGAGCGGTCCGCCTTCTCCACCCCAGATGGGCATTACCGCTTCCGCGTAATGCCCTTCGGAATGAAAAATGCCCCGGCCACCTTCCAGCGACTGGTGAATAGAGTCCTGGCCGGGCTGGAACAGTTCAGCGCGGCCTATCTAGACGACATCGCCGTTTTCAGTTCCGAATGGAGTGAGCACCTCCAGCACCTCCGGAGGGTGCTAACCGCCCTGCGCCAGGCAGGCCTCACAGTAAAAGCCAGCAAGTGCCAAATTGGGCAAGGATCAGTAGTCTACCTGGGGCACCAGGTCGGGAGTGGCCAGGTCGCCCCTCTACAGCCAAAGATCGACGCCATCGTGGCCTGGGTACCCCCCACCACCCAAACGGAGGTCCGAGCCTTTCTGGGCCTCACTGGCTACTACCGAAGATTCATCAAGGGGTATGGCAGCCTTGTCGGCCCCCTCACAGAACTCACATCCAAAAGACAGCCAAAGAAGGTGCACTGGACGACTGCCTGCCAGGAGGCGTTCGATGCCCTAAAGAAGGCCATGTGTACTGCCCCCGTCCTCCAGGCTCCCGACTACTCCAAGGAGTTTGTAGTCCAAACCGATGCCTCCGAGCATGGCATTGGGGCCGTCCTGTCCCAGGTGAATGACCAAGGCCTAGACCAGCCCATCGCCTTCTTCAGCCGGCGGCTGTTGCCCAGAGAACAGAGATGGAGCACCATTGAGCGCGAAGCCTTTGCCGTGGTCTGGGCGCTCAAGAAACTACGCCCTTACCTGTTCGGCACCCATTTCAAAGTCCAAACCGACCATCGGCCCTTGCGATGGCTCATGCAGATGCGAGGAGAAAACCCCAAGCTACTGCGGTGGTCAATCTCCCTCCAGGGGATGGATTTCACCGTAGAACATCGCCCTGGTACGGACCACGCCAACGCTGACGGCCTCTCCCGGTTCTTCCGCCTCAGCGAAGAGAACCCCCCAAGATGATGGGCAGTTCTCTCCGGCTTTCAGCTGGGGGGGACGCGTGTTGGACCCGGCCTCGTCACATGGCTCTACTGGTCCCCACACCACCTAACCTGGTACCGGCAGCCCCAATCCCCCGGCCTAACCGATCCTTTCCACCAGAACACACGCACCCGACCCGGACATCCTCGTCCATGGCCTCTCTCCCTTCGGCCACCCCGGGCCCGCGTGCCCACTTCATGCACCAAGATGGCCGCCCGGCCCCAGCGCGACCCGAGCCTAGAGGCGCCACTCCGGCTGGAGGACATCACGCTTCCAGGGGATGAGAGAGGGAGGAGCAGTTTCTATCGCACCTCTGAACTCCCCTGTGACGATGGGTTTCGATCGGCCCTCCGGCCTCCCTGAGGGCTGGCTCCACGCCTGCTGGGTGTCTGGGACTCCTCCCGACCCGGCCCTGAAAAGATCACAAGACATTGGCAGGAAACCCCGACAAGCGACCCCCAGGTGACAAGACCCCTGCCTGCACAGACTCCGGACATCAAAGAGGGGTCGACCTATAACAAGGGGTGCTCTGGGACTGTCAGGCAGATTCGACGCTGGAACAACGAGAGCCTGCTGACGTGGTCGCAGCTCCTGGAACTTAGAACCACCTGAGCCCTGCTGAGTGACTCGCGGCTCCCTGAAGATCGTAAGACCTCCAAAATGTACCTGAGCCCTGCTGAGTGACTCGCGGCTCCCTGAAGATCGTAAGACCTCCGAACTGTACCTGAGCCCTGCTGAGTGACTCGCGGCTCCCTGAAGATTGTAAGACCTCCGAACTTGTACTTGAGCCTGCTGAGTGACTCGCGGCTCCCTGAAGATCGTAAGACCTCCGAACTTGTACCTGAGCCCGCTGAGTGACTCGCGGCTTCCACAGACTCCACCGGCCCCGCCGGACCCCACGACAACCAGCCTACCCCCCTGCTCGAGGATTGTGAGCTGTGCGCCGGGTACGCCCTTGCCTTGAACCTTGTACCAGAGACTGTCCCGCTACCCCCTATCCCTTCCGAGACTCATTGAGCCCGTGCTCTCCTTGTACATATTTGCAGTGCTAACCTGTTTGATAAAGATTGGTTCCTAAGAACGCACGGTGTGGTGTTTCTGTGTCGTGTGGTGCCAGAAGTACGATCCTCGATACGAGATTTCTCCTCCTGAGGAGTCTCCCGCCAGTGCCCGGCTACGATACTTTGAGGGTGGGTCTCAGGGTAGTCAGGACCCGCTTTCCGGGCTCCTCTGAGGTCGCCGTCTAACAATGGTTGAAGTATGGTGCAGTGCGTTGTCTCTGGGGTCTGGCAGCAGTGGATCTGTTGCAAAGGATCATGGTTTGTGTGTGTTGGGCCTTTTTATTGGTCCATTTGTGGGTGTGGCTGTGTTTGAACTTTGGGTCGGTGTGTTATAAGGAGTGGTAGTGGTTTGGGCCTCTGTTTAGCTGTTTGTCAGTTGCAGGTCAGTGTACAGGATGTATTTGGCCTTGTTGGATATGTTTTGTGGTCTTGTGTGCCTCGAATTGACTCTTCTTGTGTTTTTTTGGTTTGTCCTGGTTCAGTAGGAGTGTTTTTTGCGTCTGTACGGTGCGTACATGGGCCATATTGTTGTACAGTGCTGTCCTTTGCTATGGCTTAGTACGACTCGTACATGCCCGATGTTGGGTGAGGGTGCTGGTGTGTGGGCCTGGGGTAGGGTGCGTACGAACACGGGCAGGGTGTTGGTCCGCACCGTCCATCGGTGGTGGTGTTTCGCACCGTACATACAGGGGGGGCTGGGTGTAGGGTCCGTACATACACGGGTGGGGAGTTGGTACGCTCCATGCATACATGGGTGGGGGTACGGTCCGTACATACACTGGTGGGGTGGGGGTACGGTCCGTACATACACTGGTGGGGTGGGGGTTCGGTCCGTACATACACGGGTGGGGAGTTGGTACGCTCCATGCATACTCGGGTGGGGGTACGGTCCGTACATACACTGGTGGGGTGGGGGTACGGTCCGTACATACACGGGTGGGGAGTTGGTACGGGTACGCTGCATGCATACACGGGTGGGGGTAAGGTCCGTACATACACTGGTGGGTGGGGGTACGGTCCGTACATACATGGGTGGGGTGGAGGTACAGTCCGTACATACATGGGTGGGGAGTTGGTACGCTCCATGCATACATGGGTGGGGGTACGGTCCGTACATACACTGGTGGGGTGGGGGTACGGTCCGTATATACACTGGTGGGGTGGGGGTACGGTCCGTACATACACTGGTGGGGTGGGGGTACGGTCCGTACATACACGGGTGGGGAGTACGGTCCGTACATACACTGGTGGGGTGTTGGTACGCTCCATTCATACACGGGTGGGGGTACAGTCCGTACATACACGGGTGGGGAGTTGGTACGCTCCATGCATACACGGGTGGGGGTACGGTCCGTACATACACAGGTGGGGTGGGGGTACGGTCCGTACATACACGGGTGGGGTGGGGGTACGGTCCGTACATACACAGGTGGGGGTACGGTCCGTACATACATGGGTGGGGTAGAGGTACGGTCCGTACATACACGGGTGGGGTGGGGGTACGGTCCATACATACACAGGTGGGGGTACGGTCCGTACATACACGGGTAGGGAGTTGGTACGCTCCATGCATACATGGGTGGGGGTACGCTCCATGCATACACTGGTGGGGGTTTGGCGCGTACATCCGCGGCCGGGGGGCGTTTTGCGCGTACCTGCGGGATCTGTGGTGGGGTGTTCGGCCCCTATGCGGGCACGTGTCTCCATGGTTGCTATGGGAGTTCGGTCCGTACGGTGTTTTTTCCATACAGTTGTGAATTCGAAAGGACGGGAGTGATCGTACTTGCGCGGTCGGACTTCATTTTTCCGATTCGTACGGTAAATCGTCCGGGGATGTGTCGGACACAATTTCCGACCCGAGGACGTGTGGGGAAATTTTCCCGATGTGATTCGTATGGAGTTTTTCCCATGCGAATCGTACTTGGCAGTTTGTACGCTACTTGTACGATTCGGACGGAAAAAAGTCCAGATTCAATTCGGACGGGGGACATTTTTCCAGGATCCGAATCGGCACCTTAATATCCACTGGCCGAGGTCTTGCTGAAGCTATTGACTTTTGGCGGAAAAGCTTGACGCAGGAAAAATTTGAATTTCACATCCCAGAGAAAGTCCCTCAGTGGCGGAATACTTTTCGTGCCTTTGCCTTGTGAAGATTTCTACCTTCAGACTCAGACACGTTTTCGGATTTGGATTCTACCCACAGGGCTAGTCTTCAGGACTGTAGATGAAGAGACCTCCACGTGGTTGGACACCTTCTCAGTGAGGCCCTGTTTCAGAGGAACATAGAGAAAGCAACCTGAATCCTTGGCCGAGGGACGATGAATTTCTTCAGATCGGCTTGACAGGTTGGTCTCGGTCCCCCGCTGGTTCTCAGAGCAGAAAGTTGGCAGCAAAACATTTCTAAGTCCTGCTTTCAGTAAACACTAGAAGGAATACACTTTCACACCAGCCAAGGATAAAGGAACTTGCATTTGGGGGGCATTACTCAATCCAGCAGATGTCAGCAGCAGGGTACAGGTCATGTTCAGTTTGAAAGGGCACCTAGACAGTTGCCGGAAAAGTCCATTAAAGTTTCTTTGAATATACATGCCACAGGATAAATTCAGTGGTTTAATAATGTGAATAGGGCCTGTGTTGAATTAGGATGTCCAGAAATTTGTGATGCATCCTTAGTTACTCAGAAAGGCGTTACAATTTGGGCCAAAAGAGCTTTTTTTTCTTTTTAAGTGTATTACAGAGGAAGTACCTAAGCTTAGAAAAACCTCAGTTAGATTGCATTGTCTTTAAAATAAATGACCTTTACAATGGAACCTTACTTATGCTGAGTCTCATCCTTGCACAAAAGAAATATTAGGCTGAAGATAGTGAATTAGACACTGTCCTTTCTTAGGTAATGAATATTTTCTGAAACACCCCGCTCTTTTCCCTGATATAATAATTCCTTACAAACTTCAGAGTACCTTTTGCCATTCTACTGCCATTCTAAAGTTATGTGCATCAAATTTCTCATATCGTTCCCCAAGCGCACGAATTTTAGAAGTTGTAGACCAGCTTTTTTTCTACACCAGCTAGGTAGTTATACAATCACTGTTTTTTCATGTGCAGCGGTCAAAATTATAGACATGCATTAAATTAACATTAATATAGTTTTTTTAAATATTGTAACGCGTAATATTTGCTCAAATGTAAGAAGCTGGATGCTTTGATTATATTAACTAAAGCAGTTTTGAATTTGTGTTTTTATAGTTAATTATTATCGGAAATAAACCAATATAGATTGATTGATTGGCTCAAGCCATTGATAAATGTGCCCATCAGTGATTTGGGACACTCGTATCTTGCTTACTAGACTGCAAGGAAAGGAATAGAAAGAGGACACATAGTGGAACAATACAGTAAACATTGATGTTGGGTTGTCGCAAAGCAAAGGATCACGTCTCACAGTAAAAAGAGATCTACTAATAACACCCCCTTCTGATGGTGCTCTTATGTGTCTCAATAAACATCATGGTGAGCAAACGTCCACCCAACAAAAAGATTGATGCACAGGACTTACTCAATTTTAGTTTAATTTTATTGATTTCCCAATTGCTGTGAATAAAAATATCAAGCGTAGTCTTATTCAGATTTCCATGAAAAACAGTTTGGTTCATTTGCTTCAGACCTTTGTCATCATTCTTCTGTGACTAGTCGACTTCCAAATAGCTGCAGCAACTTGTGTCACGGAACTTGTGCCAAGCTGTAAATGAATTCATCTAATAGATTTTATACTGACATTTTTGCACCATCGAAACAAAATGTTGCTTGATCGAAGCGTCCTACTCCACGTCCCAACAAGCTGATTGCCCCCTTTTAACATTATACAAAGTCATATACCTGTGCCATTGAAGCAGGCATGGCCACCAAAGTAAAAGATTTGTTTTTTTCTAAGGACAGCTGTCTCTTAAAAGCCAATCGGCAGTGAACCAATAGTGAAGAGATGTCATTAGCTTGTCCCTCGCATTCTTCGTACACCACATGGGGTTTGGGATGTGGCTTTAAGAAAAATAAAAGTGAAAAGGACTGATCGGCACAACTGATGAAAGGCGAATACCCCCTGTGATGGGGAATGTGTGGATGAATTGTGTTGTACTCTACCCTCCACTGATACTGTGGAGAGCAGTGTCTGCTCATGGTAGGTGGAATGTGTATCTGCAACAAATGATAGACGGAATGCTGAATGATTCAGACATAATCTCCCAGTCAAGAGATCTGGGACCGGTTTCAGAGTATGTCACCCTTCATCAGCTAGGCTAGCTTTCATCCAGTGGCATAGTGACCAAGGGACCAATGTCTGGGCATACCCATCCACTTAGGGCGAAGAGTGTATCTGCAACAAATGATGGACGGAATGCGAAATGATTCAGACATTTTCCCCCAGTCAAGAGATCTGGGTTAAATCCCTCATTATTTTGCCCACTACGCAACCCCAGTTTGGACCCAGCCATATGCAAATCAGTCTTGACCCTGTGCCTCATGGGAACAGTCTAGACCGAACTGCCAAGCCAGGTCCTCCCTGGACCGGAAACAAGCATCCTGGGACCGGTTTCAGGGTATGTCACCCTTCATCAGCCAGGCTAGCTTGAATCCAGTGGCACAGTGAGCAAGGGACCCACGTCTGGGCATACCCATCCCACTGAAGGCGAAAAGTGTATCTGCAACAAATGATGGACGGAATGCTGTATGATTCAGACATTCTCCTCCAGTCAAGAGATCTGAGTTAAATCCATCGTTCTTTTGCCCACTTGCTCACTGTGCCACAGGGTCAAGACTGATTTGCATATGGCTGGGTCCAAACTGGTGTGGTGTGGTGAGCAAAAGAATGATGGATTAAACCCAGATCGTTGTGACTGGGGGTAAATGTTTGCATTTCCCATCATTTGGTCCATCAATTGTTTCTTTTGCAGATTTTGACCTACAGCTGTCGTGTTTTCTTTGAGGCTGGCTCAAGTAAACACCATTATCGCTTCTGTCATGTTAGTCACTGGCTCATGTATGATGTGTGCGAGGGAAGTTTATGTTCTACCTGACTTGCACTGTTGATGCTGAAGTGGTACTTGTTGGGTGAGTGTAATGGGAGCTTGCTCTGTAAATGGCTAAGTGGTAATTTTTAGGTGAGTTTCTTTGTGTGTGTGTGTGTGTGTGTGTGCGTGTGTGTCTGTGTGTTAAATCTGTACTGATTCTGCTTGTGCTGCACCTGTTATGTGTGTGGGATGCTTGCAAGGCCATTGTCGGTGCTGTACTTTGAAAATGTGTGTGAGTATTGCAGTGCTGTTGACTGGACTACACTTCCTCTTTGTGTGTGCATATTTATGTGTTGTTGTGTGTGTGTGTGTGGTTTTGAGTGCAGGTGTGCATGTGGGAGTGGGAGTGTGTATGTGAGAAGCATGAACTGAAACTTCCTGTGTTGTACCTATTTCTTATGTGGGAGAAGAATTCACGTCTGCTGCCTGTGAAAAACCTGTTCTGTGTGTTCAGTGGGAGACTTTGGGGCTGATCCCTATGCATTACCTGTGCTGTGAATGAAGGAAGGCTGCACTGCTACGACCACATGGTGAGCATTCTCTGAGTGTCTACATGTACTGCTGATTTAATTGCTATATCTGCTCTGTGTTTACAAGTGAAACTGGCACCCTCCCCTACCTGCTTGTACCCTGTCTTCCCATCTTCACCACTTACTTTCACAGCAACGCTTACACCTGCCCCTTGCATCCTATGTTATTCCCCTGTGACCTCTGCATACCTTTGCCAACGGTACACACTGGCTCTTGCACATTTGTCCCCCCAATACTGTGTGCCTTCCCACTCTTGTAACTATGTTGTCCTCACCTTTGCACAAGCACTTTACCTGGCACCTGCCCACCACCCTTCCACACTTTGCATTGCTTGCATCTTAAAATCTCTCCCTGTATCCTAAGAGTGGGAAACACTTTACTAACATACAACAGATGTACAGTAAAACAACAGCAAACAAAAAATACAGGATAGGTGGCAGCAGTGTGTGCTTCCTCTTATATGGAAAACAAGGCCTCATACACAGAAAACAGAGCAAGTATGTACAGGTGCTGAACAACATTTTCTTTTAGTGTGAAATTATTATCGACTTCTGCTACCCTCTTGCAACCTCTTCTGTGTATTACTCGAGCTTGCTAACATCTTTTCCCTATACAAATGCCAGCATGATTGGCATTGCCGTTGCTTGTTTTAATGCAGCAGTGATTTATAGGCATAACAAGTTAAATGTGCGCATCTGCAGAGAGCACACTTTAGACACTGTCCAATTAAAGCACCACCTCAGGGGTGGGCCAAAAGTGGCAACATGAACAAGAATAAAGACCCCATCAATCATCTAGCAGAAGGTCTCTATAGTTTAATAAATCATGTTTAGGGTTGTATCATCCATCTAAAAGGATAACGAAAAGAGGCCAGGAGATATTGCATTCAGTGCCAAGACACAACAGTAATGGGTGTGTGTAGTGTGAACGCAGCTAGTCAGGAAATAAATAGAAGCATCCAAGCTGTCTTACCACGCAGTGTTGTGGGCCTTTGAGCAGGTGTATGGTAGCATCACAATGCAATTAGCTGCTAATGTTTTTTATAACATTATTGCCTTGCTCATTGGTTGCAAGGCACCTTCAAAACAAGCAGGTATTCTAGCATATTGTCTCTACAATGTTAACGCATTTATTGTAAATCTATCCCATCCAAGTATTGAACTGCAACACATACATCACAGCTGCAATGGTACTTGTGCTCAGTTCCAGGTTTTCAATTTCAGAGTTATCTCTTTTACCCAGTATTTAATCTGTAAAAAAGCATAAGTGCTGGGGCCCTCGAGAAGAGATCACTGCAGTTTGCACAAAGCCATTGCCCTTGCCAGCACTGCCAATGACAGTACAAACACAACTGCTGCCATCAAACACCTACAAATGTGACACGTGGCACTATTTCACGCCTCCAAAGCTATAAGAATGGCTTGGGAGGCAGGTATGTCATTTTTTATTTAATATTGAATTAATAAAATGCTGCTGTGCTAATCTCTGAATTAGATTAACAGCGCCACAATGTGGCAGACTGTCATAAGTGCCGGTGTTGGCAATTAAATGTTGGTGCTGAGCACCGAAAACCACCGGCTCAAATTAAGCACTGTCACAAATGCTTTACACACTGCCTCTAAGATAAGCCTTTCTGCTCCTGTCAAGCTCCCAAGGGGGTGAGCAGGGGTTATTTTAGAAGTGTATCCCCCTTAGCCTGACTGGGAAGCAGGGTCCGTACTTGGATAAAGGTACCTACCTCTGCCAACTAGCGACCCCCATTTCTAACAAAGTATATATATATTTTTTTTTTAAAGTCTGCAGTTAAAAAAAACATATTACTACATTAAAAAGCAAAATAAATTGTAGTATATTTAGTACTAAACATAAACCCTAGAAATTAACTTAAAGAAACAATCATTTCAGGCACATACTACTTTGAAAATAGAATTTTAAAAATATTTGACCTTCACTGAAAAAACATAGGTTACAAGGACGTTATAGTTAGGAAATAGAATTTAAAAAACCTTAGAAATTCACTGAAAAAAACAAAGGTTAGAGGGATGTTACAGTTAGGCTCAGATTATACAGGTTTAAGAGTGATTGTGTGGGAGTGTGTGTGACTGGCTGTGTGAGTGCTTCTGTGGATTATGTCATGAGTAATGTCTTCAGTGATGTCATTTGAAATGTCATCATTGATGTCACTGACCATGTCATGAGTGATGTAATATGTGAGGTCATGAGCAGTGCATTGCGGGGGCCTAAGTTATAGTTAGTTGGATTTCTATGGTTTTGTTCATGTATATTTTGAGCCTAAATATAACGTCCCAGTAACCTTTGTTCTTTTCAGTGAATACATATATATAGATATATAGATATGCACATACAAACACACATATACAGATACATATACACACATATATTATCTACTGGCGGTTTCCAGTAGATAGTTATAGTTAGGACCCTGTTTCCATAGGAAATCCGCAACATTCTATTTGGAATAACTTTGGCGCCGGTCGATGAATCCTCGCGAAATTTTCAAAACTAATGGGGCGCTACGCTACGCTCCTACCCTGAAAGTCTCGGGGGGATTCGTCAAGCGGGGGCTGAGAAAAAAGGGGGGTCCCAAAACGCGTTTTCCCCATGCATTTTTCCATAGGACCTTTAGACACAGCTACAGCCCGAACGGCTGAACAGAGTTACTTGAAATTTGGCAGAGAGGTAGTCTACAGGTCAAGGTAGTGCCTTCTGTAGGTCTGGTGTAAATCTGTTCAGTAGGTCCTGAGAAAATAGCATTTAAATCAATATATATATCTGTGGCAGCTTACCGTGCGCTTACCGTGCGCTTACGGTAAGCTTACCGTACACGTACGGTGACGTGCGCGAGCGCGATTCTGATTGGCTGTTAAATCTTAGTAAACATTCGAATCAGTCGAAACCAGGAAGTGTCGGCCGCCATTTTCTCTCTCGCACTCTGAGGGGGGGAGGAAAAACAAAGTTGGATAACATGAAAAGGGGCAGGCTAGACAGCTCCTATTCACCTAGCCATGGTTAGGGTGTCCCAAAATAACCCCCAAGGCCAAAAATGCATTTTTTTTTTGTGCAAAACCGCCGATTACGCTTACCGTACGCGTACGGTCAATAATAATTTTAAAAAAAAATCATCCACATTTTCCACACCCCTTGTGCAAATGGTGCCAGTAGGGCTCCTTTTGCGCGAATGGCCTATATAATACTTGAACATTTAATAGATAACCTTTCACAACGAAGCGCATAATATGTCCTCCGTGTGCGGACGGTGCGCGAAGCGCATCGTGCGTACATGGCCCATCCAGCGTAACGTGGGCACGCGGTGCGCGTAGCGCACCGCGTGCCCACCGTGCGTGCACGGCACTAACTGCGTAAAGTGGGCGCGCGGTGCGCAAAGCGCACCGCGTGCTCACTGTGCGCGCACGGTGCGCGAAGCGCACCGTGCGCGCACGGAACGAACTGCGTTAAGTGGGCGCGCACGCCACGAACGGCGTAAAGTAACTTAGCATTTAAAAAACCGTACAAATTCACTGAAAAAAACATAGGTTTCACACACGTTATAGTTAGGAATTAGCATTTAAAAAACCTTGCAAATTCACTGAAAAAACCATAGGTTTCACACATGTTATAGTTAGCTGTACATTTCACTCGTAAAAAACCATTGAAATTCCCCCGTTATAGTTAGTGCAGGCAACTATAACTCACGCGACCGCAATCCTCTGCTGATGCTAATACTGTATTTAGACACTTATTTGCCCATGTCTTCTTCCATTAAATTTTAGCCATACATATATTACAAATATTTTTTTTTCATAAAGACACATATGTCATCAGCAGAGGATTGCGGTCGCGTGAGTTATAGTTGCCTGCACTAACTATAACGGGGGAATTTCAATGGTTTTTTACGAGTGAAATGTACAGCTAACTATAACATGTGTGAAACCTATGGTTTTTTCAGTGAATTTGCAAGGTTTTTTAAATGCTAATTCCTAACTATAACGTGTGTGAAACCTATGGTTTTTTCAGTGAATTTGTACGTTTTTTAAAATGCTAAGTTACTTTACGCCGTTCGTGGCGTGCGCGCCCACTTCACGCAGTTCTATATATATATATACACACACATACCTACCTTAAATACACTTACCTTACATAGTAAAGGCATGCGTCATAAAGTCATTGCATTGTAAATCAATGCGTGGCAAATAATGTGCTGTAAAGGCTGTTTCTCCTGTGTGTGCGGCGGTCCAATCTATTTGTCTGTATCTGCCTTGGCTTATCTGCTTTGTTCAAATGATTTTTATGTTTATTATAATCAGAAAAGAAAACTTGCTCAAATATATACTGGAACTTCGACTTCTAACAATGTAAAACATTTGCAGTTGTGCTGCATTTCTTAAAGACTGCCTTCCGCTGTTCTATTTGTACTAATGCCATGAAACTGCTTTTTCTGTGCTGTGCAGGCGGAAATTTAAGGAACTCTTTACTGAGGGCATCAAAGTGATAGCTTCACCGGAGGTAATTTTGCTGGCAGGCATGCTCTATAAACTAAATGGCTCAAGCAGTAATCTAAAGCTGTTTTTGATTAAGCAATTGCTAGGACCTAAAGAATTCTCCAGGTGAATTAACTCACCTAGTGCACAGCTGTGACACAGCCTCTTTGATGTTTGTCAGTACAGTCTTGCTTTTCCCTGACTACTTCTGTGCTCCTACTTTTCCCAAGACTTAGGCCCTCATTGACAAGTGGCCTGTGTAGGCCTCTCAATCATATCTATAAGGCAACACAAAGCTAAGCCTTTACATGGCCTCATATATAAGGAGTAATGAAATGCAGCGCAAAGCAACGCCATGCCTTACTCTACATCAAGGAGGCGTTCCATGGGTGTTGCTGTGAGTGTCCCCACTCGGCACCCATGGATTTTGACACCAGATTTACAACATCACTTAAACCTGGGGCAGCGCCAACAATGTATGCCTCCCCATAGCAGGTGAAACAATGAGAAATCTTTACATTTCTCCTAGTTTTTTCCTCTTTCCACTTTCCTCTTCTGTTTTTCAACAGTTCTTCATGCCATACTGATCTGTAAACTACTTTTGCTCTGGCATTTTCTTCCATCTCCCTGGATCCCAAAACTTACTTGGAATTGTCCATGACTGTTTTTATGACACTTGCGATGTTTGCAAAAATTGTGTTATATAAAATTAGCAAAATGTGAATATCTCACAATGTTTGGGAACAGAGGACTGGTTCGGGTAGAAAATGTCTTGCAGGACACTGGCAGAGCAGAAAGCGTTTTATTGGAGACACTTTTGCCTACTGGCAGTCCATTCGCTGGCATCACAATACCGAGGTGATTTTTCACTTGTCAGTCAGAAAAATCCCGGCTTTGAAGTTTTCAATCTTTTATTTCAACTGGACTGCTATCTTTATCTCCCCTAACAAATTTGCCGACAGTGTGTTTTTTTTGGTGGGGGATATGTGGCATGCACAAAGCATATCTGCAATTCAAACAACAGTATGTGTCTTGTTGATGTTGCTCTTCTGCTTTGATTCTCACTGCTACTGGATGTATACCATTGTGTTTGAAACAACACCTTGTACCGTATCATTTATTCTCTTTTATTGTCTATATTTTTGTACTGATGTATATAGTGCCCCACGTATCATGCGAAAAATGATGTAATTGATCATCTTCAGTTTTCTATGCGAAGCACTCTGCTAGCCATCCTGGATCTGATATATGCTATATAAAAATGCAAAATAAAAAAAATTTCTACTTCAAAAAATCATATTGTAAACTATTTCCCAGAAATTGAAAAACCTGAATTAATTACAACAAATCACAGTCACAAAAAAAGTAAACCTGAAGTACATCACATTTTAAAAATACAAGTTTAATGAACCAATGCCCAACCTAAGCCTTAAACTCACCTGAGCCCTGAATCTACTCCTAGCACTAATCTTAAATCCAAAACTCAGCCTTGAACTGAACCAAAGCCTAATTTTAGGCTCTGACTCTAAGCCTTATGCTAAATCCAAAATGAACCCTAGTCCTTATACGCCTATTTTTTTTTAATGTTTTTATTTAGCGTGTTTTAGCATAAGCAGTGGTAGCAGACATTAATGCACCTCGTGGAAAATAAAGACAAGTACCATATACATTGAACTATGCTCTCAAGCAACTACAGTTGAATCAAATTAATAAAGTGAGATGCAAAGCACAGATTGGGCAACACATAAATGCGGGGTGAGGGATGTTGAAGCTTAGAAAAATGTGAGAGTAATCCTAGATAGAGCTAAAGGGATGAGGTGAAGAATATGCTGTTCAGGGTTGTGTTCAGGTATGGTTGGTTGTGGGAGATGAGAATTCAGCATTTGTTTCTGAAGGAGAATAGGTTCAGGTTAGGTACTGCAGTCAATGGAGGTGAGTTCCAGAGCATGGATGCAGCTCACAGTAATGATTGATGAAATGCATGTGTTGTTTTTGATTCTGGAGTTTCAAGATATAGGGTTTTTTTTTTTTATCTCCTGGGGACGAGTTGTCTCCCAGAAATGGCTGCGAGTTTGATTCGATAGAGCGAACCTCCCTCGTGAAGAGCTTTACAGGGAAGGCAGAACATGTTTAATTTGATCCTGAACGCAGTCGGTAGCCAGTGAAGATTCTTGAGTAGGGGCAAGATGTGTTCAATGTTCCCCTTTGGAGGATAAGGCAGGTTGTGCCATAAAAGAACCGTAATCAGGGTGAGGGGTTTGCTTAAGTCCCACCAAAATTTAATTGCCACTAACAGTAAGGAAATAATCATTTGTCCAGCTGTCCAAAGGTGCTTAATCTTCATAAGAGAGAGAAGAAACAATTGGTAGATTAAGCAGTCCTGCTGATGTTGGGTGATGGAAGGTGTTTTCGAAAGTGAAACCCAGGGATTTCACAACTGAGGCGCGAGGGGAGGAAAACCTTCCAGATTTACTAATCAGTAGGTTTGGATCAAATGTGTTATTATTTTGGATGTGATAAGGCTAACATTTGATTTCTGGGTGTTCAATATGATAACAAAGTCTGGCAACCATTGTTGAGTTTTTGTGACACAAAATTCGAGGGCGAGGATGTACTTGGTGGTTGAGGCCTACAACTAGAGGCGCGTTATTTGCCTACTGGTATGTGGTGACACTAGACTCCATCATTAGTGAGCTGCGAGTTTTGAGATACAAATTGAGGATGGTGAAATCCCAAATTGAGCTCTGTGGTGCACCGCATTGCTGAGTTTGACGAGAGAGGAAAGAATGGAATAATTTTAGTACATGAGAAAGTTCAATAAAGGGTCTTCTACATTTAGGATCCCTAGCCCTGATCCTAAACCTAAGGAAAATAACCATTGACAATTTATGTAAAAAGACCTTAGCTGTTTCAGAAATATGTCTACCATTGAAAATATTTCAGTTTGTATTTTCCGTATAAAGGTTTTAAATGTTTTGATTGTATCTGTTATTACTGTGTACCTTGATTTTCAGTTGTGTCAAAAAATGAAGCCTTTTCCTTGATATAAGGGCTATCAAAGGTACAGTTTTTCATAGAGGCATACCATTCAAGGGATTGTTGGTGGTATTAAGAAATATCACCCTCCCGAAATCTCGCTTTTCAGGGTTTATTAGGAATATCATGGATAGAACCCCTTAAGGGATTTTCAAATATATTTGTGAAACATCTCTTCACCCAGACACCCACTACTCACATGTTATCAAGGGTATTAAGCTTGAAGCCCCCTTTTGAAGTCTCACTATCCACAAAGTTATTGCAGACCCTAAAGCAACATGATCTGTAGAAACCACATGGCAAGTAGGGTATTTGTGGTACATGAATGCTGACGCCTGGCATATAATGGGCCACCTTCCAAATCACCTATATCCAGGTATGATACTAAGAAAGAGAATCCAGACTTCTGACTCCCTTGCCTTGTTCCTTGGAGAATTTGGTACTAGGAAGGGGCTCAGATGCAACAGCTCTTCACAACTCCTCTGTTCAAACTGAAGATGCCTTTTCCATTGTGAATTGGTTTCCTGCCATCTATTGTGTGTATTTTTGAGAGAGGGTGCATATAGACGTTTCCAGTCAGTTTAACATCAAGTTCCTACTGTTCTTCTGTTTTGGTGTCCTTCTTCAACTAGAAAAGCAATCACTCCTTTTACCACAAGAAAGATAACCCAGGAAATCCCCATGAACTGGACAGGAGATAACACTTTCACAGATGTCATAGTGCTCAAATTTACTTATGTAAATGAGATGTTCAAATACGCACAACTCAACACTCTTATACTTATAGACCAATCCACACCCATTACTTACATCCTCCTCTGCAATAAACATTTTCTAAATACATTACGCTACTGTTGAAGTTCATTCATAAATAGGTATAGGTGCTGCAGCACCCCCAAAATATCCATGCCGCAGTTTGGAAGGTGAATGAGCAGTAAAGATGCCTTTAATTTTTGTTCTTATTTTCTCACATGCCCTGTGTGTTCTAGGACAGAGGTCCAATTTCAGGCTATATCTTCTGACACATTGCTGTTTATTCTTTCAACATGGAAATTGGTGTTTACTTTCCTTTATTTGGCTGCAAGGTGAGTCGAATTTGTAATATGAATTATGTGACATTCTTGCTGGGATACATGAAATGTGAAAGTAAAGGCTATATTATTTTTTTTCTAACACACAATGCACTTTGAATGAATGTAAATGAATTATACCCGAAGTAAGAAAAGCCAAATGAAGTGCCTTGTTTTTCTAATTCTGATCTGTGATGGAAACCAGATTTTTTATTGGATTAACACAAATTGAAGCCTTTGTGTGATGAGTAAAAGAAAAATGTTCGCCGAAATCTGATTTCTTTATTATCATTTGTGTGTCATATAGTTTTATCAGTAAAGCCTCATCTCTATGCAAATATAGTGGCCATTCTAATGAAAAATGGTCTGTTTTGGAGGCGCCAGGTAGCCCGAGGCAAATGGGGGCACATTAGTGCTGCTCTGCTGGCCATGTGAAACAATATGTCCATAATCCGCCAATCCCTCTGTAAAAACAAAAAAATACAGCACTAAAGCAACTACGAAGTGAAGTGCCTCCATGATACTGACGATTTTGGACGGGCCGTCACTAAAAAGCACAGTGGCAGCCCCAGCTGGTGAACGCGTGCAGAGGGTGCTACGTGTTGGGACCATAAATCAAGGGGGTTACACGTGTAGATATTATGCCATGTAAAGATATGTAGTAGAGACAGACACAGAACACATTGGTCACTGGTATGGACCGGAAGTCCCGAGCGACTCCGCTCCCTTTATTTAAAGCCTTCTGGCCACGCCTGGCCAGAAGGTGATACAATGTTGGTATCGGGTTCCGGGTTGGGGTCTCTGCTCAAACTGCGCGGCCAAACACTAGACCGCTACATCCCATCCCAGATCAGTCTGAATAAACAAAAAATAAAATTAACACACATAGTCAGTGAGCATTTGATTGGGCTTCGGATGGGGCCTTAGATTGAATCGATGTTGTTGGTTGTCATCCCTTGGGTTTGCTGGTTCTTCTACGGGTGGCCTTTCCTCTGGTCTAAGATCCCTTTGACTCTGCTGACCCGCTCCGTTCACACTTAGGCTACTTGTCGCGCTAGGGCTTCCACCTAGCTGACCATGGCCTCTGCAGGGGACTTCCTCGACCATCGATCCCTCTACTCTTGAGTCAGGCACCCTCTTAAACCACGAGATGTTTCGAGTGATGACTTCCCCATTTCTTTCGGCTGTTACTGCCATGCCCTTCACACTCGTGACTAACCACAGTCCTGGTTCATAAGGCGTGCGGAATTTCCCTCCGCTACGATGATTCCTTACTAGAACTACGCAGCTTGGTGTGATCGTCTCCTCCTGCTCGCCCGTTCATTGTTGGCTATTCTCCTTGCCTGCATGCTTGCGGGATCATAAGGTTCAGGCTCTCAGTTCTCTGCTACGGGAATGTTGTCCCTCCGTTGCCCAGCTAGCATCAGTGACCATGGAGACCTTTGAGTGGTGCAGTGTGGAGTGCTCCGGTATTCCCGCAGGAATCTTTGAAGCGTGACTTCCGGGTCAGACTGTTCGGCCACAGATATCCGTAACACTTTGTTCAGTGTCCGCATAAATCTTTCGGCCTCTCCATTTGCTTGTGGCCACTGTGGCGTGATGCGGTGGTGTTTGACGCCTAATCATGCCAGAAAATCCCTGAACTCTTGCCCTTGGAATGGGGGTCCATTGTCTGTCTTGACCACATGCGGTAGTCCAAAGAGTGCGAACATCTTGTCCAGCATTGGTAGTAGGTGGTCGAACGCGGTTGACGATAGTACTTCCACCACTGGATATTTCGTGTATCCATCTATCAGAACAGCTGTTACTCGCCCATCGGGGAAGCTCCCAAAGTCGAGACTGATCCACGACCAGGCTGATGGAGCCGGTTCCTCAGTGATCACTGGAGCTGAAGCTTCCGAACATCCAGTCAGCTGACAAGCTCGGCACCTGCGCACAAAGTCTTCTACTGTTTCTTCTAGGTTTGGGAACCAACCTTCTCCCACAACCTGGCTTTCATCTGTCTGGTGCCTTGATGACCCTCATGGGCTAGGGCAGTTACTTGGTCCTGGAGGGTTAGGGGCATGACAATGCGTGAGCCTCTTAACACCACCCCGCTAGCTGCAGAGCTCAGCTCTTCATGGACTCGCCACACCTTCCCAAGGCAAGCTCGGTCCGTCTCGGTCCATCCACTGATGCCCTGGAGGAACCCGGCCCATGAACCTTTTTGTAAAGCTTCCAGCACCTTCTTCAGGACCTTGTCGGACTGGGTGTGCGTTTCAATCTCTGACAGGGTTAGGGCCTTTGGGCACGCCCACTGGGTGACCATGCTGACAAATTCCTCCGTTAGTTGCTCTTGGTCGTGGGTTTCCTCAGGGGCACCGGCGGGGTGGCAGGACAAGAAGTCCGCTGGATTTTTGGCACCAGGCCTGTATACCATATCAAATTGGTAATGCTGGAGTTGGATCGCCCACCTTTCAATCCGCGGCGGTGGGTGGGGTGCAGTTCCTCTGAAGAGCGGGACAAGTGGCTGGTGATCCGTTACCACGCGGAACAGATGTCCACTCAAATATAGGTGAAAATGGTTGCAGGCCCACTTGATGGCTAGTGCTTCCCATTCAATTTGGGAGTATCTTGTCTCTGTTGCCGTCAGAGATTTACTGCCGAATGCTAGAGGGACCCATGTTCCTGGATTTACTTCCTGGGACAGCAGCGCTCCAAGGCCTATGGGGCTGGCGTCCACTATTAGTTCAGTTGGTCGCTTGGTGTCGAAATATGCCATGGTCGTCTTTTTCAGTAGCGTGGATTTTACCTTGCTGAAGGATTCTTGTTCTTCCGGGCCCCACTTCCACACACTGTCCTTCTTCGTCAAGTTTCGTAATGGCTCAGCAACCGTTGCGAGGTTGGGTATGAATCTCCCACAGTATGTTGCCATACCTAGAAAACTTCGAACTTCTGACACCATTGTCAGGGCTGGAGCCAGTCGAATCGCCTGCGACTTCCGGGGGTCCACTTTAACGCCTTCTTGGCTGAACACGTATCCAAAGAATTCAATGGTCTTTTTGAAGAACTGGCACTTTTCTTTGTGTAAAGTCACCCCGTGTTCCGCGAGGCGATGGAGCGTGGCTCTGAGCCGCCGGTGATGGTCCTCCAAAGTCGCTGAGTAAATTAGGATGTCATCACTGACATTTAATACCCCTCGAAGCCCTGACAGGACCTCCCGGACTGCGTTTTGGAAAATTTCGGCAGCCGAGGATATTCCGAAATTTAGTCTTTTGTATCTTCTGAGCCCCAGGTGTGTCGAGAAAGTAGTTATGTACCTGCTTTCCTCAGCCAACCTCAACTGGTGGTATACTGCGTTGAGGTCTAGTTTAGAAAACCACCGGGACCCATTGAGATCTGCAAGAATGTCATCTGCAGTTAGTGTGAAATGCCTCTCCCGTCGTACTGCCTGGTTAGGCATGCGCATATCTATGCAAAGCCTGATTTGTCCAGGCTGTTTCGGCTTCTCCGCAATTACCATCGGCGACACCCAGGGGGTGGGTCCGGTAACTTTCTCTATCACCCCTTGTTGTTCAAGTTTGATCAACTCTTGATCCACCAACGGCCGGAGGTGGAATGGGATGCGTCTGTGCCGTAGGGCCACGGGTTTCACTGACGTGTCGATGTGCAGTCGCACTAGAGGTCGTTTCATGCTCCCTAGCCCTTTGAACAACTGTGGAAACAGTTCCAAGATGTCTTCTGTCTGGAGTATTCTTACCGCATTAGCGAACGTTACCAGGCTTAGGTCTTCCACGGTGTGACTCCCCACGAGGATATCTGCTTCTCTGTCAACCACGTGGAACGTAGTTGTTACTTCATGACTTTCAGGCTTCACTTGTACTGTCATTTTCCCTTTTAGCGGCAGGGGCGTCTGACTTCCATACGTTAGAATTTTTACCTTGGACGGTGTGAGTTGTGGTCTTGGGTTTAGTCTCTTATAATGTTGGCTCCCCATCACGTTGACCGAGGCTCCGGAGTCAATTAGGGCCGTGACGAGGGACCCTGTGATCTCGATTGCACACGTCGGTTGAGGACGTCACCTCCGTTTTAGGTCACTTGCAAACGATATGAGGAGGCATTCCTCCTCTTCGTCAGTGGACGGGTCTTCGAGGTACCGTCTGTGCTGCGGGACACCTTCAGCGTTCGTGCCATGTCAGGTTCTTCAAGCGAGAGGTATCTCACTGCTTTGGTCGGTGGTTGTCGTCCGGCGCTCCCTCTGCCCCGCATGCCTCCTCGGCATACACTGGGGAAGTGGTTCGGAATCCCGCACTTCGAGCAGGTCTTCCCTTGAGCCGGGCACTCATTCGGGGCGTGCTCTTCTTTGCCGCAGTATCCGCACTGCGACTGACGTGGCTTCCTGGTGGGCCACCGCCCTCTGCTGCCACGCCCTGGGGTGTATGCTGCATCCACCCGTTCTGTCTTGATGGCCACTGCTGAACTTGCTGTGGGCATGAGCGCCGCTTCCATCGCTGTGCACCAGACCTCGGACAGGTCATGTGACCGTGCTAGGACAAGCATGCCTTCTAGCGAGATCCTGGGTTGGCGGAGGATGAGCGTCCTCAATGTTTTGTTTCAGCACGCTTGGATGAGCTGCGCGCGCACTTCCTTGACTGGATCATCCTCCGTGCATGTGCTGGCTAACTCTCTCAAGCGTGCGTGAAATGCATCCATTGACTCTCCTTCTCTTTGACGGGCCTGCCGCAATTAGAAACGTTCGTAATCGGGGTTTAGTTGCGGGTCAAAATGGGCACTGAGTGCCCTCACTGCTGCGTCATAATCTGTGGGGGCTCCCGTGTTCCGTAGGTGCTTGAAGAGCTTGTATATCTCATCCCCTGCGAAATGTAGCCGCAACGACCTCTTGACGGCGCCATTCGTTTCTCTGGTGGCAGTGAAATAATTGTCTAGCCGGCCAACCCACACGTTCCATCTTGGGGATGCTGTGGCGGGATCAATTAGTTCGCTGAACGGGGGTAGTGCACTCACTTGAGAATGCACCGGCGTTGCTGGAGCTGCCGCCTGCAGTGGTACCGCTGCCGCCCCTGCCTGGTCTGTCATGGCTGTCCCTATTCCTACCTGTGGTTCTGTTTTTACGTATGTCCTTCTCTGTTCTCCTTAGCTCTCTTTGCCCTTTTTTTTTCTTTTTCCTCTTCTCTTTTAGTTGTTGTTGTGATATGTCCACAGCTCCCTAGTCTACTTTTGGTAATATGAAGTGTGGCTCTTGCTTGTCGCACACTTGGTTCTCCCCTTGTGTGTTGTGGTTGATATACCTGTGTTCCTTTTGCCAATGCTTAGTGGCGTGACAGTGCCTCCTTTACATGAATGTGTGAGGGCCTTCTGGTGAATTTCCCTTTGCCAAGGCTTGTTGGCAGTCTGTGGTGCTGGCGCTTCCTTTGCCGGTGCAGCCGTTCACCACTGGGGGTCTGTTTCTGTTTTCTCTATTCTACCAGCCCTGTTGCTGGCTGAAATGCGCTTCTCCCTCGAGGCAGGCGAAGGCCTCAATCGCGCATTTGTGCGCTCCTCCACGAGGAGCACCGGCCTCAGCGTGCTTCCAGACACAGAGCATGCCTTGGGGAAGCGCGAGCTGGAGCGTCGCCGACTAGAGCGATGTGGTGGTGCGGGGGCGATGGCAGCGCTCACCTGAAGTGGCTCGCGACCCTTCGCATGACGATCTGCCGGCAGTACGGACCCCACGCGGCAGGAATCACAAGGCAGCTGGAGCGGGGCTCTCAGGCGGCAGATGAGGATCCGTGGCGGCGGTAGAGGTGAGGGGTCTCGAACGCCCACGCCCTCGTCGCCAGCGTTGGTACCATAAACCAAGGGGGTTACACGTGTGAATATTACGGCATGTAAAGATATGTAGTAGAGACAGACGAAGAACACATTGGTCACTGGTATGGACCGGAAGTCCCGAGCGACTCCGGTCCCTTTATTTAAAGCCTTCTGGCCACGCCTGGCCAGAAGGTGATACAATGTTGGTATCGGGTTCCGGGTTGGGGTCTCTGCTCAAACTGCGCGGCCAAACACTAGACCGCTACACTACGGTGAACTGGAGCTGAAGGCCGCGAGCAAGGCATACGAGCCCCTGGAATACACAGGCAAGAGCCGATCGGTACACAGAAAGGTGCGGCACCGGCAGCGAGGGGAGGGGAGTTGGGGTCACTACCAGACTTCATGCTGTGGGCGCTGCGAAGCGGGCCCACTGAAATAACTGCAGAAAATCCTGCTGTGGCAGAAAGCGCTGGTGGAGGGAGGTGGAAGCCGCCGGCCACCGGTAGAGGACAGGGCCGCAAACCGGCCAAGAATAGAGGCGGCGAGGGCGTGAATGAGTACTGAACACCAATTAGCAGCACAGCGGGGAAATGAATAATTTGAAAATGACAGTGGACGCTGCTCGCCCTATGGCCTGCAGAAGCACCGGCTTTGGAGACGGGTGGGAAGGCGCCCCAACGTAAAGGCAGGAATCCTGCAAGCTCGCACCACGGTACTGGGGAAGGAAGCAGCTGACTAAAAACCCGTGAGTATTCGGCAGTGCATGGGGAGCCGGGATTACCGTGACAAAACAGTAGCAGACTGCGGGGGTTTTAACAAGCGAAGGCCTGGTCCCGAGTGTGCAGGGTGCAAAAGCACAAGCAAAAAGGCAGCAGGCAGAGATCAAACCTGTGCTCTACTGCCACGTGGAATAACTGAGGCGAATCAGAGAGGCAAGGTGCACCGGTTGACAAAGGAAAGCTGCCAGCAGAAGGCCTAGTGACACAAAGGTTTGCCACTATGGGGAAAACGGACAAGAATCAGCCCAGCCTCACGTTTGAGGCGAAGAGAACCACCAAAACAATGTCAGATGAGCTAAGGAAATCTGAGCCAGAACCAGAAACACAAGGGGCTTCGGCACTAGAACTGAACCTACAGGCCATGCAGCAGAGCCTCCTATCTATCAACAGCAAAATAGACACCTTAAATCTGCATATAGACAATATCACAACCAAGCTTGATAAGCAGGCCTCCAGAATTACAGAGGCGGAGCAAAGAATTTTATCGGCAGAAGACGCAATTCAGATAACAACGACTAAATGTACTGACATGGAAAAACTCCTGACCGTAATCCAAGTGAAAAATGAAGATATTGAGGCGCGATCAAGGTGCAACAATGTGCGCATTACAGAAATACCAGAATCAGCGAATACCGGAAAGATGGAAATCTTTATGGAACAAATGTTCAAGGAGCTTTTCGGCCGAAGAATTTTACCCCATAATGGTGGTTAAGCGAGCGCACAGGTCACTGATGCCAAAACCCCCATCTGGGGCAACACCGAGACCCATAATAGTGAAAATACTCAATCACTGGGATAGGGACATGATACTATGGCTGGAAAGAGAGAAACAAGAGCTAAACTACCAAGGATACTGGGTTGCTGTGTACCTATATTTCACTGCAACAGTACAAGTTGCATGGTGGGAATTCCAGGCTATTAAAAAGCAGCTGCAGAAAAAAGGAATATCGTACTCCATGTTGTACCCTGTCCGGCTGCGCATCGATCATGTCGGGAAGCAGACAGTGTGCACAACCCCAAAAGCTGCACAGGAGGTCTTAAGGTCCATCATGAGAAGGAGGCGCAACCCACGCACGCAGGACACAGATGATACAGACTAATAATCCAAGGGGCAGAAGGAATCATTATAAACAACCACCACCGGGGGCACTTGCAGGAGGGGGCACATACACAGCAATGGAACTTCTGGTCATGTTGCAGACAGCGCAGAACGGACTATCTGAACATCTGGCCCCCCTCCAAGTCCGGAGGGTGTATAAGCTCCTGGCAGCCCTCCATGCAGGAGCACCCAAGGGACTGATAAGTACTTTGTTATCGTTCCACAAATAGTTATAAGAGGAAGTTAATAGGGAAGTGTCTTTAGCATGTTTGGGATGCTGAAGTGGGAGGGGACAGGGGATGGGGGAATGAGTTATAAGTGTGCATCACCATAGAAGACCGAAGGTACACACAAGGTACGAACATGTAGTAGCATGTACAATACTGTAACTAACCCACCGCTTAGATGACAATAGCTAGCAATGCAGGCAGCGTCAAAATAGCATGCATGATGTGGAACGTCAGAGGGCTGGACAACCCTACGAAGATAAGGCAGGTTTTAGCTCATCTCACAAGGCATGGCGTGCAAGTCGGATTCTTGCAAGAAACGCATTTAACGAAGTACACGGAGGCCAGGGTGGGCAACACTTGGCCTGGGGCTAGATTAGCCTCCTCGTATTCCTCAAATGCGAGGGGAGTGCTAACACTGGTGAGAAAGGGAATGCCGTTTAAGGAAACACACTCCATCACGGACGAGGCAGGACAATATGCTATACTGCAGGGTAGTCTGCATGGGAAATTGATAATGCTGGTTAACGTATATGGGCCAAATGTAGATTACCCAGCTTTCTATGTAGGTATATTTAACACGCAGCGCTTGCTGCCACAATCAGAGATAGTATGGGGGAGATCTGAACACACATTTAGATCCCAGTAAGGACAAATCAAGCGAACATGGGGGGCAAAACCCTAGGGCAGCGAAAGCCATCAGGGATGGGATGCAAGAGATAGGGCTGCTAGATCCCTGGAGGATCCGACACCCAGACCGCTTGGAAGGAACACATGCCTTGATGGCTAATGGATCATGGTCCAGGTTGGATCCTGGCTGGTGACAGTTGAACTTAATGCATGGGTGGAGGGAGCAGAACGCTTAACAAGGACGCTCTCAGACCATAAACCACTCAGGATCAACCTACAGATCCCTGAAAGTGTTGCGCGACAGTACACATGGGGTTTCAGAGAAAAGGCTCTGCTGGACGCGGTATTTAAAGAAACGGTTGAAAGAGTAATAACAAACAATTTCACAAGCAATAAGGGCTCAGTTGCTAAGGCCTCCACCCTATGGGAGGCACTCAAAGTCACCATCAGGGGGGTATGCATGAGCACTAGTGCGGGCATACTGAAAGATATTCGAGCACAAATGCAGCACACAGAACAGACCCTAGCTTATTTAGAGCAGGAATATGAACCAAACCCAAATCAGGCCACCTATCAGAGAGTGAATTACAGAATACAATGACCTGACTCAAACTGAGGTGAGTTACCTGACAAAAAAGCATGTAGCAAAAGCATACGGTGAGGGAGGGAGGCCATGCCATAACCTAGTTTCCAAAATAGCAATTAATAAAAATCATCACCCCATTACGCAGATCACCGACAAGGAAGGGAACAGTCGCTATGACCCAAAAGGAATAATGGCGCAATTTAAACGTTTTTACGAGAGCCTATATGCTTGGCGCAGGCAGGTCCAATCTGACGAGTTGGTAAATTACTTATACAACATAGCACTCCCATGGCTGTCTGACGGTCAGAGGGAATATCTTAGCCAGGCCAAAGAGGAAGCGGAACTGAAGGAGGGGATACAAGCATTACCGAATGGCAGGGCACCAGGGCCATATGGATTAAGTAGTGAATTTTACAAAACATATGTAGACCTACTAATCCCGCACATGTTGGAGATGTATAGGGAAGCATATGACAAAGGTATTTTACCAGCAACATTGCGAGAAGCCCTAATAATAACCCTGTTTACAACATACATTTTGCCTCTGACACCATTGATTACAACATTTGTTTTATCAGCTAGTCTGTTTAATGACTGCGATCTGCAAAACAATTTTTTTGCTTATCAACTTTTCGGTTCGATGAACACTACTCGTTAGACAAACACTTATTATATAAGGTGTGTGTTTGTAGTCATGGTGATCATTTTGTTGCTCAGCCTCGAGCGTCAATTCGAAAGAAACTTTATTGGGCCGCTCCCGGGTCTATTGTGGTCTCAATGGTTTTGTTTTATTGACTATTTGCGTGTTGGGGTTGCGTTTAGGAACATAATCATTGTTGGAGGGGTGCCGGTCTCGCACTTTGGGCTGTTGTCAGACGCGTGATTTTTATAGCAGTCATGTTTTTATTAGCGCGTTGATGTTTTGTTCCTCTCGCTTCCTTGGGCTATGTTTCGTGTTTTTCGTTCATTCCTGGAGCTGTGGGTAGTCATTGTCTGCTGTTATTTTATGGCTGCTGGATATTGGGTGTGTAAATGTGTCCACAGTTCTACACGAGTTCATGTGGCATCAGATGTACTTTATCTTTTGGCCAGTGTTGGTTATTCAATAATGATATGCATTGGATGTTGCGTTGTGGTGCTTGGTTTTCCAGGGAGGTGACATGTCTGGCCCCTATCAGATGATGTTCGATATTTCTGTCATTTCGTTTAATCCATTGTCTATGGTACCTAGGAACATTATAGTTTTGGCTTCCACTTTCGAAAGGATTGCGTCTACATTCTTGCTTTTGATATGGCGTAGAACTGTCCACTTTAGTTCGTTTATGCTGTGGTTTTTTTCAATCCAGTGGGACACCATTGGTGCATTGTGAGTTTTGCACTTGATTCTTGATCGATGTTGTGAGATGCGGTTTTTCACAGGTTGTGTCGTTTTTCCGATATAGGCCAATTTGCATGGGCATAAAACACAATAGATGACGTTTTGTGTATTACAGTTGGTAAAATCTTCGTGAATCAAGTATTTTGGCCCATACTCAAACTTTGTACCTTCTATTGTGCTGTCGCATGATACGCATGTACCGCATTTTTTGTGGCCTTTTATAGGTGGTAGTGAAAGCAAGGATCTCAATGATGTCCCTGGTTATTTGTAGTTGGTGTTTGCACGAACCAATTTTTCTCTTATGCTGGTGTTTTTTTTGAGGGCAAAAATTGGTATCTGTGCGAATGGTTGAATTCCTTTTACTGTGTCCCAATTTTTTCGAATGATCTTTTGCATTTCATTTGTTCTGTTTGAAAAAGTGGTGACGCATACCAGTTTAGGATTTGTTTTGTCTGGTCTTGGGGATAGAAGGGAATCTCTGGGCGTATACCATGCCCTTTTTAGTGCTCTTTTCAGAAGTTTTTTTCAGAAATTTTTTTGGGTAGTTCCTTTTTTGCAATTTCTCCATTAGGAAGCTAGCGTTCTCAAAGTAGTCTTCTTTTTTCGAACAGTTTCTCCTAATTCGCAAAAATTGACTGTAAGGGAGATTCTCACGTAGGTTACGTTGGTGGAAACTTGAGAAGTCGAGAAATGTGTTTCTGTCTGTTTTTTTGGTGTACAGTGTTGTGTAGAGATGACCATCCTCGTGTCTGATGAGTAGGTCCAAGAAATTCATTTCTGTTCTGTGATGGTTCGTGGTAAATTGAATGTTTGGACTCCTGTTGTTTAGCCATGTCACAAACGCTTCTAGGTCTTGTATCTCACCTCTCCAAAGGAGGAAAACATCATCGATGTAACGACGCCACATTTTTATGTGGCCGTCGTATGGGTTGTTATTATACACCCATTTTTCCTCATATAAGGCCATGAACATTATGGCCATTTCTGGAGCGAAGGGACATCCCATCGCGGTTCCTGTGACCTGTAGATATTGGGTATCATTAAAGGAAAAAAAGTTGTTCTTGAGGCAGATTTCTGCTAGTTGGACAAGATGGTTTGTTGGCACAGTGTGCGGTCGAACTCTTTTGTCTAGGAAAACTTGTATTGCTTCTAGGCCTTCTTCTTGGGGAATATTTGAGTATAGGCTGACAATGTCCAGGGTTACGAGGATTTCATTATCTTTGTCGAAGGGAAAATTTTCGAGCGTGATGATGGCCTGCATAGTGTCTTTCACGTAACTCGGAGTGTCTTTGATCAGTGGTTTTAAAAAAGTGTCCACATATTTTGCTGGTCTCTCCAGTATCGAGTTTACTCCTGAGATTATGGGCCTCCCTGGAGGATTTTTGGGGTCTTTGTGCACTTTTGGGAGGACATACATAATGGGTGTCCTGGGATTATCGTTGATCAAATACTGTGCTTCTTTCGTTGTCAGCCACCCTTCTTCTTTGCCTGTGGTGATAATGGGAAGAAGTTTACTTTTTATCTTCGAGTTCCAATCTTCATTAGTTTTCCTGTAATATTTTTTGTCCATTAGTTGGCGATGTACTTCGGCTTCATATTTGTCCCTCTGCCAGATGACTATTCCTCCTCCCTTATCTGCCGGTTTAATTATGAGATTTTTGTTGTGTTGCAGGTGATCCCGAGCTTCCGTTTCTTGTTTTGACAGGTTCCATTTCATGAAGGGTTTCTTCCTGTCTAAATTGTCAAGATCTCTTAGAACATTCTTCTCAAAAGTTAAGAGTTCTACGGGCATGTTTTGTGAATTTGGAAAGAAGGACGATGGATTTTTCAAACCAGAGAAGTTACGAGAAGTGATTTCTTCTCTATCTTGGAAAAATACTTTGAGTCTCATTTTTCTGAAGAGTTGAATTATTTCCATTTTCATTTGAGTTAAATCTGGTCTGGCCGTGGGGATAAAGGATAGGCCTTTTTGGAGTACTTGGATTTCAGTTGGAAGAAGGGCTTCGTTTGAAAGGTTGTATATGGAGCCTATTTCTTCCCTTACCACCGGTATACGTTCCTCCTGGTTGTGATCTCTCCCTGATGTTGGTTCGATTGGGGATTGTACCATCTGTTGGCTCGTGGACGGCCTCTCGGTCGGCTGTTGCCTCTGTCTAAAAAAGGTGCCTGCTGGTAAAATGGCCTTTGTTGAATGTTTCTGGTGTCTGTAGGGCCTTCGCTGTCGCTGGATGTCCCGGATGAGGAAGAGGGTTCTGAGAATGTTAGGAACCTTCTCTTGCTTCTGCCTCCGTATACGTTTAGTATTCCAGTGTTTTGGGGCTGGTTGTAATATTCTTTTTCCAGGTAGGGATAGGCTTTGGATATGGAGAAGTTTATTATGTCTTTCTGTAGTTTAAATCTTTTTGCTTCTTCAGTATTCTTTTTGAAAATGGTGTTTTCTTTTTCCAATTTGGATAGGATGTTCTTAGCGTCCTCTATTGCTGTATTGTTTAGGAACGCTTCTTCCAGTTCTTGGATTAGTTCCAACTCTTTTAGGCTCAAGCGTTCAGCGGTTTTGATAGAATGGAACATCCAGTCTCTTGAGAATTTCGTTCCAATATGGCTGAAGCCTTCAAGGTACTCTGGTTGGTCTGTGAATATCACGGGTATGTTCTTCACTTGTAGGCCTGTTGGTATTGTGCCTGCTCTAAGATGTTCTAATAGGGCTTCTCCGTGTAAGGCTGTTCTTATCTGTTTTTTCTTTAGTCTCGTTATTCTCTCCAAATCTGTTTGCTGGGCAAAACTGGTAGGATTCTTTCCTAGGTTGAACGACGATGGTCTTTTTAGGAGTTCTTCGATGTCTTCCTCTCTGAAGCTTAGGGTTTTGGGTTCTGTCATTGATCTGAGCGAACTCTACTGTTTTCACCTGTGAGGTGTGGTCTCGAGGTTTGTGAGCGTAAGATTGACTATTGCTTAGTTTTTTGTGAAGCTGTGAAACTAGCTGGTGTGAAACGGGGTAGTGTTCAATCGAGAAGAATTTTTTGGAACCTAGATTTATTTGTTCTAGGCACTAGGAATTTAATTTTCCAAGGTAGTGGTAGTCTACCTATACCCTCGTGTGCCTGGTGCACACACTAATCGTGGATAAAAAAGTGGGGGGAGATTCAATGTGGTATATCAGAGGCTGGAATCTAGACTAACTGTTTACAACATACATTTTGCCTCTGACACCATTGATTACAACATTTGTTTTATCAGCTAGTCTGTTTAATGACTGCGATCTGCAAAACAATTTTTTTGCTTATCAACTTTTCGGTTCGATGAACACTACTCGTTAGACAAACACTTATTGTATACAAAAGACAGTGACATATATATTTACATTTATACAGTGACTTCAAAATGTGACAAAAATAACATGAAAGCTATCAAATAGATCTATTTTACATAACCGTAGTCAATTGTCCGAAACTGTTTAATTTGTGAAACTTGAGCGGTTGGCTCCTATAGTTGTAGCTGTTATTGCGGTCCTGAGCAGAGTCGGGTACTTGTGTCTATAAATGGTTTAAACAAAAATGCAAGTTGTGGTCTTTCTGTGCATTTGCGTTTGCTTGTGTTTGGTTGTGCTTGCTGGTTCTCGCTTAGTCTTCTACAAAAGGTGTTCGCGATCTCTGCTTGTGCGCCAACGCGTTTCGACCTGTGTAGATGGGGACCTATGTGATGTTTGTGAGGTCGTCTTCAGGGCGGATGTAAAGATGGAATCGGACTTCTGTTCCTGTAATTCAATTGTAATGGTATCTAATTACTACTTGTGCCATATTTGAAGATTGTGAATAAACTAGGGATAGTTCTGTGTCAACTTACGCTCACTCCGAGATAAGGTGGCTTGTCTTCTATGTGATGCCTTGTTCCGTGTACTGCCAACTGGTGGAGAATGACTTGCTTTATATTTGTCTCGTTGGTTTCTTTCTGGAAAAATGGGAAGTCAGAGGAGTTGGCATCTACACCCTCTTAATGGCGCTAATGCTATATCATTATATCTGGCAGGTTTCTAATTTGCGGTGGTATTTTTCTCGCTATGACTGCTCATACGGTTTAATTGATTGGTTTCTTTACTGCTAATTGTTCGTGGCTCGCGGTGCTTATGCGTGCCTTAATCGTGCTGTTTTAATTTTAGGGCGTGACCTCTTTTTGTGCATGCAGAGGATTTCTGTGAAGGAGCTCCGCTTCGTTGTGCCTAAGTGAACACCATGCTAGTTACGATTAGGAATCACGATTCTACTAACTGAGTGTGCATGGGCCGGTTCAGCGCGTGATGTTAGTTCGGATTTTTTGAAACGCGGCATGCTGTTTACAAATGGCCCGTGGGGGCATGCTGTTCCGTACCTTTTTGATTGTGCGTATTTTGGTCCGCTTCTTCGGTGCTCCGGGGTCTCCTCTCTCCTTTGCGGCTGCGGTCACTCTTCTGGCGTTTTCTCGAAGTGGTAGGTATCGCTCTTGCGATTGGTGGATTTTATGGGAGTACCACGTATTGGCGCGCTGCGTGCTCCTGGTTGCAGCTGTTTTAACTTGGGGGTGTGTCGTAGTCATAGTGACCGGGTTGTTGACACTCGCAGGCACTGTTTTGAATTAAACTTTTTCTTTCCAAATTCACAAAACATGCCCGTAGAACTCTTAACTTTTGAGAAGAATGTTCTAAGAGATCTTGACAATCTAGACAGGAAGAAACCCTTCATGAAATGGAACCTGTCAAAACAAGAAACGGAAGCTCTGGATCACCTGCAACACAACAAAAATCTCATAATTAAACCGGCAGATAAGGGAGGAGGAATAGTCATCTGGCAGAGGGACAAATATGAAGCCGAAGTACATCGCCAACTAATGGACAAAAAATATTACAGGAAAACTAATGAAGATTGGAACTCGAAGATAAAAAGTAAACTTCTTCCCATTATCACCACAGGCAAAGAAGAAGGGTGGCTGACAACGAAAGAAGCACAGTATTTGATCAACGATAATCCCAGGACACCCATTATGTATGTCCTCCCAAAAGTGCACAAAGACCCCAAAAATCCTCCAGGGAGGCCCATAATCTCAGGAGTAAACTCGATACTGGAGAGACCAGCAAAATATGTGGACACTTTTTTAAAACCACTGATCAAAGACACTCCGAGTTACGTGAAAGACACTATGCAGGCCATCATCACGCTCGAAAATTTTCCCTTCGACAAAGATAATGAAATCCTCGTAACCCTGGACATTGTCAGCCTATACTCAAATATTCCCCAAGAAGAAGGCCTAGAAGCAATACAAGTTTTCCTAGACAAAAGAGTTCGACCGCACACTGTGCCAACAAACCATCTTGTCCAACTAGCAGAAATCTGCCTCAAGAACAACTTTTTTTCCTTTAATGATACCCAATATCTACAGGTCACAGGAACCGCGATGGGATGTCCCTTCGCTCCAGAAATGGCCATAATGTTCATGGCCTTATATGAGGAAAAATGGGTGTATAATAACAACCCATACGACGGCCACATAAAAATGTGGCGTTGTTACATCGATGATGTTTTCCTCCTTTGGAGAGGTGAGATACAAGACCTAGAAGCGTTTGTGACATGGCTAAACAACAGGAGTCCAAACATTCAATTTACCACGAACCATCACAGAACAGAAATGAATTTCTTGGACCTACTCATCAGACACGAGGATGGTCATCTCTACACAACACTGTACACCAAAAAAACAGACAGAAACACATTTCTCGACTTCTCAAGTTTCCACCAACGTAACCTACGTGAGAATCTCCCTTACAGTCAATTTTTGCGAATTAGGAGAAACTGTTCGAAAAAAGAAGACTACTTTGAGAACGCTAGCTTCCTAATGGAGAAATTGCAAAAAAGGAACTACCCAAAAAAACTTCTGAAAAGAGCACTAAAAAGGGCATGGTATACGCCCAGAGATTCCCTTCTATCCCCAAGACCAGACAAAACAAATCCTAAACTGGTATGCGTCACCACTTTTTCAAACAGAACAAATGAAATGCAAAAGATCATTCGAAAAAATTGGGACACAGTAAAAGGAATTCAACCATTCGCACAGATACCAATTTTTGCCCTCAAAAAAAACACCAGCATAAGAGAAAAATTGGTTCGTGCAAACACCAACTACAAACAACCAGGGACATCATTGAGATCCTTGCTTTCACTACCACCTATAAAAGGCCACAAAAAATGCGGTACATGCGTATCATGCGACAGCACAATAGAAGGTACAAAGTTTGAGTATGGGCCAAAATACTTGATTCACGAAGATTTTACCAACTGTAATACACAAAACGTCATCTATTGTGTTTTATGCCCATGCAAATTGGCCTATATCGGAAAAACGACACAACCTGTGAAAAACCGCATCTCACAACATCGATCAAGAATCAAGTGCAAAACTCACAATGCACCAATGGTGTCCCACTGGATTGAAAAAAACCACAGCATAAACGAACTAAAGTGGACAGTTCTACGCCATATCAAAAGCAAGAATGTAGACGCAATCCTTTCGAAAGTGGAAGCCAAAACTATAATGTTCCTAGGTACCATAGACAATGGATTAAACGAAATGACAGAAATATCGAACATCATCTGATAGGGGCCAGACATGTCACCTCCCTGGAAAACCAAGCACCACAACGCAACATCCAATGCATATCATTATTGAATAACCAACACTGGCCAAAAGATAAAGTACATCTGATGCCACATGAACTCGTGTAGAACTGTGGACACATTTACACACCCAATATCCAGCAGCCATAAAATAACAGCAGACAATGACTACCCACAGCTCCAGGAATGAACGAAAAACACGAAACATAGCCCAAGGAAGCGAGAGGATCAAAACATCAACGCGCTAATAAAAACATGACTGCTATAAAAATCAGGCGTCTGACAACAGCCCAAAGTGCGAGACCGGCACCCCTCCAACAATGATTATGTTCCTAAACGCAACCCCAACACGCAAATAGTCAATAAAACAAAACCATTGAGACCGCAATAGACCCGGGAGCGGCCCAATAAAGTTTCTTTCGAATTGACGCTCGAGGCTGAGCAACAAAATGATCACCATGACTACAAACACACACCTCCAAGTCGTAACAGACACGCTGAATGTCAACGCGTTGGAATTCCGCATAAATTTATTCATCGAAAGAGCGCCCTTCAGCGCAAACTCAAAACGACAGTCAGTAAGAACGGACCAACACAACTTCAACTAACGGATTTGATAAACACAATCAGCAATTTAAAACGTGAAAAGACGTTACCAAATAGTTAGCGGCAGAAAAAAAGTTTAATTCAAAACAGTGCCTGCGAGTGTCAACAACCCGGTCACTATGACTACGACACACCCCCAAGTTAAAACAGCTGCAACCAGGAGCACGCAGCGCGCCAATACGTGGTACTCCCATAAAATCCACCAATCGCAAGAGCGATACCTACCACTTCGAGAAAACGCCAGAAGAGTGACAGCAGCCGCAAAGGAGAGAGGAGACCCCGGAGCACCGAAGAAGCGGACCAAAATACGCACAATCAAAAAGGTACGGAGCAGCATGCCCCCACGGGCCATTTGTAAACAGCATGCCGCGTTTCAAAACATCCGAACTAACATCACGCGCTGAACCGGCCCATGCACACTCAGTTAGTAGAATCGTGATTCCTAATCGTAACTAGCATGGTGTTCACTTAGGCACAACGAAGCGGAGCTCCTTCACAGAAATCCTCTGCATGCACAAAAAGAGGTCACGCCCTAAAATTAAAACAGCACGATTAAGGCACGCATAAGCACCGCGAGCCATGAACAATTAGCAGTAAAGAAACCAATCAATTAAACCGTATGAGCAGTCATAGCGAGAAAAATACCACCGCAAATTAGAAACCTGCCAGATATAATGATATAGCATTAGCGCCATTAAGAGGGTGTAGATGCCAACTCCTCTGACTTCCCATTTTTCCAGAAAGAAACCAACGAGACAAATATAAAGCAAGTCATTCTCCACCAGTTGGCAGTACACGGAAAAAGGCATCACATAGAAGACAAGCCACCTTATCTCGGAGTGAGCGTAAGTTGACACAGAACTATCCCTAGTTTATTCACAATCTTCAAATATGGCACAAGTAGTAATTAGATACCATTACAATTGAATTACAGGAACAGAAGTCCGATTCCATCTTTACATCCGCCCTGAAGACGACCTCACAAACATCACATAGGTCCCCATCTACAGAGGTCGAAACGCGTTGGCGCACAAGCAAAGATCGCGAACACCTTTTGTAGAAGACTAAGCGAGAACCAGCTCCTCTACACAAGCAAACGCAAATGCACAGAAAGACCACAACTTGCATTTTTGTTTAAACCATTTATAGACACAAGTACCCGACTCTGCTCAGGACCGCAATAACAGCTACAACTATAGGAGCCAATTCAATTCAATTCAAAAACTTTATTCGATCATAAATTAATGATCATAAAAGTACATACATACATAGATATAAAAACATGAGGTTTCAGCAAATTTTAAATTAATCACATGTCATAAAACGGTGCTTTTCCTCATACATATCGATTTTAAAATATATACAGCAGTAAAATAGCAAATGTCCTGTGAGTTAAGCCCAAATAAAAGCCCCATGGCTGAAACAATATTAAATACTTTATATTTTTTAAAAAGTGGTTTCAGGTATATTTTTCGAAGATGGAGATAAAGAGGGCATAGCAGTAAAAAATGCTCCGTACTTTGTTTAGTAGTCCCATCACACGGACAGGGGGCAGTAGTATATATCTTCATTTCAGGATATGCAACAAGCAAATGAACAGTCCCCATCCGAAGTCTTGTTAACACAAATTGGTGGGAACGAATATTAACCATATTGAGGTATCCTGGGGGCCCCATTTCTTCCTTGTTATATTTGTCATAAAAAACATGTGTGGAGAACTGGACAGTAGCTGCGATACGCTTCATCCTGCTAACCCTCAGAAATTCATGTTTAATCTCAGTCTTCGTGATGTCTAAAACACAGGAAGGGTTATCACAAACCCTAAAATTAAAAAGGTCATCAAACGTTCGAATGATATAGTTAAGCCACGGGATACGGGAACATTTATCCAGGTTTAGACAATCGGAGATTATCTTTCTAGTAAAACCAGTCTGTTCCTTCGACCAGATAGATCTCCATACTAACAGGGGTCTTAATCTAATCAGGTCTGATAGATGTTCTAAGCCAGACTCTTGATGGATCAACTTTGTTGAAGAAGAAGATGGCAGACAAAGACGTTTTTTAATAAATTTGTTCTCCTCTACCTGGAGCATGTTATTGTTACAGTGGCCCCACACTCCTGATCCGTATAGAGCCAGAGCAACACATTTATGTCGGTATAGGTATAACATGTCGAATATCCGTCTTGAGCCTAGCTTGGATGCAAACCTAAATAGGCCAAAAGAGCACTTAGCCATCTTGGCTCTAACATTTGTCATTTCAGAGGTCCACATCCCCCCACTATTAAAAGTGATACCCAAATAACAAAATTTATCCACCACTGTTATGGTTTGATCTATAACTGTGAAGGGCCTTAAGTTCTTAATTTTCTTCCCACAGGGCATTATAAAAGTTTTTGAATTATTAATTTTTAATTTCCTCCCCTTGATAAAATCTGCAAATTTATTCATTAGTTTTTGCAGCCCTAAAGGGGTTTGAGAGAGCAGAACCGCGTCATCCGCGTAGAGCAGAATTGGGATGGGCAAGCCGCCTGCAGTCGGTACATCTGCACTTATGGAGCGAAGTTCCGTCTCAATCGCATTAATAAAAAGGGAGAAAAGAAGAGGTGCAAGAACACATCCCTGCCTGATACCTGATCCTATTTTAACACTAGGGGTACACTCCCCCGATTGCCCATATCGTATTTTTGCTGTCAGATTCCTGTACAATTGGGCCAGGAAATAAATAATATCTTGAGGTGCCCCCATATCCAACAAGGTTGACCACAGAAGACCATGGTCAACCAAGTCGAAGGCACTGGATAAATCGGCAAAACAAAGAAACAACGAGCCTTGTTTGGCTCGTGTATATTTACATATAATGAGATCTAGATTGATGCACTGTTCTATAGTGCCCAACCCCTTGCGAAATCCATACTGTGAATCCGCAAGGATCCCGTTGTCTTCTACCCATTCTTCCAGACGACTTAATAATACTCTACTCATTATTTTTAGGGAAGCAGTAAGAAGGGAGATCGGGCGATAATTTTTTGCCTCGCCCCTATCCCCTTTTTTATATACCGGAATAATGATTGATTCCCCCCAGGTCTGTGGAGCCGCAATCGTCGCAGCTGCATTGAAAACCTTTGTTAACAATGGGCTCCAAATGGAGATCTCAGCTTTATAAAGGTCAACGGGTACCCCATCCGGGCCCGGTGCCTTTCCCCCCTTGCTAGCCCGAATGGCTGCATCTACCTCTAAGATTGTAATATTAAGAGGTATGGGGGTTAATGCCATACTTTCATTATCCCCCCCTTCAGCTAATCCTTCGGGGTTGAAAATACTAGTGAAGTGAGACACCCATTGTTCCTCAGATACCTGGGCTGACATTACCGGGACATCTTCGTTTTGAAGGAAGGGGCTATTTACCGTGGACCAAAAAAGCTTGGTATCCTTAAGGTCCACTGCTTTAGTCAGGTTGTTCCAAGCCTCTTCCCTTAATTCCTGTTTCCTATCCCTCAGATGAATTGTATATTCCCTTCTGAGGGTATTAACTGCTTCCTTATCTCTCGGTTTTCCCTTGAGAGCAGCTTTAAGTCTTTGTAAAGATTTGGTACATTCTCTGTTAAACCATCCCCCATTACTCCTAGGGCCCTTTTTTATTCTTCCAGTTAAAATTTCAGCAACATTTTTATTAATAGTGTCGAAACTAACTAGAATGTCAACATTATTCTTTCCAGGTTCAAGACAGCATTCCACCTCTTCTATACAGGCTGACACGATAGTACAAAGTAGATGTTCCTCGTTTTGCCTACCCCATTTAATTCTAGGGCCATTGGGTCTGTGTGGGACTATATCTGTCACTACACCATGTACCATCATTTCTTTGACCCCCCACAAAGAAAGAAACATTGTTAAACAATTATGATCACTAAGTGACGGATCTACTATTACAGGTAAGGAACACTTGGCTACAATACTGGTAGAGACAATGAGGTAATCGATAATCGTGGCACAGTTCCTACCAATAAAGGTTGGTACCGAATTACCCTCACTGTCACCCCTAGGTGTCATAATACATAAATCCATTTTTAACAAAAACGAATTAAGAGAATCCCCATAAACCGAGTGCATAAAGTGGGTCTGTTCATCCCCCCCATCATCCTCATACCCACACACCCTATCGCCAGCAAGTGGACACATGTAGATGTTAAGATCACCACCCCACAAAATGTCAAAGTGCACGTCATTACACCCATATAGGCTTTCCACCTCAGCTTCAAGTTCATCAACCGTGTCAGTATTTAAGTGGTTAAAGGCATTGTTGTAGTGATTTATAACTAAAACATTTCGCCCATTCCTATTTTGTAACCACAGCAACTGAGAGTGTTGACCGACTATCCGGTGTATTTTTACTCGAACCGGTAGACTCACAGAAAGCAGTATTACCATTCCTCCTTTGGCTCTCCCCATGTTGGATGGTTGGGCATGGCAATTATAGGCAACATACCCATCAAGATAGACATCTTCGGCCGCCCAAGTCTCCTGGAGACACAGAATATCAAACTGGGTTATAAATTCTAACCATCCAAGACGTTCTACCTTGTTATTCCATCCCGCTATATTCCAGCTCGCCATCTTATAACCCCGTTCCATTAAACTATCAGCCTCGGTGGATAAAGGGGGCAAGATGTGAACATGGGTTAAATCCCCTGGCACGTGATCTACAATTGGTAAGATTTGACTACTGCTTCCGTTAGCCGGGGAAAGAGCCTTGAGGTTGCAGTCAAACTGGGCAAAATTACTTGTGCAACCCCCAGTACTACATATAACGTTGTATCCAATGGGTGTATCAATATCTATTAGACCTTTTTCCCCCGTTCGTCCGCCCATATCTCCCCCGCTATCCCCACCAAAATCCCTCTCCCCCTTCCCTATGACTCGATGGCATCAATCGCAATCTTCCAGTCCACTAAACACCTCAAAAACTATAGGAGCCAACCGCTCAAGTTTCACAAATTAAACAGTTTCGGACAATTGACTACGGTTATGTAAAATAGATCTATTTGATAGCTTTCATGTTATTTTTGTCACATTTTGAAGTCACTGTATAAATGTAAATATATATGTCACTGTCTTTTGTATACAATAAGTGTTTGTCTAACGAGTAGTGTTCATCGAACCGAAATGTTGATAAGCAAAAAAATTGTTTTGCAGATCGCAGTCATTAAACAGACTAGCTGATAAAACAAATGTTGTAATCAATGGTGTCAGAGGCAAAATGTATGTTGTAAACAGTTAGTCTAGATTCCAGCCTCTGATATACCACATTGAATCTCCCCCCACTTTTTTATCCACTAATAATAACCCTGCTCAAGCAAGATAAACCTGCAACGAAGTGCGACTCATTCAGGCCGCTCTCTCTAATTTAAATAGATGCCAAGATCCTGGCTCAGGTTCTGGCCATCAGGTTACAACCGCTCATGACTCTGATGGTGCTCCCGGACCAATCAGGATTTATACCAACCAGGTCCACCACACACAATTTTTGCACGTTTTTTGCATGGTTTCACCAACTTAATCTGCAAGTCAAGGCAATGGCAGTTATGCTAGACGCCACTAAGGCATTTGATTCAATTGAATGGGGTTATATGTTCCCGATACTTCAAAGAATGGGACTTCTCAGGGATGTTTTGATGTGGATACACCTGTTAGACAGGGCTCCAGTGGCAAGAGTGTGGATAGCGGGGTATCCTTTAAAACTGATTGAAATAAACAGGTGCACATGACAGAGGTGCCCAAAATCATTGTTACTGTTCTTTCCATTGGCATGCACAATAAGGCAACGGCATCGCGACTCGGCACTACATTTCAGTCAAGGACCAATCAACATATCCCTGTACATGGACGATATGTTGCTCTACGTGCGAGAGCCAAAAGCATACCTGGCAGGAGTGCTGCGAGAATACGTTATATTAGAGAGTTTCTCAGGGCTCAGTATAAACTGGGAAAAATCAACCATAATACCAATCACGGTGCGCATGACACAATTTGAACTCGAATACCAACTAGACTGGTCAACACAACCTGTGAAATACCTAGGAATATGGGTGCAAAGAGACCAAGAGATATGTATATGGGAAAATTGTGGCAGAACGCTCACCAAACTGGAAAACAGGGTAGATGGATAAAAAGAATAGCGCTGATCTGATAAAAATGATAATACTCCCGAGGTTTTTGTATCTATTTACAAACATTCCTATAGCCCTTCCAGGAGTGATGTTCGCAAGAATACGCTCTCATCTGCATAGGATAATATGGGCTGGGAAGCTACCAAGGGTGAAGCTGGAAACCCTGACTATGCCATATAAACACAGAGGAATTGGGGACCCGGATCTCAATCTGTACTACTTGTGTGCGCAGGCGCAATTTGTACACTACTGGTACAATCCATATATGTATACGCCACACTTAGCAGTGGAGGATGGAGATGCGCACCCTATACCGCTACGGAGTTTGCTGTTGCATCACAAAAGGCAGATAATGCGCACAGAAATCAGCACAATACAATGTACTACTGAGGCATGGCAAAAGCTGGGGAACAGAGCGGGGAAATTAGCGTTATATGCCCCACTGCTGCCGATCGAGCACCTCCCATCGATCTCGGTATTGCAGGAACAGGGTCCTTTAAACACATTGAAACAGACAGGTATTGCGAGGATGGCCGATTTGTTCCCAGAAGGGTTTATCTCCCTAGATGATATGCAATACATACAGAACAAGACACCCCTATTTATCTTTATACACCACAGGCTCAGAATGGTGCAAAGGGAATTATAGCCGACATTCCCAGAGGAACCTCCAACACTGACTACACTACAAACCCTGCTGGCGGCACCCAGACGCTGTAGGCTGGTCACTAAGCTATACAGAGCCGCACAATTAGAGAAAATACCCATACCAAATCAGGCATTAGAGTGCTGGAACACACAGCTGCAACCCCAACTCACAGAGGATGACTGGGCAGGATGCTGTCAGCAAACTGAGATACTAATCTCCAATTGCAATCTCCGCATTATACATTTTAAGTACATACAGCAAGTGTATTACACCCCTGCAAGGCTGTACAAATATGGTATAAGAGAAAGTGATGAGTGTCAAAGGTGTGGGAGAGAAAATGCGAATTTTATGCATCTAGCATGGGACTGCGACAAGATAAATTGTTTCTGGGAGGAGGTGGTTAGTTGTGTCAACAAAATGATTGGAAATAGGATACAATGCAGTCCACACACCTGCTTACTAGGGCTACTCCCAAACATAAAGGGGGGCACCTACAAATTTACAGCAATAGCGTTATTAATGACCAAGAGACATGTGGCAATGAACTGGGGAAGAAGATCTGTTCCGAAAATGGCACAATGGGTAAAAGACCTGGTATACTGTAAAGAGACACTGGCCACATATGCAGAAGAACTTCCGACAATGACTAGGCCGAAATACATCTGGGGGCCGTTAACCGAATACTTATGGGTAAGAGACACTGAAAGTGAAGACAATACTGATAAAGTTCCTGGCCCTGGTGTAAATGAATGGAAGAATCTATACGGCTGCACATGTGAACATTTGACAAAAGCAATGAAGTGTGGTACATTTGGGCTGGGGTGATGCTTTACATTGTACTGAACTGCAATTTTGTCTGTTGTTGAATAAAATAACAATACAAAATAAAAATGTTCTGTATGTAAATGGCACTACCACTCCTGTCTTTACTAACAACAGTGTGCTCCAAATTGCACCGCCAGTTACATAGTACACCACTGGTACTCTACTGTGGAATGGAAGTGGCTAATTTCAGTGGAACAGGCCCCTGCAGTTCCCATTGTGCGGGGGGCCCGAGCTCCAGAGGGCACCTTCAGCACAGTAGCCTGACTTGAGATCTCTTGACTGAGTCTGGAGGGGGCCCTCCCTGCACTATGCAGAGGAGCCCCTCAAGTTCCTTTACACCACTGGCTCATTTGCTACATTTGTGTGTGTGATGCCTGGATAGTTCACAATCCTTCAGTCATGAAATCTTGATGGCAGCACCATCACTCTGAAAATTACTCCAGGAACACTAAAAACATGCCAATTTGGAAAAAGGGCAATAAAGAGTTAGGCCTTTTGAAGGATGGTCTACGTAAATATAGTATGATTAATTTAAGCCCATTGCACTTTGGGCCAGATGTACAACCGTTTTTAGCTGCCGCAAGCGGGAAATCAGCCCATTTGTGACCACTAAAAGGTTTGTAGCGTCTACCAAACCTATTTTGTGAGTCGGTAACCTGTTACCAACTCGCAAAATAGATTTTCAGGAAGAGGTGTGCCAAGAGCATCCCTTTCTAATAGCGAGTCGCACAGAGATGTAAGATTGTTTTGCAAGCGCAAATGCGGTTGCAAAGCAATCGCTTTTACCACCAATTTCACTATTACATTCACTAAAAGCCAGTCACAAATGAGAAGGGGTCCCTAGCGAACCCCTTCCTCTTTGTGATTGGTAGCAAAGTTTTTTTTTCAGAGCAGGCAGTGGTTCCACAGACCATTGCTTGCTCTTAAAAAATGAAACTGAAACATTTCATTTTTATTTCTTAAATGCATCCCATTTTCCTTTAAGGAAATGGGCTGCATTTAAAAATAAGCATTTGTAATGCTATAGGACTTTCATTTACGCGAGACCTATTGCATTGCATTACGGACAACAGGAGGGGGGGGAAGCACAGACAATGGGAGTGCGGACGGGGAGGGGGATGAAGGGGGTGAGAAGGCAGGGACAATGGGAGTGCGGGCGGGGGTGAAAAAAATAGTGCTCAGTCTAAATAACACGTACCGTACTGTGTAACACTCGAAGTAAAGGGGCCAGTAGCCATGGGAGGGTACAAATGACGGCATGGTCATAATAAGGAGGGAGTAACAAGCCTCATAATCAATCAGACGGCATCATTTACGAAAGACAATGACACGAGCCAATTAAAAACATGGGACTGAGAGTGGGAGGAGGTTCCACGGAACTTCCACTCCATACTGAATACTGAATGCCTCGCAAAGCGAGCAGCGCATGCGCGCTACCGCTATTGGCTCGACCTAAAAAATGGCTTTATTGAAAAAGCAGTCACAGACATGGTGGTCTGCTGACCCAAGCAGGCCACTTTCCCTGTGAGTGCCAGTCATGCCCAATGCATCTCAAAATGCGACCTGCCTTCATGAATATTAATGAGGCATGTCCTTTGTGACCCAGTTGAGAATCGCAAAAAGTGTCTCAGAAACTATTGTACATCAGAGTTTTTGACTCGAAATTTGCGAGTTGCAAACACTGAGAGTCGTACATCTGGCCCTTTATGCCGTATCCCTCGCTCCTTAATTAGCATCTATTTTCTTTTCTATTTTGTCTCCCTAGTTATTTCCTCATTCATTCCCTTATCTGTGTTTCACTTCTGCTCATTGTCTCACTTTTTCTGTTATTTTCATTCATCCTTTTTTTCACTCACTATCTAGGTTTCTAAAACCTAGATGAGAAAAAATTCTTTGCAGTCTTTTACTGTTCGCTGTACCTTGGAACACCTTTTTCACGATCACTCTCTCTAGTATGACAGGTTGTAAAAGGGCCACTGATTTATCCTATCACACACTCACACACCGGCACCCAGACATTTAATCGAGACCGATATCTCTCGACATCACAGAACAAAGAAAGCAAAGATTCAGAGTAGGACTGGTACCAAAATAAAAGTTGCCTCAATAAGTGAATCAATAATTTAAAAAAGTGCTCTATAGTTGCAAATCTGGGCAGTTTTGAACTCGTAAGGCAACCCCTGTATAGGTGTTTTGGAAAGTATGGGAGACTGCAAGCATTTGTGCTTGCTACATGCAATGTTTGTGGTAATATCGGGAAAACCAACATAATGGGCCGCCATTCCATAAAACAGGCCTGCAAACAGCCAAAAACACGATCCACAAACTGAACTGCCAGGCCTGGTCTTCTTGCCCTGCCAGATTGCTCTACAGGCCGGTCCGATCCTGCAACGATCCCTTAAATTAAGAAGAGGTGGTCATTACATAGACAAAAGTCAGGTAAAGACTGGTGTTGAGATCGAAATCGCACAGAAAGCACTGGCACTAAATGAAAAAGAGCATCTCTAAAAGAGACCAAAGTCAAGATAGGAGTGAAGAGTATAGACAGTACTCTTAGATTGCTCTCTTTTTTGTGCACTACTGATTTGACAGGGTTCCTTTGAAATCTCAACATCTCAGCCACAAATCACTGAGGAGAGGACTGTAAAGGACTGTCCAATAAAAAATACTCTATTAGAGTTGACCCTCCACTGGGAAGGTCATTTACCTGTCTGTATCTATGGGCGCATTGCGTGAAACTTTGGTAAATGTGCCCCAAGTGTTTAATTTCGAATATCCAAATTGCCACAAGAGTGTGAGGCGAGAGTGACAAGAGCAAGCCTGTGAACGCGCAACGTGCAGCAGAGGAGGAGGAGCCATGGATGTCGCGTCCACAGGAACTCCTCAGAATCCGGACCATGCTCAAAGGGATCCACCTCTCGTCTTCCTCAACTCTAACACATATCATACAGAGTATTGAGGTGATCAAGTGAGGGAAAGGAATTAGGGTAGGAACAGCGGGGAACAGGATACCTGGAAACAGAAAACACAATGATTAATACAGTTCTACTTCCAAGCTGCTCTCATATAATCTCACTAAGCGAATTAGTACCTGTCAACCAAGTTCCAGCAGCAGCGGTGTTCCAATATCCAACACACTACTCAGTGATGATACTTCTCACACTTGAGGAGGATATACCTACAACACAGAACACAAAGGAAAATACCGCATTCAGCCCACCTTCACTTATGTTGAACCGCCTCCCCTTCTCATACATACCGTTGTGTATGTCTTTCCCATTCCATAGTAAACCAAGAGCAATAAAATAGCAGAAGGGAAGAGACCTCAGCTAGAAGGTAGATAGTAAGGAGTCCGAAACCAAAGGCCTGTTCCTTGCTCCCAGAAGCTCTTTAAGAATAAAGCATAAGAAATGCTAGTGCAGGTCTTCAGACGTTTATAGCGTTTTAAGATTCCATGAAGAGACCATACTCCATTAGGGTAATGCAACCTATGACAAATGCTCCTTGGAAAAGAAATCTAAAAGAAAACAAAAATAGGACACACCGGAGTTTTCTCTTTACACTCTGAATGAACAATACCAAAGTTAATTGTTAAAACCTAGACCGCCCGCGATTGTACCTTCTCAGACAGCGTCGTTCTGAAAGTCTGATCTTGTCCAGCACTGATTACCCCCACCGGTGAGCAGCCACACGAGCCCGTACAGCCTCAGGACTCCAACAGCCGTTGAAGCCAGCCTTGGCGGAAAACAAAGTAACGGCTTACTGCATCAACGCGTCACAATCCAGGAGAACGCTACTCCAGGAGCACGGTGCGGATAATCCTCCAACTCCGGTTTGAATCCCACCGCGAGTCAGCAACAGGTCGAAGAATGGCACGCACTGCGAACCAATTGACGGACGTAGAAAAGGAAACCCACAGGAATCGCTCCTTCCTCAAAGAGCGGACGAACATCAAATCCTGTAACCACGAGGAAACACCGTTCCACACAAATGGAATTACGCACACCGGCTGACATGCGCCTCTGCCTTAAATACTAAGAGACCCCTCCTCCATAGGCCTTCTAGGATCTGTAGTTTGTGGGCACCTCTTCTTAAATCCGGATATGGCAGGCGCAAGGGTCCGACCCTGACAATGGAGGAGCCACAGAGGAGCTCGGCTCTGTACCGCGGTGTTTTCCGGCTTTACCGGTTCTCCCGGCTTTTCCCGCTAGCAGCCTGCCAACTACACTGAGTTGCAGGCGGCGGGCAGATAGGCGGGCGGCGAAGCGCTCCATCGCCTTTATCTGTCTGCTAGCGCCCACTTCATCACAGCTGCAGGAGGGCTGCAAGTGGAAACTGGAGACACCTTCCACTTTTCTTTTCACCATTGTCCAGTTTGAGAAGGGAGTAAGGGGAGTAAGGGACTTGGTGCCTCACCTAAAAAAAACCTCAGCCCACTGCCTCCCTCAATGCCCCCTCACTGACACTATCTACCTACCATCACTTGCCACAGACCCGGACCTGGGGTCGGAGCTGGAGTAAGAGGGGGATTGGGGTATGGTAAGTTCCTGCCTAAGATCCCTGCTGCCATTCACTGTAATTCAGAGCAATTCAGAGGAAGCCCGGATCACGAGGTTGAGTGAATGAAGTTTCCATCAGTTTAGATTATACTGGCCGCACATTGTACATCTCATTTTGGATTGGGCTTATGAAAGGCCATTGGTGGACATTGAAGAGGCCCGAAGTCCACAAAGGCCACAGGCCACAGAGGGTTGTGTCCGTGGTGCTCAGCACCCGTGCCAGGAGTCTAATTGTCCAATACCGGAAAGGGCGTCAAAGGTGAGAAACAGTAAAGCAGCATACCAGGTGACATTCCAGATGTAGATACAGCTTTGGTCGCCAAGAATTCGGGATATCGTTGTTCATAAAAAAGAAGAGCTACCTCCTAATAGGTGAGCTGAGACCATACCGATTGTCAGGGGCACTACGCCCTACCGGGAAGTGTGAGCCCGGGCTCCTCGCGGAAGCAGTCCAGCTAGGTCTGGGTGTGGCTTGCAAGTAGAACAGGTGTATCTCCCACGCGGTGGCAGAGGTTGATCCGGCAAGCTGAGACAAGTTTAATCAAGTTTAATCAGCACAACCGGTATATCCAGCTGAGCTCACCTAATTTGTCAGTCTTGTTTGGCTCTGCAGCATTCTTTCTTTGGTTGTAAGCCCACAAACTCAATTTACTATCTGGAGATGCCCTCTAGGTGCCTGCATTCAGGGCACTCAACTGATCCCTCCGGATCACCTGCAGGATAGCCAGGGTTCCACCTAGGGCCAGCAAGTCAAACTTCCGATCATACCAGTCCTCTCAAGTTACTTAAGACCGTCAGGTGCAGGAAACCCCGGGGTCACCTCTCACACCTGAAATCCTATCCCTCTGTGATGTCGACACTCAAGAAGGGCATGGGGAGCTCATTAAGAGGCACACTGGCAAAGCTCAAGGCACAGAGATTGACCTCCGGTGTAGTTCGTGAGGTCGAGGTCATCGATGGAAGTGTTCTACCGATAATGGCGAACGATACCGAGATGGAAATGTATATGTCACTAGAAACTGTTGAGGTTTCTTCCGAAACAAATTCCGCCAGAAAGGGGTTATCACCACTAGCAGGATTGGTAAATCAAGCTCCATGAGCAATATTGAGCAGAGTTCTGGTCAACAAGTGCCACAGACTGTAGACTGCAGCCTTGAACTCGGGGGTCTAGAGGATTATACCCTGTCGGAAATAGCCCTACCGTTGGAAAAAAACAACGATTTTGAAGCCAACTTGAAAATGCCAAGTATCAGGGGGAGGGTACAGAGACTGTCATCGGACACTCACGCCAGTTGTCCTCGTATGCCAACCCTGTCCAGTAGTTCCCCCTTTCAGCGTGTCTCATAGGAATTCATTAGATTTGTCTAATCTGGAGGCGTCAGAGGTATCTCCAGATAAAGGGGTACACGATTTTCTGTATGTATTAAATGTAGTGGATAATAGATTGGCGGGAGGGGTAATCTTGAAATATTAGATGTGTTAGAGAGGCTTTGCTCGTCATTTTTATCCTTATTGGAGAAAACAACTATGAATTCCGATCATATACTGGATGTCCTTTAACCAATTTTAATGGGGCTACAGATCCTCAAATCTGCCAATCCCAGTATAAGCAAGTCTGAAAAGGGCATTGAAGTAAAGTTCCAGGCATGCCAGACATGTATTGGGGTGTCAAGTTCGGGAATTCAGGTAAAGGTTCTGGAATATAAGGGGTCCCCATCTCTCCACTCAAAGATAGTTCCCTAAAAAACAACGCACAGGGGATACTTTGTACATCAGTCCTGGGGGCAATACAAATGCAACGTCACTTATGCATCCGTTAAAGGTGTACCCCATTTTTAAAAAAGGGCACACAAACATATTGTGCACTACTGAATTATTGACCCACCCTGTTCCGGTTAAACAGTCCATTGACAGTTCTGATGCTGTTGCCCCTAGGGAGGCTGCCCCACTGAAAGAAAGTAATGGTCTAAAAGGTCGAAGGGGGAAGAAGAACAGGATTTGGTGCATTCCTAATAATGTAGTCTTTTTAGCTTTTTAAACAGTATTTTTAAATGTGTGTTAACGAGTGGATTGATTTTATGTGCTATGTACAATAGATTTATATTTATCGGTTGGTCTACCTGTTTTAAGGTTATGAATCAAATAATAAAAATTGAACTGAACAAAAAAAAAAAAAAAAAAAAAAAAAAAATTGCTGTTTTCTTCGGCACCTGAGGTGCTAGTCAGTCCTGTTCTGTCCCAAAGTAGAAGGATATTAGACCCCCAATCCTTGAGGACAGCCAAAATGTAGGATCTTCAGAGACAAAACCCCCACCCTCTCCTGTCTAGCAGTCGGGAGAATTTTAAAGTACATTCTAACACAGATGTAGTGCACCGAGGAATTATTAAAGCCCACAACTCAGGGAACCTAATAACACAAACCTATGAAGTTGATACAGAATTTGGACGGGCCATGGTTAATGCCTCCTCTAGCCACCCTGGCCGGGGTACTGTTCCAGTACGGACTGATCCCGGCCAGGGGAGGGTTATGGAGGGGGGTCCCGACCTTTCCTCTTGCACTGGGCTGCTGTCTATGCTGGGGTCCGACCCAGGGATGAGTGATACGACATATGCTGGACACAAAACTAGGCAACCAACTAATATTTTGATCTTCGTTTTCTTGTTTGATACCGAAGCAGCTTTAATCAATAGATGCTCTTTGCTGCAGCTGCTTGCAGAAATAGAGGATTTAAGATTAGTAATAAGCAAAGACATTGAGCTGGTGTATCTAGAATTCAGTAGCGGCCCCCCAAATACCAGAGTCACATTTAGCTCAGGGATAATTACAATGTTAGTGTTGGCAAACGCTTATTCCTTTAGGAAAAAAGGGATAGACGTGTTCCCATATGTGGACCCCTTGGTGACACCATTTGAATCTCACAGGATGGACTGACAGGAGCCAGGCAGTAGGACTCTCAACACTAGGGATGCCATAAATCCAAAAGTTATCAACATTTCGGTGGGTAGTTCTTCAGGAAAAAGAGAGATCAATATTATAGGTCCTGGTGTCCAAAGATCATACAAATTCATAGGGGATGAAGCGATGGCCAAGTGGAGTTGGGTAGCTGGCTCGCTGAATAGCTCTAAAGGAAACACAAAACTCCCCATGCATCAGAGGTAGCCCTTGGGAAAAATCTTGTTGTGGAACTAGTAGGTGTTGGAAATTCTAATCTTAAGTTAAGCTCCTTACTAGAACACGACCCCAAAATATTTTGTGTCCAGGAAACTTGGAGGTGCGTGGATTTCAATTTTGAGAATTGTTTTGTACCTTCAACTAAAGGTTGCCCTAGTGGCGGACTAGCCATTTTACTTAACTGCACTATGAACTGGAATCCTGTGTTTTTTCTCCATTTTTCCAAGCTTTGCATGGGCATGAAACTTAGGTTAGATAAAGGTATATCTGGCCAGACTGCATCACTTCTTCTGGTAAATGTATACATTCCACCAGGGAGAGCATCTGACTCACTGGTTGAATCAATTTTTTCCTTCGTGCATATTAGCAGTTTTTCTGAAGAGTGCACTCTGATACTGATGGTGGGTGATTTTAATGGTAACATCTTGAATTGCTCCTCTATGGTTTTTTCTAACCTTGAGTTGGAGGACGTATGCTCCATCCCTGAATCCTTGGTTCTTGGCCATGTCAGATCAGATAGGCGGCATTTATCTCTCTTGCATAACCTGAGATGCCGTGACCTTGTACTACTGAATGGCAGATTCCCAGATGATTCTCCTACCTCTTTTACCTTTCATGGCCCACGCGGGCACTCACTGATTGACTATATGATAGTATCTTACCAATTCTTTGTTGCATGCATGCAATTTAAGGTACTGCGTACAAACATGAGCGATCATGGAATTCTGTCCGTAGATGTTAACATGGAATTAGAGTTGCTGAAACCTTGGAATCAAAGGGATACAAGTATTACATATAGTAGAACTAATGGGCAAACCTTCTGGTCCAATAAAAACCTACCTTGTTTTAGAAGGATTGTTGAAAACGCGTATCCTGGCCTAGGTCAGAAAATCCACATTTCCAGATTTAAGAGGATATTGGCCCTAATTAAACTGTGTGGAAACAAAAAGCAAGTCCGTAGCACTAATCCTTTGGTGGCCAAATCATGGGAGATGAAAAAACTAAATTGTGAGATTAACGCCATGATAAGGGAACAATTCAAGCAGTCTTCAATATCCAGACAAAGGGAAATCAATAGATTGAAACATGCAAGAAAAAGAGTATTGGCATCGGAGCATAGAGGGGTGGAAGATGCAAATTGGATAAAATTAAGAGAGGTTGCACAGTCTGGCGATACTCGCAAATATTGGGCTTTAATAGCCAAATTTTGTGACAGCAGAACTAAGACAAAACCCATTTTGACATCTGATGTAGAATGGACCATATACATTTTGCAGTTTTATGCACCAAATCCCGTGGTTGGGTGGAATCTAGACATTGACCCCGACTCCCCGGTGGGGAGAGATTATGTCTCCCCAATGTGTACCGAAATTGAGAGCTACATTAAAGGGGCAAGATATTCAGGTGCAATGGGTCCTGACGACACACCGGTAGCTATAGTTAAAGAGGACGAGGCAGCATGGGCACAATTCTTGTGTCTGGTATTCTCTTACTGCAATACACATGGGCCCATTCCGTTGTCCTGGAAGGGTAGTATTGTGGTCTCACTATATAAGACGGGACCAAAAAATTCCCCTGCTAGCTTAAGACAGGTTGCATTACAGGATGCGACCGGAAAACTGTTTGCGAAGAACATACTTACCCACCTCCAAGACTGGGTGTTAGGAAACGGTTTTGTCCCTGTGGAGCAAGCCGGGTTCCGTAAACATAGTGTTACCCTAGATAATATGACCGCCCTGCAAACATTAATTGAAAAATACCCAATGAGCAGGGGTATGCAGTTATACGTGGCCTTTATAGATTTCTCCACGGCTTTCGACCAGGTAGACCGTTGGATATTTTGGAGAAAATTGGCCGCTGTGGGGATACCCATGAATCTACTTAGACTAATTAACGCATTGCATTCTTCCACTTGGACTCAGGTTCTATTGGGTGAAACACAGGGCTTTTCAAGTAAAATCGAGACCAATAACAGGCTGAAGCAAGGGTGCCTACTGGCCCCTCTTCTAGTCTCTCTTTACATTAATGATCTGCCGAGTAGGGTAGGGCTTTGTAAAGGGGACCCCCCAAAACTAGGAACCATGAAGTTGAACTGCCTGCTATATGCGGATGATGCCATCTTATTAGACTTAACTCCAATTAGAATCCAAAGACGACTCACTAAGTTAATAAATTATTTACAAGATTTTTTTTTAAATAAATATCTCAAAAAGCAAAATAATGTTTTTTAGATATCGCGGATGCCGAGCCAGGAAAAATATTTATTGGTTCTTGGGGAATCATAAACTTTCTGTCGTGAAGTAATACTCATATTTAGCGAGAATTTTCACAAACACATGCTCCAGTAGCAAACACATTAACCAATGCAGAGGTAAGGTAATCTCCCAGGCTTCCGCAATCAACAGACTTTATAAGCTTTGCGGGAAAAGGCATTTTACACATGTTTTATCAGTTTATAAAAGTAAAATACCTCCAGCATTGAGTTATGCCTGTGAAATGGTAGATGTCAAGCACTGGGATGTCTTCGAGAAAGTAGAGGGGGGTATTTGGCGCCAAATGTGTAATTTGATTCGCGAAGCTCCCATAGCGGCATTTTGGATCGAATTTGGACTTCTTTCCACTTATGTGTTCTCTATGGCCACGTACATCAGTTGGAGCAATGTACTACTGAACAGTTTTGAGAATCTCTTCGAGGTAGCAATGCGTGAGGACATTTTTTAGGAATTACGAGAAAGCCTTAAAATTGTACGATTTTGAGTTTGTTAGCACAGGGGATCTTCCTAAACAAGTTTTGAAATTCAGAATTAAAAATTCAATTTACAACGTATCATGTTAAAGAGATACAGCACTGTGCACAGAGCATCGCAACAATGACCTTATAGTGGAGAGTAGTATTTATAAAAAGCCGCAACCTTACGTTATATGGAATCTCCAACATGGAGTGCGCAGAATAATCATGTTACTCCGGTTTAATTTACTTCCCTTAAGAATTGTAACAGGAGCTTGGGAGGGTCTTCCTAGGCAGGAAAGGCTTTATCACTTATGTGGTACTTGTGTACGTGACTTGAATCATGTCGTATTTGTCTGTCTGACACTAAAACCTTTACGTCGTAGATATTTAAGACCTTTTTTCCTAAAGTACAATATTGTCACAGACGAGGAGGCCCGTAACTGTGTTCTGACCACCCCCTCTCCGAACAGGTCTGTTTTAAAAAGTTTTTTTTTTTTAAACAATTCTTAAATATATACTAGCATATCAAACGGCTTGTCTCGCTTAGCCATCGTAGGCCATTTAGGTTCCCTTTAATGCTAATCTTAGTGAATTTTATAGGTAGTGTTTCTGGCCAGCTTTTAACAGAGGGTTGTAATTGTTAAAGTGTTATTGATATAATATGTTTGTTATTAATCTTGTCATGATTACATCTGAAAAGATTTTTTTTTTCTCGTATGCTGCTACCATCATGCACAATTGCATATCTATTAATCCAAGATTTGGATATTTGAGCACTTGCACTTTCTTGCTCCCTGTATGCTGCTAGCTATTGCGTGCTATAGTTGCATCCTTGCACTTTGATTCTTTGTCTACTGCTACCGTCAAGTACAATTGTATGTATATCAATTCAAGATTTTGATATCTGAGCACTTGCACTGTAGTATGGCTTATAGGTCCATTGTCAACATTTGCTAATTTAGCAAGAGCTTTGCTGCCATGAGGCTGCTTTTGCGCACGACACTGCATGCATATATTTCGCAAGAACGTGTTTGTGCCCCTTTCACATGAGAACTGTCTACCTTGCACGTTCTCACCTGTGCTCTGAGGTTGAGACTGCACACGCTGTTCATGGTTAAACAATAATGCCTCTTGTGATTCTGTTCTGGTCAGTCCCTCGCACCTAGACATAACATGCTACCCACAGCTGCACTACTGGAAATCGTGTGCTTTAATATTGCAAGCGCAACATGTTTTAACACACTTAGAGAGACCCTTTTCCGAAGAGAAGAGCTGTGCTTGTCCTCAGATGTGAACATTGCATCTAGGCCTTGAGGTATGGGGGTCTGCTGACAAAGCCCAGAGGTCATCTTTTTTATAATAAACTATCTCTTACCACAGGGTGGGTGGCTAGGTCGTTAAGTCCATTTCCACTGATTTTTATAAAATGATATCCCCGTTTGTATTCTATGTGTAGCTCTTGGCCATTTTGGCTAAAGTTCTCTAAACCTTTTGCGTTCCCACTAGACCGTTTTCCTGACATAGATTTGCCAATTTAGATGCTTTGGGTACTTTGCCACTGCTGATCAGTGTCAAAGTACAAGTGTTCCCTATGTAAAATGTAATGGTAATTAGTTGGCCATGATTGGTATGTTTGCCTTACTAGTAAAGTTCCTAGTGATGTGCACTGTGTGTGCCAGGGCCAGTAATGCAAAGGCACATGGAGAAGGGAACTCAGGCCTGCAGTGTAGGGCCTGCACGCAGATTGCTAAGTTAGCATGTTGCCCTGACAAGTGCAACCACTTGTCAGGCTTGACTTTTCCTTTTTGCATACACATTGGGCACCCATGTGGTAGGTCCCTGGTTAATCCCTGGGCAGGGTGCAGTATAGGTAAAAGGCAGGACATATACTAAGGTGTGTTATGTCCTGACAGTGAAAAACACTCCATTTCGTTTTTCACTGCTGAAAGGCCACCCTGCCCATAGGACAGAATGGAGGAGGCTGGGTGTTGTGCTTGTTAGCCTAGTTTTCTGTAAGTTTATAATGGAGAGGTGAAGTTTAGCATGTATGAACTCCCAGTGTCATAATACATCTTTCTGTGAAGGTGGTTTTGTCACTGTGTGTTCAGAAACCACTCTTTTAGAAAGTGGCTGAGTTTTGTGCTTTAGGCATTTCTGCGTGTCTCTGCTGAAATGTGGATTGTCTGTCTGGATCTGAAAGGTGAGAGGAGCTGGGAGAGGTATTGATCCAGGGAGGGGTTTAGATGGCACTAGGCTGCCCTGCATTTGGAGAGTAGGGGGAGGAGACGCCCGGCAGGTGAAAAGGCCTGGGCTGGTGCTATTAACCAATTGACCATCTCCTGCTGAGTGATTAAGGATCCAGACCCCCAGTATGAAAGGGAGAGAGGTGACACTGGGAGGGAGACACCCAGAACTGATTTAGGGAGGGGTCAAGGACCCCTGGGAACCAATGAACTTCAAAGACAGTAAGGGGTATAACTATGAGAGCTGAAACCCCTGAACGTTGGAATGAAACAGAAATGGATTGAGCCTGAAAAGGCTTGGACCCATTCTGTGGTCAAGAGGAACCTCTGCTAAAGAAGGGGCAACTGAAGAGACTGCGGTGGAAAGATCAATCCTTGCTTCGTGATCTGGGGCTGGTCTGCAGTTTGCTGTTCTAACCAAGGGAGAGGCTGTTGGGACTGTGCTTGGAGGCGCTAGGTCCCCCTGCTTGAAGAAGACTGTGCTTTATGCTGTGTCTTGTAAACCCAAGGGCCCGAGGTGAGCTGGCTCCCTGTTTGGAAATACAGGATCATAAAAGTTTCCGCAGAAGTCCCAAGCAATGCGGTGTGCGCATGCTTTTGCAGCATGAGACACTCAGAAGTTGTGCCTTGTGATTGCGGGCATGCAGAAGTAAGCTGAGTCTCAGACGCTTGGGTGCGTGTCATGGTGCAGGCCAAGGCTTTGGCGAGGAACACCTGGTCGTGGTGTGCACGCGGAGACGAAGTGAGACTCGGACGCGCAGAGTGGGTGTTGTGGTACAGGCCAGGGCGTTGCGGAGGAGCGCCTGGTCGTTGTGTGAAACCAAAAGAAGAAGTGAGTCTCAGACACGCAGAGTGCGTGTCGGGGTGCTGCCAGGGCGTTGGTGAGGAGTGCCTGGTCATCGTATACACCGGGAGAAGAAGTGAGACTTGTCGCAGAGAGTGCGTGTCGTGGTGCAGCCAGGGCATTGGTAAAGAGCGCCTGGACATCGTGTGCACCAAAAGAAGAAGTGAGTCTCAGACCCGCAGAGTGCGTGTTGGGGTGCAGCCAGGGCGTTGGTGAGGAGTGCCTGGTCATCGTATACACCAGGAGAAGAAGTGAGACTTGTGAAACAGAGTGCGTGTCGTGGTGCAGCCAGGGCATTGGTAAAGAGCGCCTGGACATCGTGTGCACCAAAAGAAGAAGTGAGTCTCGGACGCGCAGAGTGCGTGTCGTGGTGTAGCCAGGGCGTTGGTGAGGAACACCTGGTCATTGTGTGCACCGGGAGAAGAGGTGAGGTGAGGATGCGCAGAGTGCGTGTCGTGGTGCAGCCAGGGCATTGGTAAAGAGCACCTGGACATCGTGTACACCGGGAGAAGAGGAGAGACTCGGATGCACAGGGTGCGTGTCGAGGTGCAAGCAGAGGCACTGGTGAAGAGCTCCGGGTCATCGTGAGCACCAGAGAAGAAGCGAGTATCGTGCTCTCAGTGTGCGTGTTGAGGTGCAACCTGAGGCACTGATGAGGAGTGCCTGGGTAGGGTGTGCACGTAATTTGAAGTAAAGTCTCCACAGTGCTGAGGACAGGTCTGAGGCTGCCGGAAGGAGGGCCAAGTCATTGGGCCCTCAGAGTAAAATAGCAGAGGCCCGGACCGGCAGCCCCGGAGCAGCAGAGCCGCCGGCCCGAGTTTGCCACACCCCGTGACGGAGTCCTGGATCAAGGCCCAAGTCGCTGAAGCCGGAGTGGAGAGTGGGGTCGTGCCCCCCCAGGTAACGTGGATCACCACCTGGGTGCAGGCCCAGAGGGACACTCTCTCGGCCTCTCGTTTCTGTCAGCTTCGCGAGCCTGCTGCTTTGGCTCGGATCTTGGCCTGTGCTGACCCAAGGAGGGGCAGTACAGGGGCCGGAGTGAGAAGCAGTACTTTTGTGTTATCATTGATCCATACTGGGGGCACTGTTAACGGAGCATCTAAACTGTTCTATTACACTTTGCATTATTGCGGCTAACAAACTATATAACTGTCGTATGATGCCTGACCTCATTTGTGCCTGACGAACTACATGCTTGGTGCACTACGCACTGCGTTATTTTTCCCTTGCAGATTACCTGATTGTAACGTGGCACATTGCATTATTTCTTCATTGCACAGTATCTAATTATAATGTGGCGCAGTGCATTATTTCTTCATTGCACAGTACAGGATTGTAGCGTGATGCATTGCTTTGTTTTTTCCTGGTACAGGGCATGCTGGTAGTGATACGCATTGCATTATTCCTTGTATTGCAAAGTACATGACTGTGGAGCTACGTATGGCATTGTTTCTCTGTTGCACAGTAGAATAAAATGAATATCGTTATGCATTGCAGTATTTGTTTTCTTTTGCAACGTGTGTGATTCTAGCAATACGACTGGCCTAACCTTTTGGAAACGGTTAGAAGTGAGCTTAACTGTTGGTTAGAAGCGGTGGTTGGGATTTGAAACTACCAACCCACCGGAAAGAATACTACCCATTCTTATATCTTGGTTTTGTATCCTGTGGTCATATCGTATAACGTCTTAGATAAAGATTATACTCATTTTATAAAAAACTTGTGTGGAGTCTATTTGTGGAGACATCATTGGGTTGCTGTTGGTGTGGTTGCACATACTGTAGACTTGTGCCTTGGAGATAAGCCTGTCTGCTCGTGCCTAGCTACTAAGGGAGTGAGAAGGGCTATCTCAGATGGTGTCCCTACTTAGCCTAACATTGAAGCGAGGGGTCGGGGACTCCCGCCTCTAGCATTGGTGGCTGCGGTAAGCGATAAGGACCCCCACTTCCAACATTTGGCCGCAGAGTGGTGGGATTCGATCCTAAATAAAATTAAACGCGTATGTGCAAAATCACTCACAGTAATTGGTGTTCATCATAAAGTTTTTGATTTTGTGGTTCTATTGTTGAGTAACCTTTAATCCACACATCATGTCTCAGGGTGAGAGCCAGATAGCCAGTGAGGCTGATGTTGCAGAATTAGAGTTTGACATTGAGGCACTGTTTACCTACAAGGTTGATCAGTTGAGAAAATTCTACAGAGTTTTGGGATGTCCCATGAAGAGTAGCGCCAAGAAGGAGGAGCTGCAGGTGGCCTTGAGGGCCTGGTGGAGAGCCAAAGAGGCTCAGGAGACATGTGATGGCGAGGTGGATAAGGATGACCCAGGGAATGGATTTGGTCCACAGGATTTGTCAGTGGAGGCACCAGCCACAGGGGCTGGTAGTAGTCATTCAGGGATGAGTTTTTCACCAGAGGAGTTGGAGGAAAACCAAAGGGTCAGGCTGCATGAGTTGGAGGTGTTAAAACTTAAAACTCAAGCAGAGGAGAGAAGGAATGCTCTTGCGTGGGAAGAGAAGCAGATTCTCTTCGCTCATGAGTTAAGCATGAGGGAACTGGACATTAAGGGTAGACAAGCAGAGTCCAGTGTAATTGGTGGCAGCGCACAGTCAGTGCCAAGAGTGGATGAGTACAAGTGTGCTGCACTGGAAGATTGCATAGTGGTTAGCATGGTGAATGATTTGGAGGGGTTATCCAATCTGGCCCCAGGGGAGCCCAAGCTCAGAAATTATTTTCCAGGATTGCGCCACCCCGGGTTAAGGTGTGGGCTCTTTGATTCGCGGGAGCCTGCACGAGAACCGGCCCCCTGGTCATGGGTCTAGGGACCTGAAGGGGCCCCAGTGAGGGAAGAAAGGCCAGTTGGCGCAAAGAGATCCCCGAGTAGGGAGGAGGGGTTGCTGGCCAGCCCCTTGTCTCCAAAGAGGGGGAGGCAGAGTGAGCAGCACCCCAAGGGATCAGCAGCACCACCCAGGAAACTGGGGGGGGCATAGGAGAGCCTTGTGCCTAGTTGCCAGCAGTGTGGGGAAGAACACCTAGTGTCAGGAGGGCATGGGGAGTCTGGAGTCAGAGCTCCTGCCGTCCTGAAGTTTGTGGGTGCCATTCCTGAGGGGCAGGCCTGGAAAAATAAATGGAAGGTTAAGAGGATTGTGTTCCCCAGTGGGGACACCAGTGGGACAGTGTCCAGCCAGTGGCACTGGGTTCCCTAGGAGTGACCACGGTAAGCCCACTCTTAACCTAGAGGACAGGATAATTGGAGGTAGTATCTTGACCGATGGGTCTCCCCAGGGTACCACTCCAGGGAGGGATTGGCATGGGTCCAGCACCCCTGGAGAGGTCCCACTAGCAGGGAGGGATCCATGGAACAGCATTGTTGGCTCAGGGGGTAGTGATCAAGAAGTCCCCCTGGGGGTAGGAAGGCGAGGAACAGGAGAGTGTCCCTGTGGTAGAGGGCCTGCGTCCTGGTTCTATCGCCCAAAGCCGGGAAGTCCATCAAAGTAATGATTGGTCTAACCTGGCTTTTGGCTGGGAGGGGGTTGTGTAGGACTTGGCCTTTTCGACTAAAGTTCCCTAAACTTTTTGCTTTCCCCCTAGACCGTTTTCCTGACATAGAGTTGCCAATTTAGGGGGGCGCTAGGGGGCACGCGGACAAGATGGCCGCAAACGCGTAAGGCTCCCACAGCCCAGGGCCGTTATCCCAAAATTCTCCTGCTTGTGCAGTGTGTTGGTGCTACTGTGGCCTCCCACTGCTTACTACGGGACTCCGGCGGCCCCAGGGGAAACATCCAGAGGCAGAGAAGACTAGTCGCCGGAGATATCACCCCTAACTGATTCCCCGGCAAGACGCGCGGAGCGTGCTATCGGTGGCGACAGGCTGAGGGAGAATACTACAGGCCGCGGCTTACCACGCGGGGACCAGGCCGCGCGGGCCGCGCACCGCGAGGCGGGCAGCGAGAGGTCCACTGGTGCCTTGCGAGGCTATTGACGCTCCCCCAAGAGACGGTGGGGTGTGGAGGAGCTGGTGATCGCCTGCACTGCGGCGCTACATGAGAGGAGTGCTGGAGCGGAGGGACCTGCTGTGGTAGATGACCCTGCCAGGTGGTGACATGCACAGCGAGCAGCGGAGGTGCCATCGGAGGTGAGGTCTGAAGAGGCCAGTGTATGGACGGGCGAAACTCCCCCGGCCCGACGAGATTTACCGGGTGTGACCTCGCCGCTCGCCGGTTGGAGTGACCAGGTGAGGCACATAGGGCCGCCGCCCGGTGCAGAGGCGACCAATGTCACTGTGAAAACGCGACCTGGGACGCAGAGCGAGGCCCTGTGTGCAGCATAAGGGGGTCGGGCCAGCCATGTACCCCCGAGTGCCACTGTGAGGAGGCGGACCGCTTTGATGATACGGAGAGCTCCGCTCTGTCCCAGGCTCTAGGGGCATAGCGAAGTGGGACCTGGCACCTGGACACTGGCCTTAAGCCGGGCGGCGGCGGAGAAGCGGGGAGCTGTAGTCATACCGCAGCGGGGAAGCTGCCTGGAGCATCATCCCTGGGAGTCGCCTGGCTGTAGAGGGGCCGAGTTCTCTTCGCACTGGACGCCCACTGGAGACGGTGAGGAACCCACGAACTCATCGGCGAAGGTTGGTGAGACCAGGCCAAAGGCAGTATAGTGTGGGGGAGAGATCCCGGCTGCAGAAGCAAGATCAGCAGAACTCGACGTGGGTGTGTCTTGAGCACTGCCCGACCTGAACTGTGAACGATATCATTCAGGCGGAGACACATTGGTCGGTGGCCCCCGTGTGCTGGGTACTGGCGGCTGAGGTGGAGAAACATCGGACTCTGCTGGTGAGTGCCGCACTTGCTGGGGCTGGAGAGAGAGACAACTGGTAGGCGACCCTGTTGCGGAGTATGCCCACTGTAGACCGGGCGGGACAGTCTCGACCATCCAAGGGAAATAGTCGGACATCTCTGACCCCACAGGGGAGGTGATAGTGACCGGGAGGACCCTGCGACCCTCTCCCTTCTCCGGTGCTGATCGACAAGGTGGGAAGTTAGCTCCTTGCAGTTCTGATACGGTGGTGCCCAAGGTCATACCTGCCTGACGCACATCGAGGGAATTCATGAATGCCGTCAGCGCAATAATTGGCCATGGGGCGGTTGCAGAACAGGCAAGGTAAGGGCCGGCCGAGGGTGGAGGGCCCTGGCCTGACATCGGGACGCTCTGATGGAAGCACGGGACTGCCAGCATCGTCTTTAGAAGCCAAAATGGATGCCGTGCTGGCAGCAGTAGATCGGCTGAGCAACACCATGGAACAAACTAGAACCTACCTGGAGTCCCGTATCGATAAAGTCACGGTGGATTTTACCTTACTCCATGCTGACCATCGTAAACTGGCGGACACTGTTTCACACCAATGCTAGACGCTACAAGATGTTCAACCTGTGGTGCGCAGCCACACTGCAACTTTACAGGACCTGATAGATCGAGTCAATACACTGGAGGACCACGCTGAAGATACGGAAGGTCGCTCTCGACGCCAGAATATACGCATGGTGGGCCTGTTGGAAGGCGAAGAGGGACGGCACCCGGAGCAGTTTGTGGAAAGGTGGTTGCGAGACCTGTCCCTGGGGCTCGGCCGCGTCCCTTTCTATTCAGACTCCTCAACTATCGTGACAGGGATGCGATACTTCGTGAAACGAGGAAACTGGGGGCCCTTGCGGCAGGGGGTGGCCCGGTGATGCTGTTCCCAGATTATACAGCGACAGTTCAGAAATGGAGAAGTAACTATCTAGAGGTGAAGCGCCGTCTGCGTGTACTACAGATACCATATTCCCTGCTGTTCCCCTCACGCCTCCGGGTGGTTACGAAGGAGAGGACGCACTTTTTCGACGCACCATCGATGTCTGGGACTGGTTAGAGGAAACGGGACAACACAGTGGCCGAAGCCCTCGGACTCAGGCATTGGAGGGCGGCGAGAGAGACGGTCGAGGCGGCGGCACAGGAGGGAAAACTGTGGAGGAATGGGGCCGAGTCCCCTTGCGGCACCCAGTCCGGAGAAGATGCGTCTGGAACGTCAGGAAGCCCTTGAAGCAGTGGCAACTCTGGGATCTGCGAGCAGTCAGGGAGACGCGGCAGCTCGCGAACACAGTGACACTGAGACTAGTAGATCTTCCACTCCGTCTGCCATGCTTTCTGATGACCAAATGCTACCAGTGGTGATGCCTCAAACAGCTGACATTATTGCCTGAACACTGACACGCTGGGGAACCGATATGTACAGGTGATGGGGTGGAGTGGTTGTGGCTGGGCACACCTGTGCCGGTGGGGGGAGGGGTGGGTTAGTGGACTTTCCTGCCTCCTTCTCTGATGTGGCACGGCCTATCGTGCTGGCACATGCAGACTAGCTGGGACATCGTGACTAAGAGGGGGAGTTGGGGGGGCGGCGGGGAATTCCCACCCCAGGCAAAGGGAGGAGAGGAACACGTGTTATACGGCCAATAGACGGCGGGCGGCGGCAGTGGGCACCATCGCGCCGTTAGTGAGTGCTTGGCACCGCTGGCACCTCAATAGACACATATATCAAAGGCCGGAGTAACACTGGGCTTTCATAACTCGGGACCAATACATCACCCTTAGCACCCACTAGCACACACCTGGCTTAATATTTCACAGGTGACTGACTTGTAAGTTTGGACGAATGCCAGCTCTGGGATTTGCCCTCATAGTTTCAAGGTTTATGATTTTTGTTAGGTGCCTTCAGCAGTGCATTGTAGTTTTTTTGTTTGTTATGTTATTGCAGCAGACTGACATGATATTTATGACTGCAGTCCCTTCCCCCGGCCGACCCGCTTCTGGCCCTGAACCTCACATAGCCGTTACTCATCCTCGATGGCTGGCACTACGTTAGTTACATGGAACATAAGAGGAATGCACACACCAGCGCGTCGCTACTCTGTGTTCGCCTACCTAAATCGACATAAGGTGGCCATTGCTCTTCTCCAGGAGACCCATATGACACAGCCGGAGCTAGATAAATTACGTGCTCGATGGAGGGGTCAGCTCTTCGGGACCACATACTGTGCACACGCCCGTGGCGCATTGATCTGGGTGAGGCAGGGCACACCTTTTACATGCGTAGGCACGGTGGTTGACCCTGCTGGGCGATACACTTTGGTTAGTGGGAAACTTAATGGACAGCATGTGCTTTTGGGCTCCCTCTATGCCCCGAATGTCGACCAGCAGTCGTTCCTGGACCAACTCTCTGTAGTGCTGACACCATATGCAGGTCTTCCCTGGCTATTGGGTGGGGACTTTAACGCAGTACTCGACACATACCTCGACAGGTCCTATCCGCCCCTCCGTAGCACACAGGCAACCTCGAACGCCAGGAGTCTCACTGACTGGTTGTTACACTGGACCTTATGCGATGTGTGGCACAACTTACATCCCAGCGACCGTATTTATTCGTACTATTCGGCGGTACACGACCTGCACGTCTGACTGGACAGGGTGGTGGGCTCTCCTGCCGTGGCCCCTCTGATAACCCACGCAGAATACTTAGGCCGGACCCACTCGGACCATAACCCCCTTAAGCTGAGTCTGTGTTGGGACCCAGGAAGACCCCCTGTTCCAACGTGGCGACTGCAGCCGGCCGGTCTGGAGGATGCGGAGTTTCGTGCCTCGCTGGGCACGGTGGTTGAGCAGTTCTTCAACCTAAATGAGGGAACGACGGGAAATGTGCTGACGAAGTGGGATGCTCACAAATCCACGATGCGTGGACATTGCTTGGGGGCGACCGGAAATATTCATAGGCAACTCACGTTGTCACTCGCTGCTCTGGAGTCCCGCCTTCTGCCGTGTGAACGCCACGGCGAAGGAGGAGGTCAACATGCTGAGCTGCTTGAGCGACTACGGTGCCACAACTACGCGGCGCATTCGGCTCGGGTCCACGCTACATCCGATAGGGCGGGGCGGTTACTGGCCTGGTTGCTTAGGCAGGAGACGGTACATGCGCCGATAGAAGCTATTCGTGGGTCGGACGGGACAGTGGTGCACACAAAGCGTGAGATCCACCAAGTACTGACAACGCATTACGCGGCCCTATATGGCTCGACAGGGCGCCGACAGGCGCAGGATCTGGATCAGTTTCTAGAGTCCGCCTGTCTGCCCACGGTTCCGGACGATCATCAGGATACACTAGAGGCGCCCCTCACGGTGGAAGAGATAGGGGAGGCGGAGGCTTCATTGGCCTCTGGAAAGGCGCCTGGACCGATGGACTTCCGGCAGAGTATTATAAAGCCTATCGGGAGTCCCTAGTGCCCAAGCTGCATGCGCTCTATCTCGCGGCCCTTGAGGAGACCACCATGCCTGCCTCCATGAGGGAAGCTTACCTGATCTCCCTACTCAAACCCGGGCGTGACCCTACCAACTTGGGGTCCTACCGCCCCCTTGCTCTTCTCAACGCAGACTATAAAATTCTGGCCAAGGTCTTGGCGGAGCGGCTGGCCCCAACAGTATCAGCGCTGGTGCACAAGGACCAAAATGGGTTTGTGCCAAAACGTAGCACCTCTCTTAACCTGCGACGGTTCTTCTGGGTGGCTACGGATGGAGGGCGGCTTTGGCCTAGGGCGGGCTGCCTGGTCTTGGACCTGGAAAAAGCCTTTGACTGCCTTGAGTGGGGGTACTTGGTGGCGGCGCTCTCACACTATGGATTGGGCCTCGGGTTCCTCCAGTTGGTGGCGCTCCTTTACAAGAACCCTGTGGTGCGGGTAAGGACTGGCCCCTACATTTCTGATGCCATCCCGGTTGGTCGCGGTACCAGACAGGGATGTCCTCTCTCGCCCCTCCTTTTCGCGCTCGCAATAGAGCATTTGGCGGCAACACTACGTAGAATGTTGACAGATGGCATCCCCCTGGGTCACGCGACTTATCATGTTTCCCTATATGCGGATGACCTCCTGGTCATCAAAGATGTGACACACATTCCGGGGGACCTAGAGCGGGTCCTGACTGACTTCGCCGCGCTCTCCGGACTACGAGTGAACGCGGCTAAATCGTGCCTTTATGCGTTCCGTGCAGACACTCATGATCCGCAGTACTGCTTGGGGGCTGTACAGGTCAAGTTGCGACCAGACACCTTCCGTTACTTGGGCATCCAAATATACCGGCACCCGGCTGATTTAGTAGAGGGCAATTTGGGTAGGGCGGTAGCGGCGATCAGAGCCCAGATGCGGTTTTGGGGTACTCTCCCTCTCGCGGTCACGGGGCGCATCGCTCTAATCAAAATGGTGATCCTGCCCAGGCTCCTATACTATTTTACTAACCTGCCCATTTACATACCGACATCCTTTTTTACAACCCTGGAGCGGTCGTTCCGGGATTTTGTATGGGGTAGTGCACGCCACAGAGTCACATTCTCTAAGTTATACCTCCCTACAGGTCAGGGAGGCCTTGCGATGCCGTGCCTAGCGCATTATCATCTAGCAGCGCAATTGCAATGGGTGGCCAGGTGGCTAGCAGACAGAGAGCAAGACAACACGGCGTCTGCGGGGCCCCCTATTTTTCTAGCTGATATTACTGAGGCATTCCACCCGACTGCAAAAGTGTTTAAGCCGATGCCCCTCCTCGTTAAAGTGGCCTACAAATGTTACCGCCGTGCTCTTTATCTAACCCGGAATCGAATCCCGTATGCTCCCGCCATACCGATAGAGGGCTCCCCTAGTGGGCGGAGGGTGCTGCGCTCGGCTGAGCTCGCAGATTGGCATGCAGCGGATATTCACACATTGGGGGATCTCTACCGAGTTGGTGCTCTCATCCCATTCGCCTTGTTGGCGGAGGAGACTGGGTTACTGACCGGCCAATTTCACTGTCACCGCTCACTGATATCGACACTGGCGATTCGATGGGGAGATCTCAGAGAGGAGCCAGAGCAGCACTTCATGATGCAATATCTGCATGTCATGGGGCGGGGGAGGCATATGATACGATGGTTTGCAGCTTCCCTGCACGCACAGACGGCAACCGACTTATCCCCTTTGCGCCGTAAATGGGAGACGGACCTGGCCCGCCCCATGGCTGACAAGGAATGGAGTAGAGCACTGCAGGGTCCGACGCGGATCCCCAGGAACATGCGATTGCGCCAAATCCAATATTTTATTCTACATAGAGCATATCTCACACCCGACGCTGGACTGGTTCACATGATGTGGAGCTGCCCTGCACTGGATTTGTACTGGCGGACGGTGTATGGAGCACTGAGTGCATGCACGGGCCGCCTGGCCCCATTCGAGTGGCCGGTCTGCCTGCTGCATCTGTTCCGCAGAACCCCCTCCACGAAAGTCGCTTCCCGATTTTTAGATCTGGGCTTGGTGGTGGCAAAGCAATTGCTTACCAAACGAGCGTGGCGAAGTTCAATGCTGGTGTGGGCAGGGGCGGAGAGCACGGCCCTTCTGAGGGAGGAAACACTAGGCCTCAGACGAACACCAATAGCGAGCCAGTGGGAAACACTCGTGCAAACCCTGACACACCTAGATGGGGACACCCTGAGAACCTGCGAGGCGAATATTGGGGAGGCCCTTGCTGAGGAGGGGGGGGGCGGAGGTCAGACCGGGAGTCGGACATGAAAAGTGTCACTGCGGCATTAGTGTCTAGGTGAGGTGCTGGGAAGTGGTGTTAATATCAACGGAGCTGTTTGCATAAAGGGAATTAGGGTTGGTGGGAAGGGATTGGGCCGAGAGACAGAAAATGGAGCGGTTAAAGTGAAGGTTGGAATTGCTGCTGTTGTTTTGTTGAGGGCATTTGTTGTTTTGGCCCTATACTTTCTGTTTGGTGTACCAGTCATAGGAATGCAATGGGAATGTGTGGGCGAATTATAGATGGCTACTTTAGGAGAAGCCCCCTAGGTCGTGAACGCAAAAAGGGATGTTGGGATGGCGGAGCTGGCTGAGAGGCTCACAATGCTTATCCGTCTCAGAAAGTGGGCGTAGCAACTGTTTTGATCATTATTGCACACAAGACTAGAAATGTATCATTGGACCTCCCCAGCCATTGGCCATCAGATTGTTCAATTGTACCATATACTTTCATTGTACTTTGTAACAACAGAAAAGAAAATGCCAATAAACAGATTTCATAATAATAGAGTTGCCAATTTAGATGCTTTTGGTACTTTGCTACTGCTGATCAGTGTCAAAGTACAAGTGTTCCCTATGTAAAATGTAATGGTAATTGGTTGGCCATGATTGGTATGTTTGTCATACTAGTAAAGTCCCTAGTGATGTGCACTGTGTGTGCCAGGGCTAGTAATGCAAAGGTGCGCGGGGAAGGGAACTCAGGCCTGCAGTGTAGGGCCTGCGTGCAGTTTGCTAAGTTAGCATGTTGTCCTAACAACTGCAACCACTTGTCTGGCCTGACTTTTCCTTTTGCATACACATTGGGCACCCGTGGTAGGTCCCGGGTAATCCGTGGGCAGGGTGCAGTGTAGGTAAAGGGCAGGACATATACTAAGGTGTGTTATGTCCTGATAGTGAAAAACACTCCATTTCGTTTTTCACTGCTGAAAGGCCATCAGAATGTGGAGGCTGGGTGCTGTGTTTGTTCACCTAGTTTCCTGTAAGTTTATAATGGCGAGGTGAAGTTAAGTATGTATGAACTCACAGTGTCATAATACATCATTCTGTGTGTCACTGTGTGTTCAGAAACCACTCTTTTAGAAAGTGGCTGTGTTTTGTGCTTTAGGCATTTCTGTGTGTCTCTGCTGAAATGTGGATTGTCTGTCTGAATCTGAAAGGTGAGAGTAGCTGGGTCCCAGGAAGGGGTTGAGATGGCACCAGGCTGCCCTGCATCTGGAGAGTAGGGGGAGCAGAAGCACGACAGGTGAAAAGGCCTGGGCTGGTGCTATAAACCAATTGACCCATCTCCTGCTGAGCGATTAAGGATCCAGACCCCCAGTATCAAAGGGAGAGAGGTGGCACTGGGAGGGAGACACCCAGAATTGATTTAGGGAGGGGTCAGGGACCCCTGAGCACAAACAAACTTCAAAAACAGTAAGGGGTATAACTATGAGAGCTGAAACCCCTGAAAGTTGGAATGAAACAGAAATGGATTGAGACTGAAAAGGCTTGGACCCATTCTGTGGTCAAGAGGAACCTCTGCTAAAGAAGGAGCAACTGAAGAGACTGCGGTGGAAAGACCAATCCTTGCTTCGTGATCTGGGGCTGGTCTGCAGTTTGCTGTTCTAACCAAGGGAGATGCTGTTGGGACTGTGCTTGGAGGTGCTGGGTCTCCCTGCTTGAAGAAGACTGTGCTTTGAGCTGTGTCTTGTAACCCCAAGGGCCCGAGGTAAACTGGCTCCCTGTTTGGAAATACAGGATCATAAAAGTTTCTGGAGAAGTCCCAAGCAACGCCGTGTGCACGTGCTTTTGCAGCTTGAGATCCTCAGAGGTTGTGCCTTGTGATCGTGGGCACTCAGGAGTAAGCTGAGTCTTGGACGCGCTGGGCCGGTATCGTGGTGCATGCCGAGGCATTGGTGAGGAGCACCTGGTCTTGGTGTGCATGGGGAGACGTAGTGAGGATCGGATGCGCAGAGTGCGTGTCATGGTGCAGGCCAGGGCATTGGGGAGGAGCGCCTGGTCGTTGTGTGCACCAAAAGAAGAATTGAGTCACAGACGCGCAGAGTGCGTGTCGGGGTGCAGCCAGGGCGTTGGTGAGGAGCGCCTGGTCATTGTGTGCATGGGGAGAAGAAGTGAGACTCGGACGCGCAGAGAGCGTGTCGTGGAGCATCCAGGGCATTGGTAAAGAGTGCCTGGACATCATGTGCATTGAAAGAAGAAGTGAGTCTCGGACGCGCAATGTGCGTGCCGTGGTGCAGCCCGGGCGTTGGTGAGGAGCGCCTGGTCATCGTGTGCACAGGGAGAAGAGGAGAGAATTGTAGGAGAGTAGGGTCTGCAATCCTATGATCACCCAAATTTTTTTGCTTTTGCTTCATTGGTTTACGACTTTCCCCGGCTGCGGGCCTGCCAATCAGACCCACATCCTAGCTGTTCTCTCTCGAAATTAACACACATGTACATTAGGTGCATCCACTAATTGGAACTGGGCCGCCTTATCAGTCCCTGTATCAGCATACCACAGGTATCCAGGGCATCGGTGTACCCAGGGCCTACCAGGGGCTGCAGCATGTATTGTGCCACCCCTGGATGGCCGCCCAAATCTGACACAACTGGCTGCACGACAGCTGGGGCAAGGTGGTGTAATCACCCGTTGCTGTAGGTGTAGTATTCCTATACCTAACCCTAAAATGAACGCATGGATTCCTGTCAGTCACTCCTATGGCAGGCCTTATCAATCCTGAAGGCAGAGTGCTGGGAATCATGTGAGATGGTGCTCTGGCGCGAGCTGAGCCCGTCGACGGCTTGCGGAACCAAATCCTAATAGCCGTTCCATGGTGACGCGGGCCAACTACCTTAAAGTACATTATAGTCCTCGCGGTTATTTACTAACTTTGGCATCGCGTCACCCAAACATGTCGAGTAAGGTGTCATACGAATTGGAATACGAACCCCTCGCCAGTTCTGGCGACGGGGTTAGCATTCCACCCTTCTAGAGGGACACGACATGGAAGTAATCTTGAACCCCGGTTAAAAGTTGACTCAAGCCTCAGCATCACAAAATGGATGCTGCCACCAGACACAAGTCTGACCTCCTGCTGCTGGGAGACCTTCCAGCGAGGGGAGCTTGGACAAAGGGTTTCCTGCCAAGGGCGGTGTTAGCACCATCCCAGACAGGGTTTGTGTATCCCAGGTAGGCAGGGCTGAAAGGAAGGTGATTGCAAGTGGCACCCCGGTGCTCACGGTGCATAGCCCGGCTCAAACCAGTTTCGGGGGCACACCAGCCCCTGAGCTGGGGCGAAGCCGGACAAAGGATAGGGGTGTAACCACCCCCCTCCTGGTCCCACCCATAGGTAGGACCTAGTCACGGGCCAGCCCCTTTTTCCTAGAATAAAGGTGGGAGCGGGTCCCCTTCCCAAATTGGATAATTCTGAATCTTGAACTACTTTCCACGAAAGGAACTCTTGACTATTTCTGAAGACTCTCCCTTGTGGCTAAGGAGTAGCCACCCTGCACCAGCAGGCACCACCTAAGCGCTTGCGGTTTGCTGCACGTCTCTCCCACGGATCAAGACTGCCCAGCTCGACGAGACCCGGGTTCCCTGCCATCTCTGACCTCGACCTACATCATCAGCTCAGCTGAGATTCGTAGGTGTGACGAGACCTGCGGGGCCGGCCATCTTCAGAACCTGCACGACGCTTATCTAGCACGCCCACCGAGGGACCCTTGAGTGAGTGCACCTAGGGTTTGAGAAGCCCTAACCCTGAGCGGCTCCAGCACCGAAGTCTGCCTCCCCAGCATCCACGAGATCTGCGTGGGGGCCCTTCTGCTCCTTACTGCTCACCGCGTTGTCCGACCACTCGCCGACCGGCTTGTGGCCCTCTTCACGACGCACCACGACAGACTTTCATCACTGGTCTGGTTGCTCCAGACTGGCTCTTGCTCCCCTTCAACAGAGGAGTACCTCGGACCCTCCTGGTCCACTCCCGACGCCATCTTGACTCCACCGCGTGGGTTTGCCACTGCCAAGACCTGCTGCCCCATTCCTGGGCCCAGCATCATCGACAGCAGACACCTTCGTGGGACAGCTCGCCCTCCCTCCGGGTCGCCGCCGCGCCTCCTGGTCCAAGGAGCAGCCGAGTCCGACGTCATCCACTCACCTGGTCGAGGTGACTTCAGCCGGTACCTTCCTGGTACCCACACGATCGCTGGCTAGCGGTTGAGAACTGAGTCCCCTCTGCTTTCAGGTTTCCTTCCTCACCGATCCAGGCTTGGATCTCTCTGAACATCGACACTGGTCGCCTGCCAGCAGCTTCTTCTTTCAGGCTCCTGAGACTACAACGAGGACTCCCGACATCTTGCTGAACCCCGCGCAGCCGCAGCCTCTGGGCTAGGTAACTCGAGCATCTCGGTGCTCCACCGTAGGTTCACTCTACAAGTGTCCAGTTCCTTTTTCGTTTAGTCCCACTGATCGGATTCCTCCGGAATCAGTAACTTTAAACTATCTAACCTTTCCCATTCCACTTGCAGTGTATATGGTCTCGTGCCCTTCGGGCATTTGTGTAAATTGTGCAACCAGAGGTATTTTCATAAGAGTTTTGTAGTGTGCTTAGCTCCCTGACTCATAAAGAGCCAGGGTAGTCTTGTTATAAATAAATATCCTTTATTTTCATAACAGCTTGTGTGGTGTCCTTTCACTTGGTGTTCAAGGGGTATATGTGATGGTAAACAGCCGGCTTAACACGCCCTCTAGAGTTTAGCCTAAAGACTGCTCGTATCCACGCTACTAGGATAGCTGGTCTATAAGGTTGACTTACAACCAATCATCAATAAGGGTCGTTTGGAATGATACACAGTGATCACTAGAATAGTGAGCACTACATATCAGGCCAACTTCTCACATTGGTGAGCAGCGGTTGGGATTTGAGCTTGCTGTTGGTTACCACACACGTATCCTAAGAATATCAAAGTGAAAGATCACATAAGTACCCAGGTACATATAACTTAACTTAGAATACTCTGAGTTCTACTGAACCAGCTGTTGTAGTGTAACAGGGCTTAGCACACCCTGACTACGACTCTTAGCAAGGGACCAGTAGGTAAACAAATAGTGTAGGTAGGTGCATCACTTACACCTCACTAGAAAGCATGTCGGTCCACAGAGAGTCTGCAGAGACTCCCTTAGTGGTCAGTGACCCTCCACAGGTCGTGTCACGATATGCAGCTCTTAGCTTCAAGGAGATGAGACAACTGTGTGCCTCCAGGAAGCTAAACCAGGGTTCTAACCCTACCATCGCATTTCTGATAGGTCTCTTAGAGACATACGATGCTAGGAGGTCCTCTAACACAGGTCCCCCCAATGCTGATGGGAACATGCCTCCCTTAGAGGGAACCCTTGGTGACCCGGACCTCGACCTCCATACAGAGGAGGAAGACGAGGAGGAGCTATCAGGAGACGAGGCAAACAAAGGTCCAGTGGTAGTCGGCAGGCTTACGAGGACCAACTTAAGCAGGCATGAGAATGGAACCGGGGGAGCCCCGGCCCCACGCTCAAGCAGGCCTAACATTTGGAACGAACGAGCTAGGTCTCTCTCCAGAGGCTCTAACAGATCTGTTCGTACACATGTCTCTCAGGCATCTTCTCAGAGAGGAATGACGTCCCCTCAGAGAAGGGAGCATGAAGCGAAGATGAGGGAAGTCAATCTGAGGATCGAGCGGGAAGAACTTGCCCTCGCCAAAGAAAGACTTGCCTTAGCCCGAGAGCAGAAATTAAGTGGGTTAGATCCCACTGGTGGCAGCATTCTCATTAGAGAGAAAGACAGGGGTATAGATACTAGACACCTGAGTAAAATAGTGCCCCCCTTTAAACAAGGGGACGACATCCACAAGTGGATAACTGCTTTGGAGAGGGCCTGCACTGTCCAGTGCGTCCCCCAAAGTCAGTGGGCAGCTATACTGTGGCTCTCCTTTGAGGGTAAAGGACGAGACAAGCTCCTCACTACTAGAGCTGAGGATGCGAACAACTACCAAGTCCTGAAGAATACACTGATTGATGGGTTCGGCTTAACCACCGAGCAGTACCGGGTGCTGTTCAGGGACACCCAGAAAATTCAGTCTCAGGATTGGACTGACTTTGTCGATTGTGCCACTAAGGCTTTGGAGGGCTGGTTGCTGGGTAGCAAGGTTACTGATTACACAGGATTGTACAATCTTATCATGAGAGAACAGATTTTAAACAACTGTCAGAACCAATTGTTGCATCAACACCTTGTCGACTCGGATCTGACCTCTCCCCAAGAATTGGGAAAGAAGGCAGACAGATGGGTCAGAACAAGGGTCAAGCAGAACCAGACTCAGAACCAGGGTGGTCAGAAGAAAGCAGACCAAAAGGGTAGTAACAAGAACGAACAAAATGACCAGAAGTCTTCGACAGGTCCCCAACAAACTAAAGAGGGTGGGGGTCAGGCTTCACAGAAGAAGAAGACTCAGGAAGGCCAGTCAAAAAGGTGGTGCCAATACTGTAAAAGTAAGACTCACTGGTTTAGTGAGTGCACCAAGAAAGGAGGGCAAACTCCTGCCACTGCAGCCCCTAAGGCACCTGCACCCCCTAGTACAGTCAGCAGTGGTAGTGCGCCTCCCAAGGCATTAGTTGGGTTAACCTTGGGAACCGAGGGGAGTGACGACTTAGTCGGCACGCTCACTCAGGCCGTCCTTGTCTGTACAGGGGATATGGATATGTCCCCTGGTGCCAGTCCCAATACTTTGGGCAAATACAGACAGACACCTTTGATCAATGGAAAAGTGGCTCAGGCCTACAGGGACACTTGTGCCAGTGTCACCATGGTGACGCCTAACTTTGTGGACCCTGGACAGATCATGCTAGGTACCGACTACCTAGTGACCAATGCCAGCAATGTCACTACCAATCACAGTATGGCAGTTGTTGATTTCTCCTGGGGAGGGGTAAGTGGCCCGAAAAAGGTTGTGGTTAGTTCAGACCTCCCTGTAGAATGTCTGTTGGGCAATGATTTGGAAACGTCACAATGGTCAGAAGTGGAGCAGAGGACTCACATGGAAATGTTAGGCTTGCCAGCACATGTCCTTGCTGTGACCAGGTCACAGGCCAAAAGATGCCCCACTGAACAGGTGCTGGATCCTGGAAGAACGGACCAGACACCTTCCAAGAAAAGGAGTAGTAAGGGTAAGGCTTCGCCTTCCCCCTTGCCCCAGGTCGTGGATCAAGTCTCCGAGGAGGCTGACCTTAAAGAAATGAGGGAAACTGAGCCGAAAGAGCTTGAACCTGGTCAGGTTGAGTTTCTGGGCTCAGGGGGACCCTCCAGGGAAGACCTGGGGAAGGCACAGTTAGACTGCCCCTCACTTGAACCCCTCAGACAGCAGGCTGCTGCTGAGGCTGCAGGGAACGCCACAGGTACCCACAAAGTGTACTGGGACGATGGACTCCTGTACTCCGAGGCAAGAGACCCCAAGCCTGGCGCGACCAGGAGGCTGGTCGTCCCCTTGTCTCTGAGAGGTTTCCTCCTTACCTTGGCCCACGAGATTCCCCTTGCAGGTCACTTAGGCCAGAATAAGACATGGGACAGAATTGTTCCACACTTTCACTGGCCCCACATGTCCGAAGATACGAAGGAGTTTTGCCGCTCCTGTGTCACTTGCCAAGCCAGCGGTAAGTCAGGTGGCACGACAAAGGCCCCCCTTATACCACTACCGGTGGTGGGGGTACCCTTTGAACGAGTGGGGATCGACATTGTCGGACCAATGGAACCCCAGACAGCATCAGGGCACAAGTTTATACTGGTGGTGGTGGACCACGCCACCAGGTATCCTGAAGCTATTCCCCTTAGGACCACTACAGCACCTGTTGTGACACGAGCCCTAGTTGGAGTGTTCTCCAGAGTGGGCTTCCCTAAGGAGGTTGTCTCAGACAGAGGTGCAAACTTCATGTCGGGATATCTGACTGCTATGTGGAAGGAGTGTGGTGTCAACTACAAATTCACCACACCCTATCACCCACAATGCAATGGGCTTGTTGAGAGATTCAACAGGACCCTCAATGGGATGATTCATGGACTACCTGAAAAGCTTCGGCGGAGATGGGATGTCCTGATACCCTGCCTCTTGTTCGCCTACAGAGAGGTCCCGCAGAAGGGGGTTGGCTACAGCCCTTTTGAACTTCTGTTCGGACATCCTGTAAGGGGACCCCTTTGTTTGGTAAAGGAAGGATGGGAGAGACCTCTCAAAAAGCCGGCATCAAACATTGTGGACTATGTGCTCGGTCTCCGCTCGCGGATGGCTGAGTACATGGAAAAGGCATCTAAAAACCTTGAGGCGAGCCAAGAATTACAAAAAGCTTGGCACTACCAAAAGGCTGTCCTGACTGTGTATCAGCCTGGGCAGAAGGTGTGGGTGCTGGAGCCAGTGGCCCCAGCAGCACTCAAAGACAAATGGTCTGGGCCCCACACGATCATTGAGCAAAAGGGAGAGGTCACCTACTTGGTAGACCTGGGAACTCCCCGGAGCCCCCACAGGGTGCTCCATGTAAACAGGCTCAAGGCATATGTCAACAGGGAGGGCATGGGCTTGCTCATGGCCACAGATGAGGGACAGGAGGAGGAGAGTGACCCTCTCCCGGACCTGCTCTCTCAGAACCCTGACGATGGATCAGTAGATGGTGTTGTCTTTTGTGGCAGCCTCTCTGGACATCAACAAAAGGATTGTAAACAGGTTCTTCAATCCTTTCGACATATGTTCTCTCTGACACCCAGTCAGACCAATTGGTGTACCCATGAGGTCGACACTGGGGACAGTCTGCCCGTAAAGAGTAAAATCTATCGACAGCCTGATCATGTCAGAGACTGCATCAAGACAGAGGTGCAGAAAATGTTGGAGCTGGGAGTCATTGAGCCCTCGGACAGCCCCTGGGCTAGTCCCGTAGTTCTCGTGCCGAAACCTCACACCCAGGGCGGTAAGAAAGAGATGAGGTTTTGCGTGGACTACAGAGGCCTCAATGCAGTCACTAAGACTGACGCCCACCCGATACCGAGAGCAGACGAACTTATAGACCGGTTGGCTTCGGCCAACTACTTAAGTACGTTTGACCTGACAGCTGGGTATTGGCAAATCAGGTTAGCTGAGGAGGCCAAGCTCAAAACAGCATTTTCTACCCCAGGTGGGCATTATCAGTTCGTGGTAATGAACTTTGATTTGAAAAATGCACCTGCCACCTTCCAAAGGCTGGTGAATCGAGTTCTCACTGGGTTGGACGACTTCTGGGCGGCGTATCTGGACGATATCGCTGTCTTTAGCTCCACCTGGGAGGATCACCTGGTCCACCTGAGGAAAGTGTTAGAGGCCCTGCAAAAGGCAGGCCTCACTATCAAGGCCACTAAGTGCCAGATAGGGCAGACACAGGTTGTATACCTGGGCCACCTTGTAGGTGGAGGCCAGGTTCAGCCATTGGAGAGCAAAATACAGGCCATACAGGACTGGGCTCCTCCAACCACCCAGACTCAGGTTCGAGCTTTCTTGGGCCTGACTGGTTATTACCGGAAATTTGTCAGAAATTATGGATCCATTGTGACCCCGCTAAACGATCTGACAAGTAAGAAGATGCCAAAAAAAGTTCAGTGGACAGCCAGCTGTCAAAAGGCATTCGATGACCTAAAGCAGGCCATGTGCACAGCACCTATCCTAAAGAGTCCAGACTACTCCAAAACATTCATTGTCCAAACAGACGCTTCGGAGTTGGGTGTGGGAGCTGTTCTATCTCAGCTGAATTTTGATGGTCATGACCAGCCCATAGCTTTCATTAGCAGGAGGCTGACCCCCAGAGAGAAGAATTGGTCAGCTATTGAGAGGGAGGCCTTTGCTGTGGTTTGGGCCCTGAAGAAGTTGAGGCCATACTTGTTTGGCACTCACTTCAAGATTCAGACCGACCATAAGCCCCTCTTGTGGCTAAATCAAATGAAGGGTGAAAACCCCAAACTACTTAGGTGGTCCATTTCCCTACAGGGGATGGACTTCACAGTGGAGCATAGACCTGGCACTGATCATGGCAATGCAGATGGGCTCTCCAGGTATTTCCACTTAGAGCAAGAAGACTCACCTGGTCAAGGTTAGTTTATTGTCCCAAAGTTTGGGGGGGGGGTCATGTAGGAGAGTAGGGTCTGCAATCCTATGATCACCCAGATTTTTTTTCTTTTGCTTCATTGGTTTACAACTTTCCCCGGCTGCGGGCCTGCCAATCAGACCCACAGCCTAGCTGTTCTCTCTCGAAATTAACACACATGTACATTAGGTGCATCCACTAATTGGAACTGGGCCGCCTTATCAGTCCCTGTATCAGCATACCACAGGTATCCAGGGCATCGGTGTACCCAGGGCCTACAATGGGCTGCAGCATGTATTGTGCCACCCCTGGATGGCCGCCCAAATCTGAAACAACTGGCTGCACGACAGCTGGGGCAAGGTGGTGTAATCACCCGTTGCTGTAGGTGTAGTATTCCTATACCTAACCCTAAAATGGACGCATGGATTCCTGTCAGTCACTCCTATGGCAGGCCTTATCAATCCTGAAGGCAGAGTGCTGGGAATCATGTGAGATGGTGCTCTGGCGCAAGCTGAGCCCGTCGACGGCTTGCGGAACCAAATCCTAATAGCCGTTCCATGGTGACGCGGGCCAACTACCTTAAAGTGCATTATAGTCCTCGCGGTTATTTGCTAACTTTGGCATCGCGTCAACCAAACATGTCGAGTAAGGTGTCATACGAATTGGAATACGAACCCCTCGCCAGTTCTGGTGACGGGGTTAGCATTCCACCCTTCTAGAGGGACACGACATGGAAGTAACCTTGAACCCCGGTTAAAAGTTGACTCAAGCCTCAGCATCACAAAATGGATGCTGCCACCAGACACAAGTCTGACCTCCTGCTGCTGGGAGACCTTCCAGCGAGGGGAGCTTGGACAAAGGGTTTCCTGCCAAGGGCGGTGTTAGCACCATCCCAGACAGGGTTTGTGTATCCCAGGTAGGCAGGGCTGAAAGGAAGGTGATTGCAAGTGGCACCCCGGTGCTCACGGTGCATAGCCCGGCTCAAACCAGTTTCGGGGGCACAGCAGCCCCTGAGCTGGGGCGAAGCCGGACAAAGGATAGGGGTGTAACCACCCCCCTCCTGGTCCCACCCATAGGTAGGACCTAGTCACGGGCCAGCCCCTTTTTCCTAGAATAAAGGTGGGAGCGGGTCCCCTTCCCAAATTGGATAATTCTGAATCTTGAACTACTTTCCACGAAAGGAACTCTTGACTATTTCTGAAGACTCTCCCTTGTGGCTAAGGAGTAGCCACCCTGCACCAGCAGGCACCACCTAAGCGCTTGCGGTTTGCTGCACGTCTCTCCCACGGATCAAGACTGCCCAGCTCGACGAGACCCGGGTTCCCTGCCATCTCTGACCTCGACCTACATCATCAGCTCAGCTGAGATTCGTAGGTGTGACGAGACCTGCGGGGCCGGCCATCTTCAGAACCTGCACGACGCTTATCTAGCACGCCCACCGAGGGACCCTCGAGTGAGTGCACCTAGGGTTTGAGAAGCCCTAACCCTGAGCGGCTCCAGCACCGAAGTCTGCCTCCCCAGCATCCACGAGATCTGCGTGGGGGCCCTTCTGCTCCTTACTGCTCACCGCATTGTCCGACCACTCGCCGACCGGCTTGTGGCCCTCTTCACAACGCACCACGACAGACTTTGATCATTGGTCTGGTTGCTCCAGACTGGCTCTTGCTCCCCTTCAACAGAGGAGTACCTCGGACCCTCCTGGTCCACTCCCGACGCCATCTTGACTCCACCGCGTGGGTTTGCCACTGCCAAGACCTGCTGCCCCATTCCTGGGCCCAGCATCATCGACAGCAGACACCTTCGTGGGACAGCTCGCCCTCCCTCCGGGTCGCCGCCGCGCCTCCTGGTCCAAGGAGCAGCCGAGTCCGACGTCATCCACTCACCTGGTCGAGGTGACTTCAGCCGGTACCTTCCTGGTACCCACACGATCGCTGGCTAGTGGTTGAGAACTGAGTCCCCTCTGCTTTCAGGTTTCCTTCCTCACCGATCCAGGCGTGGATCACACTGAACACCGACACTGGTCGCCTGCCAGCAACTTCGTATTTCAGGCTCCAGAGACTACAACGAGGACTCCCGACATCTTGCCGAACCCCGCGCAGCCGCAGCCTCTGGGCTAGGTAACTCGAGCATCTCGGTGCTCCACCGTAGGTTCACTCTACAAGTGTCCAGTTCCTTTTTCGTTTAGTCCCACTGATCGGATTCCTCCGGAATCAGTAACTTTAAACTATCTAACCTTTCCCATTCCACTTGCAGTGTATATGGTCTCGTGCCCTTCGGGCATTTGTGTAAATTGTGCAACCAGAGGTATTTTCATAAGAGTTTTGTAGTGTGCTTAGCTCCCTGACTCATAAAGAGCCAGGGTAGTCTTGTTATAAATAAATATCCTTTATTTTCATAACAGCTTGTGTGGTGTCCTTTCACTTGGTGTTCAAGGGGTATATGTGATGGTAAACAGCTGGCTTAACACGCCCTCTAGAGTTTAGCCTAAAGACTGCTCGTATCCACGCTACTAGGATAGCTGGTCTATAAGGTTGACTTACAACCAATCATCAATAAGGGTCGTTTGGAATGATACACAGTGATCACTAGAATAGTGAGCACTACATATCAGGCCAACTTCTCACAAGAATCAGACACAGAGGGTGCTTGTCGAGGTGCAAGCAGAGCTGCTGGTGAAGAGCGCCGGGTCATCGTGAGCACCAGAGAAGAGGTGAGTCTCGGACACGCAGTGTGCATGTCGAGGTGCAACCTGAGGTGCTGGTGAGGAGTGCCTGGGTAGAGTGAGCACCGAATATGAAGAAAAGTCTCCACAGCGCAGAGGGCAGGTCTCGGTGTTCACTGAGACCGCCGGAAGGAGGGCCAAGTCATTGGGCCCTCGCAGTAAAACAGCAGTGACCCAGACCGGCAGCCCCGGAGGAGCTGGGCTGCCGGCCCATGTTCGCCACACCCTCTGACCGCCCCCCCCAGGTAACGTGGATCACCACCTAGGATGGGTTGCGGGCCCAGAGGGACACTCTCTCGGCCTCTTGCTTCTGTCAGCTTCGTGAGCCTGTTGCTTCGGCTCGGATCTCATCCTATGCTGACCCAAGTAGAGGCAGTACTGGGGTCGGAGTGAGAAGCAGTACTTTTGTGTTATCATTGATCCATACTGGGGGCACTGTTAACGGAGCACCTAAACTGTTGTATTACACTTTGCATTATTGCTGCTAACAAACTATTGAACTGTCGTATGACGCCTGACTTCATTTGTGCCTGACTAACTACATGCTTGGTGCGCTGCTCACTGCGTTATTTTTCCCTTTCAGATTACCTGATTGTAACGTGGCGCATTGTATTATTTCTGCCTGGTACAGGGCATGCTGGTAGTGATACGCATTGTATTATTCCTTCTATTGCAAAGTACATGGCTGTGGGGCTACGTATGCCATTGTTTCTCTGTTGCACAGTACAAGAGAATATAGTTACGCATTGCAGTATTTGTTTTCTTTTGCATCGTGTGTGATTCTAGCAATACGACTGGCCTAATCTTTTGGAAACGGTTAGAAGTGAGCTTAACTGTTGGTTAGAAGCAGTGGTTGGGATTAGAACCTACCAACCCACCAGACAGAATACTACCTATTCTTATATGTTGGTTTTGTATTTTGTAGTCATATCGTATAACTTCTTAGATAAAGATTATACTCATTTTTATAAAAACTTGTGTGGAGTCTATTTGTGGTGACATAATTGGGTTGCTGTGAGTGTGGTTGCACATACTGTACACTCATGCCTTGCTGATAAGCCTGGCTGCTCGTGCCAAGCTACTAAGGGGGTGAACAGGGCTGACTATATTGTGTTTATGCATGTTGCTGCTTGTATTGGCATATGTACTGCATCATAGAGAGCGTTAGTTGAAATAAACATTTTAAACTATACCGTGTCTCAGATTACTTGCATTGTGGGCAAGTACGAGTGATTGAGCGAAAGAGTGTCTGGCTCCCACGATTCCCAAGATAGAGTGACGTGTTCTGGGTTGTCTAATCATTGGTAGGTTAGCTGTAGACGGAGAATGAATGAGACACTATAGCTCGTCGGTTTGGGATTTTGGGTGCTAATGTGGTAGGTTGGTACACCCCTTTTCACTGAGGTCCGATTTTCCTGTGCATAGTTCTGTATATGTGCAGAATCCTAGCAACATGGCGCCACCAACGTTTGGTCTGGTTCTTATCTGCGAGATGCTTGAGTAGTGCCTGTGCTTGTCCACAATACCCTCACTTCTGCCTCCGGAGGCGGCTGTGACGGTGCAACCTCCTATACTGACGTTTTAATAGGTTCTTTCAAGCTTGAACTTTTAATAAAAGGTTTTTCTCTCTCTTATTTGCCCTTGTTCTGCTGCGGACTTTTAAGTTGTCCTATATTCTTTTGTGATGGGGCATAATATTGCTTTTCACAATCGCGCTCCGCTCAGAGATTACTTGAGAACATATGATGTCCCTGATGCTGGTGTGGATATGATTTTTGTAGTGGAAGCAGATCCTGCATACCCATTCGAGGCATTTTACTCTTGGGTCACCTTTCCGGCGGTGAATGGAGACAGCAATCTTTTTCTTGAATACACCGCCGGGGCTGTTCCGATTGCATATCAACCCTATCAGACACTTGAAGTTCCGCTAACAGCTTGGCAACACCGAATTTCGTTTAATGGCGCCCTTCCTCACACTTTCACGCCGGTCCGCTTAGGTTCTTTATCAATTGAAGGACCCGCATGGCCGGTGTTGGCTGGGTATGCACCTCATCCTACGCTGCAAGAGCTACGCGTGTTGCATACTTCTTTGATTCAAGTACATAGAGCTGTTATTCAGTTTGTGTCACGTACTTTCCAGGTGGCTCCACCTGGAGTTGTTGTGCAACCTTCAGGGACTGGTGGGGTGACTATCAGTCCCATTATGGTTAATTCGGTAATGGGCAAGCGTCCAACAAATAAGGATGAATTGCCCTATTGGCTTGCCGAGAATTTTGGACAGCTTAAAGCTGTTTTTCCTAATACCTCTCCTGTAGAAAAACACTGAATTTTGACTATCAGTTTGCCTAAAGACTTGATTCCCGAGTTAGCTGATTGTAACACCTGGGGCAAAGTGTTTGCAGCAGTGTATTCGAAGTGTGTCGGCACTCCCTCTATGACAGTCCTCCCCTCCGTGATTAAGCGTGTTCAAGATGAGCATGGTGCTGAAGCGGCTGTGGAACTGGGGATGCGTCTGGTGGGAGTGTTCGATGTGGTGGCTGATATGATCCTTGCCAATGTCAAGGGCGATGCAGTAAGCTTTCAAGTCGTTAACGACTTGGCAGCAGTCCCTGATGTGAACAAACCACGTGAATTAACAAAAATTGTTGCAAAGGCTTATAAAACCATTGGTCACAATAATTTGGGGGTTAAACCTTTTACTCAAATGCAAACTCAGTCTGAAACACAGCTGAAAGTTCCATCTAACACAGATGGATGCCCAGTCTTTTCTAAAAAGAACTGGAGGAACAAAAAAAGGGGGACAGCAACAACAACAGAAGCAAGGGTCGCGTGCTGGTTCACCAACACATGATACTTCTGAGCATACTTATGACTTGCGCAACTGTACGAAAATTAAAACTCCTGATAGATTTCAGGTCCCTGATCAGCGTTCTCCTCGTTCTTCACAGGACTCATCTGGCTCGGAGGTGGGGAATGCCAGGATTGTGGCACAAGTCATCTTGTTCCCCGGGGACGTGATCAGCCTCGTCAGTTTGACAGCAAGGGGAAGCAGGAGGAACAACAATGCTTCCGTTCCCCTTTTCAAAAGAAAAAAGTTGCCGCTTTGACAGCGAGATATGACTCAGACAGTGAGAACCCGAATGCTGGACTGGACTTGGGCAGTAACGCTGCTAATCAGCGCAGCAGAAGTTACCATAGTGCAGGAGGCAATGCATCCTTGTCTGGAGGCAACAGCAACTGATACTTTCATTACTGTGGAGACAGCTGACACCCGGGTTGCCCACCCCGGATCGACTGTACAATATGGTTTTTCGTATAGAGGGTGACATTGAGCGTGTAATCACAGGGATTTTTTTGGAGAATCTAACAGCTTCCTATGATATTTTGCTAGCGGAGGCAGATTGGCCCCCACTTTTTGTTCTACCCGCGGCTCGAGGGGAGGACGTGATACTTCCGAGTTTTTCATGTTACGTCCCCAAAGAGCATGCAGAGGCCTTTGCAGCTGAGTGGGCTTTGGCCCTCGCACTGTACCATAATCAAGTTGGCTGGGATGAAGATTCACCGCCACATGTTATTCCATTGAGGTCTATGCTTCAACCACAACCCCAATATCCCATACGGGCTGGAAGCCAAAGGTCTCGTTGCTGATATTCTCGCCCAGTTGGAGTATCAAGGAATGATTGAAACATGTGTGTTACCAATGAATAATCCGCTTTTTACTGTATCTAAACCTGATGGGTCTTACTGCATAGTTTTTGATTACCGGCATTTGAATTCTCATTGTCGGACCTTTGCGGTAAAGAATACCCATAGCTCTGCTTTAGTAGACAGCATAGTTCGTACAAAATATAAAACAAAACTTGATATTTCTAATGGTTTTTATAGCCGCAACCTGTCCCCTGAATGTAGTCAATGGACCGCATTCACGGCTGGTGGAAAACAGAAAAATTACCGGCGTTTGACTATGGGGTACAAAATTGCCCCCGGGTTTTCGCCGCACGTGTTGTCTCTCTGTTGGACAGCATAGACCCAGATGCATACTCAAATGTGGATGATATCTATCTCACAGACGACGAATTATGGCAGCATCTGTGCCGTGTGGACCGCATAATTCTGGAATTTGTGGACTTCGGCTACAAATTCAATTTTGCCAAATCCCACATGGCGTGCTATGCGGTGCCCTTTTTGGGCTATAAGCTCAACAATGAAGGTCGTGGCTTGGCTCCCCACTTTCTGGAGAAATGTGCACATTTGCAGTCTCCAACTACCCTTAAAAAACGTCAGTCTTTGCTGGGATTTTTGAATTTCGGGCGTTCTTATATTCCAGGAATACGCCCAGTGTATCAAGCCGCTTTATGCCTTGAAATACCCTACATTTTCAAAAGCCAGCTGGTTACCGGAATATTCTACTATTTTACTTCTTTGCAATCTGATTTGCTTGAATCTAAGTACTTGTTGATGTGTGATAACCACACTAACCTGGTGATACGAATCGAGACAGGCACAGTGGGATTCACTTACTTGACGTACAATGAAGGAGGCACAGTACCTATCGTATACAAATCACATTTGTACACTTCGGCCGAGATAAGGTTTTCGACTGTTGAAAAAGTTTTGACAGCTGTGCAGATGGCGGTCCTAAAGGAACGCGCACTGGCACAGGGAAAACGCATTTTGGTGGTTACACCTTACCCTGCTTTAGAAGCAGTGACAAAGGCTAGTGTGCCAAAGTCAAAGGCTTTGCATCCCTGCTGGATACAATGGGCTACTTCCTTGATGTCCCCAGATGTCACTTTTATCTTTGACCCCTCTCTTCAGACACAGAAGTTCTTCCAGTATGAACACGTTCATCCACCTCCCCTGTCTTTGCTTCCTTTGGAGGAGTATGCATGTATCATTTACACCGATGGTTAGGCGCAACCGGCCACCACTTCTAAACATGCTTACTCAGCGGCTTGTGCCATTGTAGCAGGTACAATGGTGAATGAAGAGTTCAAATCTTCCATTGTGCATACTCAGGCACTGGGAGACTGTACTGTCCAATTGGCTGAGCTGCGCGCTCTGATTCTTGCTCTCAAGTTTGCTGATCCAAATGTTTCGACTCTCATTGTCAGTGACTCATATTACTGTGTTCAGTCTTTCAATGACAACTTCTAAAAACAGCACAATTAAGCATAAAACGCTTTGGGCTCAAGTGGCAGATCTTAAACAGCGTCTGCCGCTCACACATGTTATACATACTTTTGGCCACCAGCGTGTGGGAGCACACGCTCTAGGGAATTGTTTGGCTGATGAAGCAGCCAAATCTGCAGTAGCCACGTTTTCTGTAGCAGCCGTTACTAGATCCAAAACAAAGATTGATAATGACATTTTGGCAGCAATAGCTGCTACAAAGGATACCTCAATTACCCGCAAGGTTTCCCTTCTAAATATTCTTATCAGTTAACTCCCGAACAAGTTCCTTTTAATAGAATACCAGATGTTGGAAATCAGCTGATTCCCAACGCGGACTGCAGACAAACTTTAATCAAAACCGCACACGAAGGCATGGCTTCGGGACACATGCCGGCGTGTCTGTGACTGTTTCTATCTTGCAGCAAAGTTATTGGTGGCATGGTTTACATAAACAGACCCGTAATCATGTACTTTCTTGTGACATCTGTCAACAAATCAAGCCTTCTGCAGTAACACGTCCACCACAAACACCGCTTTGCATTGCTAATCGCCCTTTTGTTTGTGTGTATCCTGATCACTGCGGTCCCTTTTCTTCAGATACTGCATTTAAATATATTTTAGTTGCAGTGGATTCATGCACTAGATTCCTTTGGGTAATGCCACAACGCAGTGCTGATGCTCAAACTGTCATCAGGGATTTGCGTGTCTTTGTAGGGATTTGTGCCTGTGGCACCTTTCATTTGGACCAATGTCCACCGATCACCTTTAAGGCGTACAGGGATGCGATGAGGTCTATGGGGGTGCTGGTGAAGTTTTCGTCTCCACACAGGCCTGAGGGCAACTCAATGGTGGAGCGAATGAACCGTGACTTAAAGCAATCCTTGACAACTAGAGTCTTAAGTACTGGCAGCAACTAGTTAGCCTATTTGTATGGCATCCAACGTGCATCTAATAATCTCCCTAGAAGACCTCTGGGTGGGCGGACCCCATACGAGATGCTCTTTGGCATCAAAATGTTTGTGCCAGACCTTGATGGTCTAGACGTAGATAATCATTCTACTATGTTACAGAACCTACAAGATACCCGTGCCAGCCTTGCTACTGAACATTTGTCCTCAGCAGCTGAAGCAGCCCAAGGTGGAGAACACAAAATAATTTGGTGCCTCCTATCATGCACTGGTTCCAGTGCTTGGACTAAAGGGTACTCGAACAGTAATTTTACCTCCTCTTCCTGGTCGCAAAGAGAACAGATACATCTCAGTGGACAATGTCAAGCTACAACATCTGGCCAATCCTGATAATGTGACATCTGCTGTTTCGTGTCCCACAATTTCGAGGACTTGTGGAATTGGAACGTCATCCAATATGCCAAACAACACTGTCATCGAGATGGACCCTGTTATTGATCATACTTCTGTTCCCCCAGCTTCCTCCTGCAACGTGGAGGCTGTATACACATATCCCACAAGTGGGTCTTTACATGATTTGCCGGATAGTCCTTTGAACCATGACAGTTTTTCTTTTGACTCATCCTCCACCTCCTCCAGGAACCAGACAAAATTGTCCATTTTTTTATCCTGGTTTGAGCACACTTATTTCATTCCTCCGTGGACATACATCTTGTTGATACTAATTATGATTTTTCTTTTTATGTCAATTGGATTGGTAACTGTTTTTTTCCTACACATCAATGGTCACTATTTGCCTGAACGCTCTGCTGTGAACTCTGTTGATGGTATTTTGGCACCCCATTCATCTTCCCACATCATGAAGCGTGACAAGACTCTTGTTAACATTTCTGCGTTCCCAGTTTCGGATGGTATCGTTTGGGATAAAGTGGGTTTCCAAGTTCATGGTCCGACAGAGCTCATTAATGTCCCGTACATCTTTCGTGTCTCTATTGGTGATGTGGTGACACAAAACATACGTTCTGATCATTACGATGTGTATGCAATACAAGCCTTGTTTTCAGATTTAAAATATTATTCTGCCTTTGATGCTGAAGTCTTGTATATGAATTCTGCAAATTATGCCGACCTGTTCTGTTATCAACATTATGGGTATCTTTTCATTCACAGGACCAAAACATCCTGTCGTAAATTGCACTCAGTGGGAACATTGCCCTACACCATTAAAAGGCAGCTTGAAAAAACTTAAGAAAAAGTTTTCATACTTTACAGATTTTGATAAAACAAAGCCTGCGTCATATTATTTCAAATTAAGTACCCCTTTCTCTCAGAAAGTCATGTTCACCCATAGTAAATTAATATATTCCAATTCTTTTCGACAGGTTCTGTCCATAAAGGATTATGACCATTGGAAGAACACCATTGATCTAAAATCAATTTGGGGTTCTAAGGATTGGCAGGTGCAAGGCTCTGAAGCCCTACACAGTGCCTGCCTCATCCCAACACAAATGTTGTTTTTAAATAATACAGTATACCAAACCACATGCTTTCGTTTGGCTACTGCTAAGAAAATGAATGACCCGGCCAATCCACCATTAGCTGAACATACTGATTGGCGCACACATACAAATTATACCATAGAAGCTTTACAAAGTTTATTTCAAAATAATTCATTTAATAAATCTACCATGGACCCCCTAGGTTAGCTAGTTTGGCAAACTAGTTCAAATGCATGCCAACTTCGCTTGCTTATCTCTAGTTTAGGTTTTACGCAAGACAGACCTGACCCTAGATTTTCTGATTCTGATACCGTCACAACCTATTCTGTGGGATGTGCAGTACTCTACACTCTCGTCCGTTAAATAACACTTGTCGTTGTTGTCCAACAATATTATTTTGGCCGATTTTGTCTTAGGACCTAGAGCTCCTAGAACAAAATGATGGATATACGCTGCGTACAATGAAATTTGGAAACTTTCTCAAATTGAAGCAGCATCTCGTTTGCGGGAAATAAACCAGGCAAACTTAGAAAAAGTTTTGGCTGTTGTCGACAACAGTATTAATACACTGTCTTCACGCATATATACATAAGATAATATTGTTTCCTCTGTTATTGACATTGTACAAGAAGATGTATCTCTGTTATATCGTGGTCAGAATCAATTGCGCTCTGTAATGCAATTTGCATGGACTTTGCAAACTCTGAAAATGGGAAAAGTACCGTGGGATTATTTGACTGCAACTGCTTTGTTCTCTCAGTTTAATTTAACAGAGAAACAGCAATTCATGTCCATGAAAGATGCAACCTACACGCTTCTGCACATTGAAAAAATAGACCCTTTACCTTTTTCTGTAGCAGAATCTGACTCTGCTGTTTGGTTAATCCATGGGGTAATATCTTTACCTTTCTCTCTATTTCAATTTAGCTCCTGTATGAAACATTACCCTGTAGGCCGCTTTGAACCCCTTGGAAGTGCTTTTCTACGTGAACTGTGGTCCTTGCCTTTCACGTATCGATGTTTAAGGGAAGATACAGAAGTTTACCTTAGCGGGGAGGATTGTGATTCCACAGTAGGGCATTCCCTAGTATGCAAAAACATACAATTGCATGGAGCATGTAATCTGTCAGCTCCGAGCCTTGCATGTGTTTTGAAAGTAACACCAGTGCCCGCAATCATTCCCACATTCACTCTGCTTGCTAACAGTAGCTATCTTATTTTAAATAACCAGGAATGCTGCGGCTTGCTTGCTGGCATACCATACATTGTAACGGTTTTCCAGCGCGTGATTTGTTGCAATAATGTGCTTTTTCCAGCCCCGTGTGGGCCGCTGGACAGTTCAGTTTGGCCTTGAATGCCAACTTTGAAAGCAGATTTCAACAAGCTGAGCAGATTAAAAGCGCTTTTAACCCAGCAAGAAGTTGCACTGACTTCCGCACGAGAAACCTTCACCCTCCAGGTGGCTAGCATGGCCACTGAAATTAAAACACTTTTAAATACAAACCTCCTACTACATTTTGGGGAGTTAATACATCGCATTTTCAATGTGTCGACTACTCAAGGCCTAGCACATTTTTTTAAGGCAGTGTGTTCTGGCCTTGTGTGTTCTTTTCAGACTATATTTGGTGTAATACCTGCATTTATTCATTCTATCTTTTCCAGCATCTTGGGCGGTTTTCCGCTGGAATCCTGCTTCTGCTGTGCCTGCTACGCAATGGCTGCTCCTCTTGTGGTGCTGCATAGAACGGGGTGGCTGCAATTACTTTGTGACAGGATGCATGCATTCTTCGGTACACTGCCACTTGCAACGCTCAGCGTGTCTTATGGACTATCCTTCCGTTTGGAGTATTTCACTTGCGTGCAACCCATATTTTCATGCCTCCGCTGTCAATTTACGTGGGCTTTGGATTTATTCCTTTCCAATACGTCATGTCCGGACCCGGATTTCGACCAGCTGATGAGCCCCTCAGTTGCTCATGAGCAGCACTGTTCTGGGATTGGCTTAATGGCTCGTGCTGCTGCACTTGGAATGTTGGCACAATGGGATATCAGTGAAGCTACACAGAATCTCATTAATTCAGAGTTACATTGAATATCACGCAAGTTATCTTGCAATGCTAATGGAGGCACCAGACTATGAAGAACACTCTTGCTCCCTCAGCTTGCTAAATTGGATGGCATCTCTTTTTTCCACAGACAAAAATAATGACCTTTTGGAGGGTATTGCATTCTTTTGCACCTACACCTTGATGGATTAAGCATGAACATGGCCAGCCAGCATCAATTGGGTTTTGTCTGCCTTTTTCCCACTACATTTGTTTTTCTTCTTCCCTGCATCTTCCAGAACTTGTTTTTTTATATAGACTTTGGTCTTTGCTTTTTCCAAATTTATGGACACGCCGATTAATATCTGCTCATGCTTTTTTAACTCTGGGCCATATTAGCAAGGACTTGCGATAATCATCGCAAAGCGCGCTTAGCACTGTATTTTTTATCGCCGGCTATCGCTGGTTTAGATCGCAGAGATAACGCATTATTATCAACGTTTATCTCCAAGGCGTTAATAAACCAGCGATAGCGGCGATTCTCCATCAATGACACGGGAATACCAGCGATGAATTCCCACCGCTAAGGAAAAGGTCGCTAATAGGCAGAAAACAATGGCTAAGTCAGGATTTAAGCAGGTGTTAAAAGCCAGCGATAATCGCGGTTAGCGCAAGTTTTTTTATCGCTTTGCGGGCATTGCTAATAGGGAGAAGTTGTGTTAGCGACTTCTTCCAATTACTTTTAGTGAGGAACGCCCACTTTGCATGTCATTAGCAATAAATATCGCTGACATGCAAAGCGGTAAAAAAACGTCCGCTATCGCCATTAAGCTGTCGCTAACAGTTGTAAGCGACAGCTTGCTAATAGGGCGATAGAAATATTGCCGCTTTATCGGCAAAGAGTGCCTCTAAAGCGGCAATACTGCCCTTGCTAATATGGCCCTTTGTTTTCTTCCTATGCCTACATATGACGGACTTACCAGGGGGAGGGTGTAGTATGGTTATAGGTCCATTATCGACATTTGGTAATTTAGCATGAGCTTCGCTGCCATGAGGCTGCTTTTGCGCACAACACTGCATGCATATATTTCACAAGACCCTGTTTGTGCCCCTTTCACACGAGAACTGTCTACCTTGCACGTTCTCTGCTGTGCTCTGAGGTTTAGTCTGCACACGCTGTTCAAGGTTAAACGAAAATGCCCCCTGTTATTCCGTTCTGGTCAGTCCCTCGCACCTAGACATAAAATGCTACCCGCAGCTGCACTACTGGAAATCGCGCGCTTTAATATTGCAAGCGCAACATGTTTTAACACACTTAGAGAGACCCTTTTCCGAAGAGAAGAGCTGTGTTTGTCCTGAGATGTGAACATTGCATCTAGGCCTTGAGGTAGGGAAGAGGTGTGGCGCCGCGGCCAGGGCAACTGACTCTGGAATCTGGGGATCACAGTTCGATCCCCGGTGTCGGAGGCAGATTAGCCCAGCACCATGTGACTCTGGCCAATAGCTTGCTTAGTCTTCCCGACGGCCCCCAGCACCTAGAGACCCTTACGGGTGAGTGTTCGCGGTTTACAAATGTGGATATTATTATTATTATTGAGGTATGGGGGTCTGCTGACAAAGCCCAGAGGTCTTCTTTTTTATAATAAACTATCTCTTACCACGGGGAGGGTGGTTAGGTCGTTAAGTCCTTTTTCACTGATTTTTATAAAATGATATCCCCGTTTGTATTCTATGGTATTGTAATAATGCTGACTATATTGTGTTTATGGATTTTGCTGCTAGTATTGACACGTGTACTGCATCATCGAGCGCGTTAGTTGAAACAAACATTTTAAACTATACCGCGTCTCAGATTACTCGCATTGTGGGCAAGTACGAGTGAGTGAGCAAAAGAGTGTCTGGCTCCCACGATTCCCAAGATAGAGTGACGTGTTCTGGGTTGTCTAATTATTGATAGCTTCAATGTAGACGGAGAACTAATGAGACACTATAGCTAGTCGGTTTGGGATTTTGGGTACTAATGTGGTAGGTTGGCACACCCCTATTCGCTGAGGTCCTGTTTTCCTGTGTATAGTTCTGTATATGTGCAGAATCGCCGCTACAGCCCTTTCTCATTTCCCCGTATTCTGCTTGTTATTGCAAACTGAACTCTGAAGCCAAAATTTCAATTCTCAATCCTTCCCCGTTAGCCTTGTATTTGAAAGGACTCTGTAACTGATGCTGTGCCTACATTGCTTCTCCTTGTTTTTATTGTATAATGATGAATCTTTTACTATTTTAAGAAAACAGAATCTTTATTTCCTAAGTGTTGGTTGTATTGATAACTTGGATACGAAGAACCAGGGCCTTATGGGCCTGGCGGCGCAGGGCACGCCTTAATCTCCTGAGTTCACCTGCTTTGTTGAAGAGAGACACAGGACATTCTGTTGAGCGTAGAAGATCAGGTATATTATCTGCAGCTAAGTACAATTGTCCCAGAAGTACACTCAGTATGTTCTTAGGAGACTGCCACTTTACTCCGTGGCGCACAATCTTTTATAGCGCATAGATTCACCAAGAACACTCCCAATGCATACATGGTTATCCAATGAGAAGAGTTTGAAAACAAGATATAACCAATGAGAAAAGTTTGAAAACAAGATATCAAGTAACCCAAATAAACCTCTCTTCCAACTGTTTTTGTCACCCCTCCCCACAAGTTAATCAGTGGTAGTGTCTACAACTCAACTTGCAGGTGGCAGAACATATTTGTATGCTTTGGAGGACAGTTGTGAAATGAGAGAATACAAGTAGAGAATAGCGAAGGCCAGAAGATAAGATAAAGTCAGGAAAGAATGGTGTGAACCGACAGACAGTTGAGACGGGGTTTAGTCAAACCAGACGAGGATTAGTGGACTCAGCCAGTCCCTGACATCAGTCTCGTAAACAGAGGCAGAAGGTTATTTGACACGTCGCAGTAAGATCAGCAGAAAAACTTCATTCATTGTGCTGCCTGAGTGAGGGCAACACAAAATGGCGGTGGAACACAACTGAATACAAGCGAGATCGAAAATCGAATTTCCTCAGACCCTCCTTTTGCCATAACTCAGGCAAAACACACAGATTCACGTTAATCTGAATCAATGTCAATAGCCATGAGGTCGTCAAACTGTTGCTGCAACATCATTTTAATGTTCTCTGTTTTCTGTGACTCAGGTCTTGGGACACATAGAGTGGCACAAAGACCGCAGATGGCGGGGCCACACTGCATACAGAGACAACAGGAAAAAATGATGGCCAAAACCACTCCAAGGAAGGTTAGTACCTTCCATCCCCATTTAGATAGTAATCCCCAAAACCATCCTAATAAAGACCAATCTCCTTCGTCTTGATGAATCGATTCGGAGGTCATGTGTAATTTGGAGATGGCTTGGTATACCGTAGGGGCGTCGTCAGGTATATAAATACAACAGCTAGATCTGATCAATTTACAGACTCCACCACGATCTGCAAGAATAACATCTAGTGCAATCCGGTTCTGCAAAGTCATGAGACGATCCGCCTGAAGTTCAGCTGTGAGATTACTCAAGGCTCCCACAGTGACATCTATGGTAGTCTCAACAACACGAACCAGCTGTCTCATGTTTCTGCTGTTGGCCATTGGGCCCCAAAAAGGAAGAAATCCTTTGAGGAAATCACTTCCCTATTGTCCTGCCGTGTCTTTAGAATCAATAATCCCTATGCCATATCTGTTTCTATGATGGCCTGAAGGAGCAGTGTATGTAGGAGGGAGAAGAAAAGCTATATAGCATGTTCCTGAAAAATCCGTTGGTAGCCACGTGTAAGCTCTATCGTGGCAGACAAAATATGTGCCCTGGGATGGCACTAACGGCGGTGAATTCTGAGACGTGTAGATGTATGTATGGGAACAAAAGCTTTTTCTTTGTCCAGTGTCAGTAGTCTGGCCATTCATTTGTAAACAGAAATTACCTTGATGAGGGACAGTCCAAATTGGTGGAGATTTTCCCTGTTTAGTTTTATCTGTAAGGCTAGTAATGTAACGAGTCACGTTCCAAGTAGTATATGTTTGTCTCACGTCAACAGGAACCTTATTATTCTCCACAATTTTAGTCATAGCCACCATTCCCTTTATCAGAGAATTATGACTAAAATCTGGCTTACTACCATAGGAACCAACTGGACGTCTAAATCGGCTCTGATATGCATTTGAAAATATTACGAAATAGCCCCCACGCGGATCTTTCATAAGAAAATGGAAGGACTAAATATGGCATCCCTTTATCTGTGGTATGAGGCATAAGTCCACACACCCAACAGTCAGTTGTGTTGACTACCAATTGGTGTTGGTGCAACAATTGGATAAATGAATTATTAAAATATTCTGTTCTCCTGATTAGTTAATGTTGGGGAAGTGTATATAATTAATGTGGGGAGATAGAATTAGGGACAACTTTTTGCTGCATAGCATGAATAACCCAACCTACACAAGCCAAAAAGATACACAAAAATATAGAAACACACAATGATACGCCACATCGACTGTACAATATTTTACAATATTTCTTTCTCATCTCTTCCTTATTATCCTTCTTTCCTAATTTAACATCCATCCTCTAAAATTGTTGCTCACAGCAATCTTCCTTACTCACTTGGCTGTGATTATTAGCCGTCCTATTTAGCAAGGTATCCACTGCATGTGGTACCATAACAATGAGAGTATTATCTAGCACCACTCCAGCAGACTGACGAATAGAAATCGCTGCTGCTGCTGTAGCTTTGAGACAACTAGGCAATGCCTTCGCTACTGGGTCTAACGTAGCTGAAAAATAGGCACATGGCCGCTGTTTGTCTCCAAATCATTGTGTTAAGACTGACAACGCACAACCCTCTCTTTCATGGACATAGAGCGTGAAGGGCTTACTGTAATCTGGAGTACCCAACACAGGAGCAGAACACAGAGCAGTACGTAAATCAGAAAAACTCTTCTGACATTCGTCAGTCCAAGGAAGGGGTTGGGGTGTGTCTTTCAAAGTGAGTGCTAACAAAGGTTTGGCCAACAAAGAAAAATTCGGAATCCATTGTCTACAATAAGAAGTGATGCCCAGAAAGGCGCGCACCTCTCTTTGTGTAGATGACATAGACATTTGCGCAATTGCTTGAATTCGTTCTGGGGTTAATCGCCTTCCCTCCTTTGATAAGAGATGACCCAAATAGGTAACCTCTCGACCAGTTCTTAATTTGAGCCGGAGCTTTCCGGTGCTGAGCACCAGCACTTAATATTGGTTTCCGGTGCCGGGCACCAGCACTTAATTGTCAACACCACACTTAGGGCAGTCTGCCACAAGGTAGCGCTGCACATGTAATTTAGAGGGGCAAAGTATAAGAGCTGTTTAGGGAACAAAATACATATAAAAATTACTAATACCTGCCTCCCCAGACATTCCTTTAGCTTTGGGGACCTGGAATAATCTGAACTGTCGCATTTACATGCGAGAGAGATGGTTAGTAGGTGTTTTGGCAGCGATGACAGGGGGGATGGATGGTGCAAGCTGTAGTGGCCTCCTAGTCAGAGCCCTGGCACTTAATATTTTACAAATTAGGCACTGCTCTCAACGGACATATTGTAGTTTAGTAGGCGAAACCTTATGATTAAGATCAGACAAGTGACGTAACAGTGCAACAGTCACATTCTTGCAGACATCCTCTGAATCAGCAGCAATCAACAAATCATCCATATATTGAATAAGAGTAGCACCTGGGGGCAAAGGAAAAACATCGAGCTGACAGTTCAGAGCTTGACTATAAATGGAGGGGCTTTCACAATAGCCTTGGGGTGCGCGCTTGAACCGGAAACTTCGGCCTCCTAGAGAGAAACCAAAAATATCCCTACTCTCTTTGGCAATGGGAATGCTAAAGAAAGCATTTTTCAGATCAATAACAGAAAACCAAGCCGCTGAGGCAGGTATCATAGTTAACAGGGCAGTGATATCTGGAACAACAGGACACTGTGGTACAACAATTTTATTGACCTCCCGAAGATCAATCACAAAACGATAAACAGGAGGCTTAGAAGGATCAGTGCGTTTAAGAACAGGAAGAATAGGACTATTATATACATTTCCTCTCGTTTCCTCAATCACACCCTTCTGAACCAAATCATAAATGATATCCAAAAGTGCTCTTTCACCTTCATTGGAAATTCTGTATTGAGGAATGCGTGGCAATTTAGCATTGGGCTTGAAAGTAACAACATAAGGCGGGATCTCAAGACAACCAACATCATTTGGACCCGTAACCCAGAGCGTTGCAGGAAGAGAGAGCAATTCAGGTGGGAATTGATCTTTAGTTAAATACATTGAAGAAGTCAATTTCTGCCCTAAAGTAAGATGCACACCAGAAGGAGAACAATATATCGTTGCATGCATTCTTTTCAATAGATCCAAACCCAACAGATTCTCGCCGCAACCAGTCGTTAAAAGAAGAGGAGCTTCCATATCATAAGGGCCAATTGAAATAGGCAAAGGACAGGAGACCGGGTTATGAACTGGGGCGCCCGAAAATCCTACCGATACATTTGTTAAGCCAGACAAAGGTGCCCCAGGGAGTTTAGAATGAATGATAGAACTTCTCATCGCACCAGTATCTAAAGGAAATGGCTCTGAAACACCCATTGTAGTGACATTGACATAAGGCCCATCCTGATTTACTGGGATCGATACAACTCCCTCACTTTGTCTATGGCTGTACTAGTTAGCGTGAAGGCTTTCATTTTCACCTTCAACATGATAATCATCATTGTAATACTGTGTAGACTGAGTATTCTGCTGATCGAAGTAGTTCGTAGAATTTGGAGGGGGTAAGGAACGCTGTTCTTGAGGCATCACACCTCGACCTCTACCCCTGTATATTATCTGGAAACCACCACGGCCTCATGGAGCAGATAGTGCTCCCTTACGTTGCAATAAAACTGGGCAGCTATTCTTAAAATGACCTTCCTCTCTACAATAGGCACATTGGTTAGGACCTAATAAAGGCCGCGGAATAAAGGGCTCAGGCTTTTGATACACCCTCTGAAACTGTGGAGGCTGTTGAAACTGGCGCTGAGTATAACGAGGAGGATAAGCTTGTTGCAGAAGAACCTTCGTTTTTAATTCTTTCGTCTTCTTCTCTTGCTTATCTTTCTCCTCTTTATCCCTGTTCTCATAATATTGAGCAGTAGCCAATATCTGGGCAGAAGAAGAAACAGCCCATGAACTCTCGGAGTCTTTCAACTTACGTGCCAGTTCGGGAAGCAAATTAAATACGAATTTATCTACAAATAATCGCTGTCCACCCTCCGTAGTCATATCCTGACCACTGTGATCAATAAACGTCTCCTCAAAACGAGTGAAGAAATCAGAGACACTCTCATCTTTCTCCTGCTTACACGCAGCTAATTTATCCCAATTAACTCGCAAGGCGGGCATCATCGTTTTCATTAAAGTAATAATCCTACCAGGGAGTTCTGAAATCAAAACATCAGGCTTAGCACCACCCACTTGGGCTGCATCCGTGGCAGTTATAGCAGCCCAATCGCCACCCAATGCTTGGGCGTGATCCTCTCTACGAATCCGAGCCCATAATGCTTGTGGGACTACATTTCCCATCAACATATCAATATCGGCTAAATTCATAATACAGGCATCAACAGTCTGGGACAACTCCTTATAATAGCCAGCAGGGTTTTTACGGGGATCCGGTAGAGACTGTTTAAGAGCCAAAACTTCAGATCTCTTCCAGGGGACATGTACCCATATACGCTGGAAGTGCGCGGGAACAGCTGGATTAGCACCTGCTTGTGCAACCGCTTCTCTCCACACTGGAGGAACCTCTCTCATGGGATAATGTTTGGATGTCAGCCTAACAGCAGGATCGGAATCAAAAAAAGTCTGTGAGGAAAATAAGGACCTAAAAGTGACAAGTGTCCTTACGGCATCCTCAACCTTAGAACCCACAATGAGTCCCTTATCGAAATTAGCCTGAACATCTAACAAACCCTGAGGAAGTAAACCCATATCCATATCCTCCCATTCTTTAGCGAGAGTGTCACACATAACATTAAATACATATCTCTGCGTGGGCGCCTCCCACTGATGAAAGGTGGTCATGATATCTTTCACACTATACTGGGGACCCTTCTCGATCCATTTGCGAGCGAGAGAGTCCAATACCACCCGTTCGTCGGAACCTGGGAGTTGACTACGAGACTGTCTTCGAGAAAAAGCCGGAGACATATTCAAAGTCTCAAAGACAGGAGACAGAAACCCAGAGACAGTATCTGTGATTCGTTTGCGCACAGTAGGAGAATTAGACATAAGAACAGGGGACAAGGTATTAGGTGAACTAACAGAAGAATTAACAGTTATAAGGGGAGCCGAAGGCAAAGGAGATTGATGTTCAGGAAACGGAGGCAAAGAAGTCGGTGGCGGAAGCGGTGGGGGTGGCACTACCGGAAGGGGCAAATGCGGAAGAGCCGGAGCAGGCGGAGGCGCAACTAATGGCTGAACTGGTTGTAACAATGGGGGTGCATTAGCCTCTTTTACATAGGGAGGAGGCAATCTCAATAAGTGAGACATTAAAGGGTCTTCCTCCGGATCCTTACTTTTATCAGAAGGGGAAATAGGCAACACCGGATAGCATTTATCTATCGCCATACGATGCTGTCTCTCTGAAATTTCCATTTCATGATTAATCTCATTATCTTTAAGTTGCTGGGCAGCCTGTGTAATCGTCATACTTTGTGTTTTCTTATCTCGTTTTGCCTGTTTAATTTCTCTCTGTTTGGCTTCCTTACGCCAGAGGCGGAAAGAGTCAAACATTGCCGGCCGGGCTTTTCTTTTAAACAAAATTGCTTTCAAATGATCTAATATGTCAGGCTCAAAGCTACCATTCTGTGGCCAATGTAGAACACCATCTTTCTTTGTGTATCGGATCCATGCCTCATTAAAGGCAATGGGGCCAACACAATGTTTAGAATAAAGCTCATAAGTGGGAGTTCCAACCGGAGGAATTGGACAAGAGTCCTCCAGCCGGGACTCCCTATCACAACCAAAACAACAAAACTTTCTAAACTTACTCAGACCAGGCATCGTTATTTCACTGGACTGTTCACAAATATCAAGGGGTTAAATCAAATAATATAGCACAAACGTACTCACCCCTCGGCTTCGGCTTTTGCAATAGCCGAATCAAAGACCCAAATCAAAACAAAAATAGTGGGAGCTACCCACCAATACTTAACTAAGTGTCTTCTTACACCAACAGAGGCCCGTCTAACGTCTCGCGATACCATACATCACCAAAAGGGGCCAAAGCAAGGCGGCAGTCAGGGCAGCAGTCGTCAGCAGCCGTCAGGAAGGAGAAACCATGCTGAAAAAGACCTTCGGGCCACTTCGATATACAGGGGTCGCTTGACGTGGTTTGCGATTCCTCCAGAATTTTCTTGCGGGGTTCCTCACGACCCTCAGGCAAAATCGCTACCTCTGAAGCCGCCTCACAGAGGGCACCAATTGAAGAGCCAGGGCCTTATGGGCCTGGTGGCGCAGGGCACGCCTTAATCTCCTGAGTTCACCTGCTTTGTTGAACAGAGACACAGGACATTCTGTTGAGCGTAGAAGATCAGGTTTATTAGCTGCAGCTAAGTACACTTGTCCCAGAAGTACACTCAGTATGTTCTTAGGAGACTGCCCCTTTACTCCGTGGTGCACAATCTTTTATAGCTCATAGATTCACCAAGAACACTCCCAATGCATACATGGTTATCCAATGAGAAGAGTTTGAAAACAAGATATATCCAATGAGAAAAGTTTGAAAACAACATATCAAGTAACCCAAATAAACGTCTCTTCCAACTGTTTTTGTCACCCCTCCCCACAAGTTAATCAGTGGTAGTGTCTACAAGTCAACTTGCAGGTGGCAGAACATATTTGTATGCTTTGGAGGACAGTTGTGAAATGAGAGAATACAAGTAGAGAATAGCGAAGGCCAGAAGATAAGATAAAGTCAGGAAAGAATGGTGTGAACCGACAGACAGTTGAGACGGGGTTTAGTCAAACCAGACGAGGATTAGTGGACTCAGCCAGTCCCTGACATCAGTCTCGTAAACAGAGGCAGAAGGTTATTTGACACGTCGCAGTAAGATCAGCAGAAAAACTTTGTTCATTGTGCTGCCTGAGTGAGGGCAACACAAAATGGCGGTGGAACACAACTGAATACAAGCGAGATCGAAAATCGAATTTCCTCAGACCCTCCTTTTGCCATAACTCAGGCAAAACACACAGATTCACGTTAATCTGAATCAATGTCAATAGCCATGAGGTCGTCAAACTGTTGCTGCAACATCATTTTAATGTTCTCTGTTTTCTGTGACTCAGGTCTTGGGACACATAGAGTGGCACAAAGACCGCAGATGGCGGGGCCACACTGCATACAGAGACAACAGGAAAAAATGATGGCCAAAACCACTCCAAGGAAGGTTAGTACCTTCCATCCCCATTTAGATAGTAATCCCCCAAACCATCCTAATAAAGACCAATCTCCTTCGTCTTGATGAATCGATTCGGAGGTCATGTGTAATTTGGAGATGGCTTGGTATACCGTAGGGGCGTCATCAGGTGTATAAATACAACAGCTAGATCTGATCAATTTACAGACTCCACCACGATCTGCAAGAATAACATCTAGTGCAATCCAGTTCTGCAAAGTCATGAGACGATCCGCCTGAAGTTCAGCTGTGAGATTACTCAAGGCTCCCACAGTGACATCTATGGTAGTCTCAACAACACGAACCAGCTGTCTCATGTTTCTGCTGTTGGCCATTGGGCCCCAAAAAGGAAGAAATCCTTTGAGGAAATCACTTCCCTATTGTCCTGCCGTGTCTTTAGAATCAATAATCCCTCTGCCATATCTGTTTCTATGATGGCCTGAAGGAGCAGTGTATGTAGGAGGGAGAAGAAAAGCTATATAACATGTTCCTGAAAAATCCATTGGTAGCCACGTGTAAGCTCTATCGTGGCAGACAAAATATGTGCCCTGGGATGGCACTAACGGCGGTGAATTCTGAGACGTGTAGATGTATGTATGGGAACAAAAGCTTTTTCTTTGTCCAGTGTCAGTAGTCTGGTCATTTATTTGTAAACAGAAATTACCTTGATGAGGGACAGTCCAAATTGGTGGAGATTTTCCCTGTTTAGTTTTATCTGTAAGGCTAGTAATGTAACGAGTCACGTTCCAAGTAGTATATGTTTGTCTCACGTCAACAGGAACCTTATTATTCTCCACAATTTTAGTCATAGCCACCATTCCCTTTATCAGAGAATTATGACTAAAATCTGGCTTACTACCATAGGAACCAACTGGACGTCTAAATCGGCTCTGATATGCATTTGAAAATATTACAAAATAGGCCCAAGCGGATCCTTCATAAGAAAATGGAAGGACTAAATATGGCATCCCTTTATCTGTGGTATGAGGCATAAGTCCACACACCCAACAGTCAGTTGTGTTTACTACCAATTGGTGTTGGTGCAACAATTGGATAAATGAATTATTAAAATATTCTGTTCTCCTGATTAGTTCATGTTGGGGAAGTGTATATAATTGATGTGGGGAGATAGTAGAATGAAGAGGCAAGGAGATAGAATTAGGGACAACTTTTTGCTGCATAGCATGAATAACCCAACCTACACAAGCCAATAAGATACACAAAAATATAGAAACACACAATGTTACGCCACATCGACTGTACAATATTTTACAATATTTCTTTCTCATCTCTTCCTTATTATCCTTCTTTCCTAATTTAACATCCATCCTCTAAAATTGTTGCTCACAGCAATCTTCCTTACTCACTTGGCTGTGATTATTAGCCGTCCTATTTAGCAAGGTATCCACTGCATGTGGTACCATAACAATGAGAGTATTATCTAGCACCACTCCAGCAGACTGACGAATAGAAATCACTGCTGCTGCTGTAGCTTTGAGACAACTAGGCAATGCCTTGGCTACTGGGTCAAACGTAGCTGAAAAATAGGCACATGGCCGCTGTTTGTCTCCAAATCGTTGTGTTAAGACTGACAACGCACAACCCTCTCTTTCATGGACATAGAGCGTGAAGGGCTTACTGTAATCTGGAGTACCCAACACAGGAGCAGAACACAGAGCAGTACGTAGATCAGAAAAACTCTTCTGACATTCGTCAGTCCAAGGAAGGGGTTGGGGTGTGTCTTTCAAAGTGAGTGCTAACAAAGGGTTGTCCAACAAAGAAAAATTCGGAATCCATTGTCTACAATAAGAAGTGATGCCCAGAAAGCCGCGCACCTCTCTTTGTGTAGATGGCACAGACATTTGCGCAATTGCTTGAATTCGTTCTGGGGTTAATCGCCTTCCGTCCTTTGATAAGAGATGACCCAAATAGGTAACCTCTCGACCAGTGCTTAATTTGAGCCGGAGCTTTCCGGTGCTGAGCACCAGTAATTAATATTGGTTTCCGGTGCCGGGCACCAGCACTTAATTGTCAACACCACACTTAGGGCAGTCTGCCACAAGGTGGCGCTGCTCATGTAATTTAGAGGGGAGAAGTGTAAGAGCTGTTTAGGGAACAAAATACATATAAAAATTACTAATACCTGCCTCCCCAGACATTCCTTTAGCTTTGGGGACCTGGAATAATCTGAACTGTCGCATATACATGCGAGAGAGATGGTTAGTAGGTGTTTTGGCAGCGATGACAGGGGGGATGGATGGTGCAAGCTGTAGTGGCCTCCTAGTCAGAGCCCCGGCACTTAATATTTTACAAATTAGGCACTGCTCTCGACGGACATATTGTAGTTTAGTAGGCGAAACCTTATGATTAAGATCAGACAAGTGACGTAACAGTGCAACAGTCACATTCTTGCAGACATCCTCTGAATCAGCAGCAATCAACAAATCATCCATATATTGAATAAGAGTAGCACCTGGGGGCAAAGGAAAAACATCGAGCTGACATTTCAGAGCTTGACTATAAATGGAGGGGCTTTCACAATAGCCTTGGGGTGCGCGCTTGAACCGGAAACTTCGGCCTCCTAGAGAGAAACCAAAAATATCCCTACTCTCTTTGGCAATGGGAATGCTAAAGAAAGCATTTTTCAGATCAATAACTGAAAACCAAGCCGCTGAGGCAGGTATCATAGTTAACAGGGCAGTGATATCTGGAACAACAGGACACTGTGGTACAACAATTTTATTGACCTCCCGAAGATCAATCACAAAACGATAAACAGGAGACTTAGAAGGATCAGTGCGTTTAAGAACAGGAAGAATAGAACTATTATATACATTTCCTCTCGTTTCCTCAATCACACCCTTCTGAACCAAATCATAAATGATATCCAAAAGTGCTCTTTCACCTTCATTGGAAATTCTGTATTGAGGAATGCGTGGCAATTTAGCATTGGGCTTGAGAGTAACAACATAAGGCGGGATCTCAAGACAACCAACATCATTTGGACCCGTAACCCAGAGCGTTGCAGGAAGAGAGAACAATTCAGGTGGGAATTGATCTTTAGACAAATACATTGAAGAAGTCAATTTCTGCCCTAAAGTAAGATGCACACCAGAAGGAGAACAATATATCGTTGCATGCATTCTTTTCAATAGATCCAAACCCAACAGATTCTCGCCGCAACCAGTCGTTAAAAGAAGAGGAGCTTCCATATCATAAGGGCCAATTGAAATAGGCAAAGGACAGGAGACCGGGTTACGAACTGGGGTGCCCGAAAATCCTACCGATACATTTGTTGAGCCAGACAAAGGTGCCCCAGGGAGTTTAGAATGAATGATAGAACTTCTCATCGCACCAGTATCTAAAGGAAATGGCTCTGAAACACCCATTGTAGTGACATTGACATAAGGCCCATCCTGATTTACTGGGATCGATACAACTCCCTCACTTTGTCTATGGCTGTACTAGTTAGCGTGAAGGCTTTCATTTTCACCTTCAACATGATAATCATCATTGTAATACTGTGTAGACTGAGTATTCTGCTGATCGAAGTAGTTCGTAGAATTTGGAGGGGGTAAGGAACGCTGTTCTTGAGGCATCACACCTCGACCTCTACCCCTGTATATTATCTGGAAACCACCACGGCCTCATGGAGCAGATAGTGCTGCCTTACGTTGCAATAAAACTGGGCAGCTATTCTTAAAATGACCTTCCTCTCTACAATAGGCACATTGGTTAGGACCTAATAAAGGCCGCGGAATAAAGGGCTCGGGCTTTTGATACACCCTCTGAAACTGTGGAGGCTGTTGAAACTGGCGCTGAGTATAACGAGGAGGATAAGCTTGTTGCAGAAGAACCTTCGTTTTTAATTCTTTCGTCTTCTTCTCTTGCTTATCTTTCTCCTCTTTATCCCTGTTCTCATAATATTGAGCAGTAGCCAATATCTGGGCAGAAGAAGAAACAGCCCATGAACTCTCGGAGTCTTTCAACTTATGTGCCAGTTCGGGAAGCAAATTAAATACGAATTTATCTACAAATAATCGCTGTCCACCCTCCGTAGTCATATCCTGACCACTGTGATCAATAAACGTCTCCTCAAAACGAGTGAAGAAATCAGAGACACTCTCATCTTTCTTCTGCTTACACGCAGCTAATTTATCCCAATTAACTCGCAAGGCGGGCATCATCGTTTTCATTAAAGTAATAATCCTACCAGGGAGTTCTGAAATCAAAACATCAGGCTTAGCACCACCCACTTGGGCTGCATCCGCGGCAGTTATAGCAGCCCAATCGCCACCCAATGCTTGGGCGTGATCCTCTCTACGAATCCGAGCCCATAATGCTTGTGGGACTACATTTCCCATCAACATATCAATATCGGCTAAATTCATAATACAGGCATCAACAGTCTGGGACAACTCCTTATAATAGCCAGCAGGGTTTTTACGGGGATCCGGTAGAGACTGTTTAAGAGCCAAAACTTCAGCTCTCTTCCAGGGGACATGTACCCATATACACTGGAAGTGCGCGGGAACAGCTGGATTAGCACCTGCTTGTGCAACTGCTTCTCTCCACACTGGAGGAACCTCTCTCATGGGATAATGTTTGGATGTCAGCCTAACAGCAGGATCGGAATCAAAAAAAGTCTGTGAGGAAAATAAGGACCTAAAAGTGACAAGTGTCCTTACGGCATCCTCAACCTTAGAACCCACAATGAGTCCCTTATCGAAATTAGCCTGAACATCTAACAAACCCTGAGGAAGTAAACCCAAATCCATATCCTCCCATTCTTTAGCGAGAGTGTCACACATAACATTAAATACATATCTCTGCGTGGGCGCCTCCCACTGATGAAAGGTGGTCATGATATCTTTCACACTATACTGGGGACCCTTCTCGATCCATTTGCGAGCGAGAGGGTCCAATACCACCCGTTCGTCGGAACCTGGGAGTTGACTACGAGACTGTCTTCGAGAAAAAGCCGGAGACATATTCAAAGTCTCAAAGACAGGAGACAGAAACCCAGAGACAGTATCTGTGATTCGTTTGCGCACAGTAGGAGAATTAGACATAAGAACAGGGGACAAGGTATTAGGTGAACTAACAGAAGAATTAACAGTTATAAGGGGAGCCGAAGGCAAAGGAGATTGAGGTTCAGGAAACGGAGGCAAAGAAGTCGGTGGCGGAAGCGGTGGGGGTGGCACTACCGGAAGGGGCAAATGCAGAAGAGCCGGAGCAGGCGGAGGCGCAACTAATGGCTGAACTGGTTGTAACAATGGGGGTGCATTAGCACCTTTTACATAGGGAGGAGGCAATCTCAATAAGTGAGACATTAAAGGGTCTTCCTCCGGATCCTTACTTTTATCAGAAGGGGAAATAGGCAACACCGGATAGCATTTATCTATCGCCATACGATGCTGTCTCTCTGAAATTTCCATTTCATGATTAATCTCATTATCTTTAAACTGCTGGGCAGCCTGTGTAATCGTCATACTTTGTGTTTTCTTATCTCATTTTGCCTGTTTAATTTCTCTCTGTTTGGCTTCCTTACGCCAGAGGCTGAAAGAGTCAAACATTGCCGGCTGGGCTTTTCTTTTAAACAAAATTGCTTTCAAATTATCTAATATGTCAGGCTCAAAGCTACCATTCTGTGGCCACTGTAGAACACCATCGTTCTTTGTGTATCGGATCCATGCCTCATTAAAGGCAATGGCGCCAACACCATGTTTAGAATAAAGCTCATAAGTGGGAGTTCCAACCGGAGGAATTGGACAAGAGTCCTCCAGCCGGGACTCCCTATCACAACCAAAACAACAAAACTTTCTAAACTTACTCAGACCAGGCATCGTTATTTCACTGGACTGTTCACAAATATCAAGGGGTTAAATCAAATAATATAGCACAAACGTACTCACCCCTCGGCTTCGGCTTTTGCAATAGCCGAATCAAAGACCCAAATCAAAACAAAAATAGTGGGAGCTACCCACCAATACTTAACTAAGTGTCTTCTTACGCCAATAGAGGCCCGTCTAACGTCTCGCGATACCATACATCACCAAAAGGGGCCAAAGCAAGGCGGCAGTCAGGGCAGCAGCCGTCAGCAGCTGTCAGGAAGGAGAAACCACGCTGAAAAAGACCTTCGGGCCACTTCGACATACAGGGGTCGCTTGACGTGGTTTGCGATTCCTCCAGAATTTTCTTGCGGGATTCCTCACGACCCTCAGGCAAAATCGCTACCTCTGAAGCCGCCTCACAGAGGGCACCAATTGAAGAGCCAGGGCCTTATGTGCCTGGTGGCGCAGGGCACGCCTTAATCTCCTGAGTTCACCTGCTTTGTTGAACAGAGACACAGGACATTCTGTTGAGCGTAGAAGATCAGGTTAATTAGCTGCAGCTAAGTACACTTGTCCCAGAAGTACACTCAGTATGTTCTTAGGAGACTGCCGCTTTACTCCGTGGCGCACAATCTTTTATAGCGCATAGATTCACCAAGAACACTCCCAATGCATACATGGTTATCCAATGAGAAGAGTTTGAAAACAAGATATAACCAATGAGAAAAGTTTGAAAACAAGATATCAAGTAACCCAAATAAACCTCTCTTCCAACTGTTTTTGTCACCCCTCCCCACAAGTTAATCAGTGGTAGTGTCTACAACTCAACTTGCAGGTGGCAGAACATATTTGTATGCTTTGGAGGACAGTTGTGAAATGAGAGAATACAAGTAGAGAATAGCGAAGGCCAGAAGATAAGATAAAGTCAGGAAAGAATGGTGTGAACCGACAGACAGTTGAGACGGGGTTTAGTCAAACCAGACGAGGATTAGTGGACTCAGCCAGTCCCTGACATCAGTCTCGTAAACAGAGGCAGAAGGTTATTTGACACGTCGCAGTAAGATCAGCAGAAAAACTTTGTTCATTGTGCTGCCTGAGTGAGGGCAACACAAAATGGCGGTGGAACACAACTGAATACAAGCGAGATCGAAAATCGAATTTCCTCAGATATATGTTTGTATGTGGAACTCTTTGGAGTTACAAATCATAATAAATAATTGAATGGAATTGCCACATTTTTTTTCCCTCGTCAACATTACAAACATTTCCGGTGTTTAAGGGAAGGTGAGCTTCCAGGACCGAACACCCCTCCTTAATTTGTGGTAATTACTCCGTTGTTTGTGGCATAATTTTGCTGCCAGAGAATTTTGAGTTAATACCTGGCAGGAGCAAGATGCACTTGCTTATTCCTCAAAACTTTGGAACAAGAATAAACTGTCAAAAATGAGACTGCTGTTCGGCCTGTGGGTTTCAGCCTTTTGTGCAGGTTCATAAAATGAGCATCTTTGGACTGGAAAAGTAACATTCATTATTAAACACCAAGAAACAATCTTTTTGATGGTGGGTACTATAGAAATGGGCAATCTAACATATTTAATTGCTGCTTAGAATAACCATCCAGGGTGCTCCTCTGCGCACAATGTGACCCCTGGGGGCATGAATCTGCAGCCTGGTCAGGGCGGCACCAAAAGGAAAGACGCATGCCTATTTTTCCTTTTCTTTTTATCAACTTAGCCCCAATGAACCATTCATTTTAGTGGGAGGTTAATAGGTTCGGGATAATGCATCAATTGATTTGTGAAATTAATACAACGCGCGAGCCTCACAATGGGGAATTTTGGTCGTGCTGTTACTGTATAAAGATATGTCAATGGGTGCCCGTGGTTCATTGAGCTGTCTCTCAGCCTATCAGTGAAAAGTACACAAGACAGAAGACCTCATGCAAAGAGGGATGTGATGGCCAAAAGAAGCAGCTGAAAAGACGTCTCCCAGGAATAAAATGGAGGTATTCGCCAAAGCTAGCTTTCCTTGTTTGTTAAATACAATCATTTGACATCGCAGAAGCTATACTTCAGAAGTCATATGTATAGTGTTTTATATATGAATTTATATATAGTCTCTTTATAACCCATGTAAGCCCCAGGGCGCTCTATGAAAAATTAAACTCCAGAAATTATTTTCAGAGCCTGCTGAAATCGAGCACATAAGTGCAGGCGATAGGGGTAAAGCCAGTGCTTAACTTGACCCAGGAGCAGAAGGTGGGGCCCACTATCACTAATTGTTAGGAACTGGAAGTTATTTTTCAGGAGTCTCAAAAAAAGAGAAAGGCAAAAATGGGAGAAATAAAGTGGAAGTGAAAGACGGAAAAACAGGGGCAGCAGGAGAAAGCAGGTATGAAAAAGAACCTGCAAGTGTGAAATAAAAGTGCAGGGAGTTGTGGTGGTGGATGAAAGAGGCATGAGGGGCAGTCAGGACCACACAGACTTGGAATTCGGTACCCTGACCTTTAGTAGCACAGGTGGTGGGCTACTGAGGAAAACGCTTACAAATTAAGTACTGGATAGGGAAGATGCTATGTAGCACATAATTACATAGCTACAAGGACGGCGATAAATAGACGCAAAATGTGCTTAGCGCTTTTCTATTTATCGCCGTCTATCGCTTGATTATATCGCCCTGTTAGCGCGTTATTTACACCGCGTTTCCCCAGGGCGATATAATTGCCTGCGATAGCGGGGAGATCACCGTTTTGCAGGGAACATCGCTGGTTTTCCAGCGATGTTCCCTGCAAAACGGCGATAACTTTGCAGATACGACCCACACGGTCGTATCAGCACAATCCACCCCCATAATAGGTATGACTAAGTCTGCATTTTAGCAGACGTTAGTTTCCGGCAAAACTAACGTCTGCTAAAATGCGTTGGCAGCCTTGTAAATATCGCGATTTGCAACTTCAGCGATATTTACAAGGTTGTCCTGCCCAGTGACGCCCACTTTGCATCTCATTAGATATGCAAAGGGAGGCGTTGGGTAAAAGGGTGCTAACATGCATTAGCGCAATAGGGCGATAGTTTTATCTCAGCTTTTTTGGCTTTAAAAGCCAAAAAAGCGGAGATAAAGCCCTTGTAAATATACCCCTCTGTTCTTTGCATCTCACTAAAGTATGGGCGCACTTCATCTGTGAGCACACAGGATGCTGGTTTAAAAAGGACATGCAGAGAACACCCGGGAGCAAATGTTCTGTGTTCTCATGGTGCGGACAGTAGGACACAATGAACTACTGAGACAGCAGCTGTAGCGTGGATAGGAGCGTAGTATAATTCCAAAATATAATTCGCAGAGTGTCGATTGGCATAAATTGTGTGTCCTAAATATCAATTACAAAAAGATTGCCTCATTGGAGTAAATAATAGAAAATCTATTGACAACAGGACAGTATTTTTCTAAAAGATATTTCGCACACAATATTTTTGGCAGCCAATATTTCTGTACATCATATTATACATCAAAAAGCGAATTAAACAAGGCCCAGGTGGAATTTCTTTCCGTCAGGCATAATTTTGTGTAATTTGGGGAATTTTGCGCTATGATTGTTTGAAAATGTCCCCAAATTATGTCATTCCGCCATGTGGCAGGGGTGCATGGTAACAACGCAAGCGACCAAAACATGTGCTGCTATTGTTTGCAGCACTTGTGGTTTCTTGTGCTTTTTTTAAAGTGTGAAATGCATACTTGTTTCAAAAATTCGATGAGAAAGCATTTTGCTCTAAAATAAAGCTCTACATGCTATTTTTGCATTTTACAGAATTCGGTGGAACGTTTTTAGCTAGAGGCTAGACTAGAGGCAAGGGTCCCTATTTGGACAAAGGTACCTTCTCATGTGGGTGGCAGAATCAGTGCTGCTGGCCCACTAGTAACATTTGATTTACCAGCCCGTGCACACTCAGTGCACTTTACTAGGGACCTACTGGTAAATCAAATATGCCAATCATTGATAAACAATCACAATAAAAATTTATACAGAGAGCATATGCACTTTAGCACTGATCAGCAGTGGTAAAGTGCCCAGAGTCCTATAGCCAACAAACACAGGTCAGGAAAAAATAGGAGGAAGAAGCAAAAAGTTTGGGTATAACCCTGCAAAAAGGGCCATTTCCAACAAGGGGCAATTGTTTATGTGCAGTAAGGAACACCTTCCTGCATATAAACAATCTTGAAAGGCCATTTGCTCTTTTGAAGTGTGCAGCACACAAGGAAAGAGCAAAAAACGAGAGTAAATTAATAATTTCTCCTCATATCACATGTCTAAGACCAGGTATTACCTGGTCTTCGTTTTTGGCAGCCGTGGCTCGCACAGGTAAATGGTGTGGGGTGGTGAGGCGGGGCTGGGGTGGGGCAGAGTGGGGGGTAGTGGAATTGGACATACGACGGCATCGCTGAAGTCTGCGATGTGGCGAGCGCAAGGTAAGTCCTTTTATTTATTTATTTTATTAGTTTTAACATTGCCATCGTATGTCCGATTCCACTACACCACACCCCACCCTGCCCCGCCCCAGCTCCGCCTCACCGCCCCACACCATTTACCTGTGCGAGCCCCGGCTGATTTTTGGTGCTGTGCCAGCCTTGAAAATATGGGGCAGCTAAAAAGCAATGGGTGTTGCGGCGCAACGCCCACTGCAACACCCATTGCACGCTCCTTTCACGCAAAGTGAAGCATGAAATGGGGCCTTATTTACAACGCAGCGTTAACCAAGTTAAGTGGCTTAAGGCCGCTTTGTAAATTAGGAGAAGGGGCTACAGTCTGTCTTATCGCATCTGTACCAGAGTACTTCACAGGTCTTTCAAAGACCATTTACTTGTTAATGAGACTTAGTTGTTTTTTCACACCTTCTTTAAGCCCCTGCATCTCCACTCTGCCTATTGCTAAAAGAATTAACCCCCCCACGAAATTTTCTAGTAGTCCATCCGTCGTGAAGAGGAAATGCTTGCTATTTCCGCTTCTGAACTCTTCACCACACTTGACGACGATGCCGCAGTTTTTATTTATTTTGACTGCACCTTAAGCATGCTTCAGTGAAATTCCGGTTATATAACGGCTCCGTTTTCTCTGTGTTTAGTTATACTAAAGTAACATTCAATAATCTTTGTTGAGACATTGTTAATGGGAGGCGCAGCGCCAATGAAATATCAAAAAGGATTGCTGTTTAAATGCTTTATGCTTGGCGAGCCCTATCTTACTGATCCAGCGCGAGACCGGGGAAAAAGAGAGAAAGAAGCAAATTTACAACTATCCCTTCCAGCGTCGCAGACCCGACTTCACACTATCTCATTCACACACGTAGTCATTGGTGGGGCCCATAACACCAACACTCACACTAACTACACTCAACGAGTCTGCACGCAGGAGGGAACGATGAATCAAGCGCTGGACATGTGGGGGGGTACCTTATTATCTGTAGGGAAGAAAAGTTATTTTACAGAATATACATTAGCATTCACCACCTATAGATTCCTAATCCTAAACATCAAGGCACTCCACCACTTGGTCGACGGACCAATTAGTTGGATTGGTTGATGGTGATTTAGCTAAAACACATTTAAGACTTAGAATCCTCTACTCTTTTCATTGAAAAACCACAAACTCGTAATTTCCGTTAATCATATTTGTTTATCTAAATATTATTTGCAATTAATGGTAACATTTATGGTCAATCAAAGTTTAGAATTTTATTCAATTAATACAAATCTCATGACATTTATATTTACCTATTCTTGCTATCTGGATTTTTCTCTAATTCATTTGGCTCTGCATAACCGAATTTAGTCGTTAAATTGTCCAAATAAAGCAGGCCAAAGCTCAAAGTCCAAAAGTTCTTTGCTCAGCATGTTACAGTCCCAAAGATCTCCAAAGGACCAGAAATCGTGCAAGCATCTGTCATTGTCTGTGGGGTCGATAGAGGTGTGCAGTCATTGAAAACCGCAGAATGCCAGCATAGATGTAGGGAAAAATGGGGGATGGATGCCCCTCCCTATTCTACTACCCTTTTTATAATAAAATTCAGGATAACATGAAACATTCTTAGGCTAAGAAAGAAGGTGATTGGCTGGTTGGGGAACGTCCGATTTTTATAATATGAGGTTCTCATGGATTTTGCTGGTTTATTTCCTCTGTCCATGTTGCCGTTATGCAACATTGTTGAAGATTTGCTTGTATTTCCCAATTGTTCATTTAGACCAGATTTTACTGAATGAAGTTTGGCAGTCCTCCATGTTCCTAGCCTTGACCAGGAACACTGTGACTTGGGGTCGCCTGGAAGTTCACGGAGACATCCGAGTCTGCGCAGTAGGCATCGCGCTCTCGAGACAGTGGCCACTTCTGAACTCCATTTCGGATGCCATATTTTGGTAGACCCAAATGCCAACTTAAGCGAAACAAACACAAAAGAATAATTAATACAAAGATATTAAGCTTCTAATGTTAAACCCTCACTAATCCCTTTATGTATTAGTATTTTCCGAGCTTTTAGCGACTTTTAAAGCGATAATACTCACCTTTACGATCCAAACAGGAACGCAAACGTCACATAAGCAACATAAATCATGCAATGTCCTATTACCACATGTACTACTATTAATATGCGTACATTTTTTAGTAATTAGAGTTATTTTGCCATGCAAATAGCAATAAGTCCCACGTGGAATTGGTGTTTCCAAAATTTCCAAAAGGTTGATTAGTAGAACACATCATACCGTTAGTCAAATTATAATATAAGTAGGTTATATAGTTAGTATTTTCATGCAAATAGAGGAGGTATACAACATTTTGCTTTACCTGCTCCATCAAGGAAATGCTTGCTATTTCCGCTTCTGAACTCTTCACCACACTTGGCGACGAGGCCGCAGCTTTTATTTATTCTGACTGCACCTCAAGCACGCTTCAGTGAAATTCCGGTTATTTAACGGCTCCGTTTTCTCTGTGTTAAGTTATACTAAAGCAACTTTCAATAATCTTTGTTGAGACATTGTTAATGGGAGGCGCAGCGGCAATGAAATATCAAAAAGGATTGCTGTTTAAATGCTTTATGCTTGGCGAGCCCTATATTACTGAAGATGTTTGCAATATCTGTGCGAGCCTCAGGGAAGAGCATTTAGTGCAGTAACTAAAGTCCACTGCTGATCTATGTAACAATTATAAGCTCTTCTGTAGACCTGTCTGGCTTATGTCAGTGGTGTAGTGACATTTTACAGGACACCCCTTTAAGAAATGGCGAGGGACGGCAAACCGAATTGTGTTTATCTTCACAGTAAAAAAAATATTTATTATTATTTTGATTTTCAAAATTGATGTTTGAAGCTGTTTGTTTGTGCCCCTCGATGACATTAGTACAAGGGAGTATGTTTATAAGAGATGTGAACATCCAAATAAAATCTATCCACGAAAACTAAGTGGTCATTTATAGTTTGTCAAAGCGAACAGCTTTATCATAAATTGGTGAAACTCTTGTTCTGCCAAACTAGTCATTATCGGCTGTCCTGGTAACTCTGGATGAAGAAAGTAATGAATACTATAAATGGGACTCTTAAAAATGAATTAATGAAAAATTAGGAATTGAAAACCTAATTCCCTGGTTATTCCTCCTTTCACATACTCTTTTTTCTCCCATAGATTACTGGCCCCATCGGAATTACATAGTCTTAATCAATGGCTTAATGAGGAACAACCACTGACTGGGGGAGTTCACATGGCTCCTGGTGTTAGTACATTAGTATGTCTGACCCATTTTAGGTGTGCTACCTGATGCAAAGCCTCGCCATAGTTTGCAATGCCAAACAGGGAAAATCATCATTGGCAACCACCTGCAGGGAAAGTAACTCTCTGCACATGGAGGTTTTTATTTTTGGTTTTTCAGAGCCAACCCCTTGATTTGGGGGTTTGTTTCTGAAAGAAAGAACCATTTCGTGACCTACTTGTCAGTTGTGCTGAAAGTCCATCTGCTGCACCAGTGGGAGCACTTTTGTCAAAGAGATCCACATCATGAGACCGAGGGGATCTGAACCGGGTTGTCTGTTCCCCACTGGGGAGAGCAAAAGTGTGGCCACCGTGCTGATTGACCCAGGGAGCACTCAGGGCACCAGACTTAGTAATAGGTACAAAATACCCCAGGTCCTATGATGTCACTTACCTTCTCTGACAGCATGTCTATCACCCAGGTAACAGATATTACCAGAATACCGTTTTGCAACTTATCCCAACACGGCTCACATTGTCATACTAACTTACACATTAGCAGACAATATAGATGATGTCCTGATTTAAAACAGGAGGGGAGGAACACACATAATGTGACCGATTGATCAATTAGTTGAGTAGTACTGGTCACGTTTAGCAAGTTTCACAGTAATTTGCACATTATTTGCATAGGGGAAGTTTCTGAAACTGCAAGATCATATAAAGGGGCATATTATCAAGCACGGCGTTAAAATTATCACCGCTTTAGCTGCAGAAAACTGCAGCTAAGGCGGCGATAATGGGCTTGATAATATGCCGCAGAGAATTCCCATAGACGCCCATGCTGACACCAGAACATGGGCTTCTATTGGAATTCTCAAGGGCATATTATCAAGCCCATAATCGCCGCTTTAGCTGCAGTTTTCTGCCGCTAAAGCAGCGATAATTTTAAAGCCTTTTCTTGATAATATGCCCCAAAGATCGTTGACTTTATGAGAGGTAGGACAGTACTTAGAAAACACTGTAAAGCATGGAGACCTAAATAGGATGGGGAGAAAACCTTTGATCAAATGCTCAGGAAGGAGCTACTGCAGTTTAAGAGTTGCCCTAAGGTAACTACCATCGCTAGCCTATGATTCTGAATCAATTGAATGCAGTGGACCTAACCAGAGTGTGCATAACTAGAGTCTTGAATAAAGCACAGGCCATCCAGGACAGCAGCCAGCATGGATTCCATACTATCAGCCGTCCTGGAGCTTGTCTACTGTGGTTGTACAACCGGTTGAGTATGACTCTTGGTACACAGAAACTGACATGAAGTCTGGAGGGTCTCATGGATCCAAATGGGGCTTCTTCAAAAAAAGTGATTATCACTGATGTTCATGGCCGAGGCACAGTTTCTGAAGATAAAGAGGGGATCAGAGTATTCGAAATACAATAATAAATGCCAGTTAGAACATGTCACAAAAAAAATGAAATGTGGGCACGATTGCATGGAGACTATGATTTCGAAAGAGAGCAACAAACCCCCTTCGAATGTGTGATAAAGGGAAACACTACACCAGTTAGAGGCGTAGCAACTACTGAACTAGGAGCAGGCCCATTGAAAGAAAAAATAATACTTTCACAGATATTAGTCATTTTTCCTGTTGGAGTTCAAGTGATGCTGTCAAAAAGCATTTGGAAAGATTTAGTCTTTACAATTTGGACTTATTCCAGCTCTTTCATGATTCAGAACAGCTTCTTTTTTAATGTATTTTATTAATAGGTTGTTTACACAAATATTGAAGACATCCAAGAGCCAAAGTAGGGGAAGAGAGGAGGGAAACTTGACTGGTAGGCTCAAGAAATTTGATTTGGACCTGATGTCTGTACACCAAGATGAAAATAAAGTAGAGAGACAGAGAGGGTGAGTAGAAACTGATCAATGTTCTAGCCAGTGGTTGCTTGTGAGAGAGGTTAGGTTGTGGGTGCTCAGTCCTCTAATTTTCAGCACTTCAATAAGTCTGCAAATACACTTCAGTGTAAGGCAGTTTCATGCAATATAATCAGAGGATAGTCCTTGCTCTGAGTGAGAGTCTGGCAGCTTGGCAGTGGATGGGCGGCCAACAGCACCTGTGCACAATTCTGTTAGGGCTTTACCGAGATGAGCTCATAATTCAATTTAAAAATACAGTTCTCCAGCTGCACTGATCACATTTATCCCTAGAACAGCCTGATGTAGGCCTTCCGGATGTTCTAAGGCCCATGCCACTCACAAACAGACATCCACCAGATCCCACTAGACACTAGTTGGGTTGGACTCAGAGAATATCGCTGACAATTCTCTTTCCTTGCTGAGGGGGAAAGAGCAAAATTAAGTAGAAGTCATTGTTTATAACTGGCCTAGTACCCCAAGCACCTCCTCCTTGGAAAGGTAAGAGGAGAAATAGTGTTGCCAGCGTATGACCTTGAGATTAGTGGCAAGAATTACACCAAGTCATTAAAACTATTACATTTTCATAGTTCTACTTTAATTTCCCTGTTTATTTCCGTCTGAAATCGAGAAAGGAGGATGAATCATCCAGTTCCTGCTACACATCTTCACCTGAACCACACATCCATTCTCACTAACTGCAATAGGAATACGTAAATACATCCTGAGAGATGATGCTCCTAAAGTGTTGTTGTGGAGGTTATGGTGATATGACAAACTACCATGAGGGAATTAATAGAAATATAATAGGAATGTCTCTATTATAGTGGCATACATGACTATGTATTTATTTCTCCTGCCCACTGTCCCTTAGCATGATAAAGTTACATGTTATGAACCAGCAGATGGCACAATTATTTTGTCACTCATGGATGAGGAATGATTTAAGAGTCAAGCAAAACCAGACACCTGTGGACAAGGGGTAGTGATGGAGAAAGCGTAAAAAGGTCTTCTGATCTCTTTCCTTAAATTTCTGTCGATAAAGTGTGAAGCATATCAAGTTTGTTGATAGAGAGATCTGGGGTATCACAAAAGTTGTATGCATTAGCACTTGTATTCTGAATTTTTGTTTAAAATACTTTAGGTTACTGGCATATTAGTGCCTCTAAAATGTTATAAGGGCTAAGGCAGAGTAAGTCACATATGGGAAGTCACTACCATACATAACTGACTTAAACCCAACCCTACTGCCCTTTTGTTAGCTGGGAGTCTGCTCTAAAAAAACTCTAATTATTCATTTAGGTCAGTACACCTCAGATGAAAATGGCCTCTTTTCTACTGCACATGCTTTGATATGACTACCAGATCTTCACCTGGGAAATTTTCTGTATTTTTGGCCTTTCTTCACTCTATGGTCTCTGACTAACAGTAGGTGAATTTTCGGAGACTTTGCCACATTGTCCTGGGACGTTGTGCCTATAAACCAGGGGGTTTATTTACAAGCCCTGCCTTTTGTGAGGTTCCGGTGGCGTACAGGGCTTATCCGTATGAACAAGGCCATGTAAAGCCACCTTGCATGGCTTTTCATGGCCTTGGAGATATGGAGTGAGGCAATGCAGCACAAGTCGCTGCGTTGCCTCACACTGCATCAGGGAGCCGTGCCATGGGCATTGCAGTGTGTGTTCCCATGCAAAGTTCATAGGTTTTGACACATTTCCAGATTTACAACGTGGTGTTAACCAGGGGTGGCTATGCGAGAAATACTTTTATTACTCCTTGTTTTTTCCTCTTTCCATGTGTGCTGCATTCTGCAGCACACACGGAAAGAGGAAAACACCTCCAATGGTTGTTTTTGTGCAGGAAACTGTCTCTTCCTGCACAAAAACAACCATGCCAGCAACACAGGCACCCTTGCACCATGGTTGTTGTTTTTGCATTTGTCACCCCGAGTGGGGCAGGTATGCTCAGACGTGAGTCCCGTGCTCTCCACGCCACTGGAATCAATCTATCCTGGCTGAAGAGGGGTGAAACCCCGAAACCGGTCCTAGGATGCTTGTTTCCAGTCCAGGTAGGACCTGGCTTGGCAGTTCGGGCTGGACTGTTCCCATGAGGCACCGGGTCAAGACTGATTTGCATATGGCTGGGTTCAAACTGGACTGGCATGGTGAGCGAAAAAACTATGGATTTAGGCCCAGATCTCTGTACTGGGGTGAATGTATGACATTGTTCTGCATTCTGTCCATCAACTGCTGTTTTTGCATTTGTCACCCCGAGTTTGGTGGGTATGCTCAGACGTGAGTCCCGTGCTCTCCATGCTACTGGAATCAAGCTATCCTAGCTGAATAGGGGTGAAACTCCGATACCGGTCCTACGATGCTTGTTTCCAGTCCAGGGAGGACTTGGCTTGACAGTTCGGGCTGGACTGTTCCCATGAGGCACAGGGTCAAGACTGATTTGCATATGGCTGGGTTCAAACTGGAATGGCATGGTGAACAAAAAAACGATGGATTTAGGCCCAGATCTCTGTACTGGGGTGAATGTATGACATTGTTCTGCATACTGTCCATCAACTGTTGTTTTTGCATTTGTCACTCTGAGTGGGGCTGGTATGCTCAGACGTGAGTCCCGTGCTCTCCATGCCACTGGAATCAAGCTATCCTGGCTGAAGAGGGGTGAAACCCTGAAACCGGTCCTAGGATGCTTGTTTCCAGTCCAGGTAGGACCTGGATTGGCAGTTCGGGCTGGACTGTTCCCATGAGGCACCGGGTCAAGACTGATTTGCATATGGCTGGGTTCAAACTGGACTGGCATGGTGAGCAAAAAAACGATGGATTTAGGCCCAGATCTCTGTACTGGGGTGAATGTATGACATTGTTCTGCATTCTGTCCATCAACTGCTGTTTTTGCATTTGTCACCCCGAGTGAGGTGGGTATGCTCAGACGTGAGTCCCGTGCTCTCCATGCTACTGGAATCAAGCTATCCTAGCTGAAGAGGGGTGAAACCCCGATACCGGTCCTACGATGCTTGTTTCCAGTCCAGGGAGGACGTGGCTTGACAGTTCGGGCTGGACTGTTCCCATGAGGCACAGGGTCAAGACTGATTTGCATATGGCTGGGTTCAAACTGGAATGGCATGGTGAGCAAAAAACCGATGGATTTAGGCCCAGATCTCTGTACTGGGGTGAATGTATGACATTGTTCTGCATTCTGTCCATCAACTGCTGTTTTTGCATTTGTCACCCCGAGTGGGGTGAGTATGCTCAGACGTGAGTCCCGTCCTCTCCATGCTACTGGAATCAAGCTATCCTAGCTGAAGAGGGGTGAAACCCCGATACCGGTCCTACGATGCTTGTTTCCAGTCCAGGGAGGACGTGGATTGACAGTTGGGGCTGGACTGTTCCCATGAGGCACAGGGTCCAGACTGATTTGCCTATGGCTGGGTTTAAACTGGAATGGCATGGTGAGCAAACAAACAATGGATTTAGGCCCAGCTCTCTGTACTGGGGTGAATGTATGACATTGTTCTGCATTCTGTCCATCAACTGTTGTTTTTGCATTTGTCACTCTGAGTGCGGCTGGTATGCTCAGACATGAGTCCCGTGCTCTCCATGCCACTGGAATCAAGGTTTCCTGGCTGAAGAGGGGTAAAACCCCGAAACCGGTCCTAGGATGCTTGTTTCCAGTCCAGGGAGGACCTGGCTTGGCAGTTCGGGCTGGACTGTTCCCATGAGGCACAGGGTCAAGACTGATTTGCATATGGCTGGGTTCAAATTGGAATGGCGAGCAAAAAAACGATGGATTTAGGCCCAGATCCCTGTACTGGGGTGAAAGTATGACATTGTTCTGCATTCTGTCCATCAACTGTTGTTTTTGCATTTGTCACCCCGAGTGGGGCGGGTATGCTCAGACGTGAGTCCCGTGCTCTCCATGCCACTGGAATCAAGCTATCCTGGCTGAAGAGGGGTGAAACCCCGACACCGGTCCTAGGATGCTTGTTTCCAGTCCAGGGAGGACCTGGCTTGGCAGTTCGGGCTGGACTGTTCCCATGAGGCACAGGGTCAAGACTGATTTGCATATGGCTGGGTTCAAACTGGAATGGCGAGCAAAAAAACGATGGATTTAGGCCCAGATCCCTGTACTGGGGTGAATGTATGACATTGTTCTGCACTCTGTCCATCAACTGTTGTTTTTGCATTTGTCACCCCGAGTGGGTCGGGTATGCTCAGACGTTAGTCCCGTGCTCTCCATGCCACTGGAATCAAGTTATCCTGGCTGAAGAGGGGTGAAACCCCAAAACCGGTCCTGGGATGCTTGCTTCCAGTCCAGGGAGGACCTGGCTTGGCAGTTCGGGCTGGACTGTTCCCATGAGGCAAAGATTTGCATATGGCTGGGTTCAAACTGGAATGGCATGGTGAGCAAACAAACGATGGGTTTAGGCCCAGATCTCTGTACTGGGGTGAATGCATGACATTGTTCTGCATTCTGTCAATCAACTGTTGTTTTTGCATTTGTCACCCTGAGTGGGGCGGATATACTCAGACGTAAAGCCCGTGCTCTCCATGCCACCGGAATCAAGCTATCCTGGCTGAAGAGGGGTGAAACCCCGAAACCCGTCCTAGGATGCTTGTTTCCAGTCCAGGGAGGACCTGGCTTGGCAGTTCGGGCTGGACTGTTCCCATGAGGCACCGGGTCAAGACTGATTTGCATATAGCTGGGTTCAAACTGGAATGGCATGGTGAGCAAAAAAACGATGGATTTAGGCCCAGATCTCTGTACTGGGGTGAATGTATGACATTGTTCTGCATTCTGTCCATCAACTGTTGTTTTTGCATTTGCATTGACGGACGGCTGCCAACTGTGCAACTTTGCTGGCTAAAAGGACACAAATGCATTGTATCTTGTAAATACAGTGCATTCCTGCCCTTTTGAATTGGCAGGGCAGTGAAACCAAATGACTTACGGTGCTACCTTATGCAATTCTTTGAAAATATGCCCCCAGGGGCGGGTGGGACATATTTGGCCCCAGTAGTGACGTGAAGTCTCACAGAGTCAGAAAGTTTCAGTTAGAGAGCAAGAAGCGTATATATCCAAGACCCACTCACTCCAGGGACACACAACCTACATGTTTACCGTTTAAGCTGAACTTGTGTCAACTTAGTGATTTGATATTAGCTAGATTGTTAATTTGTGCATCTTTACATGTTGTGGCAGATGCTGATCCTATAGCTTCTAATGCATCTTGCCTGAAAGGGCACTGAGCATGTGACCAAGTTTGGATCAGACCTACATCTCCTCTAATGAGGAGATGTAGTTTCTTTAAATTGTTGACCTCACAGTGTTTTCTCTTCTAGCACTATGCTGTACCTCCATCTTCCACAGGCTGGGTCCATGGGTGGAGGACCTGACAATTCTTGTACTGCTGGATCCATGACTTTGTGTACCCTATAAATGATGTGGAGCCTAGATACCTCATCACAAGCTCTCATTGCCTTTCTTCCAACTGCTACTCTCCCTGGAACCCCATCTCCCAGCATTAGATTGATTTTCTCTAGAGAATCTTGCAAGGGGTGTTGTAAACACCATACATGTAAAAATCCAACGAGCAAAGCAGATTTATGTGATATTCCATGCAGGAAGAAGTAATTATTGTTTTTGGAAAATAAAATTAAAATACTTCCTAAAGGCTGCATAGTGATTGTAAGACTTGCTTTTAAATTTTAAATGCCTATTAGTGTATTAAAATAAATCATGTTTCTGCTATACATCTGCCTTGCTTTATTGCATATGCAGCTGACTTTATGTAAACAGCTGCAAATAAGACATAAACACCCATGCAGACAACCTCTCAGCCAACATGGAGCACCTCCACTTCCAGGTCCAGACCAACCCGAACACCACCCTAGGACCCCGCCCACCCTTCAACGATTCCATTATAGACTTCAACACACCCCACGTACTCACCTCCACAGACTACATCCTCCTTGGCGACCTCAACTTTCGACCTCAACTTTCACCTGGACAACTCCAGTGACAAAAACACCTAGTTCCTGCAGTAGAACCTCATCACCATCATACTCAAACAACTGGTCACTTCCCAACCCACTCAGCAGGACACACGCTAGACCTTATCTTCTCCGCCAGCAACAACATCACCTTCAGCCACACCACCGAGCGCCAGTGGACCAACCAGCGCTGTGTCCACTTCACCTTCACCAAACCCACACCCACTACTACCCTCATGAAGCTGGAACAAGGTCACCGAAGAACAGCTAATCACTGCCCTTAGCAAAACCCCTCCACAGACATCTACAGATGCCAACACCACAACACGCAATCTCCACTGATGGATCTCTGACTGCACCAACACTTTGGCTCCCCTGAAGAAAGCCCCAAGCAAGCTGCACTCCAAGAAAGCCAGCTGGTTCTCTCTGGCCTTCATGAGTCCAGACGCACCTGCAGATGGCTCAAGAAGAGATGGAGGAGCAGCAAGACCCTGGAAGATCACTCAGCTTTCAAGACCGCTGTCACCATACACCACCACCTCATGAGAACAACGAAGAAAGCAGCCCTACAAGAAAGATCAAAGTCAAAGCAGTGGACAGCAAGGAACGTTTTGCGATGGTCAAATAATTCATCAAACCCAAAACAGAGACAGCAGACACCCTCCCTCCCAAGACCTCTGCAACAATCTTGTTACCTACTCTTACCGCAAGATCAGGGAGATATATAATAGCTATGACAGCCTCGATATCCAAGACCCTCCCACCCCACCCTCATCCACTGCACCGTAAGATGCCAGACCCCAACAGACCTACTCAGCTGAACCCCTCTCACAGAGGAGGACACCCTCAAGATCATAAAGAGCATCCACTCTGGAGCATGCGCAGATCCCTGCCCGTATCTCATCTTCAACAGGTATAGGCATCACCATCACCTCTGAACTCTGCTGCACCAGCAACTGCTCCATCAACTCCGCCACCTGCCTGGAAGACTGGAAACACACAGACATTAACCCTTTGCTGAAGAAACCCTCAGCCAACCCAATGGACCTCAAGAACGTCAGACCCATCTCGCTTCTTCTCTTCCAAGCCAAGGTCATTGAGAAGACCATCAACGGCCAACTTTCCGAGTCCATCAAAGCAAACCACATCTTGGACTTCCCGCAATCAGGTTTCTGAAACAACCAGTGCACTGAGACAGCTCTCCTCGCCAACGAATAAAGGCAACCCCCTAAGGAACAATTAATTAAAAGGCCAGGGAAAAGGAGGGAAAACAGTAATGATAATTAAGTGATGTCCCTCAAGGCCTATATTTCTTTACATGTGGCTTGTGATAAGCTCAGACATGGGGCATGAGAAGGTATTCAACTACACACAAAACTGATTTTATTTATTTTTATCATATTTGATTTTATTTGTGCCATTTTTTTAAGTCATTCATTTCATATTCTTTATGCACATTATTACATGATTAGAATTTGAAGATAATTGCATAGAATATCACAAACATTAAAGCAAAAGTACAAAAATATACAAATCTAAATATTTCAAAGACTAAATATATACAACAATATTGTCGAGGAATGATATCAATAAAGTTCAACAATAAATAAAGAAATTACACACTCACCATCCCCCTTGTCATTCATACACACCTATTCTCATACCTCATACAGCACATTTGCACTCAATACACACACACTAAACACCTCAGACCCAGACTGCATACACAGATGAAACCATTGGGGAGAAAGACTCATCTGTGGGCCAATTGGCCCATTTTAAGTCTTCAAAACAACAGGTCCTGAAGAAGATGGCTAAAAAAGGAAAATAGGCCATCGAAACGTGCATTTACCAGTTTTGTGTGTGGTGCCCCAGTACACAGCACAGCATTTGAGGGATGAGTATTTCTCCCCAATGGTTTCATCTGTGTATGCAGTCTGGGTCAGGGGTGTTTAGTATGTGTGTATTGAGTGCAAATGTGCGGTATGAGGTATGAGAATAGGTGTGTATGAATGACAATGGGGATGGTGAGTGTGTAATTTCTTTATTTATTGTTGAACTTTATTGATATCATTCCTCGACAATATTGTTGTATATATTTAGTCATTGAAATATTTAGATTTGTATATTTTTGTACTTTTGCTTTAATGTTTGTCATATTCTATGCAATTATCTTCAAATACTAATCATGTAATAATGTGCAAAAAGAACAAGAAATGAATGACTTAAAAAAAGGGCACAAATAAAATCAAATATGATAAAAATAAATAAAATCAGTTTTGTGTGTAGTTGAATACCTTCTCATGCCCCATTTCTGAGCTTATCACAAGCCACATGTAAAGAAATATAGGCCTTCAGGGACATCACTTAGGGGTAAGCGATGATCTAAGGACTGTGTTTGCTGGAGATTGAAATGTGCTTGCCTGTTACTAGAAGCCCCCTGACCCTTCCTTCAAGCACATCAGATTATGCATCCGTATTCCTAAGAGAGATGTCATGAAATTCATATCACTCACCCAGGACAGAGCTTATGGAGAATGACTGGCTGGTCAGTAAGGCAAAAAAAGAGGAATCAGCTTTACTCATGCATCCACACAGAAAACCTAAGCTGATATAGCAATAAAGAGTACCCCCAGTGCCAGATTACCTTGTTTTCAGTTTTCCTGAGTTCATTTCTCCTCTGGGTCTCCTGCACCAAATTCCAGATCCCCCAAAAACACAGCAATACAACAAGATCATGCCAGTTGGTACATGCAGGAACTCAAACTGATTAAACACCAGTGCAAACAACTGGCGCGGAAACAAAGAATGAGATAATGCAGACATGAGCACATTCAAATATGCCTTTAGTCACTACCACCAAATTTCCGGAACACCAAACATACCATACTGGTGGACCACATTGATGTCAACACCAACAGAAGCAAATAAATCTTTGCCCTTGTGAAGGATTTCACCACACCAGAGGACACCTCCAATCCGATCACCACCTCAAAGGACCTCAGCAACAATCTTTCTCAATTCTTCAGCAACAAAATTACTGCCATTTACAGCAACTTTAATCTGCAATCAGACCCAACAGACCTCACAAACCATCTCTTGATCTTATCCAAAGAACCAATGCTAACCACATGGCTTGTCATCACCCTAAAAGACAACACAGCCACCATGTAGTCCATCCATTCAGGGGCCCCATTGGACCCCTGCCCACCAAACATACTCAAGATGATGGCAATCCATCAGCGCAATGCTCACACCCATTCTGAATGTCTTCACCTCTCCCAGTTGCTTGGAAACACAAAGCTGTTCTTCCATTGCCGAGAAAACCTTCAAGGGACACTGCAAAGCTTGCCAACTACAAACCGATTTCCCTTCTACCATTCTCAGCCAAGCTCTGGCTTCAACATAAACAGATGCCTCTCTGAATACTCAGTGACCAACAACTTTTTGACATCATTCAATATCGTTTCAGACCCAACCTTAGCTTGGAAACTGCCATCATTGCCGCCACAGATGAAATCTGCATGACTCTAGATGGAGGAGACATGGCGGCCCTCATCCTCGTGGGCCTCCCCGCAGCATGTGACATGGTCTCCTTCCCCATCTTCATTCAACGCCTACACAACATAGAAATCCAAGGGCACACACTCCAATGGGTCTGCTGCTTCTTGATTGGAAGGACCCGGTCAGTCTGCCTGGCACCATGCACCTCAAATGCCAGTGAGCTAATCTCTGAGTTCTGCAAGGATACCGCCTGAGCCCGACCTTCTTCAACACATACATGAACCCTCTGGCCAGCATCACATGCTCTCACAACAACGACATCCTGTACTCCGCTAACGACATGTAACTTATTCTCCCCTCACAGACAAGATACCTAGCATCCAGATTAAGTTCAATGCCTGCATGACTGAAATCACCCACTGAATGTAGACCAACCTTCAAAAGAGGAACACTGAAAAAAAAAAAAATCATGATTATCGGGAAGAACACTTCATTGTGGGATTCCACATGGTGGCCCACAGAGCATAGATCGACACCCACCCCTCACACCAAGAAGCTCTGGATCCTCATTGACAGCAAAACAGATATGACCACCCAAGTCAATGCCATCACTGCCTCATGCTTTCATACCCTAAAACTACTATGGAAGATTTTCAAATGGTTCCGATCGGCACCTGGAAAACAGTCAAACATGCCATCATCACAAGCAACCTGGACAACAGGACTAACCTCCATGATGGGAGAAAAAAGCTCACCAGAAGGAAGCAGATCATTCAGAACAGGGTGACCAGTATCACTCTCAACCTTTCACACTATGGTACACTCACATCATACCACACCTGATGGAGATACACTGGCTCCCCATAAACAAATGAGCACAATTTGAATTCCTCACATACACATTCAAGACACTACATACCACTGGCCCAGCATGCCTAAATAATTGAATCTGCTTATACAACATTCGAAAGATCTACACTCCTCTGGACTCCTACTTGCACATATCCCATGTTAATGGATAATATGATCCAGCAGTCAAGCCTTCTCCCACATAGATCCTAAAGTGTGGAACAACTTTCTGCTACACATAGTAGCCTACACCTTAATTCTTGAATTCTACAAATAGCTAAAGGCTTGGCTTATTGAGTAGACCCACTAGACCTAGATTTGGCTCGAATCTACTCACATCTGCTCAACACCAGGATACTCTCCCAATGAGCTCTACAAATCTGCATAACATAATTCATCCTGCAATCTGCACAACCATCACTTAGCCAAAATCGTGGCTTTGCTCAAGTATCCATACTCTGCATTTCACCGAATTGTTGAGGCTGTTTGTTTGTGCTAATGCCGGCACCCCTCAATCCTTCTCCACAGCACGTTTGATAATCTGTCCAGTAGCTCCCTGGAGAAGACATCAAATTCAGAATACCTCACACAGGACATAGCTTAATTAGAAAGAGCATCTTGTAACTAGTAAGGAGGTACGACAAAGAGGCAAGGGCCAGTATTGTCTTAGTGTAATTTAAGGAGATAAGCTGCCAAATCAAAACATGCACCTTAATCACCCCTTTAGATACTCGTGTGAAACTTTAGTGGTATACTGTGTCTCAGCATCACTTTTTCTGAACTTCTTTTTTTGTAAGCAACCTTTGGCACCCCGCACCAGCAACAGTTATCATAGTGGTAGCTTGCTTACCAAGAAAACTAAGAATTCTTTGGATTGTGGCAAGTCATAACGTTGGTGCTCATGCAGTGCCCCTCTGATCCTATTACACATTACATCACATTAAGCATTCAGACTCCCAATAGATTTTCCCATTACCCTTGCCACACAGATAGAACAGTGTTTCGGTCACTGGATGAGTTTGTGTGTGGGGAGAAATTGAGGCTATTGTCACCTTTGCTCTACAATTTGTACATGAGGCTAAACTGACATAGCATTACACAATGATCTAGTTTAGCCTGTTGTGTAGTTCCTATAAAAAGTATACAGGATCTGCGTGTTTAGACAACATACACTGTAGGATTGGCGTCAGATTGACTCTGAACACCTCACGGGGTATGTTGGCCTTGTGTACAAACTAGCTCACAGTGCCACTAGAATCTCCACTTACCAAGGAGAGAATAGTTCTTGGCAGCCATCGAACATGACAACCCTGATCTCTCAGGACCGTGGAAACAATATACTACTTTTTTCTCAGTCACTGGTGCTTACTTAGTCTGTCTCAGAGAGCTACACAGAATAAACAGGCTGGCATTTTCAATAAGAATTTGTTAAACAGTTGTTAGTCTGTAGAATAGATGAGCTGCAACAACCGTTAGACAGTATAAGATATAAATGATTAACAGTACTATTAGCGTAAATGGATAGTATAGTTCTACCATCTTACCAAAATCATGAATACATTCAAGTATATAAAACACATGATAAAAAGATGCGTACTCCTATGATGTCTCCCTAACTCGATATACCTACATGTACCTAGTCTGTGTGTAGGTGTTAAGCAAAGAATCCCTCTAGGATTTAGTCAACCCCATTACCTGAAGTGAGAGACTGTGGGACCCTGTCCTGTTCTTGAGTTGGACACCCCGTGAGGGATGTTAGACCACGGCGAGCTGGAGTGTCTGCATGCAGGAAACTCAGCGTCTCTGGTCAGTGTGTTGGCCGGGAAGTCTTGGTCTTCTCAAGCTATCTTAGCAAGATGTGATGTATATATATCCATCGGTCTCCCCAGGCGACCTACCTTGCTGTATTACTGTGTCGGACTAAGGATGAAGTTGGGCATGAACTTTATACATAGATTTAATACAGGAGATGATAGTCCCTCTGTGCTTCCAAGAATCCACATGCATAATGTATGAGATTTCGAACCAGGGAAATCCTGCGTTCTGAATGCAGTGTAGTATCTAGGTAAAAGGTCAGTCCCTGTAAACCGTGACAAGTGTAATGTAGGGAAGAATATAGGTGAAGGGTAATGAAATTATCGAGGCCTATATTATGGAACCTATATGGAATATAACACCCACTCCTCTTCTGAATGGACGACATAGTTAAATTCTAAACGTACTACTAGGTGGACTAGTTGCTTGTAAGCAAATAGTTAAAACATTAGTTTCTCGTTGTGTTAAAAAACATTGTTTTAATTTTTTTTTAAAGGGTTCTAAAAAGTGTTAAAAAAGAGAAAATATTAGAAAGTGATACTTAAGCCGCAGCTCTAATATGTCCGTAGGTATAGTCCGAAATACTACAAGCATTTGAAAGACTTAAATGCTCAAAAAGAATGTAAATTTTGAAATGGAGTTCTAATTTTTCTGTTTGTTTTCCAAAAGTTTAATTTTTTCCCAGCACACAACGGGCCAAATGAGTCAAATGTTTATGTGTCCTGGCTAGTAGATGCAACATTTTCCGCAGTCTACGGTCCCTGTAACACCTCGCAGATTATGTCAATTGACCACAGATGATCTTCCGTACTGTCCACAACCGGTGCTGGGGCAGCCTGTGCACCGTCCAAGGCCTGGGTGTCAGAGGAAGAGCCGGTGTCCATACCAACAGGAGCTGATACTACCTGTGGTGGCTCTAGGAATGCCGCCATCAACATGGGAATACGACCGGGACACTGCTGAACATGGGCCAGTAAAGCATCAACGTCCGGATGCGCACATGATGGGAGTGTCAGACAAAGATCCAACAAGCATTCTTCTCCGCAAAACAGGCATCGGAGGGCCGATAAAATGCAGTCCATCGAGACTGGTCTAAATGACAAGAACCAAGAAGCACTTAGTTCCCTTAGGTGAGATGTGACTAGAAGTTGTACCATGCGATCATGGTATTTTCGCTCCAGGAGTACTGGATACCTGCTATTAGAAACAGGATCAGCGGCAGCCCTCCATATATGCTTCCAAATACGGATTGTATAAAGTTTGATATAACTCCGAGGACCATCTGAAAGGTGCTTAATAGTCCAGAACCTATGGTCTTAAATAGGTCGACGATGCCTGTCGTATCAGACATCTTAAAGATATGATTTACCATTTCTGCAAAATGGAAGGGGCAGTTCGTACCTATAAGTGCCTGTATCTCTGCCGAAGACATTGCGACTTGAAGATCAAAAGTCTCTCAAGTGGAGGTTAAGGGCACGGATTTCTGTATAAGCATGGCTTTCATTCTGCTCAAAGCTTCAAACCGTATTAATAAACTATTTAGCAAAGGGCATAACGGCGCCTCTCTGACTGTATGTGTTGGTGGAAACAATACTAGCATACAGCAAGTAACCCTGGAACTCACGGTTACCAGATATGCGATGCCCGGAAGCATCCCACAGCAACCTTGATCGTTCAGCATCAAGTAACTCCCATTTTAGAGTAGTCTGAATACTGGAGTAATCACGGCAGCCAGGGCACCCTTTATAAGACACGATAAGTTTGCTACTGAACCGTTACAGGCCCCATGAAGCATTATATCCTAGCATATGAGTGATCCAATTAAAGCATTCTCGCAGTTTGTACCACTTAGAAACAGTACTTTTTCCCCACTCTGTCATCGAAATCTGTATGGTAATTCCCAAGATTCTTTGAAGAATTCCCTACCCATTTCTTCATATCTGCCCACCTGCATTCATTCAATGCAATATTGAAATTGAAAAGTTGTGACTAGAAGAGTTATGTGGCCATGGATTAACCATTCCATGGATGGTGACTCTGCCACTGTATAGGCTAGTCTGTCCAGTTTTTCAATGCACAGCATTGTTTATTTTGCTCCCCTCTGTGCCATTTCTATCTGTTTTGCTGTCAGATTGTATGAAGAAAACAGAGACGTGCTGTTTATGAAGTGCCAAGGCACATAGTCTGCGCGCAAAGATTTCAGCGTCCACCTTAATAACACAATAGAACACAATTGTGATTGCCCATGTTGTAATATGGACAAATCCTGTTTTATTACATCATTAGCAGAAGATACAATGCTGCCCAATGAATATATCCTGGAGGTTAGTGACGTTAAGCCATTATCGACCACGGCTAGAGCTTTCTCTAGATTCATACGATCGATTTCTCGTAATCTTTCTGCGGCCTCTTGTTGTGATATTTTCCAAATCTCATTGTAGACAGCATAATAGAAACGTTTGTGACATGGCTTCCTAGGACCTAATTAAAAATCCTGTAGGTCCACATCCACTGTAAGTAAGGATAAGTGTTGTTTCACATGTGTGAGTGTTGAGGTCTTTAGCCAATCAAGGCTTAACTTCCCAACACTGTATGATGTCACTACCCCTGGGTTTTGTCTCTGTAAATAGCGTGGATCTGGCATATTGATACTAAATCCTTTAGTTTTACCCACAAATCTTTCCTGACAGTTATTGGTGTCCACGGGCCAAATCCACCATCCCTTCCAATCGGGGTCTGATCTATTGTATTGAATGATGTCATTTAGTGTAACCTCTTCTTGTGATGTCATGTTACCCTCAGTATATGATGGTGTGGGCATCGGAGGTTTATTCAAATCTTTGTTCCTGGCTAATTCAAGACAGGTCATTTGTTGCACTGTTTCATTCAAAAATATTATTTGTTGAGGAATCAGGCATGCTCTAAATTTTGCCTCCGTTCCCTGGACCTGCCAGTCTCTAGTACCCAGACCGATTTTAAGTCTATGGTGTTTTTCCATAAGTCGAAACCTTGTTCAGACAATTGGGCAATAAATGAAGCAGAATAAATCTGTTTGGTGTTTGTCAACATATTTTTCTGTGATGGTGTTGGTGCAACCTTATAATAATATGAGGCTGGGTCTGACTTGTTAAACCCTGAAAAATACGGAAATTTCTGTGCAAATTGTTTTGAACTACTTCTCGGTGGTGTTGGGCAATGTTCCCATTGGTGGTATGCGAAAACATTTCTGGGATTAGCAGATTTATGCAGAAAGTGATGACCATAATGTTGATAGCAACACATTGTTTCATAGTCTGATGTGTCTTCTAACATTTCATTATTAGAACAAGCATATTATTTACAGTTTCATAATCCCAATCATCGGAAAATGTACTGGAGGTAATGATATCACTCAATGAAACTTTAAATAAATTTGGTATTTTTAAATGTTCTGTCGGGCCAAATATATCTTAATCAACTTTGTCCCTTACTATACTGTCAGGTATAGGAACTGCTGTAATGTTCACGGATGATAGGTCTCTTTTTTCACGATGTTTCAAAATCACATTCACTTTTTGTGCTGCAGAGCTTTCTCGGAGATACATTCTATTTATAAGCATACTAACGACAGTTACTAGGCCTATCCAGAAAAGAAAGAAAAGTATTCCGGTAGATACCCAGAGCTCCGCCCAATGTGATACCAGGTAAGTTTTTTTAAGAAAGTTCAAAAAATCTTTAAATCGCTGTAGACGAGAGTTTTGGGCTGGCATCAGGTTCACTTGGATCCAAAGAAAACGTATCACAGTCAATGAAATAGCCAGATGCAGTTCGATCAATTTTCAGTATTTCCGCAGGTCTTGTGGAAACTGTAGCTTGCTCTTGTTGGGGCATGTTGACGTAGATATCCGTGTTTGGTCGAATTGAAATTTGTCTTTCAGTGGAGTTCTCATTTTGAACTTCAGTTTCAAGAGGAACGAGTTCCATCGCATTGTTGCGTAGTCCATAATTCCGGGCAGGTGACCTTCAAACGTGATGAGTATTTCTGTTTGAACTTTTTGTATGTTCTGAGAGGAGGGTGTCTGTTACTCCGGAGTCCACGCAGACTACTACTCAGTATTGCTCCATAGTGTGGTTTGATCAGGTCTCTTGAGACAAATCTTTCTCCTTTTTACCGGCAAAAGGTGGCAGAAGTACTGTTCTTGTTCCTTCAACTCCCAGGACAGGTACAGGATTTCTGCATGATGGCCCAAATTCTTTTTGTCCACTATCTTTTCTCTGACCAGATCCCCAACTTTTGCAATCCGGACAGGTCTTGCTGTGACACTTTTTACTTCCCCAGTGGCGGTCCTTTTCACCGGGACATTACTCTGTAGTGCCCTGGATTCATTCAGGTCATTTAAAACAGCCAAACGTTTATGGATTTCAAAAGGTTTTTCATCCGCCACTGTGTCTTTACAATCAAGATCAGGTACCCACATTCTAGTCGCAAATAGGACCTCGTAAGGAGTGACACCTCCTAGAGAGCTTCTTGGCTGATTATTCAATGCACTTTGAACTCCATACAGATGTTTTACCCAATTTCCTCCCAAGCCTAATACTCTAGCTGTTAAAGACTGTTTTAAGTCCCGTTTTTTCCTCTCCACAACCGAATTTCCCTTGGGATGGTACGGAGAGGAGTACCACAATGCTACACACAGGCTTTCCATGGCTTCTTTGTAAGCCCTAGAGCTAAACAGATCAGAATGTAATGTGCCAATTGAGTATGTCCCTATAAAGATTCGCTATTTTTTATAACAGTTCGAGCGTCAGCCCAGGACCGGGGCCACACCCCTAGGAACCTAGAGCAGGAATCCACTGCAACCATGATATACTTGCAAGTGGTTTGTCTGATATTAGTAATGGTGTCTGCACTGGACGTGTTACTGTGAAGCCTTTCATCTGCTAGGTCAAATAAAAGAGAGGGGGGGACCAGGAGCCTGTTAAGGTCCAGTGTCGGGGCTCCACAAATAGACGTACATCAGGGGGGACACTGTTCCAAGAGTCGGGTGTGAATTATCACCCACTCGTCAGGTGGAGAAAGTAAGAATAAAGAGGGTAGTGAGAAAAAGAAGAAAGGGACAGAGGCAGATGTGTATCCCCGGTATCAAGGAACTAGTCCCGAAGGGGAGGGTAAGGTCTTGCCTCTTTGTTAGCCCTCACACTTCCTGAAGAATGTCATGTTTCATCACTAGGCTTATGCTCCTCGTCTGGCCAGTGGTGCAATGCATGATGGGACACCTATTGAAAGGATCACTTTCACGGAGATGTTTTAAGAGAAAAGCCAACAGGTAAGTGCGGGTATGCGGGCTAGATCCAGGGGTGGGGGGAGTGAAGTGCATGCAGTGAGAGTATAATAATTAAAAATACCCAAGGGTATCCACAGGGAGACTTTAATTACGTGGTACCCTTGGTAGGATTAAAAACCAAAAAGGTTAGTGAGTTACTCTGGGGCTTAATGTGCCCAAGTAACTGTTAAAAGGTCGACATGTTTCACGCCTGGTGTGTCCACAATAGGATCAATGGTGTTTCTTCAGGACCTAACTGAGGTGAGGTAGTGCACATGAGAGGTTGGGTTCCAAAGAGAACGGTAACTCGCTAAAGTATAAGGTACTGAAGGGTTAACCACATGGCTAGTGCCTTTGCTAGAGTGGTTGTAATCTCGATTCGTAGATTTTCCCTAAATAAAAAGAGTACCTAAGAGGGGATAAACAAAAAAAGGAGGTGAGGTAGAAACTATCAGTAGCCATACGTATCAACAAGGGTGTGCACGTAATCTGATTGTTTGTACAGAGAGCAATGTGTCAACACAAAATAGACCAGACGGAACTGACCAAACTAGGCTATAAAAGAATATTTAATTTAAACATCCCCACAGTTGCGTTATGTCCGGCTGACAACCAAATGTCCTTAGGCATAGAGTGAGGGGGCCCTCAAAAGAGCAGTGCCATAGCTCACTACCCCTGAGTAATGGCCCCCCGCGTTTAGCCTGGGACAAACGCTGCCGCTGGGTTTGAAGCGCAAACGCAAGGCAATGTGTGAGTGGCATGAAGGTATCAAGTGCGGTGCAGGTAACGCCCCGTGGTGTTAAATGGAACGACACCATAGGTAGCGAGCGGCGCCAGCCTGAACAATACCTGAAGTAGTCGTAACTGGTGTGTGTAATGAGCATCGTCTATTACATGTATCTATGTGCCACAGTAAGCGCGCTGTAGAGGCTTACCCTCAAATCAGGGGATCAATGTCCCTAGGCTAGTCCCTGCTGATGGCCCGCACCGAATTGGCTAGAGAGGAAGGGAGAAAAGGTTGAGGGGAAGAGACATCACGAGTAAAGTTAGATGCAAGATACACTTGAAAATATCTGTATTCTCACGTAAATCATGATCTATAATCCACCAAGGTGGTGCATCTTACTTACGGTTGCGTCAGGTGCCGGCTCAATCACACCTACCCTGTATCAGCGGCTGCCTGCTAGGAGTGGGTCTGGTAATCGGCCGCTATTCATAGAATACGTGCAGTTCACTGGAGACGTTGCCTCCTTCCTGTCGGAGTACGTGCAGTGTGTGCCTGCACAGTGAGCGCTGAGTGCGCATGTTCTGAGAGCAGTGTTTCCCGGTGCACGTGTGTGCTAGGGTGGTAACGGTGGTTACAATGTGCGCAAGTCAGTCAGGTTCAGCGGTCTCAGATGAGCCTCTGAAGGGCATACTCATGTTATATGTCAATGTTAAAAAAACAGTCACACAGACCACAAGGACTCGTTCTCTGAGATAGAAACAGGGAGACCCAAGTGCTACAGGTAATATCAACCAAGTGTAAGCAGGGGATGCCAAGGTATGTGGAGGCTCAGAAGGGGTTATTGTGTCATAGATGTCCCTGATTTCGAATACTAGTTCAAAAAAGGAATTAAAGTTCCACCCATGGTATCTCGTCATTTAACCCTCTAGTGCCAGTTTGTAAACGGAAAACCCAACGTTGTTCTTGTCGCAGTAATGCATGCAGACTCCATGCTGGTCTAAATTTCTAGGACTGTCCATGACATCTGGTCTTGATTGTGCCCAGCCTCCAGAAAGCGGTTGGTCAATTTTGTGGCTGATCTGCCGCATCTAATAGTGCTCTTGTGTTCGCTTATTCGCGTCTTGATCGGACGTGATGTCATGCCAATATACATAAGGTTGCATGGGCATGTGATAAGGTATATGCAGTTCTTAGTGTTGCAGTTAGAGTGCCCGCGTTGTTCCCAGGTGAAGTTATCTAGAGTCAGTCTTTTCATATGGGTGGTGGTTGGGCAGGCTGAACAGTTTCCACAAGGGTATGACCAGACACTGGTGGGAGGTTCCATAGTGTGGTCTCTTGTTGGTTCTTCATCTTGGTCATGGGACGTGTGTTTATCAGGGTATCATGCAAGTTGCATGTCCGCTTGAATGCAAAACGTGGTAGTTCCATGTTTAATGAGTCTGCATTCAGGGTTTTCCAGTTTCGTTTGATGATGTTTTTAAGTTTGCTGGATAGGTGTGTGAAGGTCGTGACGCATGTTATGGTGTTATTCAACTCCTTTTCTTGAGGTTCGAGGAGAGCCTGTTGGTTGGTATTTCTTGCTCGTTTTTTTGCCTTATCTATTACCCTCTTGGGGTAATGTTTGTCCCTGAGGTTTTTCTCAAGGCGATTGGCCTCGGTGTCGAAAAATCCTCGGTAGTTGTACAGTTTCGACGTATCCGTAGGAACTGCCCATACGGAAGGTTATCGCGTAGGGCCTTGGGGTGGTGGCTTGTGGAAGTTCAGAAGGCTATTGCGATCGGTATCCTTTCTGTAGATCGTGGTTTTTAGCTTGCCCTCTGTGAGCACGATTTGCAAGTCCAGAAACTGGATAGTTGTCTCGCTCATCGTACCAGTGAATCTAAGATGTTGGTTAAGTCCATTCAACCAGTCCAGAAACGGGGTGCAGGTGGCCCTTGGGCCTTTCCATAGTATTAGTATGTCATCTATGTACCTCTTCCATGTAATCAGGTTATCTTTGTAAGGGTTCTCATCTGAGTATATGTACCGGGCCTCAAAAGATGCCATATACAGGCCCGTCAGGCTCGGCGCAAATGGACTGCCCATACTGGTCCCTTGTATTTGATGGAAGATCGAAGTTTTGTACATAAAGAAATTCTGTTTCAGGGCAATGGTGATCATGTCGATGATAAAAGACGCCGGAGTGTTGGATTGGAGGTCTGCTTCATCAAGAAGGTTCCCCACCACCTCGATGGTGGCATCCTGGGGGATATTGGTATAAAGTGCTTCCACATCCAGGGTAAGGAGTAAGTCAACTGGTTCGGTGTCATCCCCGTTAATCGCCTCAATGAGGTTCAGAACCTCACGCGTGTCCTTCAGGTACGCAGGAGTTGCCTGGACCAATGGGCGGAGGAAATAGTCGCTGAATTGACTCAGGGGTTCCAGGAGTGAATTAATCCCGGATACTATGGGTCGACCTGGCGGTGGAGTTACCCCTTTATGGATCTTCGGGAGGGTGTTAAAGTATGGCATACTCGGGTTATCACTCACCAGGAAAGAAGCCTCCTGTTGGGAAATCCAGTCCTCTGTGTTAGCCTCGTTCACCATAATGCGAATTTGTTTGGAGATACGTTCAGTGGGGTCCTCATTTAGTTTCCAGTAGTACTTGGTGTTGTTGAGTTGTTTGTCGCATTCAGCCTCATAGTCATGAATGTCCAGGAGGACTGTGGTGCCCCCTTTGTCCGCCGGTTTGATAATGATAGTGGTGTCCTCTTTCAGGGAATCAAGGGCGCGGCGTATCCTTATAGGTAAGTTATTGAAGGTTGTCCCTTTGTCCAAGCGGTTAGCCTCCTTTAGAACTGCTACCTCAAATGTTAAGACTTCGCTCTGGACTATCACGGCAGTGGGTGTGAACTTGGAGGGTCGTCTTAGTCCTGAGTCATGTTGTTCTTGTGTGGGTTTTCCCAGAAAGAACGCATGTAGTCTTATCTTTCTGAAGAGTTGGTGGAGTTCCTGGTTCATTCTGAAAGCATTCTCCTTCGGTGTGGGGACGAAGCCTAGTCCTAATTCCAGTGCGGAGGTCTCGTCTTCATTTAATGTCTTCTTTAAAAGGTTGACAATTAAGGTCTTGGGTGTGTCATGCTCCTGGTCTGTCTCTGTTGTTGTTGTTGACCCCCGTCCTGCCATTGTACTTGTTTCTGACCTCTTCTTTTTCCTCTGCCTCAGAGTGCCTCGCCCCCTGCCTCTGTACTGAAAAGGAGGAAAGGGTTGTGAAAAGGAGGTTGTTGATAGCCAAGTTGTGGATAGCCAGGTTACGGTCCTTGGAAAGCAGGGTACCACATCCGTCCCTGTGGCGGGTATGCTGGGTGATGGAATACATTTTTAGGAGGTTGAAAGAGGGCCGGGAGTAGACCCGGTTTGGCCTGGTTCTTTCCCCAACTTCTATCGCTCGAGTTACTGTAGGCCAAACGCCCCGAGTTGTTTGAGAATGAGGATTCAGCATCGGATACGGCATCTGTCTTGGAAGTAAGGGTAGATTCTTTCGCTGTCAAATTTTTCCCATCCTTCTGGAGTTTAGAAACCTTCTGTTGAAGGAGGTATTCACGATGATCATTCATCTCAGTGTTAATTTCCGCAAGGCGGGATTTTAATGTTGAGATGTTGATCCCCGGTTTGAGGCCGTCTTCAGAGATCTTGATCTTGATGATCAATGCTTCCGATAGGTGTTTAGCTGTGCTAATGATCAGGATGAGCTGTTCGCGAGTGCATTTCCATGCGACTTGGCTCCATTCCTTTCTAAAAACTGGGTCATCTAGGAAATTGCGTGGTGCGGTACGAATAATCAGTCCATTGGGTGCAGCATTGGCTCTGAGGTATTCTGTCATTATCTGGCCATGTAATGCTGCCTTGACCTGTGCTTTCTTAAGGGATGCCAGTGAGTTCTAGTCTCACTGAAGGCTTGTGCCTGCCATGTTGCCATCTGTATCAAGTAGTGATGGAGTCTTTAAGATTTCAGATATGATATCTTCACCATAAGCTAGGCCTAAATTGTCCCCCCTAGTTGAGGTGGTCATGTCTGGATGTGTAGGTGCAAAAAGGAGGAAGAGATTGAGGAGGGTTCCTCGGCTGAGCTGCCATGCTAATGCTAAGTCAAATAAAATAGAGGGGGGGACCAGGAGCCTGTTAAGGTCCAGTGTCCGTGCTCCACAAATAGACGTAAATTAGGGGGGGACACTTTTCCAAGAGATGGGTGTGAATTATCACCCACTCGTCAGTTGGAGAAAGTAAGAATAAAGAGGGTAGTGATAAAAAAGAAGAAAGAGAGAGAGGCAGATGTGTATCCCCAGTATCAAGGAACTAGTCCTGAAGGGGAGGGTAAGGTCGCATTTCAAGACGTTGTCCTTAGTCTGCTTTATTAGTCCTGGCCATCAGTAGCGCTGTTTCAATAGAGAAACAGTTGCTGAAACTCCTGCATGTGCTTGTGTGCTTCTAGAATTAATCCTAACCTACGATCCATATTTGGTATTACTCTATACCTACTCCTGGAATTTGAGAAAATTTAACATTGTTTGCATCTAACTTGTAGGAGTACTTGTGTGGAAATGTTTTTGGTACTGCTAAGTTATTGCGTGTGGCAATAATTGGAACCATTATCTCACCATCTATTCTCATTTTTGAACGAGTGATTGCAGCTACAGAAGCCGTGAGTACAGCCCTCTTTGCTGCTTCGTCAACCAATGAATTCCTTTCAACAAGAAACGCCATCACGTAGATGACTCAGTGTATGTATCACGTGAGCCCTTGGTAGTTCGTTTTTCAACTCCATTACCTGTTCCCACAGTGTTCTGTGCTTAACTGTGCCACCTTTTGCATCTTTAAATCCATTCTGTTCCCAGTGATGTAAATATTCATTATATGACTGTACACAGTAAAAGGAATAACACATGATTAGTGTGGGGAATTCTCGATCAGTATTTACCAATGCCAGTATTAGTGCTTATCATTCTGCCAGCTGTGCCGTGCAGTCTCCTAGAGACTGTGTTTTTGTACACTTCGGGTGAAACTTTCCATACCGCATGCGTCCTTTAACGATAGCACACGCAGCGCTGTATTGCTGTTTACGCCCTATGGCCGGTTGCGCAGAACAGTCAGTGTAAATTATATTTTCATACTCATGCAGAGGATTTCTGTCATCTGCAGTCCTGTACCTCGGGATTGGAGCGATGCACAATTGGGTCCACCTCTTGATCATCCCAATTCCGTCTGATATAATAGCACAGAATTTTGATATGATAGAGCGAGGGAAGGATAGGAAGGGAACAGCAGGGAAGCAGATCTGGAAATAGAAGAACATGCAATTATTATTTTGGACCTGTTAAACATATAGCTATCAATGTTCTCACCCTTATACACTCTAGGCAATAGACAGTACCTGTGAAAGAAAATAACAGAAACCTCTCTTCAAGAAACACAATCGTCATTGGAAAAGATTTATGAACATCCTTGTTCTATATCAGGCAGAACTGCACAGTACAATACATCCATGGAACAGATATAGTGTTACTCCCAAATAGTTATGTACCATGGTCACAAAACAGTTTGGTTGGTTTCCCTACATACCGTATGAATTGCCTTTACACTCATCACAGGGTGTGGACTTCATTCCTAGGACACCCCTGTTAAATAGCTAGGCATGAAACATATAAAAATAATAAACTTAATGAAGTCAAGGTTTGACAAGTATATCACCTTAGTTTTCATTGTACTTTTAACAGCATACTTCCTTTTGATAATTTCCTCCTGTTTCAAGAACATTCCAAGTAATAACTGAGCAGAACATGAGCAGGTTATGAAAGCATTCACAAGGAATTTAACGTTGTAGGCTACTGCCTCAATGAGCGGTAAAAGAGTATATGCCAAAATGTTGTCACTGTCAATATTATAATCACCACAAAATAGATTGTCTGTGCCTTAATTGTCAAATCAGATATCCCAGAAAATGAGCACAAGCACCAGAGAAAAAACGATATTCAATATAAGGGTTCCTTCACCCTTATCAAAATCCCTAAGGAAAAGGCATAAACTTCAACTGGCTTGGCGGGTTCCTGCACCCACGCACCCACGCAAACTGAAATGGCCAAGCAGATAAGCCAAGTTAGATAAAGGAAATGGTGGTGCTAATGCACCCTTACCCGACCCTTCGAGGAGACGCGAACCCGGCGTCTCCATCCACAACCACAAATATTCTGCGTGCAGCCGGCGCATCGGCTGTCCTTTTCTCCGCCCAACCCGGAAGCTATTTGCGTGTCCCGGAAGGGCTGGAGCATGCTGGTACTTGTGATGGAGAAAGGACTCATTCTTGCTCGGATTCAATTCACTCATTTAACTTATTAATTTACTAACATGAAATTATTAAATGTGTCCGTGATTAATCTTTGCACAATACAGTCAAATGATTAAGGTAGTGAGGCTTGCTTATGTGTTTACTAACCATTAATACGGATAGCGGACTAAAAGCACGGCTCTTACAAGGAAAACTTTAATGCGCATGCGTCAATTGCATCTACGTAATATGACGTGTAATAGCTTTGGAGGGAACTTTTCGCGCATGAGCAGAATGCACTAACATGGTGTCTTCAAGACCCACTTGCCTTGCACCTGCTTTGCTATTTAGAAAATGCTTTTAATTACTAAAAGCTAATGCAGGGAAGTATTGAATAATTAAAGGGGAATAGGGTAGATGTAGGTGGTATACAGTGAAATAATTTATTTCTTGAATTAATATTATTTCTTTTGATCTTTTATTAGTTCTTATGGGCCTTTTTGCCGTAATCTGAGTATCTGAGCAAACCCGTCTGCGCATGAGTGGCCTCTACTTCCCCTGGACGGATGATCCCATGATTGGACAACATCCAAGGTCATCGACCGCTAAACCCTGGGAACCACGGATGTCAGAAGCGCAGAAGCCGAAGACACATGAATATTATTATTAAAAATGGATCAACTGTGAATAATTTCGGGTGGGAATTAAATAAAATGAATATTAATAAATGGGTGGGTTGGGAACAAAGAAAATGCTCTGCCATCATGGTGTGACGACCCAACGCCCTTGCCTGTCCAATCAGAAATTGGAATTTTGCGATATTGCAACTTTAGGGGGTTGTACATGAATCCCAAAAGGTATAACTAAGGTAGTTTAGTTAGTTGAGTGTGCGCAATCCTGAAGAGAATGCTGAGAGGGGAGATGCCTTCGTAATTCTATGATGCTGATGCTGTGAGATGCTGAAGAAGATTTGAATAGAAAAATTACTTATCTTAAGCAAATAATTAGAAGAAGATCGCGGAAGAATCTCGAGTAGGAAGAGAGTGTCAGAGAGGGGTGCGGTGAGATGTCGGTTCTAGATAGGTCCACTATGCTGTCCTAATACCTGTCCTGAAGTCTTTGTTGCCTGATCTTTCCTAGGGGACCCTTACCTGCCCTTTGTCCAGAGGGTTGGTCTTCACACCATCTGTGGTAATTATAAATTCGTATATACCGTGATGTACTGCTGTATCTATTCTCTAATTTCTAAGCAACGTCAATCTATTTGAATATTGCAAGAATACATGAATTGACAGATTTTTCCTTCCTAATGATTGATGGTGTCTGTGGTGTATTTGAATGGTTCACTCACAATTTAACCTTTAGATAAAGGTTTTGAAAACTTCCTGAGTCTGTGATCATTATTATAAATTAATTATTTTGTGAGAAAGGTATGTGCATCAGCTAGTTCCAACTAATTTGGTCCATCGACCAAATGGAAAGAACTTCTTGATCAAGTGATCAGTAACAAACCCCAGCTGTTAACCAAGGGAATTTGAGTGTGAGAGTCATTGATGGGCCCAAGTGAATATATGGTATTGGAGTATATGTTATTGGTGTGCCGCTGGATCAGGTTTCTGGCAGCAGAGTTATGGTTATTATTGACTAGTTTGGTAATGAGTATTGATTATTGATTAATGTTTCAACAAATCTATTTGGTTGTCTTGTATGTTGTCTGGAACACGGGTATGGTGATACCTGGAACTCTCGGGAAGGAATAGCGAGTGGTGGAAGTAGCCACACTGCTCTGAGGTTACTCGTCTGTTGGAATAGCACTGAGAAGCTACACAGGGCTGGCAGTGTTAAAGTAGGGATTATTTCATATAAAAGTGAGAGTGAATGAAAGCAAAGAGTTCACTGGTGAAACTTCAGTCGTTATATCACCTAGAAAGGGTAACAATGGAGGAGTAGCAGGTTCTTCCGAGCAAGAGTGACAGCAAAAGAGTTCGCTGGTGAAAATTTGGTCTTACATTAACCTAAAAAGGAGTAACACCAAAGAAGTAGTTGGTTCTTCTGAGCTTAAGTGACGGGTAAAACGGAAGACTTCACTCAATGAAGAGTGAGCGGAAAGTTTTTACTTGCAGTGTCTGAAGAGTAAACGGAAGTTCTTACTTTGTGAAGAGTAAGCGGAATGTGTTACTTGCAGTGAAAATAAAGTATATCCTTTGATTAGTGGAACAGGCAGAGTAGCAAATGTTTTTATGTTGTTACTAAACAAGAATTTAATGAAAAGGTATTGAAAAAAGTCATCGTATTACCTTGGGAAGGAAGGGTCAGTCACTGGAACTTGACTGACGTCACAGTGTGCCGCGCTGGGATTGGTGGAAAAAGCGGGCGTGTGTGACAAACGCAGTTTGTAAAGGAGGGGTCAGTAGTAAGGAGTGATACTGACGTCACAAAAGGCCACGCTGGGATTTGTCAAACCACTAGTGGGAGCCTGAATTTGATTGGTTAAAGGAAATAAAAGATGCTTTAGGATTGGACTAGGGAAAATTAGATGCAAAATTGGGAAAAGGTTATTGTAGGTAATCGCCCGGACAGGAGATTTTTATGATTTGCGGAATACAACTTTACACATCACTACTTACCCAAAATGTATGGGGAAAAGAGGAAAATGTCATTGATAAAAAGAATTAGGAATTTCTTCAAGAAAGACAAGCCCTTATTGACTAGAGAAGGGATTCTTATCCCTCCACCAAAAACACCTGCTTCATTTATGATGATGGAAAGAGGTTACCATACCTGTGTATTGCTAGAAAATTGGGTAGATTGCACCAAAAGTGATGGAGTCTTAGCTATCCCCGAATAGGGTACTTTCAATGGGAGAGTTCTTCAAAATTTGAGGATCAGAATGAATAGTTTAGAACCAAAACCTAGATTAACTCAGTATGAAGCTTTAGAAGAATGGGAGACTGAGTCATATGAAAGAGAGACGCATGGAAGAGGGAGAATGAAGGGGTTTTTCCCCAGACATTTGAATCAACCTCGAGAAGATCAAATAAACAATGGAGAAGGGCAATGGTGTCAGAAGGGTTATATCCAGTATTGACAGATTAAGAGCAGACAGGAAGTAAGTGTATAGAGAAAACAAAACACATGGTTGCGACAGGGTTTGTTGAATCAGAAGACCTTAGAATATATTTTCACTAACAATCCTCCGCCATATCAAGAAGGGCTAAATAGAGTAGTTAGCCCAAGTGCCCCAATATTAGGAACCCCTTTAGTTCCACATATTTTGCATGATAACTTGACAAATAGAATACTCCAAGAAGAGGAAATTGAGGCTCTGAACAAAAATAGAGAAGGACTGATACAGAAAAGAAACCAATTGAATTTGCCCGCAGAAGCTTTGTCCGTACCGGTAACTATAGGCCCTGTTATACCATTATTTGGGAATAAAGCAAACGTTCAATCTTCTCAAACTGTGCCTGCCCCAATGAGTAATTCCAGAAAAGAAATAATAATTGCGGATGATCAAACTAGTGAGTGCAGTTCAGTCATTTCATTAATGGATCTTCCCATATGGGAGCCAGTAATTGGGACCTCAAAAAGAAGTTCACCTGATCATGGGAAAGAAAGGGGGACAGTGGCACCTCCAATCACTAAAAGAACAACAGCAGTTACCACAGAGGACTTGGAAAATATGGTCACAGGGAACGAAGATGAAGTTCAGTCGAGAAGATTCTAGATACTTATAAATTGAAAGTGGAGTAAGGGGAAATGATTGCTGGAAATGTGGGATTAGGAAAATTGAATGTTTACAATTAAGAAGAATTGTTGTTTGTCTGTAGGAGTATTATGCGAAATGCAAAGGTGTATCATGAGAAATTGGTGGAATTGGCTGCGGAGATTGGAATAGGCATAGGAAAATCTAAAACGTTTCAGAAACCTTATTGAGTGGAATTCACAGACAAGGACTTAGAAAACATGAATGTGTCTGGTAGAAAAATGCAAGTAAAATAACTAATGAATATTTTGCAGTATTGGGGAGACACGGATACATGGAAAACTAGGTGTACAAAGAAGAAAGAGAAGGCAAAGGCTAGTGAAGCATCAACATCTGTTTTCTTATTGAAAGACACAGAAAAGCTGGAAAGATTGTGTCTTATGAGGGAAGTACCTGGTAGTGGATATGCTCATGTCCCATGGAGTAGACAGGATATTTTATCATTTACAAATGATTTTCCGAAATTGAGACAGAACCCCATGGAATGGTACAAACAGGTTGAGAGGTTTGTGAAGGTGTCGAAGGTTTTGTTAAAAGATCTGGATGGGTTATTTGACATTGTGGTACCTGCAGATTTGTGGACAGAATGTAAAATTACAATTGATTGGCCAAGTGAGGAGTATCCACGAGATGCTAAAACAAGAGCACCCTCAGATGATGTGATGAAAAAGTATCACCGAGTGATTACTTTCTTAAAAGGGAAAATTCCATCAAAAGTGACAGATTGGGTAAAGATAGACCGAACAACTCAAGAATCAAATGAGACTGTACATGCCTACTACAAAAGGCTGTTTTAGGTATTGAAGTGATTTTGAAATTATTGGTGATTTATTTATTTTATTTTATTTAAGCAATTTATTGAGCGCGCAAATACCCGTGGGTGTCTCAGCGCTACGGACTGCAAGGAGTAAGCGTTTATTGGGATGCTCATTGATTGAAAAGTCAGTATTTTATAAGTTTCCTGAAGGCAGGTAGCGTTGGGCACGTTTTTATGTGTTTGGGGAGGGAATTCCATAATTTGGTAGTGTCAATGGTGAATATCTTGTCACCCCATGATGCCTTATATGTGCGGGGAACCCTTAGCAAGTTGGCGGTTGAGGAGCGTAATGTTTGATTAGGCACATGGGCACAAAAGGCTTTTTTCAGAAAGTCTGGTCCAGTGTTATGAATGGCCTTATAGGCAATGCAAAGGGCCTTAAACTTGATGCGGCTTGTTATTGGTAGCCAGTGCAGACTCCGGACCACCGGGGAAATTAAGTTGTACTTGGGGGTGCCTGTTATTAATCTGGCGGCGGCGTTCTGCACCATCTGTAATCTTTTGATAATCTGTTGTTGGGCATTAATGAGCAGGCCATTGCAGTAGTCAATTTTTGACATTACTAGAGAACTAACCACTGTTTTTCCTGCATTTGGGGGGAGGAACGGTAGTAGTTTTTTGATCATTCTGAGAGTGTAAAAAGATGATGAGATGATGGCGTTTGTATGGACTAAGAAGGTTAGTTTGTCATCGAATATGACGCCTAAATTTCTAGCTTTAGGTACAGGTCCCAAGGTGGTCGGCCACCAAATAGGGGACCATGCTGGATGTAGTTTGCCAAAGATCACTACCTCTGTTTTATCGGAATTCAGCTTTAGACAATTCTTAGCCATCCAGGAACTGATGGCAAGCTTGCCAGTTTGAAAATTGGCTGCAATTGCTTCTCCGTCGTTGTTGATTGTAAGCACCAGCTGTGTGTCGTCGGCGTAGGTTATCAACCTGATCCCATGAGTTTTAATTACCTTGGCCAGGTCCGACACATAGATATTAAATAGTGTCGGACTCAAGGATGATCCTTGTGGCACTCCGCAGGGGAGGGTAAATGGGGGGGAGTTAAATTCGCCGAGACTCACCAGCTGAGAGTGGTTGGATAGGAAGGAGGCCAATAGTTCCTTAGCTTTAAGTTTGACGCCTAAGTTTGAGACACGGTCGATCAGAGTAGCATGGTCGACCGTGTCAAAGGCCGCTGATAGATCCAGCAGTATCAGGACTGCTGATCCACCTTGGTCTCGAGTGGCTCTGATTTCATCTGCTGCCTTAATGATGGCGGTTTCCGTCCCATGGCCCTTTCGAAAGCCAAATTGTGTCTCATCCAGGATATTGTTTTCTTCAATGTAGTGAGCTTGTTGCGTGTTCATTATTTTTTCAAAAATGTTTACTGGGAAAGGGAGGTTTGTGCTGGGTCGTTTTTGGTGTCTAGTGGGTCTAGATGCTGCTTCTTCAGCAGGGGTTTGATAGTTGCCCTTTTCCAGGCTGTGGGGTAGATACCTGTGTCAAACATGGCGTTGCAGATGTCTGCAAGGTTAGGGGCTAGTAGGTCAGGAATGAGTTTTAATACCAAGGGTGGACAAGGGTCCGTTGGAGAGCCCGATTTTATGGTTAAGATGTGGTCTTTTATTAGTTCGGGTGAGACTTGATGAAAGTGCAATAAAGAAGGGGAGTTGTCGTTATTTTCGGGAAAGATTAGGTGATCGTTTTTTGTTTGCGTAGTGAAGTCATCGTATATTTTGCTGACTTTGTCTTGGAATGCACTGGCCAAGGCGTTGCATTGGTCCTGGGTAGGAGCTGGTGGGGGGTTTACTGTGGATCCTGATAGTTTAAGGAATACCTGAAACAGACTCTTGGTGGAGTCTTGGGCTGCTTCTATTTGATTGGTGTAGTATTTACTTTTCTCGGCGATTAGGCGCTGTTTGTATTGGTGGATTGCCTCTTTATAGCGCGTTTTATCGGAGGTGTTATAATCTCTGCGCCAGTGTCTCTCGAGGTTCCTGCAGCGTTGCCTTTCTAATCTTTCTGAAAACCAAGGTGCTGAAGGGGAGGTTCTGTTTTTTGACAGATTTTTGAGGGGTACCAGTACTTTAAAGGCATTGTTCAGCCAGTCAGAGTATTTGGAGGAGGCTAGTGTAGGATTGGCTGTGGGCTCGTAGTTGGATGCTGACAGTTGAGCGTTAAGGAGCTGCTGATCTATTTGGCTCCATGCTCTAAATTGTTTAGGCCTTCTAGGTATAAGTGAAGGGGAGGTTTTTTTTGCCAGGATGTTGAATAACACTGCCCAGTGATCAGTCCAGGTCAGGGGTAGAGTTTTGATAATGGATAGATTGGCGTTATTAGTGAAAAGCCCGTCTAACGTGTGACCGGCTCTGTGTGTGGAGCAGGTGACCAATTGTCGGAGGGTGATAGCCTCTAGCTCAGTAAGTAGGGTTGCTGTATCCTTATCGTCAAGGTTTTACAGATGGAAATTAAAATCACCTAGAATGGTGAAGTCCGTTTCCCCTGCTACGGGTTCCAGCAGGCTGTCCAGGGAGGTTAGAAACTCTGATCGTGGACCTGGGGGGCGGTATAGTAGGGTTCCTTTGAAGGTATAGGAGTTGTTAATTTTTATGGAGAAGGTTATAGCTTCACAGGTCGTGCTAGGGAGAGTCTCTGTCCTTACCAAGTATTTGTCTCGGTATATTATCGCCAGACCACCCCCCTTTTTATTATTTCTGTCCTGTCTTACTACGCAAAAACCGTCTGGGGAAGCGGTACAGAAATCTGGGCCGGACAAAGGGTCTCCCCATGTTTCCGATATAAATAAGATATCTAGGTTATGATTGATTATGAAATCTGCTAGTTCATATTTGTGTTAGGGAGTGAGCGCGAGTTTACCAGTGCCGCATGTATATATTCCTGTTTGGAGTGAGTTTGTCGGGCCCAGGTGTCTCCTGAGATCTTATAGCTGTCATTAATGTTAAGCGTAAAAGGGCATGCGGGACAGCTAAAGGTTGTGTTGGTTTCTAACGAGCAGAAGTGGAGATGAGGACAGAGGGGGATGTTAGCAGGGTGGCCAATATTTTTAAGCTGGGTGCTGGAGTAAGATAAGTATTTCTTGGGCTTGACTGGGTTGTTTAGGCCAGGATTCCTGGCCCTTGGCACGGTCGAGGCGTGGACGGGCGCAGACGGGCTTCCTTAGTTTACCACCACCCAGCGTTCCCCCAGGTCTCCCGGTAAAAATGGTGCCTCACTTGTGTGGGAGGCCCAAGTACCCGCGGCAGGCAAGGGCCCAAAACGTAGTTTTGATAGGCAATGTTGATGTCGCCTCACTACGTTTTGGGCCCTTGCCTGCCGCGGGTACTTGGGCCTCCCACACACGTGAGGCACCATTTTTACCGGAAGACCTGGGGGAACGCTGGGTGGTGGTAAATTTCTGTGAGCCCGGTGATGCCACAACTTTCCCACACTAAAATGTGTGAAAAAAGTGATTTTTTCAGCAAAAATTGAGGTATGCAGGGGATTCTGGGTAAGGAAACGTTGGGGGATCCACGCAAGCCATACCTCCCTGGAAGCCGCCGGGTGTCTAGTTTTCAGAAATGCGTGGGTTTGGTAGGTTTCCCTAGATGGCCGCCGAGCACCGGGCCAAAAACCAAAGTGACCCCCCTTGCAAAACCAGGTGGTTTTGCAAAAGGCCATTTTGATGTCGCCTCACTACGTTTTGGGCCCTTGACTGCCGCGGGTACTTGGCCCTCCCACACAAGTGAGGCACCATTTTTACCGGGAGACCTGGGGGAATGCTGGGTGGTGGTAAATTTGTGTGAGCCCGGTGATGCCACAACTTTCCCACACCAAAATGTGTGAAAAAAGTGATTTTTTTCAGCAAAAATTGAGGTTTGCAGGGGATTCTGGGTAAGGAAACGTTGGGGGATCCACGCAAGCCATACCTCCCTGGAAGCCGCCGGGTGTCTAGTTTTCAGAATTGCGTGGGTTTGGTAGGTTTCCCTAGGTGCCGGCAGAGCTAAGGTTAAAAAACTACAGCTAGTCACTTTGCCAAAAAAGGGTCATTTTTCACTGCAAAATTGAGGTGTGACCACATTGCGTTTTGTGCCGTTTCCTGTCGCGGGCACTAGGCCGACCCGCACAAGTGAGGTACCATTTTTCTCGTAGGACTTTGGGGAACGCGGGGTGGGTGGAAATTTGTGGATCCACACAGATTCCAGAACTTTCCATCACAGAAATGTGGGGAAAATGTGTTTTTTTTGTCAATTTTTTACGTTTGCAAGGGATTCTGGGTAACAGACCATGGTGGGAGGCAGTCAAGTCACCCCATCCTGGATTCCTCTGGGTGTCTAGTTTTCAAAAATGTATAGGTTTGCTAGGTTTCCCTAGGTGCCGGCAGGGCTAGGGTTAAAAAACTACAGCTCGTCACTTTGCCAAAAAAGGGTAATTTTTCACTGCAAAATTGAGGTGTGACCACGTTGCGTTTTGTGCCGTTTCCTGTCGCGGGCACTAGGCCGACCCGCACAAGTGAGGTACCATTTTTCTCGTAGGACTTTGGGGAACGTGGGGTGGGTGGAAATTTGTGGATCCACGCAGATTCCAGAACTTTCCATCACAGAAATGTGGGGAAAATGTGTTTTTTTTGTCAATCTTTTACGTTTGCAAGGGATTCTAGGTAACAGACCATGGTGGGAGGCAGTCAAGTCGCCCCATCCTGGATTCCCCTGGGTGTCTAGTTTTCAAAAATGTATAGGTTTGCTAGGTTTCCCTAGGTGCCGGCAGGGCTAGGGTTAAAAAACTACAGCTCGTCACTTTGCCAAAAAAGGGTCATTTTTCACTGCAAAATTGAGGTGTGACCACATTGCGTTTTGCGCCGTTTCCTGTCGCGGGCACTAGGCCGACCCGCACAAGTGAGGTACCATTTTTCTTGTAGGACTTTGGGGAACACGGGGTGGGTTGAAATTTGTGGATCCACGCAGATTCCAGAACTTTCCATCACAGAAATGTGGGGAAAATGTGTTTTTTTTGTCAATTTTTTTATGTTTGCAAGGGATTCTGGGTAACAGACCATGGTGGGAGGCAGTCAAGTCACCCCATCCTGGATTCCCCTGGGTGTCTAGTTTTCAAAAATGTATAGGTTTGCTAGGTTTCCCTAGGTGCCGGCAGGGCTAAGGTTCAAAAACTACAGCTAGTCACTTTTCCAAAAAGGGGTCATTTTTCACTGCAAAATTGAGGTGTGACCACGTTGCGTTTTGCGCCGTTTCCTGTCGCGGGCACTAGGCCGACCCGCACAAGTGAGGTACCATTTTTCTTGTAGGACTTTGGGGAACGCGGGGTGGGTGGAAATTTGTGGATCCACACAGATTCCAGAACTTTCCATCACAGAAATGTGGGGAAAATGTGTTTTTTTGGTCAATTTTTTTACGTTTGCAAGGGATTCTGGGTAACAGACCATGGTGGAAGGCAGTCAAGTCACCCCATCCTTGATTCCCCTGGGTGTCTAGTTTTCAGAATTGCGTGGGTTTGGTAGGTTTCCCTAGGTGCCGGCAGAGCTAAGGTTAAAAAACTACAGCTAGTCACTTTGCCAAAAAAGGGTCATTTTTCACTGCAAAATTGAGGTGTGACCACATTGCGTTTTGTGCCGTTTCCTGTCGCGGGCACTAGGCCGACCCGCACAAGTGAGGTACCATTTTTCTCGTAGGACTTTGGGGAACGCGGGGTGGGTGGAAATTTGTGGATCCACACAGATTCCAGAACTTTCCATCACAGAAATGTGGGGAAAATGTGTTTTTTTTGTCAATTTTTTACGTTTGCAAGGGATTCTGGGTAACAGACCATGGTGGGAGGCAGTCAAGTCACCCCATCCTAGATTCCCCTGGGTGTCTAGTTTTCAAAAATGTATAGGTTTGCTAGGTTTCCCTAGGTGCCGGCAGGGCCAGGGTTAAAAAACTACAGCTAGACTCTTCGCAAAAAAAGTGTAACTTTTCAGTGTGAAAATGTGGTGTGTTCACCTTAGGTTTTGAGCCACTTCCTGTCGTGGGCACTATGCCTACCCACACAAGTGAGGCACCATTTTTATCGGGAGACTTAGGGTAGCTCAGATTTGTAAAGCAACTGTTATTACCTATTGATTTTTGATGCATTTCTCCCTTCCAAATGAAAGACATTGTGTAAAAAAAAAAGTCATTTTGAAAAATGACCAATAATTGTCATGCAAGTATGAGTATTCCCAATTTCGAAAATGTGCAAATATGCACTGTTTCTAAACTCTGTAATTTGTTCCCATTTCAGAAATACATAGGTGTCTTTAATAAAGATTTTTCCATGTATACATTTTCCCACAATAATTGCTATATACCCGGAACAAAAAAAAAAAACATCACAAAATGCTGCTCAGTTTTTTACTCTGGGTTCGTTGGGCTCTTAGTGAACCTACAAGTCCTATATATCCCCACAACCAGGAAGGTCCACGGGATATAACGGTACATTGCTTTTAAAAAGATGTCATAATTAGAAGAAGTTACAGGTGAAAACGTTGACTCAAAAGGCTGCTTTTTTCAACAAATTTTTAATTTTTCCTATATTTAACTGTTAGTTGCTATAAAGAAACCTTGATGGATCTACACACATGACCCCTTGCTGAATTCAGAATTTTGTCTACTTTTTAAAAACGTATAGCTTTCCAGGATCCATTATTGCTTTTCTACCCATTTCTACCATTATCTGGAAAGAGGTTGAAAGCACAAAAAATAGCAAAAATAGGGTATGTCCCAGAAAAATGTCAAAACTGTGTAAAAAATGTTGGATTTCTGTCAAAAATCTGTCATTCCCTAAAAGCTGGAGAAATGGTGATTTCAGCCCCACAAACCCTTTTTTGATATCATTTGCAGAGAAAAACCCAGACGCTTTCATTTGCAGCCACTTTTCCCCATTTTTCACAATAAAAACAAAATGTTGCTGTATTTTGACTAATTTCTGGGAACCCTCTAGGAGAATCCACAAACCCTGGGTACCTTTAGAATCCCCATGATGTTGGAAGAAAAGGACGCAAATTTGGCGTGGATACCTACTGTGGTCAAAAAGTTACAGGGGCCTAAGCGCGCACTACTCCGAAAGCCCAAAAAAGGCTTAGCACAGGAGGGGAAAAGGCCTAGCAGCGAAGGGGTTAATTATGCATACATTAAATCACACAGGTAAGTAATACAGTTAGGCCCTAGGGGCCACGCAAACCATATACTAAATAAGTGGTATAAGGACCACTGTCACGGAAATAGGATAGGCGTAGGCCTAGGGAATCGCTGGGGCTACACTACACTACCAACAGTTAGGAAGTGGGAGGCCCACGGGATTCAGGTGCAGAGTGGAAACACTCACGCGTAATGCGTATAATCGATATAAATAGTACAGTTTAGGATTATTAAGATTTAGGACACTTCTGGAGCAACTAGGAAGTCGAGACTTGAAAACTAGATACTAGGATTGTCAATACCCTGATGAGCACCGGAGAACCCAAGTTACCTAGCCTACGGGCTGCGGGTGCATAGGTGTGAACTTGCGTCGGGTTTCGTCGTTGACTTCTATGGATGCCTGAAGGAAAGATGCTGACAGGCAGTCAGTGAAGAGTGTCCGGTGGATCCCAAGGCCGGGATCAAGAAGGAAGGATACCTGCAAGCAGAAGGGACAGAGTCTGGGTCACTAGCCAGTGACCACGTGGAACCAGGAAGGAACCAGGCGATGTCGGGAGATTGCAGGTGAAGAGGTGAAGCTTGTCGCAGCAGCCACGGGTACCAGGAGACGTCGAGGACGACCAGGACCAGGAGGTGAGCTGTCCCATGAAGGCTCATGCTGTCGGCGGCGTCAAAGTCGAACTAGGACTCACCAAGCCTTGGCAAGCGGAACCCACGAAGAATGGAGGACTTGCTTCTGGTGCAGACCAGGAATGTCTGGGGTGCTTCTCTTTTACAGAGGAGCGGGAGCCAGTCTGGAGGAGCCAAACCAGCAGTGGAAAATTGAAAGTGTCGTCGCAAAGGTTACTAGCCGACGGGCAAGCAACCGGACAGACGCGGCAAGCAGGAAAATTAAGAAGGGCCCCACGCAGGACTCGTGGAGTGTGGGGGGCTGATCTTCGGTGCAGATGGTGCTTGGGGTTGGGGCTTCTCAGTCCCCGGTGCACAACTTCGAGGGTGCCTCAGAAGCTGCGCTGGAAGATACTCGCCACTTTTCCCAGGTAGCCGGTCCCACGTCTCTCGTCGCCTCCACGGATCTCAGCTCGGCTGTGGATGTGGATCAGGGTCGGAGAAGTCTGGAAGTCAAGGCTCTGGTCAGGCTCTGCAGTCGGTCCCTCGTAGAACTTCAGCAAAGCAAAGGGTAAGTCTCTTGATGGTGCCTGTTCGCACAGGGTGGCCACTCATTGGCCACAAGGGAGATTCTTCAGTCTTCTTCTTTCGTCGAATGTCGAAGGTCCAGAGTTTCTGTTCAAGTTGCAGGTTCAGGATAATCTAATTTAGCAGGGCCCAACTAGCTACTAATATACTGGACTAGTGGGCTGGGCTACCTGCAAGGTCCCTCCTATGGGTGGGACCAGGAAGGGGAGTGGCTACACCCCCTTTCCTTTGTCCAGTTTCGCGCCAGAGCTGGGGCTGGAGTGCCCCAGCACCGGTTTGAACTGGACTATGCATGGAACACCTTGTGTGCCCCAGGCATGTCTCATTCCTTTCAGCCCTCCCTGCCCCAATACACTAAAGTCTGTCTGGGGAGGTGCTAGCACCTCCTCAAGCAGGAAACCTATTGTCCAGGCCTCCCTGGCTGGGAGGGCTCCCAGCAGCAGGAGGTCAGACTCGTGTCTGTGGCAGCAGCATCCATTTTGTGATGCTGAGGCTTTGGTGAGAGTTAAACAGCAAAGTAGGATTTTAACATGTCTCTCCCTCTAGAAGGGAGGAATAATATCCTCATCACCAGAAATGGTATGGGGGTATTATTCCAAAGTGTTAGACACCTTACACGACATGTTTTGATAAAGCCAAACCATAGTTACCATAACCGTTTAAGATTATAAGGCACTTTAAGAGTATATGGTAGGCTATATCATAGAACAGCTATAAGGACATGGTTCCGAAAGCTGCAGACAGGCTCAGCTCATGCTAGAGCACTATCTCACATGTTACCAAGCACTCTGCCTCCAGGATTGTTAAGGCCTGCCATAGGAGTGGCTGATAGGTACACATGTGTCTATATATAAGGTAGGTATAGGAATACTACACCTAAGCAAGGGGTGATTACACGACCTTGCCCCAGCTGAGTGATCAGCCAGTTGTGTCTGATTGGAAGGCCAGACCAGGGGTGGCATAATGCATGCTGCAGCCCCTGGGAGGCCTAGGGTACACCTATGCCCTGGGTACCTAGGGTACACTGTACAGGGTCCAATAAGGTGATCCTTACCAATTGGGTATGTACCTAGGGTACATGGAGTCCATTTTAAAGAGAGAGCAGACAGCCTGAGACCCTGAATGGCATGATCTCAGGCCAACTAAGTCGAAAAACCAGCTAGACACTAGGCAAAAAGTTGGGGGTAACCATAGTCAGATATCCACCTTCCTACACCCACCCCACCCCCCAAAGCTTGGTGGTCCAAGCTTCCACATCCCGAGGCATATTCCCTTCCACACCCCAAACAGGGAATCCAAGAGGCTGGAAAAGTTCAGGAAAAAAAATGTTCTCTTCCACCAGCCTGGCACTGCAGTCGGTGAACACCGCATGCCTCTTGGGCCATTACTCCAATTCTCTATGAGGAGGACGGGGCTCTACTTCACAAGCTATATCAGATTGGAGGGACGCAGGTAAGTACGCCATCAGATGTGGCTTGGACACGACGGACTAGCTAGGTAGAACAATTTCCACGATGGTGGCAGTTCGTCGCCATGCCTGGCTGAGAACATCTGGCTTTTCAGGGGATGTCCAAGCCAAACTCATGGACATGCCCTTTGATGGCTCCCATCTCTTCAGAGACAAGGTTGATACTGCCCTTGTGCGCATCAAGAACTGTTGGGCCACGGCCAAGTCCTTGGGCCTCACTACTGCCCCCAGGGCTTCATTCAATTTTAGCTCCCTTTGTGGCTACGGAAGGGGCTACCAGCAGTGCCAACCCTATTCTGGCCAGAGGGCCCCACAAGTTTAACAATCTGTGTAGGGCCGTGGGCACGGCTCAACCCGGCCTCATGGGGCAGGGAACCAGAGGCCAAGCCACCAATCCCCTCCTCCACTGCAAAACCTTCCTAGTCCAATCCCCCAGGAACACTCTAGGCCAGTTGGTGGCAGAATATGCCATCACTTCCACCACTGGCAAAACATTATTTGCAGCACCCACTTGTCTGATGTAGTCTGGAGGGGCTACTCCCTCCCCTTTGAGACTACCCCCCCTTCTATGCCACCAGCAAACGATCTGCTGCTGGTGGATGACCTTGCCTTCCTCCGGGAGGAAGCAATGCTCTCTTGGCCAAGGGAGCTATAGAAAGGGTTCCCAGGCCCGCAGTAGGCAGTGGTTGCTATTCCCGCTGCTTTCTAGTCCAGAAGAAGGACGGAGGCCTTCATTCTATCCCATACCTCAGCACCCTCAATTTCTTCCTCAAAAAGGAGAAATTCAAGATGCTCACCCTTGCTCAGGTCCTGTCTGCCTTGGACCCAGGAGACTGGATGGTAGCCCCGGACTTGCAGGATTCATACTTCCATATTCCCCTCCTGCCTGCCCATCATCGCTATCTGCGGTTCACGGTGGGCCACAAGCACTTTCAGTTCATGATGCTCCCCTTTGGCCTCACCAGTTTGCCCCTCGGGTGTTCACAAAGGTGATGATGGTGGTCGCAGCTCATCTGCGGGGATCTGGAGTTCCAGTCTTCATCTTTCTGATGGATACATCTGCCAGTGGATTCCTCACCTTGTGAATATCCCCTGCGCCAGCATTCCACGTAACTTTATTTTTTCCCCAGCTCTCTACGCCGACGTGGATGTCATAATACCTCTGCTCCGCTCGCAACTCCGTATGACGTCAATGGAGCCATAAGAGAGCCACGTCGGCGTGATGACGTCAGTTCCCTTTTTTCCGCGCCGTCGACGCGTAACGGTTTTCCAGAACTCTCCTGCTACTTTGTAGTCTTGTAGTAGGTTACTGTTTCTGGATAAGCTATGTCTTCAACAAGGAAGTCGGGTTTTAAACCTTGTAGGGAATGTGGGGGCCACTGTAGGAGAGTAGGGTGGCCAACTTCTCACAGCCACATGTCCATGACTGACCCCCATGAGCATTGTTTATGGTGCCTTTCGTCGGACCATGATGTGGATGACTGCTCCAGCTGCAGAGAGATGAACCCGAAGGCCCTGAAGGAGAGGCAGGCGAAACTCTTCAAGGCCAAGGCGAAGAAGGAAAGAAGAGGTAGGAAGGAGAAATCGAGGCCGGAGTCGTCGTCTTCGCACTCTTCGAAGTAAAAGAAACATCATAAGAGGAGGAAGCATAGCTCTCGGCGCCGGTCTTCGAGGAGTAAGGCTTCGAGGTCACCGTCGCCTCGGCGTCGAAGCAAGGAAGTTATATCTCCATCTCCTTCTCGAATGTCTCCAGAGAGGTCACCTTCGCCGAAGCGGACTCTGGCGCGGTCCCCGGCGCAGTCCCCGGTGCAGTCACCGGCGCAGTCACCAGCGCCAATGGAGTCTCCAGCTTCTGATGCCGAACCGGATCAGGAGGCAGAGCCTTCTCCAGGACCAGCTGAGCCTGCGGCGCCAGTTGAGGACACTTTGGCTCCGGTTCCTGGTACTCGACCGGATCCAGGGCCTATCCCATACCCGCAGTTCCCGACTCCGGATGCAGATTCAACGCATTTCCTCAATGCGATGTATGGGATTTTTCAAAGGGCTGCCTTCCCATCCGGCGCACCATCTTGTCCCGTGGGTCCTATGGCATACACTTTGGGAGTGCCGCAGCATTATGCTCAGGCTCCCTTTATGCCCTTTTTGCCGATGGCTCCTTCATGGCAGTTTCCGGTGCCGTCTGGTGATCCTTCCCGGCTTCATCTGGATCGGCCTTCTTCGGAGCCTTCCTCGATGCCGTTGCCGACTCCTTCAGCTCCACGCCCAGCGCCGCCGACTCCGGCGCCGCCGACTTCACATTCGGTTCCACCGACTCCGCGTACGGCGCCGCCAACGCCGGTTCCTCGGATCCGTTCTAGAAGAGAGGCCCAGAGGGTTTTGGAAGAGGAACGTTATAGGGAGGAAGTGGAAGAATGTGAGGTTGATGGATCTTCTGATGACTTTGAAGGCATTCAGGATGCTAGTGGTCTTGATACTACTCCAGAGTGGGAGCCTCCTTCTGCTAGGTCTTCACCACCACAAGAAGTGGCCCCTTATCATTCAGTCATCAGGAAGGCTGCAGAGTTGCTGGACTTACAGTTGGCCTCAGCAGAGTATAAGCCAAACCTCCTAACTGAAGTCCTGCATTCACCATCTTTGATTGTTGAGCCCTTGTTGCCGGCTTTAATGAGGCTATTTTAGAGCCTGTGATGGACGTTTGGCGCAAGCCACTTTCTTCGCCTGCAGTCTCCAGACAAGTGGAAAGGAGGTATAGGGTGGCTCCAAGCTTTCTTTCTTCCCACCCTTCTCCAGAAAGCCTTGTGGTGCAAGCTTCATGCTCGATGCATTCTTCAGGTGCCTTCCCTCAAACTCCTGCGGATAGGGATTCTAAAAAGACTGATCAGACAGCCAAAAAGGTCTTTTCTTCAGGAAGCATGGCACTTAAATCAACCAATGCCACTTGATAATAGGGGCGTTATGTTCATGCGCTGATGGACTCTATGAAATTATTAGCTCCTAAGCTGCCAGAAGAAGAGAAAGCCTCTTTTATGGAGGTAACTTGTCACAGACACTCAGTCTGCTACAAGGCAGGTTATTCAGTCGGGCCTAGACACGGCTGATTCTGTGGCTAGAATAATGGGGTCTTCGATAGCCACTAGGAGGCAAGCTTGGCTTCGTTCTTCCGGCTTTTCGGCAGATGTTCAGGCCACCTTGGTCGACTTGCCTTTTGATGGAGAGAAGCTGTTTGGCGAGAAGGCTGATTCTGCCTTGCAAAGGTTTAAAGATAGCAGGGTTACTGCAAAGTCTTTGGGTTTACAGACTCCTGCTAAGGGATTTGGACTCAGGAAAGTTAGAGGATTTGGGAGGTCCTCATTTCGTTCCTTCCGGCAACCTTAGCAGCAGCAACAACAGCAGCAGCAGAATCCCCTCTATAGGTCGTATAGAGGAAAACAAAGGGGTAGGAGAGGTTCTGGCTGCAACCCATCTTCATCTTCAGCCTCCTCTGCTCCCAATGAAGCTTCAGGGAAGCATCCCTAGATCCCCCATCCTAGATCATGTGAGACCGGTGGGAGGTCGGGTGTCCCACTTTTTGCACGGTTGGAAATCTGTCCCGACCGACCTTTGGGTTTTAAACCTCGTGGAGAATGGGTACGCCCTTCCTTTTCAGGAGTTTCCTCCCCCTTACCCTCCATGCCAGGGTTTCTGCTCGGAAGACCATCTGCTTCTTCTGCAGAAGGAGGTCCTTGCTTTACTACAAAAAGGTGCGATAGCGGTGGTTCCGGAACAGGAAAGGGGTCAGGGATGCTACTCCCGGTATTTCCTGATTCCCAAGGAGGACGGCAGATTGCGTCCGATCCTGGATCTCAGAGTCTTGAATTTTTACCTGAAACAGGAGAAATTCAAGATGCTGACCCTTGCACAGGTTCTTGAAGCGTTGCAGCAAGGAGACTGGATGGTGTCGATCGACTTGCAGGATGCGTATTTCCACGTCCCAATCCTGAAGTCGCATAGTGTTGCGACCCAACCGTAAAACGGAGATACTTCCTACCAGTTTGCGGTCCTCCCGTTTGGTCTTACTACCGCACCTCGAGTCTTCACAAAGGTGATGGCAGTGGTGGATGCTCATCTCAGGAGGTCGGGGATTCCAGTATTTCCCTACCTGGACGACTGGCTTCTGAAAGCAGAGTCCCCAGAGATGGTGCTACATCATCTGCAGGTAACATCTCAGCTGTTATTCGATTTGGGTTTTTCAATCAATGTGCCCAAATCTCACCTGGTGCCCTCTCAACGCAACCTGTTCATAGGGGCAGTAATAGACACTACTGTGTGTCAAGCATTTCCTCCTCCTCAAAGAATTCTCGACATTCAGGAGATTATACCTTTATTCCACAATGGAGCGGTTGTTCCAGTTCTGAAGGTCCTTCGACTGCTCGGTCTGTTCGCCTCCTGCATTCTGTTGGTCAACCATGCACGCTGGCACATGAGGGCACTCCAGTGGTGCCTCCGCAGGCAGTGGTATCAGCACAACGGAGATCTCAGGGAGTCTGTGAGGATCTCGGGAGAAGCTGCAGCGGATCTGTCTTGGTGGAGCATGGAGGGCAATCTGTCTCAAGGAAAGACCTTTCATCTTCCTCCATCGGTGGCCACAGTGATAACGGATGCCTCCACCCTGGGGTGGGGTGCTCATCTGGGGGATCTGGAGATCAAGGGTCTTTGGTCTCCAGAGGAAAGGTTGCTTCACATCAACCTTCTGGAATTATGGGCTATACGTTTGGCGCTCAAGGCCTTTCTCACTTTCCTTCGTGGTCAGTTGGTTCAAGTCCTGACGGACAACACTACCGCAATGTGGTATGTCAACAAGCAGGGAGGAGGAGGGTCGTATCGTCTCTGCAGGGAGGCGGTAAGGCTCTAGTCGTGGGCTCAGGATCATCAGATTTGCTTGATGGCGAATCATCTGGCCGGGGTGCTGAACGTACGTGCAGACAGTCTCAGTCGGCAGGTCTCTGCCGACCACGAGTGGAGGCTCCATCCGGAGGTGGTTCGTCACGCTTTTCGGACATGGGGGATTCCTCGGATAGAACTATTTGCCACCCGCGAGAACGCGCATTGCCCGTCATTCTGCAGTCTCCAGTTTCCGTTGCAGGGGACGTTGGGGGACGCGTTTCAGTTGAGTTGGGCCTCACAACTCCTTTATGCGTTTCCTCCCATACCCTTGATTCATCGGGTTCTGAGGAAAATTCGCCAAGACCGGGCCCAAGTTATTTTGGTCGCCCCGGATTGGCCAAGAAGGGTGTGGTACACAGATCTACTTCACCTCTCATCGCACCCTTCGCTCCGTCTCCCTTTCAGGGCAGACCTTCTCTCTCAATCGGAGGGTCAGGTTCTTCACCCCCACCTCCAGAGCCTGCACCTTCATGCCTGGAGATTGAGCGGGGCAACCTGAGTTCCTTCTCTCTCCCGCCTGATGTGGTGGATGTTATTTTATCGGCCAGGCGACACTCCACCAAGTCCATTTACTCATATCGGTGGTCTAAGTTTGTTAAACGGTGTGGAGGGAGATCCGTTGATCCTTTAAAAGCCCATCTTTCTAATGTGCTTCAGTTTGCTCTTTCCTTGGCTCAGCAGGGCTGTGCTGTGGCCACGGTCAAGGGCTATCTATCGGCGTTATCGGCTTTTCTGTGTCTTCCAGATCAGCCGTCATTATTTAAATCTCCTATTGTATTAAGATTTATCAAAGGTCTTACTAATAGGTTTCCACCTACTCCTTTTGTAATGCCACAGTGGGACCTTAATCTTGTCTTAACTTTCTTGATGGGGTCTCCTTTCGAGCCCCTTCATAGTTGTCCTTTAAGGCTGTTATCTTTTAACATGGTCTTTCTTGTACCCATAACCTCGGCAAGGAGGGTGAGTGAGCTTCAAGCTCTTAGTTCTAAACCCCCTTTTTTAACCTTACATGCTGAAAAGGATGGTTCTTATGACCAGGGCTGCTTTCCTTCCTAAGGTAGTTACTCCCTTTCATCTGGGGCAGTCTGTTACTCTCCCTGTGTTTTATCCGCCTCCTCATCCTTCCAAGGAGGAGGAAAGACTTCATCGACTGGACCCAAAAAGAGCTGTGAGCTTTTACTTGGACAGAACGAAAGACTTTAGTTTGGACGGTCAGCTCTTCGTGGGCTATGTTGGACATTCTAAAGGAAAAGCTGTGCACAAGCGCACTCTGTCCAGATGGATCATCCTAGCCATCAAGATCTGCTACGCCCTTGCTGGTAAGGTTCCTCCTGAGGAGATTAGAGCTCATTCAACTAGAGCAAAGCCTTCTACCTCGGCTTTGGCCAGGGGTGTTCCTGTTGCAGACATTTGTAAGGCTGCGACTTGGGCCTCCCTCCATACTTTCGCAAAGCATTATTGCTTAGACTCTGAGATGAGGAGGGAGGGCCACTTTGCGCGCTCTGTCTTGCAAGACTTTTTGGTGTAAGAAGGTGGACACCCTCCTCCGGGAGTGGGACTGCTGTGGGAATCTATTCACAAGGTGAGGAATCCACTGGCAGATGTATCCATCAGAAGAACAAGTTACTTACCTTCGGTAACGCTTTTTCTGGTGGATACAGTATCTGACTGTGGATTCCTCACTGGCCCACCCGCCTCCCCGTTGTCCACATTTGTATACCTTAAAGGATGTCTTGCTTGAGATGTTGTTATACTTTGGAGATTCTTTCTATCTGGTACATTGGTAGGAAATGCTTTCCTTTTGTATATGTACTATGTATATTTGATCGAATGTTGTATACTGTGTATACTTTGAATCTGTCGTTGGTCCACCTGTTCGCTTCGGAGGCACGGAAAAATGGGTGGAACTGGCGTCATCACGCCGACGTGGCTCTCTTATGGCTCCGGTGACTTCATACGGAGTCACGAGCGGAGCCGAGGTATTATGACGTCCACGTCGGCATAGAGAGCTGGGGAAAAAAAAAAGTTCCGTGAAATGCTGGCGCAGGGGATATTCACAAGGTGAGGAATCCACAGGCAGATACTGTATCCACCAGAAAAAGCGTTACTGAAGGTAAGTAACTTGTTTATCTCGACTACTGCTTGTTGAAGGCGGGCTCATCCCAAGCAGTCGTCTCCAGATGACAGCAAACCTCTTGCATTCGCTGGGATTCACAATCAATGCCCAAAGTCACACCTGACTCCCTCTGTTGCTTCCTTTCATTGGGGCGGTTCTGGACACAGTGCAGTTTTGGGCCTATACTCCTGAATGGTGAGCCCAGGAAATTCAGGCTATGACCTATGTTTCAGCCTCTATCCTGGGTTTCGGTGAGACTGACTCTGAGGCTGTTGGGCCTCATGGCCTCCTGCATCCTGCTAGTGACCCATGCATGGTAGCACATGCGGATTCTGCAATGGGACCTGAAGTTCAAATGGGCACAGCATTGAGGAAATCCCACCAACCTGGTTCAGATTTCAGAGGGCACGAAAGATCTGCAGTGGTGGCTGACGGACTGCGAATGCTTCAACGGCAGACCCCTCTCCCTTCCCCACCCAGATCTCGCAGTAGTGACTGACATGTCCCTTCTGGGCTGGGGTGGCCATATGGGGGTGGTAGAGATCAGAGGATTCTGGACTCCTGCAGAAGCCAAGCGCTATATCAACTTGCTGGAGTTTTGGGCCATCCGACTGGCACTGAAAGCCTTTTTGCCGTCAATAAATGGAAGGCTTGTTCAAGTGTTCACAGACAACACTACCGCCATGTGGTACTGCAACAAACAGGGCGAAGTGGGGTTGTGGACCCTCTGTCAAGAGGCCCTGCATCTCTGGACTTGGTTGGAACATCAGGGCATTTCCATGGTGGTTCAACACCTGGCGGGTTCTCTGAATGCCAAGCTCAACCGAAGGTGCCTTGCAGATCACAAATGGCATCTCCAGCCAGAGGTGGCACAAGGTCTCTTTCAGCGATGGGGAGAGCCTTGGTTAGATCTGTTTGCCTCTCTAGAGAATGCCCAATGTCAGCTGTTTTGCGTGTGTTAGAGTTTTCAAGGCGGCACTTGCTCGGTGACGCTTTTCATTGCGAGTGGAGTTCAAGCCTCCTATATGGGCTTCCGTCCATATAACTTCTACCCTGAGTGCTCAAGAAGATCAGGAGAGACTGGGCACAAGTTATTCTTGTGGCTCAGGACTGGGCATGGAAAGTGTGATAGCCCGAGCTTCTAGACATGAGCATCGATCCTCTAGTCAGGCTGCCTCTTTGGGAGGATCTTCTGTCGCTGCAGCAGGGAGTGTCCTCCACCTGAACCTGTCCGCTCTCCGCCTCCTTGCATGGAGATTGAGCGGCGACAGTTAACAGCTTTTGACCTACCTTCTGAAGTCTGTGAGGTTATCTTGGCAGCCTACAAATCAGTATACGCCTGCTGATGGAACAAGTTTTGTAAATATTGTACAGACCGGTCTATTGACCCCTTATCTGCTCCCTATTCTGAAGTCCTTCTCTTCATACTTTCTTTGGCCCAGCAGTGCTCCACTCTGGGCATTTTGAAGGGCTACCATTTGGCCCTTTCTTCTTTTCTTCGGCTGCCTGATCAGCCATCTTTGTTTAAATCTCCTATTGTGCAGAGATTTTTGAAGGGGCTAACCCATTTGTTTCCCCCTTCACCTTTCATCATGCCATAGTGGGACCTTAATTTGGTGTTCACCTTCTTGATGTGTGCACTATTTGAGTTGCTGAAAAACTGTCCTCTGCAGTTGCTCACCATCAATACAACTTGTTTGGTGGCAATAACGTCTGCCAGGAGAGTCAGTGAATAACAGGCACTTTCGTCAAAGCCTCCTGACGACATTCGGATAAGATAGTACTCCGGACTAGGGCATCTTTTCTTCCCAAGGTGGTAACACCCTTCCATCTGGGACAGTTGGTTAACCTGCCCACCTTCTTTGCACCTCCGCAGCCTTCCAAGGAAGAGGAACGTCTTCACCATCTGGAACCAAAAACAGCATTGTCATTTTACCTTGATCGAACAAAAGAGTTCCAGGTGGATGACCAACTCTTTATATGGTATGTGGGTGCAAAGAGAGGCTTTGCTGCCCAAAAGAGGACTATATCCCGATGGGTTATCCTCTGAATAAAAATGTGTTACGCCTTAGCAAAGAAGGAGCCTCCTGAAGGGCTTAGGGCCCATTCCACCATGGCAAAAATGGCCACCACGGCTCTCCAGCGTTCCCGTTTTTGGATATATGCCAAGCTGCCACGTGGGCATCTCTGCACACGTTTGCCAGACACTACTGCCTGGATTCCCAGGTTCGCAGAGAGGGCCTCTTTGGTTGCACTATTTTGCAGGATTTTCTGGTCTCAACCATTCCGCAGTCCCTCCTCCAGGGTTGGTATTGCTTGGATATTTGTTCAAAGGTAAGGAATCTGCAGCTTGATGTCTCTGACAGATAAGGCGTTACCGAAGATAAGTAACTTGTCCATCTGATAGAGACATGACATAGCTGCAGATTCCTTACCGACCCACCCATCCTCCCCCCACTGCGGAATTGGAGTTAAGTGTGTCAGTAATTCTTGATCTCCTCAACACTTCCTTGAGCACGGGTGATATACCCCAGAAATGGAAGCATGCCTTGGTACTCCCTCTGCTCAAGAAGGATGACCATGACCCTCTCTGCTGGTCAAACTTCAGGCCAATCTCTCACCTCTCATTTTTTTCTAAAATTCTGGAAAAGCATGTAAACACTCCACTCTCTTCATTTGCCACTACTCGTAATCTGCTTCATCTGTCTCAGTGTGGGTTTAGGGCAGGCCATAGTTCCAAATCGGCCCTACTAGGAGTCACAGAACTCCTTAAGCAAGAACTCGACTCTGGTGGGACCGCTGCCCTTATCCTTTTGGATTTAAGTGCGGCTATCGACACGGTCTCACACTCCATCCTTCTGGACAGATTGGAGGCACTAGGCACTAGGCATTGTTGACCTGGCCTTGAGGTGGTTGTCTTTCCTTCTGAAAGATGGAACATTTCAGGTCTCATCAGCAAACAACACATCCATGACCCTAACATTGACCTTGGGGTTCTGCAGGGATTCATTTTGAGCCCCCTGCTTTTCAACATTTATCTTCGCCCTCTGATGGATGTGATTGAGAAGTCTGGTCTCACTGTATTCTCTTATGCAGAAGATTCCCAGATTTTCTCACTTTCTGATGCTCATAAACAAGATTCTTCCCCACTCAGGCAAGGGTTGACTAATGTTGCCCTTTAAATGAACAGAAATGCCCTAAAGCTTAATGGTAATAAAACTGAAGTCCTGATTCTGGGAAATAATCCCAAACTTTGGGGAGTTAACCACTGGCCTGTCTAACTGGAGCCCTTACCCACGCTGATTAATATGGTTAAGAATCTCAGATTAATTATTGATAAGAATCATATCGTAAAAGCCGCAGGTCCCCAAGCTCACAGCCTCTTGCTTTCCCATTCTTAAATGGCTCAAGAAAATCCTCTGGATGATTTGTTTGAATGCACAGAGAACAGTGCTGCAGGCATTGGTAATGTCCAGATTAAACTATGGGAATGTACTGTATCTGATAGAGACTACTAGCTGCAGATTCCTTCACGTAGAATTATCCCCAGGCGTGAGACTGGATCCGGAAACTTTTTGCCACAGCATCCATGCGCGCCGGGGGCGGGGCGACATCACGTGACTCCACCTAGGCGTCGTCCGTGTACGTGACGTCAGCGAGGTCACATAAGACCCGCCCCGGCGCGCCCACATCAGTTTTTTCCTTTTCTGCATGCAACGCGTATCCGATCCTTGCTACGGGCCTGTTAGGACCCTTTTTTCTTCCATTTTTTAGTGGAACAGTGTGCGAATGCCTTCGAGCTTTAAGACTTGCACGTCTTGTTGGCATCTTATGTCGGCGACGGACCCTCACCTCATTTGTATGTGGTGCTTGGGGGAGGATCACAGCTCCACAGACTGTACGCCGTGCCAACAGTTGAAGCTGAAGTCGCGGCGGGAGCGCCGGATGAAACTTCTCTCGGCGCGTCTCTCCAGGTCGACGTCCTCCCCTCGGTCTGCTTCGACGGACGGCTTCAGACTCGGCCGTGGTCGTCATTCTCTCCTTTCTCCGATGTCACGTGAGCGTCGCTCCCCGGTGGGTAAGTGTCACAGTTTGTCCCCGGGGGCTGGGTTCCGGCCTCCTGGACTCTCTGCGGGTGATGCGGCCCGTGTGTCGTCCTATCCACCGTTTCCCGGTGTTGGGGCGTCGAGAGTCCAAATGTAGACATATGCGGTGGCTTTGCAGGCCTTGCTGGCGTCTCCTCCTTCTTCCCCTCGTGGGGCGTCCGCAGATCCCTCGCTCTGCGCAGGGCCCTCTACGGCACCTCCGGCCCCATGCCGACTGGTTTGGATCCAGGTTTGGAGGATGTGGTACTGTCGGGGTGCGGCTCCTTTGGGGCACGTCCTTCAGGCGACAGCATCTCTGCCTTGCCGCAAACTCCCGCAGGGGTCCCTGTGGTGTCGTGGGAGATCACTTGGGCTCGGGTTGCATCCCGAGCCCCTCTCGGTCCTTTGACAGGGTGGTCCTGTCTAAGGCCGAGGTAACGCCGCTACGGCACTGGCAGCAGCTGGACCGTGCGGAGCCAAGGAGGTCGTGGACCCTCCTCATGCTGCTCAGGGTCAAGGCTGAGGGGAGACCCCTCGTCCTTCTCCGGGCCCCTCTCGTCCCGCCACACAGGTGTCTGCCTCGTCGGAGGGCGAGTCGGAGGTTGGATTGTCCCTGGCGCCGCCGCATGGGTTGCCGAGCGATCTTCGCCTCATTCTGGGCCGTGGCTCTCGGAGGGCTCTGTGCCACTCCCCATGTCCGTCTTGATCCCCCGCGCAGGTGGCTGCCTCGGCAGGGGTCGGGTCAGAGTCACTCCGGCGCCGTCCCGGAGTCGGTGCAGCTCCAGCTCTACTCCGGTCTCTACTCCGGTCCCCGGTGCTGGGTGACTTGGAGGTCCCTTGTCCGGCGATGCCGGTTGGTGCCGACGTCCTACCTCCCGCGGATTCTGTGGCTCCGTGCAGGGGTCGTACCGCGGATTCGTCTTCGGATGCTCCTTCTCCGGAGGCATGCATTTTGATGTCATCATCCCCGGAGACTGGTCGCCGTGTGGTGTCTTTTTCACCGGAGTCGAAGGGCGGCTCCCCACCCTTCCTGGGGCAGAGGTGTTTGTCGGAAGAGCAGCAGGTCCCTCATTCTTTGGCTCCTTCTGACTTCCAGGTCTGGCCCTTGCCCCCCCCGCTTGGCCTCGGGGATGGCTGCCTTAGTTTGCAGCCGTCGCCCACGGAGTAGCTGAATTCTCCGCCGCGGGGCCCGCCTTCAGTAGGGGTGTCTCTTTCCCTGTGGCTCTTTTTTTTATTCCTCTGTGGCAGAAGTTCTTCCAATGAGGGTTCCCATATCTTGGGACTTAACGTACCCTATGTGGGGTAGCGGTAGCTGTCATATAGCTTGCGCTCTGCTAGAGGGTTCTGGTCGCCTTCGGGTGCCTGTTCTCCATGGCGTTTAGGTGGGTTGCTTGCTTTTGCTTCCTGAGGTCATGTGCGCGGCCACTCGTAGTGGTGGCCCGGGCATCTCCTCCTCTCCCTGCTCCTGTCCTGAGGTCTGGCATGATCCTCTGTTCTCCCTTGCTAGGCGTCGCCTACTCGGCCATCCTGGGGCCTTCGGCTGTTCTTCTTGCTTCTGGCTTTGACTGCCGGCGCTGTTCTGGCTGGCCGGCTGCTTTTCATCTGGAGTGGGTTTGCCTTCTTTACCCTAGTTTCCTTGGGTCCTCTAGGCTTCTTCTTCTTCTTCCGCTTGCTGTCATGGCATTGGGCGGAAGCTGTGTTGCCTTGTGAGAGAAGTGGGGTGCTTCGGCCTCTCAGTCCTTGCCCTTGGTTCCTCTGCTGTGAGGGTATGGGCCTCTTCAGCCTTCTTTCCCTCCTACATCCCCTTGGGGTCAGTGGGGTTCTACTCGTGGGGGTTCCCTTGGCCTGGCAGGGGCGAGGTTCTACCTGGTCACCAGCTCTGGTCCCCTGTGGGGCCCTCTGTTCTGCTTTGACTTGTGGGGTCCTTTCACAGACCCTCCTTCCCAGGGGGTATTGCTAGGGTATCTATTCTACGTGAAGGACTCTGTGGCTAGTAGTCTCTATCAGATGTACAAGTTACTTACCTTCGGTAACGATGTATCTGGTAGAGACGATTCTAGCCGCAGATCCCTTCACGGCCAGCCCTTCCTCCCTATTCTGTGAGGACCCTTGGGTTGGTCTTCGGTACTCGCCTCCCAGTGGGGGGCTGTGTCTCCTGTGAGTGTCTTCCTTGTTCTTGACGGGTGGCTCCGCCTGGGGGCGGTTCATTCCTCCTTTGGTCCTTGGAGGATGGGGTTCCGGTGTTCCGGTGCCCTGCTGCTCTTGCTACTCTGGGTTTTTGGGGGATTGCTTTCTCTCCCTGTCCCCCCTCCCCTGCCTTCCTTCCATTGCTATCCTCTGATTGAGGGTCATCTGGCCTTGTCTTGCCCTTGTCCCTTGTGGGTGGTTGCCCTCTAGGTTGGGGTGGCCTGGAGGTTTGTTGTCCCTGTCTGTCTTGGGTCTGGTCCCATTCCTTGGTCAGGATGAGGGGGGTGGGCTTCCTACATGTGCCATGACTTTTACGCCTGTTTTTGCCTCCGGGGCACAGGGATGGGAGGTTGTCTATGTGCGGGCAGGGTGACTGCGCAGGTTTCTGCTTGTTCTTCTCCTTTCTTCTTTCCCAGCCCTTGGCTTCTGCGGTGTTGGCACTGCCCTGGCAGTGTTGTTAGTCACCGTTTCTTTCCATTTTTTCTGCTCTTCACACACTGTTCCCAAGCTCAGACAGTTTTTTATCTGGTGGTTCCGCGTTCTGGTGCGGAAAAGTTGTCCAAAGAAAACTGATGTGGGTGCGACGGGCGGGTCTTATGTGACCTCGCTGATGTCACGTACGCGGATGACGCCTGGGCAGAATCGCGTGATGTCGCCCCACCCCCGACGCGCAGGGATGCTGTGGCAAAAGGTTTCCGGATCCAGCCTCACGCCTGGGGATAAATCTACGTGAAGGAATCTGTGGCTAGAATCGTCTCTACCTGATACATCATTACCGAAGGTAAGTAACTCGTACATCTGGGTGCCGATAAATCCTTGATCCACCACTTGCAGATAATTCAGAACGCGGCTGCCCGCCTTCTCTTTCTGCTGCCTAGATATGCTTCAGTATCTCCCTTGCTCCACAAATTGCACTGGCTTAAAGTTGACAAGCCAATTAAATTCAAGACCTTATGTTACATGTTTTGAGCCAGACACGGACTCGTCCCTTCATACATTCAAGGTCTGGTATCACCTTATGTGCCCACCTGATCGTTGATATCAGCCAAGCTCTCACTATTTACCACCCCTAAGTCTCATCGGGCCCGTATTAAGTGGCGATGTTACTCCTATATAGGCCCAAAACTCTCTTCCTATAGCTCTCAGGAACTGCCACTCGTTACTTACCTTCCGTAAGACCCTGCTCTTCAATTGCCCTGACTGAGTGCATGTTATCTGGCAGGTTGTTATCCTCTCTTCGGCATGTCAGTTCGCTGTCTGCTTTAGTGCCAGGAGACCCTTTCTCGGTAGCTGTGTGCTCTACAAGTTTCTTAACCCCTTCGCTGCTGGGCCTTTTACCCCCTGTGCTAAGCCTTTTTTTTGGCCATTTGGTGTAGTTCACGCTTAGGCCCCTCTAAATGTTTTACCACATAAGGTATCTTTGCCAAATTTGCGTCCTTTTCTTCCAACATCATGGGGATTCTAAAGGTACCCAGGGTTTGTGTATTCCCCTGGAGGGTAACCCAGAAATTAGCTAAAATACAGCTAAATTGTTTTTTGGGGGGGAAAATGTGAAAAAAGTGCTGCAAATGAAAGTGTCTGATTTTTTTCCCTGCAAATGGTATAAACAAAGTGTTTGTAGGGCTGAAATCACCATTTTCCCAGCTGTTAGGGACTGACAGACTTTTGTCAGAAAACCAAACATTTTTACTGTCAGGTTCCACCATCCAGAATCCTCGGGATTGTGCTGATGCTCAAAGGGGTCCACCTCTCAACTGCCCCAAGTCCGAAGAACAATATACTCGGACTGGTCAGGTAGTTAAGCGGGGGAAGGAAAGGATAGGGACCACAGGGAGGGAGATCTGTGGGGACACAATAGCATACAGTTAGCCCCTGCTGTCCCTTCACAACACGCCCATTATATAAGGCACATGGTAAAATCGCATGCTATGGTAAACCCCCTACCTGAAATAAAGAGAGTGAAGGACTGATACCCGAAGAGAGAAGAGGGTGATTGCAAACCTCTGGCATGAAACTAGTGGGAAGAGAGAACACACAATAAGCATATGACAGATGTGTACCCATTCCCCTACTGTGACCCACAGAGGTTTTTTCCCCCCATTATACCCAAAAGTACACGCAAATCTGTAAATAGTGCAATCATACAGCTTCCGGCACACCCTCCTAAGTCTCTCTCTCCTAGGGAAATAATATATAATGAACCAGAAGAACGTGAAGAAACAGCTAGCGTATGATCATCCTCTGTACGGTGCTCCAAACGTACTGAAATAAATGTTTTCATGATACATGTGAGAAGTTGGCCTGATATATGGTGTCACTAGTTCTAGTGTACTCCCTGTATCAGTCCAAACAACCCTTATGGTGATTGGTTGTAAAGTCAACCTTATAGACCAGCTATCCTAGTGGTAGCATGGACAAGAGCAGTCTTAGGCTAAACTCTGTATGGCATGTGAAGCCAGCTTTTATACCATTTGTAATCCCTTGAATACCAACTGAAAGGACACCACAACAGATGTATATAAAAATAGAATGTATTTATTCTAGTCAAAATACCCTCAGCACTCTTTATGAGATTCGAGGTAAGTACAACACATTCTTATTGAAGCATACATTAAGTCACACAGGTAAGTAATACAGTTAGGCCCTAGGGGCCACGCAAACCATATACTAAGTAAGTGGTATAAGAACCACTGTCACGAACACAGGATAGGCCTAGGCCTAGGGAATCTCTGGGGCTACACTATACTATCAAAGGTTAGGAAGTGGGAGGCCCAAGGGATTCAGGTGCAGAGTGGAAACACTCACGCGTAATGCGTAAAAGTCGATAGCAATAGTGGTTATTAGAAATTAGGAGTTTTAGGACACTTCTGGAGTAACTAGGAGTACAAGACTTGGAAACTAGACCCTAGGATAGTCAATACCCTTGTTAGAACTGGAGTACTCAAGTTACCTAGCCCACGGGCTGCGGGTGCATAGGTGTGAACTTGCGTCGGGTTTCGTCGTTGACTCCTATGGATGCCTGAAGGAAAGTTGCTGACAGGCAGTCAGTGAAGAGTGTCCGGTGGATCCCAAGGATGGGATCAAGAAGGAAGGTACCTGCAAGCAGAAGGGACAGAGTCTAGGTCACCAGCCAGGAGCCAGGAAGGAACCAGGCGATGTCGTGAAGATGCAGGTGAAGAGGTGAAGCTTGTCGCAGCAGCCACGGGTACCAGGAGGCGTCGAGGACGACCAGGACCAGGAGATGAGCTGTCCCACGAAGGCTCTTGCTGTCGGCGGCGTCAACAACCCAACAAGCCTTGGCAAGTGGAACCCACGCAGAATGGAGGACTTGCTTCTGGTGCAGTCCAGGAAGGTCTGGGGTGCTTCTCTTTCACAGAGGAGCGGGTGCCAGTCTGGAGGAGCCGGACCAGCAAGTTAGAATCAAAGGTTCGTCGTCGCAGAGGCTACTGGCCAACGGGCCAGCAACCGGACAACACTTCGAGCAACTCAGGTGCAGAAGGGCCCCACGCAGAACACGTGAAGTGTGGGGAGCTGATCTTCTATGAAGATGGTGCTCGGGATTGGGGCTTCTCAATTCCCCAAGCACAGCCTCGAGGAAGCCTCAGAAGTCGCGCTAGTCAGTTACTAGACACTTTTCCCAAGTCGCCGGTCCCATGTTCCTCGTCGCCTCCACGGGTCTCAGCTTTGCTGTCGATGTGGATCTGGTTCAGAGGTGTCTGGAAGTCACGGTGCTGGTCAGTCTCTGCAGTCGTCCCTCGTAGGATCAGTCGCAAAGCAAGCAGCGGCCGCTGGATGGTGCCTGGTTGCCCAGGGTGGTCACTCCTTGGCCCCAAGGGAGATTCTTCAGTCTTCTTCCTGAGGTTGAATATCGAAGGTCCAGAGTTTCTGTTCAAGTTGCAGATTCAGGATAATCTAATTCTGCAGGGCTCAGCTACCCACTGATATACTGGGCTAGTGGGCTGGGCTACCTGCAAGGTCCCTCCTATGGGTGGGACCAGGAAGGGGAGTGGTTACACCCCCTTTTCTTTGTCCAGTTTCGCGCCAGAGCTGGGGCTGGAGTGCCCCAGCGCCGGTTTGAACTGGACTATGCATGGGACACCTTGTGTGCCCCAGGCAGTGTCTAGTTTCTTGCATCCCTCCCGGCCCCAATACACTAAGGCCTGTCTGGGGTGGTGCTAGCACCTCCCAAGGCAGGAAACCTATTGTCCAAGCCTCCCTCGCTGGAAGGACTCCCAGCAGCAGGAGGTCAGACTTGTGTCTGTGGCAGCAGCATCCATTTTGTGATGCTGGGGCTCTGGTTAACTTTAACCGGGTAAGTAGGTTTCAACATGTCTTTTCCCTCTAGAAGGGAGGAATAATATCCTTATCGCCAGAAATGGTATGGGGGTATTATTCCAAAGTGTTAGACACCTTACACGACATGTTTTGATAAAGCCAAACCATAGTTACCATAACCATTTAAGATTATAAGGTACTTTAAGGGTATATGGTAGGCTATATCATAGAACAGCTATAAGGACATGGTTCCGAAAGCTGCAGACAGGCTCAGCTCATGCTAGAGCACCATCTCACATGTTACCAAGCACTCTGCCTCCAGGATCGTTAAGGCCTGCCATAGGAGTGGCTGATAGGTACACATGTGTCTATATATAAGGTAGGTATAGGAATACTACACCTAAGCAAGGGGTGATTACATGACCTTGCCCCAGCTGAGTGATCAGCCAGTTGTGTCATAATGGAAGGCCAGGCTAGGAGGGGCATAATACATGCTGCAGCCCCTGGTAGGCCTAGGGTACACCTATGCCCTGGGTACCTAGGGTACACTATACAGGAGCCAATAAGGTGATCCCTACCAATTGGGTTATGCACCTAAAGTACATAGTGTGAATTTAGAGAGAGAACAGCTGGGCTGTGGGTCTGATTAGCAGGCCCACAGCCACATCTAAGTCGAAAACCAGTGAAGCAAAAGCAAAAAGTGGGGGTGAACATAGAAAGCAGACCCTACTCTCCTACAATACAGATTACTGCATAATACTCCACAGAGTTCCTTAAGCCGCTGGTACAGTTTTTAGAGACTGGTGCACCATGGAGGAGGTAATTCCTGTGAGCCTTACAGATCTGAAAGAAACACGTTAGTTAGATTCCTCACCTTAGAATATCCCCAGGCGTCAGGCTTGATCCGGAAAGATTTTTGTAGCAATACCCCTTGCGCGTCGGTAGGCGTCGTCTGTGGCTTCGCGTCCGTCATCGGCGTCGTGTGCCGGAATGACGTCGTCGGAGTACTTGGACGCCGCCCTCGCGCGCTGACGTCAGTTCTTCTTTTTTCCACGCCAGTAAGCGCCGATCCGGGAAGAGCTTAACCCTAGTCAATTTTTGACTAACTTTTTTGTGACTTTTTTGGTCGACTGTTGGTGCCGGTAGGATGCCTGGTTTTAAAGCCTGTGACGCCTGTCATCGACTGATGTCTGTGACTGATCACCATCGCCGGTGCCTCTTCTGCCTCGGGGCCGACCACGACGCGGACTCATGCCCCGACTGTCAGGCCTTCACATCTAAGGCTAGGTGGGAGCGGTCCCGCAAGCTTCTCGAGCTTCGCCACTCAGCTCCGCACCGCTCGAGTTCCTGGTCCAGGAGGAGGTCCAAGGACCGGTCGCGGAGCCGCAGTCATCGACATCGCTCGTCAGGCTCTTTGGTTAAGTCAAAGCACTCCAAGAAGTCCAAGAGGTGACATCGCTCTTCGGACTCCCCTTGCCGGTCGCGCGACTCGGCCGAGGGTCAAGGTGGTTCCACCCCCACGGCTCCGCCGGAGCCGCAGGCGCCGCGTCCGTCCCCATACCCTCCGGTCCCTGGGACTGACATGATGCCGGCGGAGGTCAGTGCCTTCCTCACGGCCATGAGAGGCCTGGCTCCGCTGCCGGCGTGCCTTCAGGCCCCGCGGACTCGACTGGGCGACCTCGCTTGCCGGCGGCTCCGGCCCCGGCGCCGTCGACGGCTCCGGCCCCGACGTCGCAGGTCCCCGAGGGATCCAGGCCTGGATCTCTGTCGGTGCCGGTCGACCTCGTCACGCCTCCTCCGCCAACGCCGACCCCGGTTCCACCACCGGCGCCGTCCCCGGACGACGCCGTTCCCCTGTTTACCCCCATTCTGGACCCGACGCCGGCTCAGCGTCGACCGACGCCGATGCCCGCGCCGCTGGATGAGCACGTCATCTACCGTCCGGCTCCGTCCCTTCCTCCTGTGTATCAGGACTCGGATGACGGGGGTGGCTGGGAGGGATCTGAGGATCCTCTGGCCAGACAGGCCTATCTTTCTCAGGACTGGGCAGACGAACTGGGGAATGCCAGTGGTCTGGACACCTCCCCGGACGCTGGTCTCATCTCTCCTCCGACTGTGGCGTCGGAGGAAGGTGCAGCTTTTTCAGTGGTGCTGCGCAAGGCGGCCGAAGCCCTTGGGCTCGACTTGCCTGCTGTGGCCGTGAGGACTAACGTCCTCACTGAGGTGCTTCAACCGACAGCAAGCTCCACAGAGCCTCTGCTGCAGTTTAATGAGGCCCTTGTCCTCCAGGTCACTTGGTCCAAGCCCTCCACAGTACCTCCTGTGGATCGGAACGTAGCCCGGCGCCTCCGCCCTGCTCCGGGCGACCCCAGTTTCCTGTCCCAAAACCCCACCCCTGAGTGTCTGGTTATCCAGGCCTCTACGTCCCAATCCTCCTTCCCATCTGCTCCTCCGGACAGGGAATCCAAGAGGTTCGAACAGTTCGGGAAGAAACTGTTCTCGTCCCTGAGCCTGGAGCTGCGGTCTTTGAACACCGCTTGCATCTTGGACCGTTACTCCCACTCTCTGTGGGATGCGGTGGAGGACGTGCTGCCCCTGTGTCCGGAGGAGGCCCAGACACGTCTCTTCCAGGCACTTGCTAATGGGCGAGATGCAGCACGACATGCCATACGGTGTGGACTTGACACCACAGACTCGCTGGGTAGGGCGATTTCCACCATGGTGGCGCTTCGGCGTCACGCCTGGCTGAGGTCCACGTCATTTTCGGGGGATTTCCAGAGTTCCCTCATGGACATGTCCTTTGATGGCACTCGCCTTTTTGGTGAGAAGGCGGACAGTGCGCTGGCTCGGTTCAAGGACTCCCGGGCCACGGCCAAGTCCTTGGGTCTCTCGGCCCCGCGGCCACAAACTTCCGCCTTTCGTCCCTTTCGTGGCCAAGCAAGGGGCGCCTCCTCACGTCCGCCCAGCCACCGGCCGCAGAACCAACCTGCACGCAGACGCGGATGTGTATTCCGCCGAGGCGGTACTGGAGGTCAACGTGCCGGTCAGTCCACATCCACCCCGGCAGCATCCGCCTCAAAGCCCTCCTAGTCCGAGCTTTCAGGCCCATTCAACGCCAGTGGGCGGCAGAGTTCGCCATCACCTGCTCCACTGGCGCTCCATCACGTCGGACAGGTGGGTGCTGCAAATCGTCCGAAGGGGCTACTCCCTCCCCTTCGAGACGACCCCTCCAGTCATGCCACCGCTGAACCACTGTATGTCGGGGGATCATTTGCATCTTCTACGAGAGGAAGTTTCGGCCCTCTTGGCCAAAGAGGCAGTCGAGCGCGTTCCTGGGCTGGAAGTAGGTCGTGGTTGCTATTCCCACTACTTTCTGGTTCCCAAGAAGGGCAAAGGGGGCCTACGCCTGATCTTGGATCTCAGGAGCGTCAACGCCTTCCTCCGGAAGGACCGTTTCAAGATGCTCACCTTAGCTCAGGTTCTGGCTGCCCTAGACCCTGGAGACTGGATGGTAGCGTTGGACTTGCAGGACGCTTATGTCCACATCCCCGTCCTGCCGGCCCACCGGCATTACCTGCGGTTCACTGTGGGTCAGGAGCACTTTCAGTTCACCGTGCTCCCCTTCGGCCTCACCAGTGCCCCTCGGGTGTTCACGAAAGTGATGGCGGTGGTCGCAGCTCATCTGCGCAGATCAGGGGTCCCAGTCTTCCCCTATCTCGACGACTGGCTGTTGAAGGCGGGCTCACCCCAGCAAGTCGTCTCCCACCTCCAGACTACGGCCGACCTCTTGCACTCGCTGGGGTTCTCCATCAATGTGCCGAAGTCGCACCTGAGTCCCTCCCAAAAGCTCCTTTTCATTGGGGCGGTTCTCGATTCGGCGCAGTTCCGGGTCTATCCGCCGGAACAGCGGGTCCGGGACATTCAGGCCCTGATTTCCATCTTCCGGCCTCTGTCCTGGGTTTCGGTTAGGTTGGTGCTGCGGCTTCTGGGGCTGATGGCCTCCTGCATCCTGTTGGTACCTCACGCCAGGTGGCGGATGCGGGCTCTGCAGTGGGACCTGAAGTTTCAGTGGGCCCAGCATCGAGGCAACCTGTCCGACCACGTCTTGATCTCGGAGGGCACTGCGAACCAGCTGCAGAGGTGGCTCACGAATCACGATTGGGTCAGTGGCAGATCCCTCTCCCTACCCCAACCAGAGCATGTCGTAGTGACGGATGCGTCCCTCCTGGGATGGGGGGGCCACATGGGAGAAGCGGAGATCAGAGAACTCTGGTCTCCGGCAGAGACTCGGCTCCATATCAACCTCTTGGAGCTGAGGGCGATCCGACTTGCACTAAAAGCCTTCCTTCCCTCTGTCCGGGGAAGTGTCGTGCAGGTGTTCACGGACAACACCACCGCCATGTGGTATTGCAACAAACAGGGCGGGTTGGGGTCCTGGACCCTTTGTCAGGAGGCTCTGCGCCTCTGGACATGGCTGGAACATCAGGGCATCACCCTGGTGGTTCAACATCTGGCGGGCTCTCTGAACGCCAGAGCAGACGAACTCAGCCGCCGGTGCATGATGGATCACGAATGGCGCCTGAACTCGGACGTGGCGCAAGGTCTCTTTCTGCAGTGGGGAGAGCCTTGGTTAGATCTATTCGCCACCGAAGAAAACGCGCAATGGCAGCAGTTCTGCGCATTGGAATTTCCAAGGCGACACTCGCTCGGAGATGCTTTTCGTCACGAGTGGAGTTGCGGTCTGTTGTACACCTTTCCGCCTATACCACTTCTGCCCAGAGTGCTGAAGAAGATCAGGCGCGACCGGGCCCAAGTCATCTTGGTGGCTCCGGATTGGGCATGAAGGTACTGGTATCCCGAGCTACTCAGTATGTCCATCGATCCCCCGATACGTCTGCCTCTTCAGGAGGACCTTCTGTCGCAGCAGCAGGGGACGGTCCTACACCCGAACCTGTCCAGCCTCCACCTCCATGCGTGGAGATTGAGCGTCGACAGTTGATGCCATTTGACTTGCCTCCTGAACTCTGTGATGTCATTCTGGCAGCCAGGCGTCCCTCCACAAAGACGGTATACGCCTGCCGGTGGAACAAATTTGTGGCATGGTGCATAGCAAAGGCTGTGGATCCCCTTTCCGCCCCTCTTTCTGAGGTTCTACTCTTTCTTCTTTCTTTGGCCCAGCAGGGCTCTGCTCTGGGCACCTTGAAGGGTTATCTTGCTGCAATCTCTGCATTCTTAAGGCTTCCTGATCAGCCTTCTCTTTTCAAGTCCACTGTTGTCTCCCGTTTTCTGAAGGGCATTACTAATATGTTCCCTCCTGTCCCCTTCGTAATGCCTCAGTGGGACTTGAACCTTGTTCTCACTTTTCTGATGTGCGCTCCTTTTGAGCCCCTTCACAACTGTCCACTTCATCTACTGACTCTGAAAACTGCTTTCCTGGTGGCTATCACCTCCGCTAGGCGGTAGAGTGAGCTCCAGGCTCTGTCAGCTAAGCCTCCCTTCCTTTCGCTTCATCCGGATAAGGTTGTCCTCCGGACACGTCCTTCTTTCCTTCCTAAAGTCGTGACTCCCTTGCACATCGGGCAATCTGTCACGTTGCCCACCTTCTTTCCGCATCCTTCAAAAGATGAAGAGAGGCTCCACCGTCTGGACCCAAAACGTGCGCTGTCCTTTTATTTAGACCGCACAAAACAGTTCCGGGTGGACGACCAAATTTTTGTTGGATTTGTAGGTGCTAAGAAGGGTAAAGCTGTGCACAAGCGGACCATCTCGCGATGGGTCGTGTTGTGTATTAAGATCTGTTATTCCTTGGCGAAAAAGGTCCCTCCTGTTGGGCTGCGAGCCCATTCCACTCGGGCCACAGCGGCGACAACTGCCCTGGGACGGGGAGTCCCCTTGCAGGACATCTGTCAGGCGGCAACGTGGGCTTCACTGCACACGTTTGCCAAGCACTATTGCCTGGACAGCCAAGTCCGGAGAGATGGCCACTTTGGCCGTTCTGTTCTCCAGGACTTTCTGGTGTGATCTTGGTTCGCAGACCCACCACCGGGGTTGGTATTGCTGGGGTATCTATTCTAAGGTGAGGAATCTAACTAACGTGTTTCTTTCAGATGAACAAGTTACTTACCTTCGGTAACGATGTATCTGTAAGAAACATTAGTTAGTTAGATTCCTCACCGACCCACCCAGCCTCCCCGTTCTGCGAACCGTCATCTAGGGTTAAGGTTCTCCCTTTCAGGGCCCTATATTTTTTGGCACCAATTGTCGGTCTCTTGCATGGCTCAGCGTCCCTGGTGCGGAAAGCTATGTATAAGAACTGACGTCAGCGCGCGAGGGCGGCGTCTTAGTACTCCGACGTCATTCCGGCGCACGACGCCGACGACGGACGCGGAGCCGCAGACGACGCCTACCGACGCGCAAGGGGTATTGCTACAAAAATCTTTCCGGATCCAGCCTGACGCCTGGGGATATTCTAAGGTGAGGAATCTAACTAACTAATGTTTCTTACAGATACATTGTTACCGAAGGTAAGTAACTTGTTCTTCGTGACCAAAGACAGTCATACCTTGGGGAGTGCAAAGTTTGCAATAAACCACCCCCAGAGATATTGGCTTGGTTTCTGGAAACAGGCCAAAAGGTTCAAAGCACAGCGGGTCTCTTTGTGATATCAAGCACCAGTATGAAATACCACAAAGATCCCACTAGAGTCTCCTCTGCAATGAGACTAACAACTTATGCTGTCTCCTCCAACAGAGGAGCGCAAGGAGAGAAGTAGCTATTTCCCATCGATCTCTCGTTCCTCTGCAAGAGACGCAGAAGTGCAGTCTCGCCAACAGAGGAACGAACAACAGGCGCTTTGGGTGCAGGAACACAGGACCCCAAAGCGTAGAATCACTGAAGGGCACGAGCGTGCTCCTCTGCAAGAGACGCTGAAAGGCAGTCTTGCCAACAGAGGAGCGTGCGGGGCGCCAGCGTCACCAAAGTCTACAAACACGGATTTCCTTGCACTCATGGTACTCCAAAGACTCGATGAGTCTTCACACCACCGGCTCTCTGGAAGCTGGAGCATCAAACGGACGGCCGTCCGGGACGAAAATAATCGGCAGCGTTGGGTCTGTAGCTTGCGCATATATCCGGTTCTCTCCGCGTAGCGTAGCGTAGCGTCACGTGAACGTGACACCGCTACACCTGCTGGGTAATGTAGTTCAGGAGGCCCAAAATGCTTCCTGGTTGCCCCTCGCGATGCAGTCAGTGTTTACCGGGGCTGGGGCCTGACATTTACACAGTTTTGGAATTTTGCTGGGATGAAGCCTATTTTTGCTATTTTTTTGTGCTTTCAATCTTCTTCCTGATAATGGTAGAAATGGGTATGAAAGCAATAATGGATCCTGGAAAGCTATACATTTTAGAAACGTAGACAAAATTCTGAATTCACCAAGGGGTCATTTGTGTAGATCCTTCAAGGTTTCTTTATAGAAACTAACAGTTAAATATAGGAACAATTGAAAATTAGTTGAAAAAAACAGCCATTTGTGCCAACGTTTTCACCTTTAGCTTCTTCTAATTGTGACAGCTGTTTGAAAGTCATATACCGTTACATCCGCTGGACCTTTCTGGTTCTGGGGATATATAGGACTTGTAGGTTCACCAATAACCAGACGAATCCAGAGCCAATAACTGAGCAGCGTCTTGCAATGGTTTTTTATTATGTACCGGATATATAGCAATTAATTTGGGAAAATATATACATGGAAAAATGGTATGAAAGACACCTATGTATTTCTGAAATTGGAACAAAATATAGAGTTTAGAAACAATAGATATTTGCACATTTCCGAAATTGTGAGTACCCATACTAGCATGAGAATAATAGGTCATTTTTAAAAATGACTTCTTTTTTACACATTGTCTTTCATTTGGAAGGCAGAAATGCATCGAAAGTCAATAGGTAATAACAGTTGCTCTACAATTCTGTGTTACCCTAAGTCTCCCGATACAAATGGTACCTCATTTGTGTGGGTAGGCCTAGTGCCCCCGACAGGAAATGGTCCAAAAGCAACATGGACCCACTTTATTTTTATAGTGAAAACTGACCCTTTTTTTGCAAAGCGCCTAGCTGTAGATTTTGAACCCTAGTGATGGAGCAAGGTGTCGAGGAAAACTGACTTTCTCGGAAGCAATCCACTCATTTAACTCCGTAACAAGTTGTTAATAAAGTTTGGTGAAAACTAATACACATTACATGAACATTGTGGGTTAGTGAAGCTTGCATATGCATGAATTAACGCAAATAACACTGAAGTAAGACTAACACCTCTTTAAACGGGAAAAATTGTTTTGCATGTGCGTCAACTATATCTACGTAGGATGACGATGTAACGCTTGGAGGGAAAATCTTGCGCATGATCAGAAGCTTCTAAAATGAAGTCTTGAAGACTCGCGTGCATGGCACCTGCTTATCTGAAATAAAAGCAAGCTATTTACTAATGCTAATGAGGGGAAAAATATTAATAAATAAAATGGGATAGAGTAGAGGTGGGTGGTATACAGTGCAAACACTTTATATGAGAAATTAAAATTTGTCAATTGACTTTTATCATTAGTGCATATTTGGGCCTTTCTCGCATAACTGAACTGAACAGAGTGATGTAATGTCCGCGCATGTCATTTGGAAGGGATCCATGAAACGATGACAGTGGGTTTGAATGGGAGCCAAGAACAAGGGAACATTCATGGGAACAGGATGGCGCAGAGTTCAACTGTGAAGAGTTGTATTCATAATAAAGTTTAAAATGTTGCCGAATAGATACAATTAGTACATGGGTATAAGATTTATGAATAGAAAGTAAGGGGATGGGATTGCCAACAATAACTGAATTTATTTTTTTTACATGTAAGCATGGTATGATGAAGATCCCCCCTTGCCTGACCAATCAAATCTCCTATTTACCCGATATTTAAACTATAGGGGGTGGGACATGGAGAAACTAATGTATAATTAAGATAGTTTTAGCTAGTTAGTTAGCTGATGCTAGACGATGATGCTGGGAGATGCTGGAGTTTCTGGTGGAGAGCTGGAGAGACTAAAGGAGCGCAGAGCAGGGTAGAGGGAGCTGATTCCAGAACCTGAAGCAGAATTTTCTATCCTGATTGGGTTATATCTGAAGATTGCGGAAGAAACTTGAGGAGGAAGAGAATGTCAGAGAGGGGTGCGGCACAACCGTCGGTATTCTATAGAGGTCAACTACCCTGTCCTGATTCCTGTCCTGAAACCTTTGTCCTCAATTTATCTCAGGGGACCCATACCAGCCCTTTGGCCAGGTAGTTGGTCTTCCACACAATCCTTGGTAATTATATTTTCTGTTATTTTACTAATGTTCTTATCTTGTCTTTCTGTCCTCTCTCTCATTGAGGATTGATTAATGCATGAGTCCGAGGCAAATACATTGTGTTTTTATTAATTGAATTTTCTCTCCTATGAATGTTGGTGCCTGCACTGTATTGAGATTGTTCACATGCACCTGAAATTTTAGATAAAGATATAAAAACTTTCCTGAGTTTGTGGTTATTTACTTCGAAAGTATATGATAAGATAGATGTATGTTATTTGTCACCTTCAACTAGTTCAACCAATGGTTTCGACCAGAGGAAAGAACTTTTTTATCTGTGAAGGGTTATTTAGAGATGAACAAAGATATTAATTAAACTAATCCAAACAGTTGGCGGCAATTATAAACTTGACCCCAGCGGTTTATGCACTGTGAGTTTATGGGCCCAGGTGAGTATATGATAGTGGAGTATCTATTAGCAAACCGCTGGATCAGTTTTCTGGTAGCAGAGGTATGGTTATTGACTAGTTTGGTGATAAAACAAGACACTAACTTTTAATGTTGAACATAAATCAATAATCGATATTTATGTCATCTAGAAGCACAGATAAAGAGGCTACCTAGGAATCCCGGGTGTGGAATTTGAATAGCGCGTGGTGAAACAAGCCACACTACAGAAGGTTACTTGTCTGTTGTCATAATACTGAGAAGCTACGCAGGGCAGGCAGTGTTATATTAGGCACTATATAGTGTAAAAGTAGAGTGCGAGTGATAGCAGAGGGTTCGCTGGTGAAACTTTGGTCGCATTTCCCAAAAGGGGTATCAGTGAAGTAGTAACAGGTTCTCTCGAGCTTGAATGAAGGGTAAACAGGGGTTTTACTCAGAGCGAAGAATAGTTGGAAATCTATCCTTTGTTAGTGGAACAGACAGAATAGCGCTGTTTTTATGTTGTTACTAACAGATTTTAATAAGAAAAGTTAAAAAAAAATAGGTTATCGTACTACCTTGTGAAGGGAGGGTCAGTTGCAGGAGTTATACTGATGTCACAAAGAGCCGTGCTGGGATTGGTTGAAACAGCGGGTGTGAGAAGGAAGCAGATTGTAAAGGGAGGGTCAGTAGTGAGAAACAATACTGACGTCACAAAAGGCCGTGCTGGCATTGGTCAGACAACAAGCGCAAGTCTGAGTACTGATTGGTTGATAGATAGAAGCCACGCTACGATTGGTTGAAAAGGAATTGTATGTTGAGTCGTGATTTGACTGCTGGTGTGAGTCGTGCTGACATAGGACAGGACGTAGGTAATAGAGTTCGAAGATATACAGAAGACTCTTTTCTATATTGTTCGTCTAAAATGTTTGGAGAAAGAAAGAAAATTATGTTAATAAAGAAAGAGATGGCATTCCTATTCCGCCAACTAAAACGCCTGCTTTGTTTATGATGATGGAAAGAGGATATCATACTTGTGTATGGTTGGAGGATTGGGTGGAGTACACAAAAGGTGATGGTGTTTTAGCATTTGCAGATCATGGTACCTTTAATGTAAGGATACTTCAGAATTGAAGAAATCAAATGAATGTATTAGAACCAAATCCTAGATTGACACAGAATGAAGCTTTAGAAGAATGGGAGATTGAGGCATTTGAATGAGAGAAATTCAGAAGTGGTCGGAGATTTAGTGGGTTTTTGCCTAAATATCCGTATGAATCACGTGGAGATGAAATGAAGCGTTTGAGAAGAGCTGCAGAAACAGAGGGTTTATATCAAGTGTTAATGGCTGAAGAGCAGTCAGGAAGCAAGTCTAATGAAAAACGAAACACATGAATACGACAGGATATGGTGAATCAGATGATGAACTTTTGGAGGCTATTTTAATTAAAAATCCTCCACCATACCAAGAACAACCTAGTAGGGTCACCCCAAGTGCACCAGTGAAAGGAACGCCCTTAATTCCATATTTGTACATGATACATCAGTTAATAGGGTGTTGCAAGATAATGAGAGAGAAGCCTTAAATAAAACTAGGGAAGAAATAGTTCAGAAAATAAGTCAATTGAATTTAAATGCTGAAGCTTTGACAGTACCAGTCACAATTGGTCCTGTAATACCATTATATGGAGATAAAAAATGTTGCCCAAAACCTCAAGCTGTGACAATTCCTTTGAGTAATTCTAGAAAGGAAGTAGTGATATCTGATGATCAGGCCAGTGAGAGTGATTCAGTCATTTCATTAATGGATCTCCCAGTAATTGAACCCTTAGCCGAAACTCCAAAGAGCGTTTCACCCGAATATTTCAAAGAAAAGGGGTCTACGGTCCCTACATGAACAGGAGGTTCAACAATGGTTACTCCCGAGGATTTAGAGAGATGGGCACAGGGAACAGAAAAACGAAACTCACAACCAAAGGGCCTAGATATTAGCAGGTTGAAAGTGGATTTGGAAGGAATGATAGCTGGTATTGTGAGCACAGAAAGATTGAGCATCTACAATGATGAGGAATTGTTGTTCTTATGCAAGAGCATCACCAGAAGAGCAAAGATCTTTCATGGGAAATTAACAGAGGTTGCCTCAGAGATTGGAATAGGTATAGAGAGATCAAAATTGTTGCAAAAACCATATTGAGTGGAGTTTACTGAAAGGGATTTAGAAAAAATAAATACTTCCGGTAAAAGTCTACAGCTAGGAGTTGATGAACATTTTGAGATAGTGGGGAGACATTGACAAATGGAGGACCAGGCGGACAAGAAAGAAAGAGGAAGCACAAGCGAGAGAAGCGTTGTCTGCATTTCCAGTGAGGGAGTCAGAAAAGATTGAGAGAATATGTCCAATGAGAGAATTTCCTGGTCGTGGATATGTTCCACAAAAAGACGCACTTATGGTAGTCAAGGATATCATTGAAACTCAGACGATCTTACACAACAGCAAATTCTTAATGGAATGCCTTAAGACTGTACTGGAGGAAAATTACTTCGAGTTTGATGGAGACATCTACCATCAAATCAAAGGAGTTAGCATGGGGGCATCATGCGCCCCAAGTGTGGCCTGTCTTTATATGGGACACTTTGAAAAAAAGAACATCTATAACGAAGTGGCCCCATATTACGAGAATATCCGTTATTGGGCACGGTTCATCGATGATATCTTTTTCGTTTGGCAGGGCGACAGGGATAAACTCGATGAATTCGTATCATGGATCAACTTAGCAGACCCCAACTTGAGGTTCACCGCCCAGACCAGCAACCAAAGCTTGGAATTCTTGGATGTTATAGTGGAACATGAGAATGCTCAATTGAAAGTATCGCTCTTCACCAAACCCACATCGAGAAACACCCTCCTTCATTTTGACAGTTTCCATCCATCCAGTCAGAAGAATAGCATCTCATTCGGGCAATTTCTACGACTCCGTAGAAATTGCACCTCCATTCAAGACTATCTGCACCATTCAGAACCAATGAAACAAAAATGTATCCAAAGGGGTTATCCCAAAAGGTTGGTACGCGATGCTTTCAAAAGGGGTCGCTATTACAATCGGGACTCGTTATTTGTCCCCAAAGAGAAAAAAGACACAGAACAACTGGTTTGTATAACAAAACACTCCTCGATTAACAACAAAATTCGACACATTGTGAATTCTCAGTGGCACCTGTTAAACCTTGACTCGGGTGCACGTAAGATCCCCAAACCATTGTTTGCCTTCAGACGCAACAAAAACCTGAGGAATCTGCTAGTCAAGGCCAAATTCACTAATTCTAAGACAACATTTGTACAGAAATCCATTACTGATAACCAACCAATTCGTGGCCACCACAAATGTGGAACATGCCACGCATGCGCCAATGCCATTGTAAGCGAAAAAATCAATTTTCGCAATCGTTCAGTGGAACTAGGGGAAATGACCAACTGTCGCACTTTGAACTGTATCTATGCTATTCTATGTCCGTGCGAACTGCCCTATGTCGGAGAAACCGCGAGGGAATGCAGGGTACGGATTGGAGAACACAAATCGAACATAAGACGCAACAATCTCTTAGCTCCACTAGTATCTCATTGGAAAGAGGCGAATCACAAGGAAGGTGACCTACGCTACACCATACTGGAAAAAATGCACAGCCATAAGGGCTCTAACATCACTAACATCCGTAAAAAACGCGAGGTTTTTTGGATATTTCTTTTAGATGCACAAAAAAATGGCCTAAACGAGTATTTACCATGGGAGAATGCGATTTTATAACCTTGATGAGGCAATTTTCCTGTTTGATTTTGATACTGATGGCCTGTATCTAACCATCGTCTATGGCCCTATATTTCTGATCCATTGTGGCCTAAACCTTGGACATATCCCTGTATTTCTGATCCATTGTGGCCTTAATACTGGGCATATCTATAACCTCTTTAGTTAACTTCCACCTAAAGAACACTTAGCTTATTCATTAGCATTCCATTTTCATAGCTGACCGGACTGGTGTTAACTACTTATGCTTATTAATTAGCGAGATCCTCCACCTAGCTCGCTCATCATTCTAGCTGAACCCTTAGTGTGACGGTCCTTCTTTTCATATCGGTTTACTGCTTTATGCCTAACTTTGCGTTTTGTTGTTAACCTTATTTTTGTTCCACCTGGACCGTAGCGACCTTCTCTTCTTTTATGATCGCGTGCACATCTAGCACTTCAGAGATTATACGTCCCTTGATTGCCTGCTTATTAGTGAACCGTCTTATGTCGTTTACGAACTTACCGTTTTACTTTCCATCTCGGCCAACTCGGATCGCCAGTTGGCTTCATTACGATTAAGCTCCGATCACGTGCCTTCTGATGTCATGGCTCGAGTGTCTTCTCAGTGGTTGACCTTTTATTTAAAAGACCCATCTACTCACCCGCTTTTTGCGCGGTTTCATGCAGCGGTAACTTTTCACTTGGAAGGACGTTATCCTTACGACGTATTGCCATCACGCATCACGAACGTATATACAAGGTAAAGACTAGATACAAGATTATCCTTTTGTTTTGAGTACCTTGTGCGGGATTTCACACGCTCAAATTAGAATGTGTTTTAATTTTAGAAAAACCTGTGTTTTTTGGGCTATTTCCCTTTCAGCCATGTTATTCTACATCTTAATTTTTGATGTTTTTCATTCAGCCCAAAAACATCGACACGCTTAAACTATGACTTTCGCATCAGTGTGTGACTCGAGATACATTGTTTCCATGCACCCTGGTATACAGTAACGTGACCAGTTGGCCGTCGACCATTGGAGAATAAAGCTACAGGTTCGAGTGAATTAACCGATATTTGATTTAAAGCCGTTGGCAACTAGCAAGTATCACGGGTATTTGAGTAGCATAAGTACTATTACTTTATTCATCTTGCTTCTTTTATTATCATTATTTCAAATGAGATGGGACTTTGAAGCTTTATATTAGGCAGTCAAGATCGTCCTTAAACTTAAATGTTTTGAAGATTCGAAAGCTTTCAGCTCTTTCACGATGCTTCTCTTGAGAAACCAAGTATCCAGATGCAATTCATTAATGCACCTTTACTAGGATATCTTGTGGTACAAGGAATTTCATTACCCAATTTAAAACTTTTAAGCGGTCACGAACATTATATATGAGCTACTGGTCCTCGTACCATTTATGAAAATTATAACCAAGGACTGTCCCAACTTAAACATTTACACTGATTTTTCTTTTAGTCTGAAATCCTTAAAAGAATCGACGTGCTTTCAAACACAGAACAGTTGCCATTCTCAATTTGCGACCACCGATTTTGGAGCTTCTCTATAACATCTGTTGCCGCACAACTTGTCAGGCAAGTAGTTATCGTCTACCTTCAACATATTAATCATGTCTAACTTTCTCTGCAGTCATCTATACATATGTGTTTCTTTCTATCTATATCGTCCTATTTAGGACGCAGACAGTCGGGACTCATTCAGTATCGATCCTATGATTCCTTTACAATCATTTTGATGTACGTTAGGATTTAACTCAGGTGAGTGTTTTATATATTCCATCGTAGACCCACCCTTTTTCCCATTTTTTGGTTTCTGTTTTTGTCTTTATGTATTTTCTACAGTTATGGCATGGCCCCCAGGAGGGTCATTACTATTTGATTCAAGTTCCTTTATAGCCAATTCATTCAGCAAGAAGTGGCATGTTATGTGCAGGTGCTTTTAATTAACCTTTTTTGATAAATTATGTTGTATATTCTAAAAACAAATATTCTGACCCATTATATGGAAACCCAATTTGAGTGCCTTTATGCTACACCATTTGTTCTATAATCGAGTAACTAATAAATATCATCTGTACATAAATTCCTCAAAACCTCAAATTGATGTATGGACTAGAATACTGTAAAATTATTGAATAAACTTCCAATGAGATAGTGATTCTTTATATATTTTCACAGGCCCCTCGGACAACAGAAACGCATAAAACCCACGCCCTGAAGAAGGTGGCACCCTTAGTGTTGGGTTATTGCACCGAAACGCGCGTCGGCGTGTCTTTTTTTGTAGTGTTTGGTTGTTTCCATCAACTCCAACAGTACATATTAATGTTTTGAGGAGAGTTCCCCTTTATGTGTATTTTTTAATGTGGTGAAAATGTATGTGTAGTGTATTGATTGGATGTACAAGATTGAATGCTTTGTTTGGTGAGTATGAATGTGACTTAATTGTTTATATATCTCTTTTACCTCTCTGATGGGGCCGTCCTTGGTTTTTGTATATATATTTTCAAAAATGTATCCAAGTTATATTTTGAGTATCTGTTTTTTGCATTTATACCAATAGAATTATCAAATAAAAAGTATAATCCTTAATTAATTTTTTTTTTTTTCTTGTGTGCTCTTTTTCAAATGGTATAGCCGAAGGCAACTCTTTGGGTTATATATCAGCGAGATCTAGTCGATCCACTACTATTTAGATAGGTAGAGCAAATCTTTTGTTCTTGTTATTGGTCTTATCCCCCATTGCTCTCCCTACATCAATTTCGGGGTACCCCCTTTTCTTAGTAGATGTTCCTTGGAGTAGACAGGATATTTTGTCATTATCGAATGATTTCCCTAGGTTGAGAGAAAAACCAGTTGAATGGTACAAACAGGTGGAAAAATTTGTGAAAGTTTCAAAGGTGTTGTTGAAGGATTTGGATGATTTGTTTGATATTGTGGTACCTGCTGATTTATGGACAGTGTGTAAAATCACAGTTGATTGGCCGAGTGAAGAGTAGGGGTGGGTGGAATTTGCGAAATCCACTTTCGCAAATTATCGCGAAAATGTTAAAAATGATCGCAAACACGCGGAAATATCGCGAAGATGCGGAAGTTTTTTTCCCGCATGTTCGCGAGATTTTCTGCATGGTTGCGGCTCGCCAACTTACCCATGCGGTTGCTCGCGGGCGCGGCCATCTTGTTTTCAGTTGTCTCGCGGTGCATGATCGCGAGAAGAAAGACGTGATCGCGCGACGCATGACGTCACTGCGGGCGCGAACTGTCGCGAGACAGCGCAAATGGCTAAAAACAATACAACATCTCATGGAGAACGCGACCGGATCAAGAAAACTTGTCGGCGAACACAGGGATTCAGGTAAGGCGATCGTGCGCGCGCGAGAATGTATTATTTTACAGCGCGAGCAAGAACCAAATTATCACAAAGCTGCGTAATGCGGAAATTTTGACATTTTCGCGCTTACCGCGGAACGCGAAAATGTCAAATTGTCGCAATTTCCGCGAACGGAACAAAATTTTAGCCCAGGCCTAGTGAAGAGTATGCAAGAGATTCCAAAACAGGGGTGCCATCAGAAGAGGTGATGAAGAAATATCAACAGGTGATTACTTTCCTGAAAGGGAAAAGCCCTCCTAAAGAAACGGATTGGGTAAAAATAGACAGAACAACTCAAGAGCCAAAAGAGTCTGTGCACGCGTATTATGAGAGATTATTACAGGTGTTTAAGCAGTATAGTGGATTTGAAAACATTGGTGATAAGGATATGAGACATTTTGTATATCGGTTTGTGTATGGTCTGAAACCAGAGATTAGTCAAATGATTCAATAGCACATATTGTGCTGGCAGAGTAAGACAATAGACAAAATATTGAAATTTGCAAAGTATTGTAGCGATGACATTGATGCAAAACATAGAAAGCCAAAAGAGAAAATGTAGGTACAAGTGAAATTGGCAGAGCAGCAGGAAACAAATGTAATTTCCCAAACTGATAATCAGACATAAGGGCAGAGTCAGAGTGAACAAGTGACGAATGGTGATAAAGGAAGAGGACAAATGAGTAGAGAGGAAGCAAAGAAGAAGTTTCCTTGTTATACGTGTGGAAAGCACGGACATTAGAAGAACGAGTGTAAAAACGTCCAGAGTAATAATGGGGCAAATCAAGATTTAAATCCACAGATGCAGAATGAAGTAGTTGTGAACCAGCAACAGCATGCAGCAGGTAGTTACTCCACAGTATCAGGTGCCACAAGCTCCTATGCCAAACCATGTGAACATTAAAAAATACAGTGCGAACACCGGATTTCACGGAGAAAGTGGTAATAATACCGCTATGATCTCACAATATTTTTTGCAGAGCGATGAAAATGACTCGGACTTTCGCAGTGACGGTGCCTGTGGGGGGAGGAAGAGTAGTGCGTGCTTAGTGCATCCTTGCTGGTAGACCAGACAGGTCCATTTATAGATGGGATAGTAGAAGGCAGTGATATCACTTTTCTATTGGACACTGGTGCTACCCAATCTACTGTGAGAGCAGCAGACGTCCCAAACCTAACCCTCTCGGGAGAAACTATCCAAGTTGTAGGAGTCTCAAACAAACCGATTAGAACACCAGTTACAAAACCGATGGAAGTACATATTGGAAATTTTAAAGACATGCATTGGTTTGTAGTATGTGATTCAAGCCCAGTGAACTTGCTAGGAATAGACCTATTGTGCAAGATGAACACAATTTATTGTACTCCTGATCGTGTTGCCTTTCAAACACCTGATGAGGACATGGCCTATAAAATGCTGCTAGCTAAGCAAGGTACAGAAGTGGATGAGATGTTTTCATTACTGCCAAAGTGAATTGCCTGAAGAATGGAAAACCACAGTGAATCCAGAGGTGTGGGATTTGTCGGGAAAAGATATAGGGCTAATGGCAAATGTAGATCCAGTGAAAATAGTGATGAAAGAAGGTGAAGTTTATCCAAACTTACGACAGTATAAAATGTGTCCGGAAGTAAAAGCAGGAGTTGTTCCATTAATTGACCAAATGATTGCGCAAGGAATTCTGAAACAAATAATGGGTAGTCCTTGTAATTCGCCAATTATGGGACTCAAAAAGCCTAGTGGCAAGTACAGGATAGTACAGGATTTGCGTAAAATTAATAAAATCGTAGTGCCTTGTTGTCCAGTGGTGCCAAATCCAGCAGTGATACTTTATCAAATACCCTGGAATACAAGTTGGTATACCGTAATTGGGTGTAAAGGAATGGAAAAGAATGCCTGACACAAATCAGACAGCCAGTACCTTTTTCGCCTTCCAGTTTGGAGATCGTGTTTCGACATGGTGCCGAATTCCTCAAGGGTATACAGAGTCCCTTGATTTTCAACCAAATTCTGAAAAGTGTCTAGAATCACTAGTTATGCCCAGGAAATAAGTCTTGGTTCAGTACATTGATGACCTATTGGTGGCATCAAAGACACAAGAGGATTGTGTCACTGACACAATTGCATTACTGAACCATTTGGCTGAAGGAGGACACAAGGTGTCGCCAAAGAAATTGCAATTTTGTCAATGAGATGTTAAATTTTTCAGGGCATAAAATAGAAAGAGGAGTTAGAAAAGTCACCCCAGAAAGAATAAAAATAATGAGACAAATGCAACTATCTCAGGCCCAGAAAAGATGCAAATGTTTCTAAGAGTGGTTGGGTATTGTAGACAGTGGATAAATGGATTTTCCCTGCTTGCAAAACCATTGATACAATTGACTCGGAAAAGAGCAAAGGATCTAATCGATTGGAATGATGAATGTTTGGAAGCATTTGTGAAATTGCAAAATTGTCTGTGTGAGGTGCCTGCTTTGGAATGCCTGATTATTCAAAAGAATTTGCACTGTTTCGTTGTGGGAGAGAATGGATTAAGCCGACGTCCAGTGGCATATTTCACTGCCACTTTGGATCCAGTGGCTTCAGCCTTACCTGGCTTTTTAAAGGCAGTAGCTGCTACATATATGAGTCTGGAGCAAAGTGAATCAATTGTGATGGGACATCCTGTTGAGGTGTATGTGCCACACTCAGTTGAGATTCTTTTAACAAGAACTCGAACACAGGACCTCACTCCTAGTCAGATGACTAAGTATGAAAGAGTGAATTTGGGAGCAGAAAATGTGACAGTGATAAGGTGTACAATGATGAATCCTGCCACATTATTGCCAGATCCTTGTTGTGAAGAAGTGAAAGAGGAAGTTGATCATGATTGTTTGGATGTGACTGAAATGTGTACCAAGCCCCGCCCAGGCTTACAAGAAGTACCCTTGACGGTCATGTTTGAGAACATAAGGAGGGCTAGGTGCTGCATATGCTGTATGTAAAATATCAGGAGTCATTGAAGCATCCTGTTTACCAGGAGTCAAGTCTGCACAAGTAGCCGAATTGGTGGCCTTAAAGAAGGCATGCAAAATTGAGAAGAATTGGAGAGTACCCATATTCACGGACAGTCAATATGGTTTTTGGGTTGTGCACGACTTTGGCCAGCTCTGGATGCAGAGGGGATTTCTGACTTCTTCAGGATCTCCCATTGGAAATAGCAAAAATATAAAGGAGGTGTTGGAAGCATTACAATTGCCAAAAGAAGTAGCATTGGTCAAGTGTGCTGCACATCAGTCAGGAAATGACTATGTGACGGCAGGTAATCGATATGCTGACCAGATTGCGCAATATTGTGCAATAAATACAATGTCAATCAACAAGAAAATGGAAAGAAATGAAACCAGCTACCAACTTATGTTTTTCTTAGCTCTAGAAACATGGGATGAGGTCAGACAGTTGCAGGATGAATTTGAGGAGAAGGAAAAGGAAATCTGGATAAAGTCACGTTGTACAAAGAGGACAGAAGATGAAGTGTGGGTGTACTCAGACGGCAGACCAGTCATGCCAGATTTTCTGCTCTCTCAAATGGCGAGGGTACATCATGGAACAACACACATTGGTAGGGACGCAATGATAGGACTATTCAGACAAAATTTTATAACCCAAAGTTTAGGGTAGTTGGAGAGCCTTTGCCATCGATGCTTAATCTGTCAGCAGCAAAATCCAGGTAGGAAGACAGTGGTTAGTTGGGGAAAAATTTGAAAGGCAGAAGGACCATTCACCACGCTGCAGTTAGACTTCATTGAGTTGCCTCCGTGCAACGGATTAAAGTATGTCCTTGTCATAGTGTGCTTATTCTCGTGTTGGGTGGAGGCATACCCCACTAGAAGAAAGGACAGTCTCACAGTTGCTAAATTACTGTTGAGAGGGTTGATACCTCGGTTCAGTTTTCCAGTCACTTTGGAATCAGATAGAGGACCTCATTTTAATAATTAAATAATTAGATTAATCTGTGATGCATTTAACCCTTTCGCTGCCAGGCCTTTTCCCCCTCCTGTGCCAAGCCTTTTTTGGCTATTTGGGGTAGTGCGCGCTTAGGCCCCTGTAACTTTTTGACCACATTAGGTATCCACGCCAAATTTGCGTCCTTTTCTTCCAACATCATGGGGATTCTAAAGGTACTCAGGGTTTGTGGATTCTCCTAGAGGGGTTACAGAAATGAGCCAAAATACAGCAACATTTTGTTTTTTTTCGAAAAAATGGGAAAAACGGACTGCAAATGAAAGCATCTGGGTTTTTCCCTGCAAATGTTATCAAAAAAGAGTTTGTGGGGTTGAAATCACAATTTTCCCAGCTTTTCGGGGATACCAGACTTTTGTCAGAAACCCAACATTTTTTACACAGTTTTGGCATTTTTCTGGGACATAGCCTATTTTTACTATTTTTTGTGCTTTTGACCTCCTTCCAGTTAATGGCAGAAATGGGTACAAAAGCAATAATGGATCCTGGAAAGCTATACATTTGCAAAAATAAGACAAAATTATGAATTCAGCAAGGGGTCATTTGTGTAGATCCATCAAGGTTTTCTTATAGAAACTAACAGTTAAGTATAGGATAAATTGAAAATTAGTTGAAAAAAACAGCATTTTGTGTCAACGTTTTCACCTGTAACTTCGTCTAATTATGACAGCTCTTTGAAAGCAATATACCATTACATCCGCTGGACATTACTGGTTGTGGGGATATATAGGACTTGTAGGTTCACCAAGAACCCGACGAACCCAGAGCCAAAAACTGAGCAGCAACTTGCAAAGGGTTTTTATTATGTACCGGGTATATAGTAATTATTCTGTAAAAATGTGTACATGGAAAAATCGGTATGAAAGACACCTATGTATTTCTGAAATGGGAACAAAATATAGAGTTTAGAAACAATAGATATTTGCACATTTCTGAAATTGGGAATACTCATACTAGCATGAGAATTATCAGTCATTTTTTAGAATGACTTCTTTTTTTACACAATATCTTTCATTTGGAAGGCAGAAATGCATCGAAAGTCAATAGATAATAACAGTTCCTTTACAAATCTGAATTACCCTAAGTCTCCCGATAAAAATGGTACCTCACTTGTGTGGGTCGGCCTAGTGCCCGTGACAGGAAACGGTGCAAAACGCAACGTGGTCACACCTCAATTTCGCAGTGAAAAATGAGCCTTTTTTGGCAAAATGTCTAGCTGTAGTTTTTGAACCCTAGCTCTGCGGGCACCTTGGGAAACCTAGCAAACCTATACATTTTTGAAAACTAGACACCCAGGGGAATCCAGGATGGGGTGACTTGACTGCCTCCCACCAGTGTCTGTTACCCAGAATCCCTTGCAAACCTAAAGAATTGTCAAAACACATTTTCCCCACATTTCTGTGGTGGAAAGTTCAGGAATCTGCGTGGATCCACAAATTTCCACCCACCCCTCGTTCCCCAAAGTGTTACGAGAAAAACGGTACCTCACTTGTGTGGGTCGGCCTAGTGCCCGCGACAGGAAACGGCGCAAAACGCAACATGGTCACACCTCAATTTCGCAGTGAAAAATGACCCTTTTTTGGCAAAATGTCTAGCTGTAGTTTTTGAACCCTAGCTCTGCGGGCACCTTGGGAAACCAGGCAAACCTATACATTTTTGAAAACTAGACACCCAGGGGAATCCAGGATGGGGTGAATTGACTGCTTCCCACCAGGGTCTGTTACCCAGAATCCCTTGCAAACCTAAAAAATTGTCAAAAAAACACATTTTCCCCTCATTTCTGTGGTGGAAAGTTCCGGAATCTGCGTGGATCCACAAATTTCCATCCACCCCGCGTTCCCAAAAGTCTTATGAGAAAAATGGTACCTCACTTGCATGGGTAGGCCTAGTGTCCGCGTCAGGCAAGGGCCCAAAACCAATTGAGAAGACATCAAAATTACCTATCACAAAACAACCTGGTTTTGCAAAGGGGGTCCCATGAGTTTTTGGCCCCGGGCTTGGCGGCTATCTAGGGAAACCTACCAAACCCACACATTTCTGAAAACTAGACACCCGGGGGATTCCAGGGAGGTATGGCTTGCGTGGATCCCCCAACGTTTCCTTACCCAGAATGCCCTGCAAACCTCAAATTTAGCTGAAAAAATCACCTTTTTCACACATTTTTGTGTGGGAAAGTTGTGGCATCACCGGGCTGACACAAATTTCCTACCACCCAGCGTTCCCCCGGGTCTCCCGATAAAAACGGTGTCTCACTCATGTGGGAGGCCCAAGTACCCGCGACAGGCAAGGGCCCAAAACGTAGTGAGGCGACATGAAAATTGCCTATCTCCAAACGACCTGGTTTTGCAAGGGGGGGTCACTTGGGTTTTTGGCCCGGTGTTCGGCGGCCACCTAGGGAAACCTACCAAACCCACACATTTCTGAAAACTAGACACCCGAGGGATTCCAGGGAGGTATGGCTTGCATGGATCCCCCAACGTTTCCTTACCCAGAATGCCCTGCAAACCTCAAATTTAGCTGAAAAAATCACCTTTTTCACACATTTTTGTGTGGGAAAGTTGTGGCATCACCGGGCTGACACAAATTTCCTACCACCCAGCGTTCCCCCGGGTCTCCCGATAAAAACGGTGCCTCACTCGTGTGGGAGGCCCAAGTACCCGCGACAGGCAAGGGCCCAAAACGTAGTGAGGCGACATGAAAATTGCCTATCTCCAAACGACCTGGTTTTGCAAGGGGGGTCACTTGGGTTTTTGGCCCGGTGCTCGGCGGCCAGCTAGGGAAACCTACCAAACCCACACATTTCTGAAAACTAGACACCCGGGGGATTCCAGGGAGGTATGGCTTGCGTGGATCCCCCAACGTTTCCTTACCCAGAATGCCCTGCAAACCTCAAATTTAGCTGCAAAAATCACATTTTTCACACATTTTTGTGTGGGAAAGTTGTGGCATCACCAGGCTGACACAAATTTCCTACCACCCAGCGTTCCCCCGGGTATCCCGATAAAAACGGTGCCTCACTCGTGTGGGAGGCCCAAGTACCCGCGACACGCAAGGGCCCAAAACGTAGTGAGGCGACATGAAAATTGCCTATCTCCAAACGACCTGGTTTTGCAAGGGGGGTCACTTGGGTTTTTGGCCCGGTACTCGGCGGCCACCTAGGGAAACCTACCAAACCCACACATTTCTGAAAACTAGACACCCGGGGGATTCCAGGGAGGTATGGCTTGCGTGGATCCCCCAACGTTTCCTCCACGCAAGCTATACCTCCCTGGAAGCCCCCGGGTGTCTAGTTTTTAGAAATGTATGGGTTTGGTAGGTTTCCCTAGATGGCCGCCGAGCACCGGGCCAAAAACCCAGGTGACCCTCCTTGCAAAACCAGGTGGTTTTGAGATAGGCAATTTTGATGTCACCTCACTACGTTTTGGGTCCTTGCCTGTCGCGGGTACTTGGGCCTCCCACACAAGTGAGGCACCATTTTTACCAGGAGACCCAGGGGAACGCTGGGAGGTGGGAAATTTGAGGGAGCCCGGTGATGCCACAACTTTCCCACACAAAAATGTATGAAAAAAGTGATTTTTTCAGCTAAAATTGAGGTTTGCAGGAGATTCTGGGTAAGGAAACGTTGGGGGATACACGCAAGCCATACCTCCCTGGAAGCCCCTGGGTGTCTAGTTTTCAGAAATGTATGGGTTTGGTAGGTTTCCCTAGATGGCCGCCGAGCACCGGGCCAAAAACCCAGGTGACCCCCCTTGCAAAACCAGGTGGTTTTGAGATAGGCAATTTTGATGTCGCATCACTACGTTTTGGGCCCTTGCCTGTCGCGGGTACTTGGGCCTCCCACACAAGTGAGGCACCATTTTTACCGGGAGACCCAGGGGAACGCTGTGATGTGGGAAATTTGATTGAGCCCGGTGATGCCACAACTTTCCCACACAAAAATGTGTGAAAAAAGTGATTTTTTTCAGCTAAAATTGAGGTTTTCAGGGGATTCTGCGTAAGGAAACGTTGGGGGATCTACGCAAGCCATACCTCCCTGGAAGCCCCCGGGTGTCTAGTTTTCAGAAATGTATGGGTTTGGTAGGTTTCCCTAGATGGCCGCCGAGCACCAGGCCAAAAACCCAGGTGACCCCCCTTGCAAAACCAGGTGGTTTTGAGATAGGCAATTTTGATGTCACCTCACTACGTTTTGGGCCCTTGTCTGTCGCGGGTACTTGGGCCTCCCACACAAGTGAGGCACCATTTTTACCGGAGACCCAGGGGAACACTGGGAGGTGGGAAATTTGAGATGGACTTCAGTATGGATTGTGGTGGACAGGCCTTCAAGGTTAACCCATAATTGACACCACTAGGGTACACCTGCTTGTGCTAAGACATCAAGCCTTCTAAGGTCTAGTGGGGCCTTCTACGGTCTAGCATGGGAACGTGCTCCCTCAGTACAGTGGTGTGGTGGACTGGTCATGAATGCGGAACCCGGTTCCCCAGTTCCAAATTCCACAGCTCTGGCCATAGTGCCACATCCCCACTGAACACCATACTTACCCACTGAAACTCGCACTGCCTTCAGCTGTAACCTAATTGTGCCCGCTATAAACACTTGGATGTGGCTCAATTCAAATTATGCACTTGATAAGAGTAATATGCTGCCTAAAAAAAAAAAACAGCAACCACTCATAGGGAATGCAAAGCATGTGAAATGTAAGCAGAAACAACATGGTTACCTAAACGATCTCTCACTAACTATTCAGAAACCAGCGAGTGGTTTCACCTGAAAAGTTATGGACATGACTAGAGGGCCCTGAAGGGAACCGTTTCACTGTCCATTGCTTACATCCTTACAAAACGTAAGCAGTATGGTATAAAAAGACCACATCCATAAACACAGAGCCATGGTACACATTGTGTTTTCCAATCCACCCATCAACCAGGTATTGCAGTACCTCCAGGAATGGTACACTCTCCCAACCTGGAAACAACAATGCTCTTCAAAGAAAGACGAGAAAATGAAAGTAGCACTTCACTGGCAAACTCTGTAAAGTGATGCTGGTGTATTTGGATGTAAAAAAAAAACAATCTGGCCACTTTGCAACCCCTCTGTCTTGCTATTAGTTAGGTATCATATAAGAAATTCTATTTCTCTACATGCTGCTGCACTTTGGATTTGAAAAACTAAAAAGAAGGGCATTTCTCGGATCCATTTCACAGGGAAGCAACTAGAAAGACGAGCGTTTTTCAAATTTGGATCCATTTCACAGGGAAGCAACAACAGGCACACACGAACGAAGCCGAGCCTCGTGGCATGCCTGGGCATACCAAAGTGCCCCCACCCTAACCCAAACCCACCGATGCAAAAATCATGCTGCTGCACTTTGGATTTGAAAAATTACAAAGAAGGGCATTTCTCTGCATTTTTGGATCCATTTCACAGGGAAGCAACTAGAAAGACGAGCGTTTTTCAAATTTGGATCCATTTCACAGGGAAGCAACAACAGGCACACACGAACGAAGCCGAGCCTCGTGGCATGCCAAAGTGCCCCCACCCTAACCCAAACCCACCGAGGCAAAAATCATGCTGCTGCACTTTCAATTCGATAAATTACAAAGAAGGGCATTTCGCTGCATTTTTAGATCCATTTCACACGGAAGCAACTTGAAAGACGAGCGTTTTTCAACTTGGGAAACAATTTAGAGGGAAGCAACAACAGGCACACATGAAAGAAGCCGAGCCTCGTGGCATGCCTGACAAGACCAAAGTCCCCCCACCCTAACCCAAACCCACCGATGCAAAATAAACCCCTCCCCAGCCCCAAAACTCACCTTTTACTCTCCGTGGTGCAGGAAGCAAATGGCTTCCTGCGCCTCGGAGAGCAAAGGGAAACCTCCAATGACGCGGGGGGCAGGGGGAGGCAGGGGAAGGTCTTCCCCTGCCTTCCCAGTAAAAAAAAAAAAGATCGACCACTCACGGGGGGAGCGCCAGCGCTTCCCCCGTGGGTGGGTGTCATGACGAGATGGTCTCGTCATGGGCACAGCGCGACTGTGCTCCATGACGAGACCATCTCGTCATGGGCACAGAAGGGGTTAACATTGGGCGATAAGCACAGTGCAGTTTTTGTTCAGAGGATTCTGGAGTAGTTGAACAGCTTAACGGCACAATCAAGTCAAGATTTGGGAAGGTGTGTGCATCCACAATGCTAAAATGGGCAGATGCATTGCCTCTTGTACTGATGGGTCTCAGAAGCATTCCTGACAGAAAAACAGGATTGAGTCCTCATGAAATACTCATGGGAAGGGCAATGAGACAAGCATTTATTCCAGGAAATAAATTGATGAATATAACTGATGATCTGGTATTAGACTATTGCAAAAGATTGGCTGATCCTGTGCGTTCTGAATCTCATTAGGTTGGAGAAGACGCAGTTACAGGACAGCCAAGCCAAGCGCATGGTTTGAATCCTGGAGACTGGGTGTTAGTGAAGAAACACACGAGGAAATCGTGTCTACCACCCAGATGGGATAAACCACGCCAAGTCATACTGGTCACTACCACAGCAGGAAAGTGTGCAGGTTTACCCAATCCGATTCATGCTAGTCATACCAGAAGAGTTCACCTAAACAACAAGAGCAGCAACTGACTGAACAAGCTGAAACGTCAGAAGCTGAAGGTTGTGAAGTCGAAGAATCTAGAGTGACAGATTCTGATAGACAAATAGATGAAGAGCAGCCAAGTACGAGTCAGGAAGGGTGGATACCAGTGATTGAAATATTTGAAGTTGTTAGCAAAACAAGCAGAAGAAATAAATTAGGGAGACAGGGAAGTAGAAAGGACAAGACAGGTAAAGAAGAACACACTCAGGTAGAAGTAAACAAAGCTACTCAGAAACCTGAGCAAGGCCAGATAGAAGAAGAATAAGTTCAGGCAGAAGAAGAACAAATTATAATAAGACCTGAACAGGATCAGATCGAGGTAGAAGAACAGGTTCAGGGAGAAGAAGAACAAATTGTAATAAGACCCGAACAGGACCAGTTAGAGGAAGAAGAACAGGTTCAGGCGGAAGAAGATATAACGACAATAAGACCTTAACATGTACAGGTAGAAGAAGATCAAAATGCAGAAAATACAGAACAAAGACAGTTAGAAAGTGGAAAAGAACAAGAACAGATTGTGCCCAGACAAAATGAAAATAAAAGAACCTTAGAAAAAAAGGGAGAAGGTGAAAGTGCAGTTCAGGTCAAAAGAGTCAGAAAAGGTGATAATTGGCCAAGTGGAGTAAAAAGATTAAGATATTTCTTAAGAAAGTCAGGGAAGAAATGAGAGCAAGTAAATAAGGTTTCAAGCCAAACTCAACCTAAACAGCCAATAGCAAGACTAACGCGAAGAAGCCCGATACTGAGGATTCTGAACAGAAAATACAAGGCCCCTGAATGGACCTATGTCATACTAGAGGACTTTTTAGATTTATGTGAAGAATCAGAGAGTGTTCATGTTGCACAGATTGATGAAAGCAAATTAAATAGTCTTTTGTTTTAGAGTGGTCTTAAACAAAATTCAAACAAAGAAAGAAAAGAGAAAATAATATTTTCTCAGATTATAAAATGGCAGAAGTTGAAGTCACTGAACAACCGAAACTAAGTTTCAAACAAAGATTTCTTAAAGTTTGTCTATGTAGTATTTTACTACTAATATTAATGTGGTTATTTGTTACAGTGGTGGTACCTTTATTAATGGTAACAAATAACAGGAATAATACAGTTACAAATGAGAAAGTAGATACAGTAATGAAGAGAACTAAAACAGAACTAGAGCAAATAGATGATACTATCTATCATCATAATGAATCAAATAATGATTTGTCTTTAAATGTGTTTACTAAATTGGTATTTCAGTTCATTGATACAATAGAAATTAATGATTGTTATGTCTGTATTAAATTACCCTCCTCCGTATCAGAAGAGGTAACGTACCTTTAACATATGGTGTATCATGTAGTGTTTTATCAAGTTTATTTTATGTAACTGGAAAGCTCCAGTATTTTTATTCAAATTTCGATTTAGTGGTTTCAGAATTATCAGTTCGAAAGAATATGAATCCAGTATTCAGAAGTAAGAATGCACAGTTCATGGGCGAGTTCTTTTTAACAATGAGCCCAATAGACATTGCACAGACACACAAGAATAAATTAACATGTAAATTGCATGAAGAAGAGAAAGAATTTTTAAATTTATTCCAAGAAAGGAGACAGGATTTAACAAAGAAAGCTGCTGAACAGAAAACCCATGTACCTCCATGGGTTGGGAAAGAGGAAAATTATGCAAAGGGCAAGGCTCATGTTGTAATTTTTCTAGACTTTGTGAAGAAGGGAACATTCTGCCTCCATAGGTTGAAGACCGATTATAATAACATTTCATTGGTTCCAGTGAGTGTGAACACAACTTCCTAATTATAGGGGGATGGGGACTAAAAGGGGGAACTGATCCGGTATTTCCAGGAATATACTATGTGTGTGGGAATAATACCTATTATAGGTTACCTGCACGGTGGTATGGTAGCTGTTACCTTGAAATAGTATTTCCAAAGATCTACCATGTGAACAGAATCAATGGAATCACTAAAATATCTAATGCACTAACACGAAGAAAAAGAGCTAGTTTTTCTGAAATAGTGGGTGATATATTTGGTGCATTGATACCCTCAGTTGGAGTCGTTCTGAATTCACACAAAATTTGTAAATTGTCAACAGTAGTTGATCGTCTCTCGACTAATACTGCTGGAGGATTCTTAATGATTAATACAGAAATGGTTGCAATAAGGTCTATGGTTTTGCAAAATCGTCTTGCTCTTGATATTTTATTGGCAAAAGAGGGTGGAGTCTGTGGTATGTTGAAAATTCAACATTGTTGCACTTACATTCCTGACAAAAGTAAGGAAATTAAAGGGTGTATTAAAAATATTATAAGAAAACATGAAGATTTGACCCAACTGGAGGTCGACGGTGTATGGTAGAGACTAACAAAGAGTATCACACCAATAGGGAATTGGGTTACTAATTTTGGAAAGAGTCTATTAGGCCAAACAATATTACCAGTAATTATAATAATGACAATAGTGCTAATCATAATGATTACATGATACATAATATTATCAGAGACATTTAGCAAGGCATACGGAGGGTGCAGATTGCAGGACACTCTACCGGAATCCATACTTAGCTGTTGTTCCACTGCTCTGCTTCCCTATTGACGGGGGCAGGCTGTTTAGCGCGACGCTGGTATCAATATTCTAGGCTAGTGATACAGGTTTTAATTGGTGAGAATTGTCATTTTTAAATATAAATAAACTGTTTTGCCCACTTACTTGCACATTAAAAAGTTACCCACATCACCGCTTGGTGAGACAGTCACGGAACGACCGAGGAACGCGCCACCCACCGAGCGCCATTGTTGTTAGCGGTCTAGTTGCTGGCCCTATTTTAACAAGGGGGATGCAAGCGCGCAGCGCTATTATCAGAGACATTTAGCAAGGCATACGGAGGGTGCAGATTGCAGGACACTCTACCGGAATCCATACTTAGCTGTTGTTCCACTGCTCTGCTTCCCTATTGACGGGGGCAGGCTGTTTAGCGCGACGCTGGTATCAATATTCTAGGCTAGTGATACAGGTTTTAATTGGTGAGAATTGTCATTTTTAAATATAAATAAACTGTTTTGCCCACTTACTTGCACATTAAAAAGTTACCCACATCACCGCTTGGTGAGACAGTCACGGAACGACCGAGGAACGCGCCACCCACCGAGCGCCATTGTTGTTAGCGGTCTAGTTGCTGGCCCTATTTTAACATAGGGGATGCAAGCGCGCAGCGCGCGCGCGCAGCGGGCGTGCCGATGGCGCGCCGGAGGCGCGCCAGAGGCAAGCCCGTCTGCGCCCTTCCGCGCCTTGGTCGCGCCTAGCGCCCCCCACGCTGGTGTATCCAGTACAGGTCGGATCTGTTATTCGAGGGACAGTCTGCTGAATATCGGTAAGGTTGGACGGGGGGGATCTCTATCGAACTTGATATGTGGCTTGATCAACAGCAGGTCCCTGATAAAGCATCATCAGGAGCTTTTCGACCTGCTTGAAGATCTGAATCTGGATTTCCTTTTCATTACCGAGACCTGGATTACCCCAGATTCCCTGGTGGAAATCGGGTTTGCCTGTCCACCAGGCTATAAAATTCTTCATAAACCCCGCTTAACGGGAAGAGGAGGAGGAGTAGGGTTAATATTCAAAGAGAAATGGGACTGCGCACTGCTGCAGGTAAATGAGATAGCTGGGCACGAACTTTTGGGTTTTACTTTACAAGAACCCAAAGGGAGAGTGCTGACTGGCCTGGTCTGTTACAGACCTCCGGGCCCTGATCATCAACAACAGGCCCTACTTGACACAATTGCCGACTTAGCACTAACACATTCCAGATTGCTAATACTTGGTGATTTTAATCTCTGGGAGACAGGGAGCCTGGGGAATCATCTTCAAGCTCTCTGTCAAACCTGCGAAAACTGTGGCCTATTTCAACACATTCAAGAGCCAACTCATCAGGGAGGACATGCGCTTGACTTGGTCTTCGCCAAGCAGTCCGAGCTTGAGGTGTTGAACATATCCCCGCTAAGCTGGACAGATCATTTCTTGATACGCTTTAGGATCACTATATCTAGAGCTTCTCCGACAGGGAAAAAACAAGCTTCCTTTCGATGGGGCCGAGATTGGTCAAAACTGCCTAATGAGAGTCTAGCCTCTCCTTTTACTGAGCAATATTTACATGATCCTGATGTCTCAGTAGAGGAGAACTATAATAGCTACAGCAATTTTATAAACAATACTCTCGATGGCTGCATTCCCAGGAAAAGACGTAAAATCAAGGCCATACCCTCTGCACCGTGGTTCAGTGAGGAATTGAAAAAGCTCCGCTCTGCCCGCCGGCAGGCAGAACGAAGATGGCGGAGGTCATACTCTGAGTCAGATAAAACAGCGTCCAGATTAGCCCAAGCCCAATATAATCAAGCCATCAGGGGAGCCAAGGCACAGTTTCATGCCAACTCTATCTTACAGGCGCCCAATAGTACTAAGGCTCTTTTCAAAATTTTTAAAGACCTTAGTAACCCTGGGTGTATGGCTAATGGAATCCAGTCATCACAAAGGCTCTGCAATGAGATTGCCGCCTTCTTTATTGATAAGGTGGCCAAAATTGTGGGGGGCTTTGTTTCTGACTCTAAGGGCTCACCATTAACTATCAAGGACAACAGATCGACCACATCACTGGAATATTTCCAACCCCTCACAGAGGATCTTTTCAACAGTTTAGCACTGGAGGTCTCATCTGGATCACCTCTTGACCCCCTTCCTCATAAAATATGGAAGGATTACGGCCCCATCCTTTTTCCGGCCTTACGGCTCATCTGTTGCCAATCCTTGAATGAAGGAGCGGTACCAGGTGCCTGGAAACAAGCGATGGTGACCCCCCTGTTGAAGAAGCCATCTCTGGACCCCTTGCTGCCAGCTAGTTTTCGCCCCATATCCTTGCTGCCTTTTCCTATTAAAATCATGGAAAAACTGGTCAGTAGGTCTCTGTCATGCTATTTAGAGGATAATCTTCTCCTGGACAGGGACCAGTTTGGGTTCCGGCCAGGGCATGGGACGGAGACCGCTCTGATCACAATGATGGACAAGTTGAGAATGCGAGCCGACAGTGGGACCTCTTCAGTGCTGGTCCTACTGGATATGTCGGCCGCATTTGACACGGTCAACCACGCAGTACTGATGGCAAGACTAGAGAGTATTGGAGTGAGGGGATGTGCCCTGAAATGGTTTCAATCTTATTTGTCAGGTCGACAGCAGGCGGTCAGTATGGTGCCATATGTCTCCTCATGGTCCCCAGTATGCTCTGGAGTACCCCAGGGCTCAGCAATCAGCCCGATTCTTTTTAATGTCTATCTAAGCCCTTTGATCCCCATCATAAAATCTTTTGGGATTGATGTTATCAACTATGCCGATGACATTCAATTGTCTTTTTCCATCCAAGGAAAGCATGCAGTATCCATGAGTTCCTTTCAGGCGTGTATGGGGCAGATCTCAGACTGGCTAGGAGCTAATTCTCTCCAGCTCAATGCGGGGAAAACAGAGCTGCTGTACTGTGGTGCAGCGAGACTGTCCAGACAACTGATAGGTGAATTCAGGTTCGGACCAGAGGATGCCCTTATAGAGGCATCCAGGACGGTGCGTAACCTGGGAGTCATGTTTGATGAAGACCTTCAAATGAAAACCCAGGCCAATAAAACAATCGGCATATGTTTTGCACTATTGAGAGTCCTCCGTCAGATCCTTCCTCTACTATCTAGTGAAGTGAGGCCTTTGGTGGTCCGTAGTATCATCATGAGTAGACTGGACTATTGCAACTCCCTGTATCTGGGTGCTCCCAAGTACATTCTACAGGGGTTGCAAAGAGTCCAGTCTATGGCAGCTAAATTGGCCCTTAAGAGACAGCGTAATTCCTCCGCGACGCAGGCACTGAGGGATCTACACTGGCTTCCTATCAAGGACAGAGTCAATTTTAAATCTTTATGTCTTGTCTTTAGAGCGCTCCATGACTCAGGTCCGCTCTCCTTACAAGAACGGCTTACCTGGTATGCGCCCAAAAGACTCCTCCGGTCCGCCAGCCAAAGCCTGGCGTCTGTTGCCAGAGTTAATTCGACAAAGCTAGGGGGCAGAGCTTTCGGCCTGGCAGCAGCCTGTCTATGGAATGAAATTCCCCTAAGCCTTAGACAAGTAGACTCTTTACTGTTATTTAGGAAGAACCTTAAGACCTGGCTATTTGCCAGAAACAGCTAGTAGGTTCCCGTTTAGTGGCCGAATCGATTGGTTGCCTTATGTCATCATCGTCTCTATGCGCCAGGATACCCGTGGGGTGATAGTTGCGCGATATAAATATTTTATACAATACAATACAATACAATACATGCAGGTGTTGCAAGAGCAAGGGAAAAAGGAGAATACATGCAGAAATGGATGGGAAAGGAAAGAAAAGAAAGAGGGAATTTGAAGAAATTCAATTAGAAGAGATGAAAGGAAAGCTATATAACAAGATGAAAGAATAAGAAAGAAAAGAAGTTAATGATGAAATTCAGAAGGAAGAAGAGGAAAACTGAGAATTGCTGAAGTTGGCATCTGGGAAGGGATGGGTAATTTTGTGATGGCTCAAAATGCCATCATAGAGGGGATTGATGGAGCAAGGTCTCGAGGAAAAGAGACTTGCTCGGAAGCAATCCACTTGTTTAACTCACTATCAATATATTAATAAAGCTTGGTGAAAACTTATACGCTTTACATGAACATTGTGGGTTAGTGAAGTGTGCGTATGCATGAATTAACGCAAATAACCCTGAAGTAGGACTAATACCGCTTTAAACTGGAAAAATTGTTTTGCGCATGCGTCAACTACATCTACGTAGGATGAAGATGTAACCCTTGGAGGGAAAATCTTGCGCATGAGCAGAAGCTTCTAAAATGGAGTCTTGAAGACTTGCATGCATAGCACCCGCTTATCTGAAATAAAAGCAAGCTATTTACTAATGCTAATGCGGGGAAAAATATTAATGAATAAAATGGGATAGAGTAGAGGTGGGTGGTATACAGTGCAAACACATTATTTGAGAAATTAACATTTGTCTCTTGACTTTTATCATTAGTGCGTATTTGGGCCTTTCTCGCATAACTGAACTGAACGGAGTGACGTAATGTCTGTGCATGTCCTTTGGAAGGGAACCATGAAAATGACAGTGTGTTTGAATGGGAGCCAAGAACAAGGGAACATTCATGGGAACAGGATGGCGCAGAGTTCAACTGTGAAGAGGTGTATTCATAATAAAGTTTAAAATGTTGCCGAAGAGAGACAATTAGTACACGGGAATAAAATGTATTAATAAAAAGTAAGGGGATGTCTTTGCGAACAATAACTGAATTGATTTTTTATTTTACATGTAAGCATGGTGTGATGCAGATCCCCCCCCCCTTGCCTGACCAATCAAATCTCGTATCTACCCGATATTGAAACTATAGTGGGTGGGACATGGAGAAACGAAAGGTATAATTAAGATAGTTTTAGTTAGTGAGCTGATGCTAGACAATGATGCTGGAGTTGCTGATGGAGAGCTGGAGAGACTGAAGGAGCGCAGAGCAGGGTAGGCGGAGCTGATTACAGAACATGAAGCAGAATTTTCTTTCCTGATCCAATTGGGTTAGATCTGAAGATTGCGGAAGAAACTCGAGGAGGAAGAGAGTGTCAGAGAGGGGTGCGGCGCAACCGTCGGTATTCTAGAGAGGGCAACTATCCTGTCCTGAAGCCTTTGTCTCCTGATCTATCTCAGGTGACCCATACCAGCCCTTTGGCCAGGGGGTTGGTCTTCCACACCATCCTTGGTAATCATAATTTGTTATTTTGCTAATGTTCTTATCTTGTCTTTCTGTCCTCTCTCTCTCATTGAGCATTGATTATTGCAGGAGTCCGAGGCAAATGCATTGTTTTTATTAACTGAATTTTCTCTCCTATGAATGTTGTGACTGCACTGTATTGAGAATGTTCACATGCACCTGAAATTTTAGTTAAACATTTAAAAACTTTCCTGAGTTTGTGGTTATTTACTTCGAAAGTATATGATGACTTAGATTTATGTTATTTGTCACCATCAACTAGTTCAACTAATAGTCCATCGACCAGAGGAAAGAAATTTTTGATCTGTGAAGGGTTATTTAGTGATGAACAAAGATATTGAATAAATTAATCCAAACAGTTGGCGAAAATTATAAACTTGACCCCAGTGGTTTACGCACTGTCAGTTTATGGGCCCAGGTGAGTATATGATATTGGAGTATCTGTTAGTGAACCATTGTATACCTAGCTCTGCCAGCACCTAGGGAATCTTAGAAAACCTATACATTTAAAAAAACTAGACACCCAGGGGAATCCAGGATGTGGTGACGTTACTGGCTCTCACCAGGTTCTGTTACCCAGAATCCCTTGCAAACCTAAAGATTTGTAAAAAAAAAAAAAATTTCCTCACGTTTCCTGTGGTGGAACGTTCTGGAATCTGTGTGGATCCACAAAATACCACCCATCCCGCGTTTCCCAAAGACTTCTGAGAAAAATGGTACCTCACTTGTGTGGGTAAGCCTAGTGCCTGTGACAGCAAACGGCCCAAAACCCAACGTGGACACACCACATTTTCACAGTGAAAAAGGACCCTTTTTTGCAAAGTGCCAAGCTGTAGATTTTAAACCCTAGCTCTGCCGGCCCCTAGGGAATCCTAGCAAACCTATAAATTTTTTTAAACTAGACACTAAGGGGAATCCAGGATGGGGTGACTTGACTGGCTCTCACCAGGTTCTGTTACCCAGAATCCCTTGCAAACCTATAAATTTGTAAAAAAAATAAAAAAATACCCTTTTCCTGACATTTCTGTGGTGGAAAGTTCTGTAATCTGCGTGGATCCACAAAATTCCACCCACCCCACATTCCCCAAAGTCTTCTGAGAAAAATGGTACTTCACGTTTGTGGGTAGGCCTAGTGCCGTGACAGGAAACAACCCAAAATGTAACATGGACACACCACATTTTCACTGCAAAAAAAGGGTCCGTTTTCACTGTGAGAATGTGGTGTGTCCATGTTGCATTTTGGGTTGTTTCCTGTCACGGGCACTAGGCCTACACACACACATGAAGTACCATTTTTCTCAGAAGACTTTGGGGAATGCGGGGTGGGTGGAAATTTGTGGATCCACGCAAATTACAGAACTTTGCACCACAGAAATGTCAGGAACATTTTTTTTTTTTACAAATTTATAGGTTTGCAAGGGATTCTGGGTAACAGAACCCGGTGAGAGCCAGTCAAGATTTTAAAAATGTGTAGGTGTGCTAGGTTTCCCTAGGTGCTGGCAGAGCTAGGGTTCAAAACCTAAAGCTAGGCACTTTGCAAAAAAAGGGTCCGATTTCACTAAGTGCCTAGCTTTCGGTTTTGAACCCTAGCTCTGCCAGCACCTAGGGAAACCTAGCACACCAACACATTTTTTAAAACTAGACACCCAGGGGAATCCAGGATGGGGTGACTTGACTGGCTCTCACCAGTTTCTGTTACCCAGAATCCCTTGCAAACCTAAAAATTTGTCAAAAAAACACATTTACATGACATTTCTGTGGTGGAAAGTTCTGGAATCTGCGTGGATCCACCAAGTTCTACCCACCCCTTGTTCCCCAAAGTCTTCTGAGAAAAATGGTAGCTCACTTGTGTGGGTGGGCCCAAAACCTATTGAGGCGACATCAAAATTACCTATCACAAACCAACCTGGTTTTGCAAGGGGTTCCCATGAGTTTTTGACCCCGGGATCGGCGACCATCTAGGGAATCCTACCAAACCCACACATTTCTGAAAACTAGACTTCCAGGGGAATTCAGCGAGGTATGTATTGCGTGGGTCCCCAACATGTTCCTACCCAGAATCCCCTGCAAACCTAAAGTTTTGCTGAAATAATTCATTTTTCTCAAATTTCGTGTGTGAAAGTTCTGAAATCTGCGTGGATCCCCAAATTTCCTCCCATCTAGCGTTCCCCCGGGTCTCCCGATAAAAATGGTACCTCACTCGCGTGGATGGGTCAAGTACCCGTGACAGGCAAGGGCCCAAAACCTATTGAGGCAACATCAAAATTACCTATCACAAAACAACCTGGTTTTGCAAGGGGGTCCCATGAATTTTTGGCCCCGGGCTCGGCGGCCATCTAGGGAAACCTACCAAACCCACACATTAGCTGAAAAAAAATCACTTTTTCCACACATTTTTGTGCGGGGTCACAGTGCCGGCACAAAGGTACTGCCACCCAGCATTCCCCTTGTTCTCCCGAGTAACATGATACCTCACTTATGTGGGTGGGCCAAAGGCCTGTTACTGGGAAGGGCCAAAAACATAGGGATTAAAGGTATAGCACAGTGAATTCTAAGCATTACATTTTTAAACAAATATGTTTTTAGCTGATTCTGCATGGAACAGCCACACAAGTGAGGTGTCATTTTACTTAGTAGACCAAGGGAACTCTAGGTGGTAGGACATTTGTGCCAGCACAGTGATCCTACACAAAAATGTGTGGAAAAGTGGGGTTTTTTCAGCTAAATTTGAGATTTACAGGGAATTCTGGGTAGGAAAACATTGGGGGATCTACGCAAGTCATACCTCAGTGGACTGCCAGGGTGTCTAGTTTTCAGAAATGTGTGGGTTTGGTAGGTTTCCCTAGATGGACGTGAGCCCAGAGCCAAAAAGACCCCCCCCCCCCCGCAAAACCAGTTTTTTTTATGATAGGTAATTTTGAAGTCTCCATAGTAAGATTTGGGCCATTTCCTGTTGCATCCACTATGCCTACCCACACAAGTGAGGTACCATTTTTATCGGGGGACCTGGAGAACGCTAAGTGGTTGGAAATTTGTGTCAGCCTGGTGATCCCACAACTTTCCCACACATAAAAGTGAGGACAATTTGATTTCTTCCAGCAAAATTTGAGGTTTGCAGGGGATTCTAGGTAGGGAAATGCTGGGGGATCCACGCAAGCCATACCTCACTGGACTCCCCAGGTTCCTAGTTGTCAAAAATGTGTGGGTTTGGTAGTTTTACCTAGATGACCACAGAGCATGGGGCCAGAAACCCAGGTGGCCCCTCCTTGCAAAACCAGGTCATTTTGTGAGAGGTATTTTTGATGTCTCCACAATATGTTTTGGGCCCTTGACTGTTGCAGATACTTGACCCACCCACACGAGGGAGGGACCATTTTATCATCTTCCAGCAAAATTTGAGGTTTGCAGGGGATTCTAGGTAGGAAAATGCTGGGGGATCCACGCAAGCCATACCTCACTGGACTCCCCAGGTTCCTAGTTGTCAAAAATGTGTGGGTTTGGTAGGTTTACCTAGATGACCACAGAGGATGGGGCCAGAAAACCAGGTGGCCCCCCCTTGCAAAACCAGGTCATTTTGTGAGAGGTAATTTTGATGTCTCCACAATATGTTTTGGGCCCTTGACTGTTGCAGATACTTGACCCACCCACACGAGGGAGGGACCATTTTATCAGGAGATTTTTGAAAATGCGGGGTGGGTGGAAGTTTGTGGACCATCACAGATTACAGAACTTTCCATCAATGTGAGAATTTTTTTTTTTTTTTTTACAAAGTTTAAGGTTTGTAAGGGATTCTTGTTGGTAACATAACCTGGTGAGAGTGTCACAAGTCACCCCATCTGGATTTTTCTTGATGTCTAGTTTTCAAAAATGAATAGTTTTGCTAGGTTTCCGTAGGTTCCAGCAGAGCTAGGGTTCAAAATCTACAGCTAGGCACTTTACAAAAAAGGGTCAGTTTTCACTGTAAAAATGTGTTGTGTCCACATTGCATTTTGGGCCGTTTCCTGTCACGGGTACTAGGCCTACTCACACAAGTGAAGTACCATTTTTATCGGATGTCTTTGGGGAATTCGAGGTTGGTGGAATTTTGCAGGCCAAAGCAGATTCCAGAACTTTCCATCACAGAAATGGGAAGAAAATGTTTTTTTGTTTTTTTTCTTTTACAAAGTTTGAGGTTTGCAAGGATTATGGGTAACAGAACCTGGTGAGAGCTGCACACGTCACCCCATCCTGGATTCCCCAGGGTGTATAGTTTAAAAAAATGTATAGGTGTGCTAGGTTTCCCTTCGTGCCGGCAGAGCTAGGGTTTAAAATCTACAGCTAGGCACTTTGCCAAGAAAGGGTCAGTTTTCACTGTAAAAATGTGATGTATCCATGTGTTTTGGGCCGTTTCCTGTCACGGGCACAAGGTCTACGAACACAAGTGAGGTATCATTTGTATCGGAAGAACTTGAGGCATGCAGGGTGTGTGGAATTTTGTGGATCCACGCAGATTCCAGAACTTTCCACCCAAGAAATGTGAGGAAAATGTGTTTTAATTGTACAAAGTTTGAGGTTTGCAAAGGATTCTGGGTAAAGGAACCTGGTGAGAGTTAGACAAGTCACCCCATCTTGGATTTCCCTGGGTGTCTAGTTTTTAAAATTTTATAGGTTTGCTAGGTTTCCCTGGGTGCCAGCTGAGCTAGGGTTCGAAATCCACAGCTAGTTACTTTGCAAAAAAAAGGGTCTGTTTTCACTGTACAAATGTGGAGCGTCCATGTTGCGTTTTGGGACGTTTCCCGTCACAGGCTCAAGGCCAACCCACACAAGTGAGGTACCATTTTTATTGGGAGTTTTAGGGAAACACAGAATTGCAGAGCAACTGTTATTACCTACTGACTTTCAATGCATTTCTGCCTTCCAAATGTAACAATGTGTAAAAGATGTCACTTTGAAAAATGTCCTATAATTCACATGCTAGTATTGTTACCCACAATTTCGGAGATGTGCAAGTAGCTACTGTTTCTAAACTCAATGGGGCAGATCTACAAGGAACAGCTGAAGCGTGGCACCGCAAGCCCTTTGGCTACGCCACACTGCTGCACTTCCACAGCACAGGGCTACGACATATTTACAAGAATATGTTGCATCTCTGTGCTTCCCCCTGCGCTGGCGCACAAACTGCAGCCATGCTCTGGTGAAGGCACCCTTGCACCATGGTGCAAGGATGCCTGCGTCGTGGTTAGATTGTTTTTGTGCAGGAAGGGGCACCTTCCTGTACAAAAACAATCACTACAGGCATTTTCCTCTTTCAATGCGTGCTGTAGAAAGAGGAAAAAAAACGAGGAGAAATGAAAACATTTCTCCTCGTTGAACCTCGCTACACCAACTCTTGGATGGCATAGCATTCAGACGCATCTCCAGATTTGCGATTTCTCGTCTTTCGTACCTATTTTTCACTGTTTTTATTTTCTCAAATTAATTGCTATATACCAGGTACACAATAAATATATTGCAAGACGCTGCTAAGTCATTGGCTCTGGGTTCTTTGGGTTCTTGGTGAACCTACAAGCCCTATATATCCCCACAACCAGAAGGGTCCAGCGGATGTAAAGGTATATTGCTTTCAAACCTCTGTCATACTTAGAAGAATTTACAGGTGAAAACGTTGGCTCAAATGGCTGTTAGTTTTAACTCATTTTTAATTTTTCCTAGTTTCAGCTGTTCGTTTTTATATAAAAAAAACCTTGAAGGATATACACAAATGACCCCTTGCTGAATTCAAAATGTTGTCTACTTTTCTGAAATGTAGAGCTTTCCAGGATCAATTATTGATTTCATACCAATTTCTACCATTATCTGGAAGGAGGTTGAAAGCACAAAAAATAGCAAAAATAGGCTGTGTTCCAGTAAAATGGCAAAACTGTGTAAAACATTTTGGTTTTCTGGCAAAAGTCTGTCAGTCCCTGAAAGCTGGGAAGATTATTTCAGCACCACAAACCCTTTGTTGATACCACTTACTGGGAAAAAAACAGACACTTTCTTCTGCAGCACTTTTTCCAATCCCCCCCCCCCCCCAAAAAAATGTAATTAACAAACCCTGGGTACCTTTAAAATCGCCATGATGTTGGGAGAAAAGAAAGCAAATTTGGCGTGAATACCTTATGTGGTCAAAAAGTTACAGGGCCTAGGCGCAAACTACCCCAAATAGCCCAAAAAAGGCTTATCACGGGGGGAAGGCCTAGCAGCGAAGGGGTTAAAGACATTTTGATCTTTTTTGACATACTGTTTCCACAGCCAGTTTCTGTAGTGGCTCCATTTTACGTTCTGGCGCAAAAGTTATCACTGGCGAAATGTATGTCTGCATGCCAGAGGGTTTTTTTATCGCTCCACTGACATCACAACTTGAGTTGTTGTCATCACAAAGCCGTACAGCGCTGTCCCCTGGTGTGCAGAGGTACTGCTGGAAAACTTCCCGATTCAGTCTGATGTCTGGAGAGAATTCACAATTTAAGGAATCTGCAGCTAGACTGTGCCTCTACCAGATAATACGTTACGGAAGGTAAGTAACTTGTTCTACTGATGGATACATCTGCCTGTGGATTCCTCACCTTTTGAATTACCCCTGCACCAGCATTCCACGGAAATTCTTTTCTTAGCTCTCCCATATCGACAAGGACATTGTAGTATCACGGCTCCAACTGTGACACCTTATGGATTTGATGACGTCATACGAAGACCTCGGCGGCGTACTGACATCAGTTCCCTTTTTTCTGCACCGTCGACGCGTAGCGTTTTTTTTCTGGGACTCTCCATTTCTCTGTGATTACATTGTTTCTCCTATCTTCTTCTTTTCGTAGAAGCCATTCCAACTGCAACACGATCAGGTCCCAAGCCGTGCAGGGAGTGTGGGGTCATATGTCTATGACGGACCCACACGACAACGGTGTTTGGTGCCTGTCTCCCGACCATGACATCGGAGGGTGTTCGAGGGTGTCGGAAGATGAACCCGAAGGCATTGAAAGAGCATGAAGCCAAACTCTTCATGGCGAAGGTGAAAAAGGAGAAGAGGGGTCGTAAGCATTCAAAGTCGTTGACCTCCCATACTTCAAAGTCGAAGAAGCATAAGAAGTTGAAGAGAGACATGTCGTTCGTCGAAGAGTAGGGCTTCGAGATCAGCCTCTCCAGTTAAGCGCCATTGTGAAAAGGACTTTGTTTCTCCATCGCCTTCTCCTTCTCTGCAGGCGACTCGGGTTCACTCTCTGGCTCCGGTGGATTCGCTGACGCTCATGAATTCTCCAATGCCCAGAGGTTCCCGGCGCCTAGGATTCCTCCAGCTCCCAGGGAGACTTCTCCAGCACCTGTGGCTTCACCTGTGCGGGCGCAGGTGTCTCTGGCTCTGCAACTCCATCCTCCTGTACGGCCTCAGATGGTTGCAGACCAGGGGAGTTTGGATCCTTATCCTCCTTTCCCAGGACGAGCATCAGATCCATTGCATTTCCTTAATGCGATGTATGGCATGTTTACCAGGGTATCTTACCCTAACGGTGCACCTTCTGGCACGTGGATCCGCTTGCCTTTAACTTGGGCATCACCCAACAATATACCCAGGCACCTTTCGTGCCTTTCATGTCGATGGCTCCATCTTGGCAGTTTCTGGCACCGAGGTTTTTGACTCCGATACCTCAGTCACCAGCACCATCTGGTGTTGAGCCGGCGTCGACCCGGATTCGAACGGCGCTGTTGCCCACCTCAAAAGGTCCTCCATCGACGCTGGTGCTGGTGTCACCAGTGCCGCAGCTGGCGCCGCCGACGACTGTCCCTAAGCATCGTTCCAGGAGGGAAGCTCAAAGTTTGCTGGAGGAGGTTGAGTACCAGCAAGAGCAGGAGGAAGGGGAGATTCACGACTCCGTAGACGAATTTGAAAGTCTATGTGAGGCTAATGGCCTTGACACTTATCTGGAGTGAGAGCTTTCTTCTCCTAAATCTTTAACCTCACAGGATATTGCCCCTTATGTGGTCTCAGAAAAGCAGCTGAGTTGTTGGACCTTCAGTTGCCCTCAGCTGAGGTAAAATCTAATATTTTAACTGAAGTGCTTCATTCTTCTTCCTCTTCAAATGAACCTCTGTTGCCTTTCAATGAGGCGTTGACGGAGCCACTCATGGAAGTGTGTCAGAAACCCTTGTCTGCCCCTGCAGTTTCAAGATCAGTGGCAAGGAGATGTGGATCTGCTCCAGGTGATCCCTTTTTCCTTTTGGCCCATCCATCTCCGAAAAGCTTGGTGGTGCAGGCTTCCTGCTCTAAGCAGTCATCTGGATCTTTTCCTACCACCCCGGGGATAGGGATCCCAAAAAACTAGAGCAGTCGGCCAAAAAGGTGTTTTCCTCACCAAGTATGGCTCTGAAGTCAACAAATGCTGCGTGCTTGCTGGGGAGGGACATTCATGCTATAATGGACTTTATTAAGCAGTTGGCTCCTAAGCTTCCTGAAGATGATCGTGTTCATTTTCTTGAGGCACTTTTAGATTCTCAAGCAGCTGCCCATCAGGATATCGGGTCTGGATACTGCAGACTCAGTTGCTCGAGTAATGGGTTCTTCGGTTGCTACAAGAAGACATGCTTGGCTTAGATCATCGGTTTCTCGCCAGATGTTTAGGCTACCTTGCTGAATCTACCATTTGATGGGTCAAGATTGTTTGGCACCAAGGCAGACTCTGCGCTGCAGCAGTTCAAGGACAGTAGGGCTACTGCAAGATCCTTGGGCCTGCTGTCCCAGCCCCGGGGCTATGGCTACAAGAGGTATCATGGTTTTGGGAAGGCAGCTTCCTTTCATGGCCGGCAGCAGCCTCAGCAACTACAGCAGCAGAATCCTCTCTACCGTTCGTACAGAGGTAGAGGTAGTGGCCATCTTCGAAGAGCTTCCAGGCAACAGTCTACCTCCTCCTCCTCCTCTCCTGTCCCCAACACTGGTACCACGGGAAAGCAGCTCTAGATCCCCCATCTTGGATCATGCTGGTCCTGTAGGGGGTTGGGTGTCTCATTTTCTACAAGATTGGAAATCGCTTACTTTGGACCGTTGGGTTTTGAATCTTGTGGAGAATGAGTACATCCTCCCCTTTTCTAGAGTTTCCACCTCCTTACCCTCCGCGCCAAGGTTGGTGTTCAGGGGATCATTTGTTGCTTCTGCAGCAGGAGGTTCTTACCTTACTGCAGAAAGGTGCGATAGAGGTGGTTCCAGAGCAGGAAAGGGGTCAGGGATATTACTCCTGTTATTTCCTGATTCCCAAGAAGAACGGTCGGCTCAGACCGATCCTGGACCACAGGCAGGAAAAGTTCAAAATGTTGACCTTGGCTCAGGTTCTATTGGCGCTGCAACAGGAAGACTGGATGGTGTCGATCGATTTGCAGGATGTGTATTTTCATCTTCCCATCCTGAAGTCGCATTAGAATTATCTCAGGTTTATGGCTGGTTTGCAACATTACCAGTTTGCGGTCCTCCCGTTCGGTCTCACTTCCGCACCATGGGTCTTCACGAAGGTGATGGCGGTGGTGGCAGCACATCTCAGAAGGTCAAGGATTCCTGTTTTCCCCTATCTGGACGACTGGCTGCTCAAGGCGAAGTCTCCAGAAATTGTGTTGCGTCACTTGCATTCAATAATGCAGTTGTTATTCAACTTGGGTTTCTTGATAAATGTACCCAAATCACACATGGTGCCCTCCCAGTGCAGCCTGTTCATAGGGGCAATACTGGACACTACTGTTTGTTGGGCTTTTCCGCCACTGCAGAGGATTTTCGACATTCAGGAAATTATTCCTTTATTTCACGAAGGGGCGATAGTTCCAGTCCTGAAGGTCCTATGCCTGCTCGATCTGTTCGCTTCTTGCATACTGTTGGTCAGTCATGCACGCTGGCGCATGAGGGCACTCCATTGATGCCTCCGCAGTCAGTGGTATCAGCACAATGGAGATTTCGGGGAGAATGTCACGATCTCCAAGGACGCTACAGCGGAGCTGTCTTGGTGGAGTGTGCAGGGCAACCTGTCTCAAGGGAAGCCCTTTCAGCCTCCTCCATCGATGGCCACAGTGTTCATGGATTCCTTCACTCTAGGGTGGGGTGCTCATCTGGGGGATCTGGAGGTCAAAGGTCTTTGGTCTCCAGAGGAAATGTTGCTTCACATCAACCTGTTGGAATTGCGGGCAATAAGTTTGGCTCTCAAGGCCTGCCTTCCCTCCCTTCGCGGCCAGTCAGTTCAAGTCCTGACAGACAACACTACCACAAGGTGGTACATAAACAAACGGGGAGGGTAGGGTCATATCCTCTCTGCAGAGAGGCTCTGTGACTCTGGTCCTGGGCTCAGGGCCATCAGATTTGTGTGATTGCAAATCATCTGTCCGGGATGCCAAATGTGCGTGTGGACAGTCTCAGTCTGCATTACTCGGCCGATCACGAGTGGCGTCTTCATCCGGAGGTGGTCCATCACATCTTCAAGATGTGGGGGTTTCCTCGGGTGGAGCTTTTTGCCACTCGGGAGAATGTGCACTGCGCGTTATTCTGCAGCCTTAAGTATCCGATGCAGAAAGCACTGGGGGGGGCGGTGCGTTTCAGTTAGATTGGAGCTCGCAGCTCCTTTATGTGTTTCCTCTCATACCTTTTGATTCCTCGAGTCCTGAGGAAGATTCGCCAAGACCAGGCCCAAGTCATATTGATCACTCCGGATTGGCCAAGAAGGGTGTGGTACACAGATCTACTTCACCTCTCATCGCACCCAACGCTCCGTCTCCCTTTCAGGGCAGACCTCCTGTTGCAGGGTCAGGTTCTTCACCCCCACCCCCACCTCCAGAGCCTGCACCTTCATGCCTGGAGATTGAACGGGGCAACCCGAGTTCTTTCTCTCGCTCACTTGATGTGGTGGATGTTATTTTATCTTCCAGGAGACACACCACCAAAATCTGTTTATTCCTCTAGGTGGTCCAAGTTTGTAAAATGGTATGGAGAGAGGTCCATTGATCCCTTGAATGCCCACTTACCTGACGTTCTAGGATTTTCACTTTACTTGGCCCAGCAGGGTTGTGCTGTGGCTACAGGTAAATGTTATTTGTCGGCTTTCCTCAGTTAGCAAGACCAGCCGTCTTTATTTAAATCTCCCATTGTTATGAGGTTTCTTAAGGGCCTCACCAATAAGTTTCCTCCCACTCCCTTCACTATGCCTCAGTGGGATTTGAATTTAGTACTTACTTTTTTGATGAGTTCTCCTTTTGAGCCTCTTCATAGCTGTCCATTAAGGCTTCTTTCTTTTAAGACGGTCTTTCTGATCACCATTACCTCAGCCAGGAGGGTAAGTGAGCTTAGTTCTAAACCTCCGTTCTTGACCATTCATGCCGAAAAGATGGTTCTTAGGACCAGGGCTGCTTTCCTGCCTAAGGTGGTTACTCCTTTCCATTTAGGACAGTCTATTACTTTACGTACCTTCCATCCTCCCCCTCACTCTTCCAAGAAGGAGAGACTTCATCGCCTTGACCCTAAGAGGGCTATCCGCTTCTAATTGGATGGAACCAGGGATCGAAGGCTGGATGATCAGCTCTTCGTGGTTTACACTGGACGAATGAAGGGCAAAGTTGTCCACAAACGAACACTCTCCAGGTGAATCATCTTGTGCATCAAGATCTGCTATGCCTTGGCCAAGAAGGAACCGCCTGAAGGTATTAGAACTCATTCCACCAGAGCTAATTTTATTCTTCTGCTTTGGCTAGAGGTAATCCTGTTGTAGACATTTGTAAGGCAGCAACTTCGGCCTCCCTCCACACCTTTGCGAAGCATTACTGTTTGGATTCAGAGGTTAGGAGGGACGGCCATTTTGCATGTTCCGTTCTGCAAGATATTTTGGCATAGGCAGTAGGACACCCTCCTCCGGAAGAGGTACGGCTTGGGGATTCAATTCAAAAGGCAAGGAATCCACAGGCAGATGTATCCATCACAAGAACAAGTTACTTACCTTTGGTAATTCTTTTTCTGGTGGATGCAGTGTCTGCCTGTGGATTTCTCACTGACCCACCCGCCTCCCTGTTGTCGTCCTCCATATACTGAAAAAGTTCTTACTATCTGACATTGTTATTTTCTATATGTCAATTTTATACACATAGTTTGTTGCTAGGAATTGCTTTTGTTATTGGCTTTTCCTTTTTATTTATGCATATGATATATGTATTTGTGTATATATTATGTATACTGGGTATACTTGTGTTATGTTGTTGGTCTGCCCGTTCGCCTCGAAGGCACAGAAAAAGTGGGTTGAACTGATGTCAGCCTGCTGACCAGGTCTTCTTGTGGCTACGATGACATCATACGGTGTCGCATGTGGAGCCTTGCTGCTATGACGTCCTCGTCAACGTGGGAGAGCTAAGAAAAGAATTTCCGTGGAATGCTGGCGCAGGGGTAATTCAAAAGGTGAGGAATCCACAGGCAGATCCTGTATCCACCAGAAAAAATCATTACCGAAGGTAATTAGCTTGTTCGACAAGCATACAGGTTCCATGGGTATTATTCATTAACAGGTTTATGACGCATATACAGACCTTGACCAAAAACAAAGTGTCTCAATTGTAAAAAACAAAATACACATACACAAAGGCCTTCCCATTGGAAAGAATTACAATTGCTTTCTCCACAAGGTATAAACAAATCCATACATAATGACTCAAGGTAAAAGTAATGTGAACATAAATACTACATGCTACATACAGTATATATAACCCAATGCTTTGGTGTAAACGTTCATGTTTAAGTACCTCATAAAAATAAGATCTTTGTGTTTGGTGATGAAAGAATGGCAAAATAAAGTGCTGCAAAAATGCCACAAAATTTCAATTTCTGATGGATACATCTGCCAGTGGATTCCTCACCTTGTGAATATCCCCTGAGCCAGCATTCCACTGAACTTTTTTTTTTCCCCCCAGCTCTCTACACCAACGTGGACGTCATAATACCTGGGCTCCGCTCGCGACTCCGTATGACGTCACTGGAGCCATAAGAGAGCCACGTCGGCGTGATGACGTCAGTTCCCTTTCTTCCGCGCCGTCGACGCGTAACGGTTTTCCAGCACTCTCCTGCTACTTTGTAGTCTTGTAGTGGGTTACTGTTCCTGGATAAGCTATGTCTTCGACAAGGAAGTCGGGTTTTAAACCGTGTAGGGAATGTGGGGGCCACATGTCCATGACTGACCCCCAGGAGGATTGTTTATGGTGCCTTTCGTCGGACCATGATGTGGATGACTGCTCCAGCTGCAGAAAGATGAACCTCAAGGCCCTGAAGGAGAGGGAGGCGAAACTCTTCATCTCCAAGGTGAAGAAGGAAAGAAGAGGTAGGAAGAAGGAGAAATCGAGGCCGGAGTCGTCGACTTCGCACTCTTCGAAGTCGAAGAAACATCATAAGAAGAGGAAGCATAGCTCTCTGCGCCGGTCTTCCAGGAGTAAGGCTTCGAGGTCGCCGTCGCCTCGGCGTCGAAGCAAGGAAGTTATATCTCCATCTCCATATCCTTCTCGAATGTCTCCAGAGAGGTCACCTTTGCCGAAGCGGACTCCGGCGTGGTCCCCAGCGCGGTCCCCAGCACAGTCACCGGCGCAGTCACCGGCGCCAGTGGAGTCTCCAGCTTCTGACGCCGAACCGGATCAGGAGGAAGAGCCTTCTCCCGGACCAGCTGAGCCTGCGGCGCCAGCTGAGGACACTTCGGCTCCGGTTCCTGGTACTCCTCGACCGGATCCAGGGCCGATCCCATACCCGCAGTTCCCGACTCCGGGTGCAGATTCAACGCATTTTCTCAATGCGATGTATGGGATTTTTCAAAGGGCGCACCATCTGTTCCCGTGGGTCCTATGGCATACACTTTGGGAGTGCCGCAGCATTATGCTCAGGCTCCCTTTATGCCCTTTTTGCCGATGGCTCCTTCGTGGCAGTTTCCGGTGCCATCTGGTGATCCTTCCCGGCTTCGTCTGGATCGGCCTTCCTCGACGCTGTTGCCGACTCCGGCTCCACGCCCGGCGCCGCCGACTCCGGCGCCGCCGACTCCATGTTCGTTTCCACCGACTCCGCGCACGGCGCCACTGACGCCGGTTCCTCGAATCCGTTCTAGAAAAGAGGCCCAGAGGGTTTTGGAAGAGGAACGTTATAGTGAGGAAGTGGAAGAAGGTGAGGTTGATGGATCTTCTGATGACTGGCGAGCTTACCATTACACTTTAAACGTTACACTTGAATTATTCTTTGTACTGGCGATCTGACTATTACACTTTAAACATATTCACATGAATTACTCTTTGTACTGGCGATCTTATTATCACTCTTTAAACCTCTCACATGAATTACTCTTTGCACTGGCGATCTTAGTATCACACTTTAAACATTTCACATGAATTACTCTTTGTACTGGCGATCTTAGTATCACACTTTAAACATTTCACATGAATTACTCTTTGTACTGGCGATCTTAGTATCACATCCTGGCTTCCCCTGGGACCATCAGCCGGGACTGCCAGGCCTTCACCTGCTTGGTAACTCCCCCCTTCCCTCACTCCTTCCCTTCTTCCCTTAATCCCAGCTTACGGTTCCACCTCGGCGTCCTCCTCTGCCTGGGAAGATTGGCGGTACGGATAGAGTACTTCCCCCTTCACGCGGGGCAGGCGGGGCTCAAGGGATCGGCAAGGGAAGTCCCCGGAGGGGGCGAACATGGGGAACACCCACAGGCCACCTCCCCCAAGGGTTTCCTGAATGCGGGGTCTTCTCTCGGGGGGGGTGGGGGGAAGGAAAATCCTCGCACCCGCGGTGTCAACAGGGGCGCGGAGTCATCTCCGGACCCCACACGGCTCCACAGGCCAGGCGCTGACTCGGCGTCACTCCGCTGCTGCTTTGATCCGCGCCCGTGGCTGCCTGAGGCAATGCAGCTCGCGGGGGCGCGGCCTTCTCCTTTCCGGCAACAGTGGGGCGGCGCTACAGAATCGGCCCTCGTCAGATGACACTGGGAAGGCGCTTCACGGCCTTGCGCAACCTCCACTTCCTGGATGTCCTTCTCTTCAGTTTCTCAGGTGTGTCGCCTGCTCACCGGCCCTCTCCAGGGAGTCCCGACTCTCTCCCTGGACCTCCCAGGGATTACCAGAAGCCTCCCAGCAGAGGCGGGCAGCTTCCCAATCTCAGGGTTACGGCGGTGAGTGCTCCCGGCGGGGATTTATGTCAGGGGGGGCTAAAATTAAGGGTGCCGCGTTCACTCCAGGGCAATCGAATAGGCTAGCCAAATGCTTATCTCTTGGTCCCAGTCACCTTCTAGACAGGCAGGACTGGTAGTCAGACGTTGAGTCTTGTTTGATTTCAAATCCCGGGCACCAGAAGGGTGTGGGAGGTAGAGCTCAGGACGGAGGCTTCCCCTCTAATCTTCTTTCAGTAATTCTGACTAAACAGGTGTCTCATGAGGTGAAGTTGTTCCTCAAAGTCATTGGCTGTGCTCAGGGACCGGTCAGAAGGTTGAGGGTGGTGTCAGCTGATGAGGGAAGTCACGCAGACCCTAAGACCTGTCAATTCCCTATCTAGCGCAGCCACCTCCCCACTCAGGTGCCTTACTCCTGACTACCTCACAGCGCAACTGAGTCCTAAAATGGCCACCCTGCCCCACCTCTATTTATCACCTGGGGCCTGACTGGCAAGAGTGGCCCAGAAGGTTCCAGAACCTCTCATGGCAGTCTATGGCCCAGGTGCTGAGGTGACAGTTGGAACCACCATCTTGTGACTAACCTCCCTCTACTGGTTTCCTCATTGAAGCACCTTGCGCCTCTCACTCCGATAGTAAGAAGAGGGCGCCCAGAGCCTCTACATCAACACCCAAAAAGTAGTTAGTGGACAGGAAAAAAATATGAGAAGGGAAAGGGAAAAAAACATAAAAAGAGGAGGGAACAGCCAAAAGGGCTGACAGGTCTAACACGCGTCCCCCCAGCTGAAAGTGGGGAGAGCTACCCAATCCCTTGGGAGTTCTCTTCACTAAGGCGGAAATACCTGGAGAGACCGTCAGCATTGGCGTGGTCCACTCCTGGGCGATGTTCCACCCTAAAGTCCATTCCCTGTAGGGAGATGGACCACCTCAACAACTTGGGATTCTCACCCCTCATTTGCATCAGCCACCTGAGGGGCCGGTGGTCGGTCTGAACCAGGAAGTGCGAGCCAAACAGGTATGGCCGCAGCTTCTTCAGAGCCCACACCACCGCGAAAGCCCCCCTCTCAATCGCACTCCACCTCTGTTCCCGGGGGAGTAGTCTCCTAGACAGGAAAACCACCGGTTGGTCCAGACCCTCTTCATTGAGTTGCGACAGCACCGCCCCGATGCCATGCTCCGACGCATCCATTTGGACGATGAACTCCTTGGAGAAGTCAGGGGCCCTGAGGACAGGTGCCGCACACATTGCCTTTTTCAAGGTGTCAAAGGCTTGTTGACACCCCTCGGTCCAGATTACCCGTTGAGGGTGCTTTTTAGAAGTGAGCTCAGTCAAGGGAGTCACGATAGTACCGTATCCCTTGACGAAGTGTCGGAAGTAGCCAGTGAGGCCCAGAAAGGCTCGGACCTCCGTCTGAGTCTTGGGGGGTTCCCAGGCCATGATGGTTTCAATCTTGGCCTGGAGGTGTTGCACCTTGCCCCGACCCACCAAGTGACCGTGGTACACTACCGACCCCTGCCCGATCTGGCACTTACTGGCCTTGATCGTCAGACCCGCCTGCTGCAAGGCCTGAAGGACAGCCTGAAGGTGACACAAATGGTCCTCCCAGTTGCTGCTGAAGACAGCGATGTCATCCAGATACGCAACCGAAAAGGCCTCCATCCCGGAGAGGACCTGGTTCACCAGCCGCTGAAAAGTGGCAGGGGCGTTCTTGAGCCCAAAGGGCATCACACAGAACTGGTAGTGACCCTCAGGTGTGGAGAAGGCTGATCTTTCCTTTGCTCCATCTGTCAGGGAGATCTGCCAGTACCCGGATGTAAGGTCAAAGGTACTCAGATATTGGGCAGCTCCCAACCGGTCAATGAGCTCATCCGCCCTCGGGATAGGATGAGCATCGGTCTTTGTCACAGAGTTCAGTCCCCTGTAATCCACACAGAACCGGAGTTCTGGGGTAGTGCCCGGCGGGGCAGCTTTGGGTACGAGTACCACCGGACTGGACCAGGGACTGTTTGAAGGTTCAATCACTCCCAGGTCTAGCATCTTGGTGACTTCTTCTCCATGGATGCTAGCCTTCACCTTATCTGACAACCGGTAAGACTTGGACTTCACAGGTGGGCTGTCCCCTGTGTCCACGTCATGGGTACACAGATGAGTCCTTCCTGGGATAAGTGAGAACAAGGAAGCAAACTGCTCTAAAACTCGGCGGCAGTCTCTCCGCTGTTCGGGAGTTAGGGATGGTGAAAGGATCACTCCCTCCACCAACCCATCCTTCTCTTGGGACGCAAAAAGATCAGGAAGAGGTTCACTTTCCTCTTCCTCTGACCCATCAGTCACCATCATCAAAGTGACCTCGGGTTTCTATTGGTGAGGCTTGAGGCGGTTGACATGGAGCACCCGATGGGGCTGCCTGGGGGTCTTAAGATCCACCACATAGGTGACCTTGCCCTTCTTCTCAACCCTCTCAAAGGGGCCTGACCAGCGATCCTGGAGGGCGCTAAGCTCTCCAGGTTCCATCACCCACACCTTCTGGCCAGGCTCCAGCTCCACCGGGTGAGCATTTCGGTCATACCATTCCTTCATGACCGTCTGGCTGGCTTCTAGATTCTCGGAAGCCTGTTTCCACAACCGAGCCATTTGGCTACGAAAGACCAGCATATAGCTCACCACATCTTGGGGAAGTTTTCTAGGAGTCCTTTCCCATCCATCCTTCACCAGGCTGAGGGGTCCACGAACAGGGTGTCCGTACAACAGTTCGAAGGGGCTGAAGCCCACTCCCTTCTGTGGTACCTCCCTGTAGGAAAATAGCAAACAAGTAAGGAGGACGTCCCATTTCCTCCGCAGGCTCTCGGGCAGACACCTGATCATGCCCTTTAAGGTTTTGTTAAACCTTTCCACCAGACCATTGGTCTGGGTGTGATAAGGGGTGGAGAACCGGTAAGTGACTCCACACTCTTTCCACATAGCCCGCATGTATGCCGACATGAAGTTGGTACCTCTGTCCGACACAACTTCCTTGGGGAACCCCATCCGGGTGAAAATCCCCATCAGAGCCCGTGCCACCGCAGGTGCAGTAATGGTCCTCAGAGGGATAGCCTCTGGGTACCGGGTGGCATGATCCATCAGAACCAGGATAAACCTGTGACCGGCAGACGTTGGTGGATCCAATGGCCCAACAATGTCGATGCCCACCCTTTCAAAGGGGATGCCAACGACAGGCAGTGGTTCCAAGGGAGCCTTCAGCTTCACCCATGTTTTCCCACTAGCTTGGCAGGTTACACACGTCCTACAAAAAGTGTCGGACGTAATCCTCATCTGAGGCCAGTAGAAATGAGGGACAAGCCGAGCAAAGGTCTTGTCCTGTCCCAAGTGTCCTGCCAAGGGTATTTCGTGAGCCAATCCCAAAAGGAAGGCTCGGTAACGCTGGGGAACTACCAAGGCCCGGGATGATCCATGCACCGGAGCCTTGGGTTCGCTATAAATGAGACCATCTTCCCAGTATATGTGGAAGTTCCCCGAATCGTTACCCGCTGCCTGGGCTTCGGCCTGTCGCCACAAACCCTCAAGGGTAGGGCACTCCTTCTGGGCCCGACAAAGCTCCTCCCTAGTAGGTCCTCCCTCCACCTGCCAGTCTGCAGGGGTAGGTAAGCCCTCCAGGGAAGTCACATCCCCCTCCGTAGACTCCGAGACCACTTCAGTCGCCCCATCCACCTTCTGAGGTTCAGATGCCGGGGCAGGCTTCCCCTGTCCCCGTTTACCCTTTCTGGCAGCTGGTTGGGCCGTTGTCCCAGGCTCCAACCTCTGTGGACTCCCTCTTCGGGCAGTCACGGACCGTGTGTTGGCACACGTCCACTCAGGTGTCCCCAACATCTCCATGTGGGCCCTGAACTCGACCTCCTTCCACGCCAAATGTTCAAGGTCATTTCCCAACAGACAGTCGACCGGCATGGCAGGGCTTATCGCAACTCGTAGAGGACCCACAACCCCTCCCCACTCAAAGGGAATCTGGGCCACCGGATAGTGACCCTCTCGGTTGTCAGCCATCACAACCGGGTGGACTACATTGGGAACCACCTGCTCTGGGGACACCAGCTGACTCCTTACCATAGTCATGCTGGCTCCTGTGTCCCTCAGAGCCTCCACCCTCTGGGCATTGATGGTGACCCATTGCCTGTACTTAGTAGTATTCGAGGGCACCTGGGTCTTAGGAACCATCTCACAATCCCCTAAGGACACTAAGGTTAGCCCTGCCCACTCACCTCCCTTATCTAGGGGCAACTCCTCCCCGAGCACTACGCTCGCCACCCCAGTGGTCTTTCCTCCAATGGGAGGGTGTGGTGTCTTGGGACACTTGGCATCCCCCTTATAGTGCCCAATCTCGCCACACTCATAACAACGGACAACCCTAGGCTGCTGACCACGGTCAGGATAAGGGGGTTTATGGGGGCCAACCTTAGGAGGGAACCCTACTCCCTTTCCTTGTGAACTCTTTTGGGGGCCTTTAGAGAACTCCTTTTTTTTGTCTCCCCCCTCTTTCTTCTGGGGGGCGCCCTGTCCAGCCCCTTGGAAATTCCCTCCAGTCCCTTTTGAGGATACCCGGGTACTTGCCCAGATATCCGCCTCCTCTGCAAGCTTCCTAGGATTAGTTAGCTTGCTGTCCACCAGGTGTTGACGCAGCTCCGGAAAACTTTTCTCGAGGAGGTGCTCCTTTAAAATCAGATTATACAATCCCTCGTAGTCCTTTACCACACTGCCCTGTACCCAGCCCTCCAAGGCCTTCTTGGCGTAGTCCAGGAAGTCTACCCAATTCTGGGTGGACAACTTTTGACAGCCCCGAAACCTCTGCCTGAATTTCTCAGGGGTCAACCCAAACTTCCTAACTAGGGCGACCTTCATGATGGGGTAATTGGTCTGATCTTGCTGTTCCAAAGCTAACAGGGCATCCCTCCCCACCGGAGACATATACCTGTATAGACCACCCCCCCAACTGAGCTTCAGGGACCCCATGGGCTCGTAAGGAGACCTCATAGGCAGCCAACCATTTGACAATGTCATCCCCGACACCATAGCTGGCGACTACATCTTTTGGCAGGTAGGGTCTGGGCTCCCTGGGGATCTCTCTAGGTACGCTGCCACCAACGGGACTGCTGGGGGTTCCCAACTGTAGGGCTTTGAGTTCCAATTCCTTTAAATGGAGCTCATGGAAAACCTCCTCTCCTCCCTCTCTTTCTCCAAACGGGCCAGATCCATTTTGAACTGCCTCTCCTCCCTCCTGTCAGCTAAGTCAGCTGATGACAGGCCTTCCCCCGAGGCGCTACTACCCGCTCTTGAAGGGGCACTAGGTCCTACGTCTATGTTGCCACTCCCAGGGGGGAAAAGTAATTCTGTTTCTTCTGTGATGTCCAGTCCTGGTCCCTCCTCGTGTTTCCGGCTAGGGTGGGCCATAACCCAGGCTCTCAAGCTAGTTTGGAGTTCTATTTTCTTTGCCCCCTGCTTGAAGAATACCTCCCTCTCCTGGCAGAATTCCTTCAGTTGGGTCACAGTATATTCTTCCAGCCTACCCAACTCAAACTCCATCCTACCAGGTGGGACCCAACACTGCAGAACAGAACTTTACAATAGGAGACCTTTCCTTCAAGAGGAAGTACACCACAGGACAGGACAATTTTGAAAAACTCCAATCAGGGAGACAACTTGGAGAAAACTCCAGTAAAACAATCAGGTGTAGGGTGTGGCGCGCGCCAAACTGCTAATGAGCGGATGCAAGCACAGATTCAGGATCCCACCGCTGAACACCAACTTGTTGGACCTAACGTCCTAGAGGTAGCTTGGCTCAGGCCAACAGGCTTCTATCCCAACATGGCATATCGTGCTTGCATCACACCCAGTTCACACCTTGACGCAACACCACTTAAAAAGGACACTAGACCGAATAAGCCAAACTGATAAGAGGAAGTTTTATATTTCCTTTTTAATTGCACTCAACCAATTCTAACCATCACATTTCCGGTGCAAATATTTCATAGTATTTCAGTCAACAATACAATTCCTTCTGTTACTTCGGTATGATCCCCCACCTAAACTCCATCAGATGGGACAATCCCGCACCTAGGCCCCAGAACGCCTTATTAATTTCCCACTCGTATAGCTTTCCCACAATGGTTTCTTGGCATGGGGATATTAAAGGGTCAATACCCCCCCACCTCGTTGCCCCTCAGTCCGATGTCTGCACTATTCTCTTTGTTACCTGGAACTGAGGCTGTGGTATGCGACCACGCTTCTACCATTAGGCGCTATACTACCAAACTAGTCTGTTGCGGGAAATCAAGGTATTACAATTGAACATTACACCGGATCTTACTATTACAGTTAGGCCTGACACATGAGTTCTTCTCTGTACTGGCGAGCTTACCATTACACTTTAAACATTACACTTGAATTATTCTTTGTACTGGCGATCTGACTATTACACTTTAAACATGTCACATGAATTACTCTTTGTACTGGCGATCTTATTATCACACTTTAAACCTCTCACATGAATTACTCTTTGCACTGGCGATCTTAGTATCACACTTTAAACATTTCACATGAATTACTCTTTGTACTGGCGATCTTAGTATCACACTTTAAACATTTCACATGAATTACTCTTTGTACTGGCAATCTTAGTATCGCATCCTGGCTTCCCCTGGGACCATCAGCCGGGACTGCCAGGCCTTCACCTGCTTGGTAACTCCCCCCTTCCCTCACTCCTTCCCTTCTTCCCTTAATCCCAGCTTATGGTTCCACCTCGGCGTCCTCCTCTGCCTGGGAAGATTGGCGGTACGGATAGAGTACTTCCCCCTTCACGCGGGGCAGGCGGGGCTCAAGGGATCGGCAAGGGAAGTCCCCGGAGGGGGCGAACACGGGGAACACCCACAGGCCACCTCCCCCAAGGGTTTCCTGAATGCGGGGTCTTCTCGCGGGGGGGGGAAAGGAAAATCCTCGCACCCGCGGTGTCAACAGGGGTGCGGAGTCGTCTCCGGACCCCACACGGCTCCACAGGCCAGGCGCTGACTCGGCGTCACTCCGCTGCTGCTTTGATCTGCGCCCGCGGCTGCCTGAGGCAATGCAGCTCGTGGGGGCGCGGCCTTCTCCTTTCCGGCAACAGTGGGGCGGCGCTACAGAATCGGCCCTCGTCAGATGACACTGGGAAGGCGCTTCACGGCCTTGCGCAACCTCCACTTCCTGGATGTCCTTCTCCTCAGTTTCTCAGGCGCGTCGCCTGCTCACCGGCCCTCTCCAGGGAGTCCCGACTCTCTCCCCGGACCTCCCAGGGATTACCAGCAGCCTCCCAGCAGAGGCGGGCAGCTTCCCAATCTCGGGGTTACAGCGGTGAGTGCTCCCGGCGGGGATTTATGTCAGGGGGGGCTAAACTTAAGGGTGCCGCGTTCACTCCAGGGCAATCGAATAGGCCAGCCAAATGCTTATCTCTTGGTCCCAGTCACCTTCCAGACAGGCAGGACTGGTAGTCAGACGTTGAGTCTTGTTTGATTTCAAATCCCGGGCACCAGAAGGGTGTGGGAGGTAGAGCTCAGGACGGAGGTTTCCCCTCTAATCTTCTTTCAGTAATTCTGACTAAACAGGTGTCTCATGAGGTGAAGTTGTTCCTCAAAGTCATTGGCTGTGCTCAGGGACCGGTCAGAAGGTTGAGGGTGGTGTCAGCTGATGAGGGAAGTCACGCAGACCCTAAGACCTGTCAATTCCCTATCTAGCGGAGCCACCTCCCCACTCAGGTGCCTTACTTCTGACTACCTCACAGCTCAACTGAGTCCTAAAATGGCCGCCCTGCCCCCACCTCTATTTATCACCTGGGGCCTGACTGGCCAGAGTGGCCCAGAAGGTTCCGGAACCTCTCATGGCAGTCTATGGCCCAGGTGCTGAGGTGACAGTTGGAACCACCATCTTGTGACTAACGTCCCTCTACTGGTTTCCTCATTGAAGCACCTTGCGCCTCTCCCTCCGATAGTAAGAAGAGGGCGCCCAGAGCCTCTTCATCAACACCCAAAAAGTAGTTAGTGGACAGGAAAAAAATATGAGAAGGGAAAGGGAAAACAACATAAAAAGAGGAGGGAACAGCCAAAAGGGCTGACAGGTCTAACACTGACCCTTTCACAGGTTCTTCAAGCGTTACAGCAAGGAGACTGGATGGTGTCGATCGACTTGCAGGATGCGTATTTCCACGTCCCAATCCTGAAGTCGCACAGTGTTGCGACCCAACCGTAAAACGGAGATACTTCCTACCAGTTTGCGGTCCTCCCGTTTGGTCTTACTACCGCACCTTGAGTCTTCACGAAGGTGATGGCAGTGGTGGCTGCTCATCTCAGGAGGTCGGGGATTCCAGTATTTCCCTACCTGGACGACTGGCTTCTGAAAGCAGTGTCCCCAGAGATGGTGCTACATCATCTGCAGGTAACATCTCAGCTGTTATTCGACTTGGGTTTTTCAATCAATGTGCCCAAATCTCACCTGGTGCCCTGTCAACGCAACCTGTTAATAGGGGTGGTACTGGACACTACTGTGTGTCGAGCATTTCCTCCTCCTCAATGAATTCTCGACATTCAGGAGATGATACCTTTATTCCACAATGAAACGGTTGTTCCAGTTCTGAAGGTCCTTCGACTGCTCGGTCTGTTTGCCTCCTGCATTCTGTTGGTCAACCATGCACGCTGGCACATGAGGGCACTCCAGTGGTGCCTCCACAGGCAGTGGTATCAGCACAACAGAGATCTCAGGAAGTCTGTGAGGATCTCGGGAGAAACTACAGCGGATCTGTATTGGTGGAGCGTGGAGGGCAATCTGTCTCAAGGAAAGCCCTTTCATCTTCCTCCATCAGTGGCCACAGTGATAACGGATGACTCCACCCTGGGGTGGGGTGCTCATCTGGGGGATCTGGAGATCAAGGGTCTTTGGTAGGAGTGGGCGGAATTTGCGAAATCCACTTTCGCAAATTATCGCGAAAATGTTTAAAATTATCGCAAACAAGCGGAAATATCGCAAAGATGCGGAATTTTTTTTCCCGCATGTTCGCGAGATTTTCTGCATGGTTGCGGGTCGCCAAATTACCCATGTGGTTGCTCGCGGGCGCGGCCATCTTGTTTTGAGTTGTCTCGCGGTGCATGATCGCGAGAAGAAAGACGTGATCGCGCGACGCATGACGTCACTGCGGGCGCGAACTATCGCGAGACAGCGCAAATGGCTAAAAAAAATCCAACATCTCATGGAGAACGCGACCGGATCAAGAAAACTTGTCGGCGAACGCAGGGATTCAGGTAAGGCGATCGCGCGCGAGAATGTATTATTTTACAGCGCGAGCAAGAAACAAATTATCGCCAAGCTGCGGAAAGCGGAAATTTTGACATTTTCGCGCTCTCCGCGGAACGTGAAAATGTCAAATTATCGCAATTTCCACGAACGGAACTAAATTTTCGCCCAGGCCTAGTCTTTGGTCTCCAGAGGAAAGGTTGCTTCACATCAACCTTCATGAATTACGGGCTATACGTTTAGCGCTCAAGGCCTTTCTCCCTTCCCTTCACGGTCAGTCGGTTCAAGTCCTGACGGACAACACTACCGCGATGTGGTATGTCAACAAGCAGGGAGGAGTAGGGTCGTATCGTCTCTGCAGGGAGGCGTTAAGGCTCTGGTCCTGGGCTCAGGATCATCAGATTTGCTTGATGGCGAATCATCTGGCCGGGGTGCTGAACGTACGTGCGGACAGTCTCAGTCGACAGTTCTCTGCCAACCACGAGTGGAGGCTCCATCCGGAGGTGGTTCGTCATGTTTTTCGGACGTGGGGGACTCCTCGGATAGACGTATTCGCCACCCGCGAGATCACGCATTGCCTGTCATTCTACAGTCTCCAGTTTCCGTTGCAGGGGACGTTGGGGGACGCGTTTCAGTTGAGTTGGGCCTCACAACTCCGTTATGCATTTCCTCCCATACCCTTGATTCCTCGGGTTCTGAGGAAAATTCGCCAAGACCGGGCCCAAGTTATTTTGGTCGCCCCGGATTGGCCAAGAAGGGTGTGGTACACAGATCTACTTCACCTCTCATCGCACCTTCCGCTCCGTCTCCCTTTCAGGACAGACCTTCTATCTCAATCGGAGGGGCAGGTTCTTCACCCCCACCTCCAGAGCCTGCACCTTCATGCCTGGAGATTGAATGGGGCAACATGAGTTCCTTCTCTCTCCCGCCTGATTTGGTGGATGTTATTTTATCGGCCTGGCGACACTCCACCAAGTCAATTTACTCATATCGGTGGTCTAAGTTTGTTAAATGTTGTGGAGAGAGATCCGTTGATCCTTTAAAAGCCCATCTTTCTAATGTGCTTCAGTTTGGTCTTTCCTTGGCTCAGGAGGGCTGTGCTGTGGCCACGGTCAAGGGCTACCTATCGGCGTTATCGGCTTTTCTGTATCTTCCAGATCAGCCGTCATTGTATTAAGATTTATCAAAGGTCTTACAAAAGGAGTAGGTGGAAACCTATTAGTAATTCCACAGTGGGACCTTAATCTTGTCTTAACTTTCTTGATGGGGTCTCCTTTCGAGCCCCTACATAGTTGTCCTTTAAGGCTGTTGTCTTTTAAGACAGTCTTTCTTGTAACCATAACCTCGGCAAGGAGGGTGCGTGAGCTTCAAGCTCTTAGTTCTAAACCCCCTTTTTGAACCCCTTCAGCGCGGCGCGGATTTCCGTCATGCGCAACCGACGCGCATGACGGAACCGCTCCGTCATGCGCATCGAAGGGGTTAACCTTACATGTTGAAAGGATGGTTCTTACGACGAGGGCTGCTTTCCTTCCTAAGGTAGTTAATCCCTTTCATCTGGGGAAGTGTGTTACTCTCCCTGTGTTTTATCCGCCTCCTCATCCTTCCAAGGAGGAGGAAAGACTTCATCGACTGGACCCAAAAAGAGCTGTGAGCTTTTACTTAGACAGAACGAAAGACTTTCGTTTGGACGATCAGCTCTTCGTGGGCTATGTTGGGCATTCTGAAGGAAAAGCTGTGCACAAGCGCACTCTGTCCAGATGGATCATCCTAGCCATCAAGATCTGCTACGCCCTTGCTGGTAAGGTTCCTCCTGAGAAGATTAGAGCTCATTCAACTAGAGCCAAGTCTTTTACCTCGGCTTTGGCCAGGGGTGTTCCTGTTACAGACATTTGTAAGGCCGCGACTTGGGCCTCCCTCCATACTTTCGCAATGCATTATTGCTTAGACTCTGAGATGAGGAGGGAGGGCCACTTTGCGCGCTCTGTCTTGCAAGACTTTTTGGTATAAGAAGGTGGACACCCTCCTCCGGGAGTGGGACTGCTGTGGGAATCTATTCACAAGGTGAGAAATCCACTGGCAGATGTATCCATCAGAAGAACAAGTTACTTACCTTCGATAACGCTTTTTCTGGTGGTTACAGTATCTGCCTGTGGATTCCTCACTGGCCCATCCACCTCCATGTTGTCCACCTTTGTATACCTTAAAGGATGTCTTGCTTGAGATGTTGTTATACTTTGTAGATTCTTTCTATCTGGTACATTGGTAGGAAATGCTTATGTTCTTTAGCTTTCCTTTTGTATATGTACTATGTATATTTGATCGAATGTTGTATACTGTGTATACTTTGAATCTGTCGTTGGTCCACCTGTTCGCCTCGGAGGCACGAAAAAATGGGTGGAACTGATGTCATCACGCCGACGTGGCTCTCTTATGGCTCCGGTGACATCATAAGGAGTCGCGAGCAGAGCCGAGGTATTATGATGTCCACGTCAGCGTAGAGAGCTGGGGGAAAAAAAAAAAGTTCAGTGGAATGCTGGCTCAGGGGATATTCACAAGGTGAGGAATCCACAGGCAGATACTGTATCCACCAGAAAAAGCGTTACCGAAGGTAAGTAACTTGTTCATTTGTGCCACAAAATGTCCAAACTTGTGCCAGAAAATTTACTAATCCATGCTACAGTATCCTGGGGATCTAATTAGGAACAATGACATAAAATATGTTTCTGATGGATACATCTGCCTCTGGATTCCTCACCTTTTGAATTTACCCCTGCACCAGCATTCCAAGGAAGCATTTTTCATAGCTCCCTCACATTGGCGAGGATGTCACAATGGTACGGCTCCGCTCGTGACTCTGCGTGACGTCATCAGAGACATAAGAAGACCTCATCGGCTTGCTGAATGTGGTTCCCTTTTTTCTGCGCTGTCGACGTGTAACAGTTTTTCTAGGACTCTCCATTTCTTTGTAGGGCTAACATTGTTACAGTTGATCTGTAGTTGTAGCAGTGTGATGGCTACACAGAAAAAGTAAGGGTTCAAGCCATGTAGAGAATGTTGGGGTCATATGTCTATCACGGACCCCCATGAAGATTTCCTTTGGTGCTTGTCTTCAGATCATGACATCGAGGGATGCTCGTCTTGTAGACTGATGAATCCGAAGGCTCTTAAGGAAAGGGAGGCGAAGGGATTTATGGATGGGGAGAAGGAGGAAAAGATAGGTCGCAAGAGGACCAAGTCAAAATCGCCGACCTGCACACCTCGAGGTCGTCCAAAAAACACAAGAAGCAGCAGCGTCATGGGTTCAGGCGACGATCTTTGAAGGGCAAGTCATTGAGGCCGGCTTCCCAGGTCCAGCGGCGTCATAGAAAAGATGACATCTCGCCTTCCCCCTTTCCTTCGCTGCAGGCAACTCTGGTGCATTCTCCGGAGCCAAGGGATTCGCCGGCAACCAGTGAGGCGTCTCCTGCACCTTCACCTACTCTGGCTCCGGTGTCTCCGACACCGCAGATAGAACCCATCTCATGGCCTTGGACCGTACCAGACCAGGCAGCTCTGGATCCATATCCACCATCCGGTTCTAGGTGCAGATCCATCGCATTTTCTTAATGCGATCTTTGGCAAGTTTGCCAGGACAGCTAACCCATCTGGCGTGCCGGCTGGCCCTGTGGAACCTCTTTCCTATAACTTGGTCATCCCCCAGCATTATGCCCAAGCACCATTTGTGCCTTACATACCGATGACTCTGTCATGGCCTCTCCTGATGCTGAGATTCTCAAAGCCGATCCTGCAGGTTTCTCCGGCGCTCTCGGGCTCCGGGACGGCGCCTTCCCGGCTTTGTGTGGCTCCACAGGCAGCTACTGAGGGACCTCCTTCAACATCGGCTCTGATGTCACTGGCGCCACGCCTTGTGCTGTCGCCGCCGATTCTAAAAATGCGATCCAGGAAGGAGGCACAGAGGCTTCTGGAAGAGGAGAAATTTCATGAGCAGCAGGAGCAGGCTGAGGAGGGAGAAATTCTTGAGTCTGTGGATGACTTTGAGGGTCATCAGGAGGCCAGTGGATTGGACACTTCTCCGGAGTGTGAGCTCTCTTCTCCCAGGGCTCTGCCTTCTCAAGACGTGGCTTCGCATCACACAGTTATAAGGAAGACTGCTGACCTTCTGGATCTGCAGTTGCCCACTGCGGAGGTCAGGTCTAGCATTTTGCTGAGGTTTGCACTCTCCTTCTTCAGTGGTAGAGCCATTGCTCCCATTCAATGAAACTCTGACGAAGCCGATTTAGGTGGTGTGGCAGAAGCCAATGTCTGCCCCAGCAGTTTTCAGGCTGCACCTGGAGATCCAGCTTTTTTAACCTCTCATCCTTCACTGGAAAGCTTGGTGGTTCAAACTTCATGCTCTTCCAGACAGTCTGCAGGGTCCATCCCCTCCACCCCAGGGGATAAGGATTCCAAAAATCTGGAATAGTTGGCAAAGAAGGTGCTCTCATCGGCAAGCATGGCTTTGGCTTTGAAATCTACTAACACCACATGCCTCTTAGGACGGTATATCCATGCTTTGATGGGCACAGCCAAGGAGGTGGCTCCTAAGCTGCCTGAGGATGTTCAAGGTCACTTTATGGAGGTGTTGACTGATACACAGGCAGCTGCCTCTGAGGTGATCCAGTCGGGTCTAGATACAGTGGACTCAGTTGCCAGGGGGATGAGCTCTTCGATGGAGACCAGGAGGCACACCTGGTTAAGAGGATCTGGATTTTCTCCAGACATTCAAGTCTCTGCTGGATCTTCCCTTTGATGGCTCCAGGCTCTTTGGGGTAAAGGAGTATTCAGCTCTGCAATGTTTTAAGGATAGCAGGGCGACTGCTAGATCCTTAGGCCTGCAGTCCCAGCTTAGAGGTTTTAGTTACAGGAGAATTTGTGGATTTGGGAAGGGTCCTCCATGTCGAGGCTGTTAGCAACAGCAGCAGAACCCCCTGAATAAATCGTACAGAGGGTAGGGAAGAGGTTGTCTGCGAGGGGCCGCCCGCCAACAGGTCTCTTCCTCCTCCTCCTCCTCCTCCTCCTTCTCTCCTGTTCCCCCCACTGGGTTTGCAGGGAAGCAGCTCTAGATCCCCCATCTTGGAGCATGTTGGACCCGTAGGAGGCCGGGTGTCCCATTTTCTACAGAATTGGAAATCTGTTACCTCAGATCTTTGTGTTTTGAATCTTGTAGAAAATTTCCAGGAGTTTTCACGTCATTACTCTTCTTGCCAGTGCTGGTGTTCGGAGGGCCATCTTTTGCTTCTGCAGCAAGAGGTCCCGTCCTTGTTACAGAAGGATGTGATAGAGGTGGTTTCAAAGCAGGAAAGGGGTCAGGAGTGCTACTCTCAGTATTTCCTGATCCCCAAAAATGATGGTGGTTGAGACCTATCCTGGACCCCAGGATCTTGAATTTTTACCTCAAACAGGAGAAGTTCAAGATGCTGACCCTAGATCAGGTTTTTTTTGTGCTTCCGCAGGAAGACTGGATGGTGTTGATCGATTTTCAGGATGTGCATTTTCACATTCCCATCCTGAAGTCACATCAGGAGTATCTTTGTTTTACTGTAGGGCCTCAGCACTACTAGTTTGTGGTCCTTTCGTTCGGCCTTACTTCAGCACCTCAGGTCTTCACAAAGGTGATGGCGGTGGTGGCAGCTCATCTCAGAAGGTTGGGGATGCCGGTATTCCCCTATCTGGAGAACTGGCTGCTCAAAGCAAAGTCACCCAAGTTGGTGCCCCATCATCTGCAAAAACAGCTCAGCTGTTGTTCGACTTGTAATGTACCAAATCTCACCTGGTGCCCTCTCAACACAACCTGTTAATAGGGGCAGTACTGGGCACTGCTGTGAGTTGTGCTTTCTCACCTCCTTATAGACATCCAGGCTATGATTCCATTGTTTCAAGATGGAGAGGCTTTTCCAGTCCTGACGGTCTTATGCCTGCTCGGTCTGTTCGCTTCCTGCATACTGTTAGTCAACCCTGCACGCTCACACAAGAGGGCACTCCAGTGGTGCCTCTGCAGCCGGTGGTTTCAACACAATGCAGATCTCAGGGAGGTAGTCAGAATCTCCAGAGACACTGCAGCAGACCTGTTATGGTGGAGTGTTGTAGGCATCCAGTCTCAAGGGAAGCCCTTTCAAACTCCTCCGGTGGCCACAGTGATAAGGGATGCCTCCACTCTAGGGTGGGGTGCTCATTTGGGGGATCTGGAGTTCAAGGGTCTTTGGTCTCCGGAGGAGGGATTGCTTCACATCAATCTTCTGGAATTGCAGGCGATTCATTTGGCTCCCAAGGGCTTTCTTCCCTCCCTTTGCGGCCAGTGAGTTTTGGTCCTGACAGACAACACTACTGTGATGTGGTACATAAACAGGGAGGAGTAGGATTGTATCATCTCTGCAGAGAGGCTGTGCGACTATGGTCCTGGGATCAGGTCCATCAGATCTGTGTGATTGAAAATCATCTGGCCGGAGTGCTGAATGTGCATACGGACAGTCTCAGTCTGCAGTTCTCAGCTGAGCATGAGAGGCATTTTCATCCGGAGTGGTCCATCACATTGTTGAGATGTGGGGGTTTCCTCGGTTGGACCTGTTTGCCACTCATGAGAATGCGCACTGCCCGTCGTTCTGCAGTCTCCAGTATCCGATACGGGGAGCATTGGGGGATGTGTTTCAGTTAGATAGGGGCTCACAACTTCTTTACGTGCTCCCTCCCATGCCCTTTATTCCTCTGGTTCTGAGGAAGACTCACCAAGACTGGGCCCAAGTCATATTGATCATTTCAGATTGGCCAAGAAGGGTGTGGTACACAAACCTCCTTCACCTCTCATTGCACCCTCCGCTCAATCTCCCTCTCAGGGCAGACCTCTTCCCACAGTCACAGGGGCTGGTTCTATACCCCCATCTCCAGAGCTTGCACCTTCATGCCTGGAGATTGCATGGGGCAACCAGAGTTCTTTCTCTCTCCCACCAGATATGGTAGATGTTATATTATATGGGGCGACTGTTTGACACTGCTTTGGAGGCCAACATAATTTTTCCTACCTGCCTAATCACCTGGGTGTTGTCCCGCGAACTTCCTTTGTCTCCCTCCCGCCGCCGCCATCCTAACGCGGCCGCTGTGCGGAGGGGGACTACCTTTCCCAGGGTTCCTAGCAGCGGACAGGAAGCTGAACTGGAACCCGCCTCCTGTACTCTCGTGCCTGGAGGCGCTTAAAAGCAAAGGGAGCCACTGGCAGAGCGGGCGACTGTTTGACACTGCTTTGGAGGCCAACATAATTTTTCCTACCTGCCTAATCACCTGGGTGTTGTCCCGCGAACTTCCTTTGTCTCCCTCCCGCCGCCGCCATCCTAACGCGGCCGCTGTGCGGAGGGGGACTACCTTTCCCAGGGTTCCTAGCAGCGGACAGGAAGCTGAACTGGAACCCGCCTCCTGTACTCTCGCGCCTGGAGGCGCTTAAAAGCAAAGGGAGCCACTGGCAGAGCGGGCGACTGTTTGACACTGCTTTGGAGGCCAACATAATTTTTCCTACCTGCCTAATCACCTGGGTGTTGTCCCGCGAACTTCCTTTGTCTCCCTCCCGCCGCCGCCATCCTAACGCGGCCGCTGTGCGGAGGGGGACTACCTTTCCCAGGGTTCCTAGCAGCGGACAGGAAGCTGAACTGGAACCCGCCTCCTGTACTCTCGCGCCTGGAGGCGCTTAAAAGCAAAGGGAGCCACCGCCTCGCGGGTCCGCGCGCGGGCAGCGCCGGGCTAAGCCCGGGCAAAGGGCGGGCCCTCTGTGGCCCTCAGAGGCCAGAGGAGACAGGGCTGGGCCACGGACCTTGTATTCATTCGCTGTAGAACTTGCTCATTCACTACATTGTGATTTTTATTGTGCTTAACCTTATGTGTCATTAGAAGTTAGAAATACAATAGGGACACCTTGACAAATTTGCCTTTGCTGCCTTTGCTATTTGGATTGCCCGTGGATTCCTTGCATTTCGACCAACGCTTCGCCGAACCCGTTGCGCGGGTCCCGCTTCACAGAGGGGTGCTCTCCTTTGTGGGCTGTTAGCTGCTGCTGGGGTAAGACAGGGGCTGAGGGCTGCGAGCAAGAGGGCTGGGACTACATTTCCCAGGAGTCCCAGTAACCCCGCCCGTTCCACCTGGGCTGCTCTCCCTCCCCGCCCCGCCCCCAACGACCGGGTGGTCACCGTAAGAGTCATAAATCAACGTGTGAATACCGCTGCGCGGGAGCGCGCGGGAGCTCGCCGGGGGCCGAAGGGGGCCGGGCTGGGCCATCCCCCTGACAAGTATTCTACGGTTCCTTCTCCAGTAAGTGAACTCTGATATATTGTATCCTATTGGTGTGAAGTAGGGCAATGTCTGCCTCAACAAGTACCGCCAGCGCCCGTTCAACTACTTCACCGGTTGAGACTGGTCCACTGGCAATTGGCCCTTTGGATAAATTCTTTTTTAACCGTTCATCTTCAATTGACAAAGAGCTAACCTTGGCCGAGAGGCGCGCAGAGCGCAGACTATCAATTGAACTGCTTAAAAATTCTACGGACAAGTACTTAACTCTAACATATCCCACTCTGGTAACTCCATTATCTTCTGTAAATTTTCCAGTTGCCAACGAACAACCTGAAGGACAGGCACAAATAATAAATAAGGAAATTGTTACAGATTTGAACAATTCCAGTGGGAGTTATATTCATCCTATATTGCTTCCTGACCCAGGTGCTCAGGCTATCCCGACTCAACCTAAGCTTGGGTCCAAAAGGAAAAGAACAGCCCCACAAAGAAAATGTAAAATTGTGGCCAAACCCCCTCAAAAGCATAGGAAGCTACACAAAACTGTGATTACCAGAGAGGCTGTTATTGAAGAAAACCATAGCATAGGAAGTGTTCAGAACTCAAACCTTGCTCCTTCGGGTAGCCTAGACTCTCAAGAGAAAATTTGCCCTGAGTCTGCTTTATCAATTAACGATAAAATGCTACCACTTGCAAATCTGCTCCCTGAGCTAGAAAGATTACTTAGATTAATACTTATCCCGATAGAGGATAGAATTGCCAAGCTTTCTGATAGGTTAAACCACTTTGAGCAGGCAACACTAGATAATTTTTATTCTACAAAATCTTTGATTAAAGCTAATGCCAGGGTGGATTTAAGTACAAAGCCCTATGACAATATTAACCTTGTCACTCAAGATAAGGGAAGAAGGCCTCAAAACAACTCCCCTTTACCCACTAAGACAAGTAACACCACTGTCAACACAACTACCAAATCTACTGATTTGGTATATTTAGGCCCTGTTCAACTTCAGCCTAATACTATAAATCCATCTCAGTCTATGGTATCCCAGTCACAAAATTCATCTCCTGTTGCTGGTTTAGGGGTTACTGTATGCCCCTTAGTGGGTAAAGCTCCAGTACCCACAAAAGCAACCAACAAGCAGATAGTTCGAAACAATCTTGCGGTTGGGAAAGGGGCTAATGTATGTCCTCCAGCGGGTAAAGTTCTAGTACCAACCCAACCAACTAATAATCAGTTGGTGTTGAAACCTGCACCCCGTCCTGTTCCTATAGTTTCCAAATCAATCCCACCTCCCTTGATAAAGCCAAAACACAGAAAACCCCCAGTAAATCTTACTCCGGATTCCTTCCCCTATGTAGTAGTCCTTATAAATGTTCCACCACTTCCCATAGGGCAGAGAGAAACCTTCCAGATGCTCAAAAATAAGATCATGCACTGGTTAAGGGAGAATCGACCTCTCCCAGGAGACATCGATGGGTTAATCATAGGGGTAAGGAGAATAGACTGGATAGGGTATACACCGAAAAGTCTGGGTGGGGACTGTGTTGTGGTCAACTTTCAAGATCCAAGGGTGGCGGGATGGAGAACTAGGCAGGGATGGGGTGAAAACAAGGGAGGTATTAGAATTGTAGATCTTACCTTTTTCTACCCCCGCCCAACCAGTGTACTGACTAGCCTGCTTAATGAACCCCTGAACCCTTCTACTGCACCATGGCCAATTACTTCCACACCAGCTTCATTATTTGGTCAGAATTATACCACATGTATAAACTATAATCCTCATGCTGGATGGCAGGACCCAGGGTGGGGATATTGACAAATTATTAGAGAGTTGAACAGTAGTAATGGAGGGAACAATAATGAGTCCAAGGGGGCCTGTGAAGATCATGTTGGTACTACTGTTACAATCTTAACTGTTGGTTACACAGAGAAGGGGAGTTTTGTTGTAGAGGGAGGTACTGGGATGGAAAATATAAATGCTAGTACTGTGAAACTACCCTTAACAACAGCTAATATGATTGTTGACCCCACTGATGATCCTGGGAAGGTCGTTAATAACATCGAAAGCCCAATGATTTCCCGAGTGTCTTCTTATACTAACAATTATGATGGGTCTGAGTCTAGCTTTGGTACGCTTCTATCCTGGAATGTTGCAGGGTTGAGTAGTAAGTTAGACTCCCAACCTTGGGTGGAATATATCTGTGGGTTTGATGTTTGTTGTTTCCAAGAAACCTGGGCTTGTGACCCCCTGTTTTGTTTCGGTTACTTAAACTTTCCGATACCAGCATCGAAAGGTGGAAGGGGTCGGCCCATGGGAGGTCTTACTGTATGGATAAAACAAGACTTGGACATTACCATCAAAATATTGGACCTGGGAACTAGCGATTTACAACTGCTAAGAATCTCCACAGATAAGGGTCCGTCATTGGATTTGTATAACGTTTATGTAAGAGGCAGTAATACAACCAATTCCTCCACCTTAGAGCTGTTGTCTGCCTGCTTAGAGACCAAGTCCCAAGATAGCAGGGTAATAATAGCCGGGGATCTTAATAGGACTTTTGAACCTTTAGACTGCACAAATGATCCCTTAGGGAAGGATGAGGACAATCTTTGGGGAGTACCATCTTTATGTTTAAACCCCGTCCCAAGGTGGACAAAAGACATCCTATTACTAAATGCTATTTGTATGGAACATGGTCTAAGAGCACTGAACGGGAGAACCACAGGGGACAAGGAGGGTAGTTGTACCTTTGATAACGGTAACAGCAGGAGCAGAATTGATTATATAATATGTAGTCTCCAGTTGTGGCAGGGGGTTATTGATATGGCCATTAGGCCTAGAGTAGAAAGTGATCACAACCCCCTTTGTGTGACCCATAGGTGGTGGAATGTTGGAGTGGGAAACTTGCACCTAAAGAATGATCAGATTCCAGTCATGAGCAATGACGAACGTAGGCTAAAATGGCCAAGGGTATTGGCTAACGAGGAAACCATGACCTATGTCAACCATGAGGTTGATAGTGCAATTACCGCAATGGAGGCGGCTGACCCAATAGTTCCTGGGGTTAGGGATATCACTGATATCCACAACAAGTTATTTTCCCTCCTCAAACCATGTTTTTTGACCAAGAGTAAGAAAGGGAGGAAAACCCAGGATGTTGGAAGGTGGTTCAATCGCCAATGTAGATCTACACGACTAGAACTGGGACAAGCTATTAGGAACAGGGACCGCGTTGCAATAAAAGAGGCAAGGAAACTGTACAAATTGGCCATTTTCCAAGCCAAAAGGAAATGGGACGAAGACCACTGGGCTGAGTTAAAAGAGGCTTCTAGCAATAAGGACTCTAGGACCTTTTGGAAAATTATCAAGTGGGGTAGAGGAGGTGGCCCAGCAAAGCCTGATAATAATGTAGCTGAAGATGCCTGGGTTGACTACTTCAGACCACAATATGCCGAAGTCATGCGCCCCGGGGTAGGTGAGGGCATAACGCCAGTCTATGCTATTGACAATTTGTTCTCCCCCAAAGAAGTAGAAATCGCGATTAGATCCGTGAAAAGTGGGAGAGTGCCAGGGCTAGATGGGATACCACCGGATATCTTCAAGTATGATATGACGAGATGGGTGAGGTATATCTTTTTAGTAGCAAACGCCCTAGCCAAGGGGGGGGTGGTCCCCGACCTTTGGAAAGGTGCAATTATTATTCCCATCCATAAGAAGGGAGATCGCTCATTGCCTGCCAACTATAGGCCCATAAGCCTAATAGCAACCATGCAAAAAGTAGTGGGAAGAATGGTTGCAAACCAGCTTATGGACTGGGTTGACGCCAACAACGCCCTTTCCTTATATCAAGCTGGATTTAGGCGAGCTACCAGCACCATTGATCAGGTCTTCCGCTTTACCATACTGCGGCGGAAGACGGTTTTACTGGGAAGAGGCTGCCTGTATGTCGCGTTTGTCGACCTGCGGGCGGCATTTGATTTAGTCCCCAGGTTTAAGCTATGGTTGGTTTTGCAAAAAATGGGAATTCCTATTGATTTGCTTACACTAATCATGCGTCTACATGAATCCAATTTCGCAAGAGTACAGTGGGGTGGGAATGGCGAGTTTACTTCGGACTTCCCCGTGGAAAGGGGTGTCTGACAAGGCTGTTCCATGGCTCCCTTACTCTTCTCATTATTTATTAATGGGATTGTCAAGCGAATGTTGGAAGCAAGCGTAGACGCTCCTTCGTTAGCGGACGCCAGGGTCCCGATCCTGATGTTCGCTGACGATACCCTTATCTTGTCTAAAACCCCTGTAGGGCTGCAACGTGCATTAAATATTTTTGATATTTTTTGCACAGAGCACGGGCTTGAAGTAAACGTGGGGAAAACGAAACTAATGGCCTTTACCCCAAGCCGTAGAATCTATCCCAAGGTAACCCTAAATAATTGCAAGTTAGACACTGTTAAGGAGTTTACATATTTAGGGGTACAGATAGCAGAGGGCGCGGGCTAGTTGCATCATTTGGAAAAAGTGGCCATAAAACATCAACAGCTTTCAGGTGCTTTGAGGGGAGAACACCGCAAATCCAAGACAAAACCGATTAAACCCGCACTTATAGTGTACGATGCAAAGGTCTTAGGTGCCACTTTATATGGTGCGGAGTTATGGGCTTGGGACAATCTTGCGGCCCTACAGACATCTGAGAACAAGTTCCTCAGAGGGATTACAGGACTTCCACAGAGCACCCCCCTAATACCATTGTTCCTGGAGTTGGGTAGACGCCTAATTACCGATAGAGCGCGATTGCGCCCTGTTCTCTACTGGAGACGTCTTTGGACAACTCCAGAGATCAGACAATATGCAGAGGGTTTTCTTTGGATAATTAAGGAAGACATCTTCCACAAGATAAAATGGCTTAAAAATCTAAGGGCCATGCTAATTAACTTGGGGTTTTCCAATCTTTGGAATAACCCAGTGGAAGAGGAGTTCCCAAGCAAAGAAGCCCTCAAATCACATTATTGGGATTGGGTGGGTGGTAATCTGCTGAAAGACGTTAGGTCTGACTCTATGGCTGGTCGTTTTTTGGAGACAAAAATTTTTCCTATCCTAGAAAATTATTGGGATACTATTACGGTACCAATGGATAGGAAGCTAGTCTTCCAGCTAAGATCCGGATCTATTCCCCTAAAAAAACTAACGTCAGGTTGGCATAGGTCGACTAGTAGGTTATGTCCAGTTTGTGAAAACGCAGAGGAGAGTGTAGGTCACTTTCTATTTGTATGTAAAGCCTACTCATTACCCAGGAGATTATGGCTCACACCTGTATGTAAAAACCTGGGGACACGTGACAGTGCAGTGGCTTTAAGAATTTTGTGTACAACAACTCATGAATCGATAGTCATTGGGGTAGCTAAATACTTGGGATGGGCCTGGGTCATCAGGCGACGATTTCTGGGGGGGATTAGTTAATCAGGTTTTCCTTTTATCTTTATTGTCTAATAATGTAAAATTACTTGTTACATGTAAATTTTTTACGCTAATATCGTATGAGCTGCACAGAATGCCTATATGAATTTATATTTGTAAATGTTATGTTTTTATTCTGTAATGTTTAATTTTATGCTGTGCTTTTATGAGAAATAATCTCGAATAAAGCTTGTACAACAACATTATCGACCAGAAGACACTCCACCAATCTGTCTATTCCAGTAGATGGGCCAGATTTCTTAAGTGGTGTGGAGAGAGTTCAATTGATCCTTTCAAGGCCCATTCGTCTGATATTCTTAGATTTTCTCTTTCCTTGGACCAGCAAGGTTGTGCTGTGGCTACTGTCAAAGCCTACTTGATAGCCTTATCAGCCTTCCTTTCTTTGCTAGACCAACCATAGTTGTTTAAGTCTCCCATAGTCATGAGGTTCATTAAGGGCCTCACTAATAGATTCCCTCCCACTCCTTTTATTATGCCTTAGTGGGATTTACATTTGGTTCTTACTTTCCTGATAGGATCTCCTTTCCAGCTTCTTCATAGTTTTCCATTGAGGCCTCTTACCTTCAAAACAATTTATCTGATAGAGACTTCTAAGAGGGCATTCAGTTTCTACCTGGACAGAACCAAGGACTTAAGACTGGATAACCTGCTCTTCATTGGTTATGTGGGAAAGATGAAGAGCAAAGCTGTCCACAAGCAAACACTTTCCCGGTCGATCATCCTGTGCATCACAATCTGCTATGCCTTGGCTGAGAAGGAGCTGCCTGAAGGTATTGGAGCTCATACCACGAGAGCTAAGTCTGCTTCTTCGGCTTTGGCAAGAGGTGTCCTTGTTGTAGACATCTGCAAGGCGGCAACTTGGGCCTCAATCCACACCTTTGTGAAGCATTATTGCTTGGATTTGGAGGTGAAGAGGGGGCGGTCATTTTGCGCATTCTGTGCTGCAGGATTTTGTAGTATAGGTAGACAGACATCCTCCACCGGGAGGGAGGGACTGCTTTGGGATTCAATTCAAAAGGTGAGGAATCCACGGGCAGATCTATCCATCAGCAAAATACTTTACTTCAGTAATGCTTTGCTGGTGGATACAGTATCTGCCTGAGGATTCCTCACTGACCCACCCGCCTCCCTATTGTCTGTCTTTCTATACCGAACAGGATTTTGAGTATATCATTACTGGTATTTCATTGTCATTTAAAATGATACGTAGTTTGTTGCTAGGAAGTGTCTAGTATTTCCAGTTTCCTTTCTTTGTTTACTAATATACTGTGTATATTTGTGCATGTAATGTTTGTTGGGGATGCTTGCGATATGTTGTCGGTTCATTCGTTCACCTCGAAGGCATGTAAAAAATGGGTGGAACTGACGTCAGGACGCCGACGAGGTCTTCTTATGGCTCCGATGATGTCATGTGGATTCGCAAGCGGAGCCGTGCCATTGTGACATCCTCGTTGACGTGGGAGAGCTATGAAAAAAAGCTTCTGTGGAATTCTGGCACAGGAATAAATTCAAAAGGTGAGAAATTCACAGGCAGATTGATGTACCATAAAATTATATTAATGGACTATACCTACCAATAGTCCCAGTACCATTACCAAATAATCAATCAGTTGGCAGTGAAGAAGGTTCAATCATTTATTAAACAAAATACTCTATAGAGGAGCCTCTCTGAACCTCACCCATCAGGTGCGCCGAGAAGACTGTTGGCTCGTATTCAAGCATGAGGTTATATACTTTTCGGTTCAACATATACAATCATGGTAAAAGGAAAAACACCAGTTGGCCCTCGAGCTCCAGGGAAGGACCATATATGGCACACATCAGATCAGTACAAAGGCTTGACTATCTATTACTGAGGAGGTCAGGAGGGGTGACTCCCTTTCGTCTTGGTGCCTGGGAGTGTAGGCACGGTGCCTCCAGGAATGCGCTTATTGCCCCCAAAGCCAGATGCGACCTTGAGTCTTAGAACAGTAGAGTTAAACAGTCTACCTTCAGCTGCTACCAGTAACTCAGATGAACTGGGGCCTGACAACTGCACGTGATCAACACGTGATCACGGCCCGTGCTCGAGCATATGTTCAAAGATGGCGTTTGTATGGTTCTCGGCCTACTCTTTTAGCAATAGATATAAAGGGAGGAAATAAACAAATTTCCTCCAAGCAAAAGCATAAACATCAAACAGGGAGTATATGTACAGATGCAACATGCTAACATAATATAGGTCCGATACTCCTTATATACGGGAAATCTACTTTTTTTTATCGCTCAGAACGGCCCTTTTAGCATGATGTAGCTAACAAAAACCGTTCAATCTTCAAATATTCCCTCATCAATCTGCATTAAGTCCTTAAACTCCTGTTGAACTAGCTGAGCTTTTACCGCTGTTGGGGATGGACCAGACACAGAAGAAGTGAGTTTTGTCACGCAATAAGAGCAACATGCAGGTCCACATTGAACACAAACACAACATGTGAATATGATACTGGCTATACATGCCAGCACCATCAAAAGTTTCCATCCCCAAGTAGACAGCAAACCCCAGAACCAACCAGAGAGAGACCACGTACCAGTTTCTACATGTATATCGGAAGCTAAACGATGTAGCTTCTGTATAGCCAAATGGACGGAGGGGGCGGAGTCAGGAATATAAACACAGCAAGAGCTGCCGATCACACGGCATGCTCCTCCTCGATCTGCCAAGATAACGTCCAAAACAATATGGTTTTGAAGCGAAACGAGTCTGGTCGCCTGTAGCTCTACTGTTATATTGGTCAGTATTCCTGCAGTAGTGTTAATTACCCCTTCAACTACTCTAGACAAACGTCGTACTTCTCGGCTAGTAAGCATAGGCCCCCAAAAGGGTAACAATCCCTTCATAATGTCGGTAAAATGCTGCAGTGGAGTATCGGTCTGATCTATATCGGTGGTATCTATCTCCCTTGTATTTCTCCTACTAAGCACACTACGTTTATCTAGTCGGTGTTCCTTGTGATAATTAGAAGGGGCAATATAGACTGGAGGGTACAGGAAGGACAGGTAGCAACGTCCAGTCCAACCTCGCAGAAGCCAGGTATAGGCACTTTCTCCACAGACAAAATATACATTAGGAGGGGTTAACAACGGAGGGCTGCTAAAGGTACGCAACCGATCAGTGTAATTACATCAGCTTTCTCCTACTGATATGTACCCTACTCCTTGAACACAAAACATAGAGGTACTATTTAATACAGGCACTGGAATAGCCCTATCTTCAGTAACATTACGGTCCTGAAAGTGTCGATAATATTGAGTGAAATTGAATTCAACAAAGTCCATAATTTCATTTTTCAACCAAGTGGTATTTTCATATGTTATATACGTATTCATACAAGCATTCGGATCTAAAGTTCCCTCTCCATTGTTCCATTCTGGGTTAAATCCTTGATGAACCTCAATATACGCTAAAATCATTTCATAATCCTTCTCTGAAAACCTTTGAGCGTCCACAGTGTAATGCATGTACATCATAGAAAGCAGTTTGAACCAAGCCTCGCAACTTCCCAGATGAGACAAAGGTAGGGATATAAATAAGTTGTGCTTGTGCATACCAGATGGAAAAAGACCACAAACCCAGCAATTTGTAGTATTGGTAGCACTGTGTGCTTGATGAAGCATTTCAATAAATGCATTTTTCACATAGGTCTGACGATGCCTTTACTTATGAGGGGCTAAAGTATGAAACACATGTTCTGGAGGTGGGGTAGTTGTTCCTAAAACAGTATGCATAGGGTGGCGAAATTCTAAATATATGAATACTCCCAGTAATATAATTAGCAATATTGCTATAGTAGCTATAAATGCAATGTTAACATGATTGGTCCAACTAGAAAAAACAGGCATATATGCAGAAAAATAGCGTGGTACAAAAGGACGTTCCGCTTCATGAACAAAACGAGCAAAGGGATACATGCTAACTAAAAGTCCAACAATAAACTAGGGCAATGCAGTCCAACCTGCCAGAGGGTGCTTCTTTCCTGTGTCCGTGTAGAGCCTCACAGGCAGGCTCCTATCGTTCATCACAGATAATACCAAAACAAATCTTCTCACGTTGAAGTTATGTTCTCGCACAACCCTTGAAGAAAACACGACCTGGGCCCCTTTGAACATGAAATTCAGTCTTTCTTTCTGAACAGAGCAAACAAATGTTCAAGGCTCTCAGCGTGTTCAGTCCAGTGTCTCGCTCAGTACACCAGAAGCGTATCTAACAGACATTCATAGCACAGGTCTGTTCCCTATCACTCAAGTCTCTCCCTATCTCCTACCATGTTCACCTGGTGTACCGTGTTGTTTTCTGGGCCGCAGGTTGTACCGAGTATGGCCAGGCACTTCTTGATCAGAGAACAAAACCGAGGATGACGAATCCGGTGAAACAGGGGCACTGCGAGCCTCTGGATTAGCTGTAGGAACAACGGAATCTGGGGCGATCAATTGTGCTGATGACAGAGCACCTTCTGAGCCCGGTGCACCTTCTCTTTGCCCTTCTCCAATTACCTGTGCATCAGAAAAAGGGATGAATCGAGGAATTTGCTCACTTTCCTGAGTCAGGACCCCGTCCTGGATTCGCTGATCATATGGAAGCGGGAGGGGTAGTTTTTTCAGATGTGACACATGAATCCAGTTTCGCTTGCCGTTCACTTTTACTGCCGTCCGCGTGGCCAGCAAGACTTGAAACGGTTCAGACCAACGAGGATCCAAGCTGGATTTTCGCTGATAGTTACGGACCAGAACCAACTGTCCTGGTTCCAAGCGATGTCCGGGACCCTCCGGCAGGGGCTGCAAGACTGCTGAGACCTGTTGAAGAATGGAACGAAGATCTTTAGTCAAAGCATACAAATAGTCTGTCAGTATAGGATATTCTATATCACGAAACATTCTGGATCTCGGGACGCCCCAAACATTAGCAGGGTGCCCAAAAATGACCTCATACGGATACAAACCAGAACGAGAATGTGGGGTAACTCGTAATGACATTAATGCAGAGGCAGAGCATCTGGCCACCTCAATCCAGTACTTTCTTGAATTTTAGCCAATTTGAGCTTTAATATCCCATTATACTTCTCGACCAACCCAGCGGACTGAGGGTGTCGAGCCGCATGGAATTTCTGTTTAATCTGTAGTCCATTACATATATGTGTGATGAGTTCTGCATTAAAATGTCTTCCGTTATCACTCCAGATTACGTGAGGCACTCCGTAGCAAGGGAAATACTCCTTTACCAACGCTTTTGCCGTTGCCAAAGCAGTGTTTTCTTTTGTCGGGAAGGCTTCCACCTGTTTACTGAAAGCGCATACCACGACCAGAACATACTTCAAATTGATAACGCGCTCCAGCTGGATATAATCCTCAAAAGGCAAAGATGGGGGTGCGAAGTTTCCACTCGGAACAGGCTCCCTGCCCCCTGGATTATGTTGTAAGCAAACCATGCAATATTGTACCAAATGAGCAGCGGTCCTAGAAATATTGTGATTGTACCATACAGGATCTAATAATGCACAAATACCTTTCACCCCAATATGAGCTGAACCATGTGCCATTGTCACCACCGCACTCACTAATACATTAGGCAATAGCCACCGCTGCTTTTCTGTCAGATCAACCCAACAACCAACTGCCTCTAATCTCCCAATTCGCTCTTTCCAGTGAGCCAGTTCAATAGGGGTAGCTTCTTTCTGTATTTCTCAGACACTCTCCATAGTATTATCAAACATCTCTGTTTCAGCCACCCACCTAGCAGAGCTAGTCACAAACATTGAGGTCAATTTAGATTTCGCAGTTTCCTTAGCTACTTGATCGGCAAAGGCATTACCCTCCCCCACTGCATCAACCACTGCCTTATGTGCACTACATTTGACTACAGCCACTATTTTTGTTAACGTCAATGCTGTCAGTAATCGCAAAATCAAGGGACCATGCTGTATTCGCTAACCATGAGAAGTAAGAAAATCTCTTTCTACCCAAAGTCGCCCAAAGCTATGAGCCACTGGCTGTCGGTGTAAATATTTACTCTCAGTCCTTCACTTAACTCACACGCCCAAAACAATGCTACTAATTCAGCCGCGTGTGCTGACTGATAGGGTACTCGAGAAGCCTCAACTATAGTATGAAGAGTAGGTATCGCATATGCAGCAGTTGTCGTGCCATCTGGTAACTTGAAACAAGAGCCATCAATGTACAACTCCCCTTGAGGGTCAGATAGAGGAGTGTCAGTCAGGTCTACCCGTCCCTTCGTTTCTTCCTCAGTCCGAAATATACAATCATGAACATCATTGTTCTTTTCATTCGAAGGGAGGGGTAGTAACGTAGCAGGGTTCAGAGTGGCACATCGTTTAATCGTAATATGTGGAGCAAACAGTAAATTCATATCCAGTAAGACGCGCACTCGTAAGGTGCTACGTCTTTGTTTTGTTCAATAATGTATCCACAGCGTGAGGTAGCATCACTGTGAGGTCAGTATTCAGAGTGAGCCCTTCCGACTGTCGAATAGCCACCGCAACCGCAGCAGTATCTCTTAAACAGCTAGGAAGTGCTCTGGCTACGTTTTTCAACACCGCCGAGAAATAAGCACACGGTCTCTGCTTACCGCCAAATCCTTGTGTTAACACAGAGCGAGCAACCGTCCACCTCGTGTATGTAAAGCACAAAAGGTTTTCAGTAGTCAGGAGTACCAAGAACAGGTGCAGAACAAAGCGCAGATTTTAAAGAGTCAAAAGCATCTTGACAAGCATCAGTCCAGGGTAAAGGTTCATGCACATCTTTAGTGGTTAGATACAGAAGAGGTTTAGTACGAAGGGAAAAATTAGGGATCCATTGGCGACAGTAAGAAGTTATGCCAAGAAATGCACGAACATCACGCTGAGTACGAGGTACAGACATATTAAAAATGGTAGTCACACGCTCAGGGGTTAGTCTCCTCCCCTCCTGCGACAGTAGATGACCGAGATAGGTCACCTCCTGTCGACAATATTGAAATTTAGAAAGGGAGACTTTATTGCCATTAGCAGCCAAATGAGACAATAATAGTACGGTGGCCTTCTTACAACCTTCCTCGGTATCGGAAGCCACTAACAAATCATCTACGTATTGGAAAAGCACATTACCAGGGGGCAAGACCAAATCATCCAACAATGTTTTCAAAGCTTAACTATAAATACTAGGACTCTCTGTGTACCCCTGGAGAGCGCGGCAGAACCGGAAGCTGCGACCAGATAATGAGAAGCCAAAAATATGACGGCTATCAGGATGAATCGGAATGCTAAAGAAAGCATTCTTCAAATCAATCACAGAGAAATATTTAGCAGTAGGAGGAATCATAGGGAGAATAGTAGTGATGTCTGAAACCACAGGGTATTGGGGCACCACTATTTTATTAATTTCACGCAAATCAATCACAAAACGATAGGTATCAGCATATTCAGGATCACTTCCAACAGGGTCTCTCTTTAAGATAGGCAAAATAGGGCTGTTACAAACATTAGCAGCTGTCTCTTCCACCACACCCTTTTTTACCAAATCTTGTATGATGGAGAACAAAGCCTTCTCGCCTGCCCGAGAAATTTTGTACTGAGGTATACGAGGAAGCCGAGCATTTTGCTTCAAAGTAATAGAAACGGGCAAAATCTTTAATAATCCTACATCTGTGTCACCAGTGGCCCACAATGTTGCTGGAATAACCGCAAACTCAGGAGGGAGGGGTTCATTTTTAGTGAAACACTGCAAAGTATGCTTCCCAAGGGAATTAATAGTCAAGTAAACACCATCAGGTGAACAATGAATCTTAGCATGTAATTTCTTCAATAAATCCAAGCCCAACAAATTTTTGCCACAATGGGAAGTCAAAAGAAACGGGGAGTCTATCGTAACCGGACCAATTGTAAAAGGAAAAGGTTTGGAGATGGGGCTCACCACCAGAATTCCTGAAAATCCTACCGAAACATTATTGTGCCCGGACAGAGCAGCCCCTGGGACCAGGGAACGAGAGATAGAGCTATTCATTGCACCTGTATCAACTAAAAACTTTTCAGATGTCCCCATCAAACGCGCCTCTACATAAGGTCCTTGCTGATCAACGGGTACTGACACCTGGCCCTCACTCTGTCCAAGGCTATCCTATGTATAAGCATACCCTTCGGTCGCGTTCATTGCACACTCCTCATTATAATACTGCCTACCTCTTGGATTATCAAAATAATTATTTTCTTGTCCAACTTGTGTCGCCTCTTCTCGTCGCATATCACTGCGATACGCACTTCCCCGACCTCTTCCTCTACTTCTCATAGCCCTGTTCTGGGCCAGCAACAAAGGACACTGAGATCGCCAATGCCCTTCCTCCTTACAATAAGCACACTGGTTTATTCCCTAAATGACAGCCGGCCCACTGCCACTTCCAGTTCCTGCCCCCCTCGGGACAAACCCTCTACCGCCTCTCTCTCTGTCTCCTCCTTGAGCAACTTGTTGCAACAGCACCCGTGTTTTAAGATCCTACGCTTTCTTTTCTGTCTTATCCTTACTCTCATTTTCTCTATGTTCGTATTATTGGTAAGCCTGGGCGAAGCACTACGCTACGCTCGTGTAGTTTGCGAAGTTCGCGCTACTTCGCACTACGCGAACTGCACGTAGTACAGTGCGAACACGTGTAGCGTAGTGCTGCGGTCATTTTTTGCTTGCTCGCGGTCTTCAACGTCAAGTTGGGGACCGCGAGCAAGCAAAATGACATCCCGGCGAGATTCCCAACGCAAGGAGGTCAGGTTTCTCATTGCGAGGGGTCACGTATGCTCGCGACCGCTCGCGATGAGAAACTACCTGTTCGCGTTGAGAAAGCTGCCGCTCGAGTAAAAATCTACTCGAGCAGCAGAAAACTACAGCTCGCACTGTGCAAGATGCGATTTTCAATGATTGCACAGTGCCGGTTGCTTGTCCGCACTGTGCAATCATTGAAAACAACATCTTGCACAGTGCGAACATGTTACTACGCAGATCGCAAAGTGCTACGCGTAGCTCGCGTAGTGCGAACTTCACTTTGCGTAGCTTCGCGAAGTGCTACTTCGCGAACTACGCCCACCCTTATATATTGGGCCATACTCCATATTACTGAGGGCGTGGAAGTGGTCCAGGTACTTTCAGCGGCTTGTAGCCGTGCAAAGACTTCTTGTAATAAATTGGTCACAAAACGATTAACAAATAATCGTATACCGCCTTCCAACGATAAATCCAGGCCACTAAAATCAATAAATACGCCCTCAAATCTAGCGAAAAAATCACAAACACTTTCATCTTTCTTCTGTTTACATGCGGTCAATTTGTCCCAATTCACCTTACGAGGCGGAATTAAGGAATGCATGTAAGTGATAATACGGCCAGGTAATGCCAATAATTCAGGCTTCGGCTTATCTCCAGGCTTACGATCCTTGTCCCAATCTTTTATCTGCTCCCACGTTCCGCCTAATTCTTGAGCATGGTCCTGAGCATGGTCCTGATCATGCACCTGACGCCATACATCAACGGGAACTAACAATGCAAAAAATAGCTCTATGTCAGCTAAGGTCATGACGGCCGAAGAGGCCGCTTCTGTGAGTTCTTTATAATAAGCCGTGGGATTCTTACGGGGGTCAGGTAATTGTGATTTTAGCGATAGGACTTCACTCCTCTTCCAGGGGGTGTAAACCCATTGCTCCTGCACTCGGGCCTCTACACGAGGTCTAGTCACCACGCCATGGTCATCCTTTAATTCCGATATTTCAGGATGAAAGATAGGGTGAACTTCTCGCATAGGATGCTGAGTGTTCCACGAGGGACACTTTTGATGCATCTGTTTTTGATAATTTAATAAAACCTCCACATTTCTATACACTTCATCTGGGCTAAGTTCAGACTTATGAGCCCTGTCCCGGATGTCATACATCACTTGGGGGGCCATCCCTCCTGGAAAACACTGTTCCCAGAGAGTAATAATACGTGCAGCCATGTGTTTCAAAGCATGTTGCTGCATAATGGGCTCATAGTCTCAAGACGTGTTCCATATGTTAATTATAGTGTACATAGGCTGTCGCATCCACTGGGATGACTGATCCTCAATCATCTGTTTCTCAGTCGGTCCTACAGCTGAACGGGTAAACAACTTCCGTGCGTCAAGATCCCCCGGAGCATGAAATGGAGTCGAAACAGTTGGAGATGGGGTCGTGCTCACAGAAAGGGAGGCCCACACAGGGGTGGGGGGAGACATAACAGCTGTGGTCGTAATGGAAGACGGCAGTGTAACAGGCAATAAAGTAGCCGTCTCAGACACTGAGGGAAACAAAACAGAGGACGTTCCGGGAGAGGCAAGGGAAGAGGAATCAACAGGGGTGGAACCTGAAGGGGCCTGTACTAGAGTCGGGGGAACAACAGGATATATACATTGTGGAGCATAAGGTGGAGGTGGACGAGTGTCCAATAAATCCTCTATCTCATCTTTCAGTCTTAGCCACATAGGTCTTATCCACTTGCAATCTAAATTGTCTGTCTGCACAATCAATCCCTTGCTCAATTTGTGCTTTGTCATAAGCTATATCTTTCTGCGTAATAGTCTGATTTCCTTTCATCCTGCATACTTTCTCCTCCCGCATACGTCTACACTTTGCTTCCTTCTGCCACAGGTTTAGGGAGTCAAACATTGACTGTCGACTACGTTTAGAAAATAGTCGATCCTGCAGAAAAGTTATCTTTTTCTCATCAAAAGACCCGGTTAAGGTCCATTGTAATTCCACATTATCTTTAGTATATTTTTGCCATAGTGTATTAAACAAGAGAGGTGTAATACCATGCTTTACATACATATCATAACTTGGGCTGCCCTCAGGCGGGGCTGGTTGACTTTCAGCCAAACGCATATCATTAGGACAGCAACAACATCCAAAGCAACTCAATTTGCTAAAACACGGCATGGTTATTGTCGTCACGCGTTCCTCATCCGATCACAAAAATAAACTTCCAAACATGGCCATGTTCCAACATTCGCAAAACATACAACCTCACGCTCATTCAAACATACACAAGACAATAATGTACATATACATACAAAGATATTCAAAATGACATCTTTTCAAACAAAGAACAGAGCCCGTCGACTCCTGTTCGTGGAGAATCAATCAAATTCAGATTCCAAGACCGACAGATACCAAAATCAAGCAGTCCAAAGACTACCAAGAGACCGGTATAACCACAGACCGACCTACAGACCATCCTGCAGCCTTCCCGGTTCACTCTTGGGACTATTCTGACTAAGCCCGCTTCATTAGCACCGATTCAGATGTGTTCCCAAGGCTACCCAGGTACAACCACAGGCTTTTCTGAGAGCAGTCCGGCCGGGCGCGCAGCATACGTGCCACACCGGGCGTCCTATCGGCGTCTCTATTATTCACAAAAGGTCCGTCAAGCATCTGTACGTGCAGCTACCACAATGCTGCCCCGTCAGACCCCCAAGATTCTCCGTGGTACACTGACCACCAAATACTTACACAGTTAACTGCTTCAAAAGCACCGCTCAACAGTGCATGCCAAGAACATCAAAACAATTCCACTCACCTGGTGCACACAGGTACAATCGCGTGTTCTCCACTGCCAACTCCTGAAGACCAACACGGTCAGCTCCTGGGTTACGCCCGTAGGACTCCGGTGAAGGGTCACTAGCAGCAGGGGATACTCTGATCGTGAGAGCGGAGTAAGTTCATACCAAAGATGGCTATATTTCAAAGGATCCTTTTTCCGTCCACCCGCTCAACCAGAATTACCCCTTGTCCTTACCACCCGTTTACGGGGAGGACGACCCAGTCACGGAGTCCCGGCGGAGTCGCCAACTGATGTACCATAAAATTATATTATAAGACTATACCTACCAATAGTCCCAGTACCATTACCAAATAATCAGTCAGTTGGCAGTGAAGAAGGTTCAATCGTTTATTAAACAAAATACGATATAGAGGAGCCTCTCCGAACCTCACCCATCAGGTGCGCCGAGAAGACTGTTGGCTCGTATTCAAGCATGTGGTTATATACTTTTCGGTTCAACACATACAATCACGGTAAAAGGAAAAACACCAGTTGGTCCTCGAGCTCCAGGGAAGGACCATATATGGCACACATCAGATCAGTACAAAGGCTTGACTATCTATTACTGAGGAGGTCAGGAGGGGTGACTCCCTTTCGTCTTGGTGCCTGGGAGTGTAGACACGGCGCCTCCAGGAATGCGCTTATCGTCCCCAAAGCCAGATGCGACCTTGAGTCTTAGAACAGTAGAGTAAAACAGCCTACCTTCAGCTGCTACCAGTAACTCAGATGAACTGGGGCCTGACAACTGCACATGATCAACACATGATCACGGCCCGTGCTCGAGCATATGTTCAAAGATGGCATCTGTATGGTTCTCGGCCTACTCTTTAAGCAATAGATATAAAGGGAGGAAATAAACAAATTTCCTCCAAGCAAAAGCATATATATCAAACAGGGAGTTTATGTATAGATGCATCATGCTAACATATTATAGGTCGGATAATCCTTATATACGGGAAATCTACTTTTTTTTAATCCCTCAAGATACTGTATCCACCAGAAAAAGTGTTACCAAAGGTAAGTACCTTGTTCATTTGTAAAGTGTATGTGCATCCTGAAGGGTATCTTGGTGTTTAAATAAAATATGTTTATTGTTAGTCTACTCAGTTGTACTCCTCTTACTGACCTCAAAAGGATGAAAGGCTGAGTTAACCTGCTGGGATTAAAACATGTGAACACAAGATCAAACACGGATCCCTGGAGTGAATGTTTTGGTCTACTGAGCAACCAGACCTGGCAATGATAGTACACACGAAGGAGAGAGGAGGACTAAGAGTGAAAGATTAAGAACCATATCACCAAAGGCACTCCTGGGAAAAGAGGAATAAGATGAAAAACGCTAGTGTCAATCGGTTGCCTATGCCTTGCAATCTGTCAAGCTTATCTGGTTTAACAGAACTATTCAATAGAAGTTCTATGCCTTTGCATATTTTAAGATTCCCTTCTACCATTAGTGGTTATTCTCTTAGTGCCAGTTATGTTTTTAGTATTTCCATTCATTCAGACCAGAGCTGTACATCTACAAAATGCACTACAGGTGACTGCCTATCAATGTTGTATGCCACAATTATTTTTCATGTATTCAGTATTGTGATTACTTTTCTTTACTGTTATTCATCACCTGATAATCACACAGGTGTAGAAAATTTGGAGGGTTCAGGCTCTGGCACTTCACAGAGCTCAACAATAGCTCTTTAAATTTCTAAGTATCATGGTTCTGTTTCCTCACAGAAACTATGCTCAGTATTCTACTTAAGGCTATGTCTCTGTTCATTCTCAAATTTTTATGTATTCGATGCATTTCCATATGTGTGTAGGGAGTCTAGGGTGTCATTAAGCTCTTTCGATGCCTTGCCACAGTCTGACTTTGGAAATGCTAGGCACTAATTTCCACAGCACAGTGATATCTGATGTGTAATTGATGTGAATTAAAATTAGGAATTCCAAGAGGGGGCGAGCCGACAATCTGAGGCGAGGATTCTGGGGGTCTGCAATGCAAGTCTCCAACCTTGCTCGATCCCGAGTGTCTAGCAAGAACGTGATTTGGGGACGCTCATTTCATCGTGCTAACTGTGCTCACTGTGATAGAGGTTGTTGCCTGAGTCATATGGGGATAAGCGCTGGTCTCTGTGGTCTCGAGTGAGGAGGGCAGAGACTACAACGCCCAGCACCCCAAGCGGAGCGCACGCCGCTCACGCCAGCAGCCAGTGCCGGGAGGCACTCAAAAGAGGAACAGGGCTCCCGCAGCTCAAGAAGCTTTGCCCGGGTGGGCCCATCTGCGCCCGTCAGAGCCCGAAGGAGGCCAGTCTGGGCCAAGTTATTGACATCTGTGGACACCGGTGGACTGATATCGGACAGTTAAGTCTGCACCCACGTATGCGTATGGGTTAGAAGGTACTGTGTGATCAGATATTTGTTATTACTGTTTGCCTTGTAACTAGCTGAACATGAGTAGGCAAAAGTCAGGGGTGGGCGCCGGGGTAGTAGGAACCCTTAATGCCTTCCTTGTCCGAGCAGAATCTGCTCTTATGCATGAAATACAGCTCACGGAGCGCAGACTGTCTCTGGAGCCCCAATCCCAGCTCGGTCAGCATCCCGGCATAGTTATTGATTTAGAAAAGGACCCCTCAATTTCCTCAGGTGCAACACCCAAAGAAATGCAAAATGACGAAACCAATCTCATTGTAAATCCCACTGAAGATCACCCATCTCTAAGCATGTAAACATGGAGTCAGCACGAGAGGGCAGAAGGCAAGCTGAACAAAAGGGAAGGACCCTGCCAACAGGAAGAAAAAAAACCTGGATCAGAAACCAAAATGGATAAATCGTAAATGTGAAGGGCACGTTAGGTCCTCTGATAGTAGCGAAATACCTAGCAGTACGTCAGTGCCCGCGGCTACTTTCGCTAATACTAACACGAACCTGTTATGGACAAATGAGGGCGATATGTAAAAGATTAGAGTTAATGATATCAACTTTACTAGATCCACTACTGCAGAAATTGTCAGATAGAAGATAGGATGAATAATTTAGAGCAAATTGGCTCTAAAGGAAGGGCAGTGAATTCCGATATTTGTAATTGTGGGGCCGTATCTACTACTCGGCCTATGCCTCAACCAAAGAGGGTATCGAGTAACGCAAGGAATGACCCTATAATTAATGAGCCCAGCCCGAACATTCAACCTGTCCTCTCCACTACAACTGACCCAGCGCATATTAGCTCCCTACATTTAGAAGGGAGACATCATCCCATATTGCACACTCAGCACTCATCTTTAGTAAATCATAGGCTAAGCCCTAGGGACGGGGTAGCGATAAGGGACTCTGGAGAGCCACACATACAGGGTGTGAAACAAAGAGGAGCTAATGATCTTTATAATAATATGAGCTTGGATCTCCCCCTGGATACTACACCATATACTGTTGTTTTGGCAAATATCCCCCCCCCCCTTGTCTCAAATGACCCTGAACATTGGTCTACACCACGTAACAAAGCAGTTCATTTAGTAAGCTCTAGAACTGGGCTAAAGACTATTCTCTTTTCAGAATTTAAAATGGTCCGTAGGATATCATGGATAGGTAGGTCCACAAAGCGCTTACAAGGTGACTGTGATCCTAACCTTGGGGACTCCTAGACTGGTCCAGCTTATTTTTGACAGGGCAGGGAACTGGCAAGTTGATTCAAATGGTATTGACATCTTACCCTTGGGTTCTTTTATCAACCTGCCTTTGTTTCAGATTGGGACCAGGGAGGAAGGTGAGCTTTATAGAAAGGAGAAATCCCTACGCAGTATCAGCAAACAACCGCTAAAATCCTTAACTCCCTGGAAGATAATGACTGACTTTCTGACCCAAAGCTGTCCTTATCTGATAACGTTATCCCAGTCTACCTTACCATAGATATCCCTAATAGCGAGTTATCACCACAGATAGATTGCACTAGTTTGATTATTGAGAGTAAGGAAGACTTCAGAGGGGGAACTCCCAACACAATTACAGCTCTAGTAATGGACAAGGGCGATACCCCGGTAACAACACTCACAATTTGCAAGTGTCCACATGTTATTAACAAGAAAGCCCCCTGTAACCTGGTATCTTTGCACTTATATATCTAATAATTTAAATGTTAAGGCGGATCTTTATAGCGAGGATACTTATTATCAGTTAATCAGGATTGAACTAGACAGTAAGCAACGTTTGATTTTGATTAACTTTTACAACAATGTCCCAGAACTTCACATCAATCATGTTATTAAACAGCTATGTAGTGATGTACAATCCTTATGGGGAAATTCTGCCAAAGAAACAGTTGTTATTTTGGGTGGGGATTTTAATTGTGCCTTATGTTCGCATTTTAATAGCAACATCTGTGGCCGTGAAGCTGAGGAGGGGTTTAATACTACCCATTTCTGTCATTCTAACCAGGGGGAGATATTTAATGAGATGTTATGTTGTTTAGATTTCGGCTTTGTAAATGACATGTGCCCGGATCCTGTTACTTTGAGCCATACTTTTAATGGTAGGGGTTTGTGCTCCACGATATATTATTTACTTATGTCAAATAACTATGCTTCGAGATTTTGTACTTTCCATATTGACAACATTTCTTTGAGTGACTACATCCCGTTATGTTTGACAGTCACCTTATGGTTGAACCACTTAACTAATAGTAATAGATCTGATCAGATTTTATATCCAATTGTCCATGATAAGCAGAATGGTTACACGTTGAAATGGTCTATGGTCGATCCAGAATGTGTTATCAAACAGGTGGTAGATAACTGTAAAAATGCACTTGAAGTCTGTTTGAGTGAGACATCAACTCCCACGAATATCCTGGGATGTTTTTCAGCCATATCCAGCTTGGTGAGGGAGATATTACATGTATAGAAATCAAGTAAACCTAAAACATCTGGTTGGTTTAACACGAAGTGTACTAAGGCTTATTCAAACTTAAAAAATGCTATCCATACTATCCCTAAAAATCAGGATGCCATAAGACATGCTAGAGGGATTTATAAATTAGCAATCAAAGAAAGAAAAATAACCCTGAGAAATGAAGCTTGGGAGTCGCTCCATATGGCTGCTTTAAACCGTGATAGACCGTGATAGCAGCGCCTTTTGGAAAGCGGTCAGAGCTCCTCTTCTAAAGTCGGAAGGGGGTCCAGCAATAGAGATTTCTATTACTGAAGAACAGTGGATCCAACATTTTAACATGGTCTTCAACTGGGAGGGCAATTCTGATAATAACTTAGATTAAACTTGTTTAGCCTATAATAATAAACATTTTGACCTCCAATTTACTTTGCAGGAGGTGAAAAGGGCCATTTCTGCTACTCTAGGAGGAAAAGCCCCAGGACCCGACGGTGTCCCAGCAGATCTATTTAAATCAAACATGTATCTATGGGGACCACTGGTTACGCAGGTAGTTAATGCAAGTTGTTCTGCACCTTTTCTATCTACCTGGGTAAAGTCAATTATCATCCCCATTTAAAAAGGGTAACCGCCAGGATCCTGGATGCTATAGACCTATTTCGTTGTTGGACTCCCTGACTAAAGTAGTGGGTCGCATTATTCTAGCACATTTAAATGTATGGGCACAGGACAACGACGTTCTTTCTGATCTTCAATTTGGGTTCCGAGAAGGTGTGGGAACCACTGAGCAGGGCTTAAACTTAGCCCTATTAGTGGGTAAATACACACGGGTAAAAGAAGGAAGATTGTTTTTAGCATTTGTGGACCTCACCGCTGCATTTGACTCAGTTGGAATTCAAAGGGGGGTCATGCAAGGCTGTGTCTTGGCCCCCTTTCTTTTTAATCTTTATATAAATGATTTGGAAATGGCATTGGTTAAGGAACAGAATGATTACCCACGGGTAAATGGGCACCCGATACCTGCCCTTCTCTATGCCGATGACGCAGTCCCTATGTCACGGACGCAAATAGGTATACAAAAGGTTTTAAATGGTTTTACGGACTTTATGAGCAATTTAGGACTAATGGTGAATACCTTCAAGACCTTCATAATAAGATGTGGCAAAGGGAGCCAAAAATGTCGGGATATGTTCATGGATGGCAAAAAAATAGAGGCAACTAATGCTATTCCCTGAGGACGACCTGTGGACCAAGGCCGTCCTGTAAAAAAGTTAGCCTTCCTAAAAACTACCCCCGCACTTGCCCAGTTCTCAAAAAACTAGGGAGAAAACCACCTGTGGAGCTACTGCGGATTTATCAAGCTAAAAGTATTCCGACCGCAATGTATGGTGCGGTGGTGTGGGGTCTGGCTAATACTCAACCACTTCAGATCGTGGAAAATAATTTCTTGAGATATATTTTATCAGTACCTAAATGCACCTCGTCATTTGTTTGCCATGCAGAACTGGGCCTAACACATCTGTCAGATCTCATAAAACTGGAGCCGGATCTTTTATGGCATCGGGTATGAGACCAAATTAAATAGGGACATTTTAACTGTAATTTTAAAGATGGAAAAGGCTTTAATGATTCCCTGGCTCAGATATCTCCATGATTTTATGCAGAATGTAGGCCACCCACAGTATTTTATTAAACCATCTATCTTGCGGGAGGTATGTAGGAAAGATCTAAAAAAGGAAGGCCTAATGATGTTGGAATTGTCACGGTTGACTGCAGAAATTGTGAAACCCACTGTACAAGATAATCAACTTATTTTATGTGTTTTTACCATTCAACCATACTTAACATTTGTACTTGGAGGTTACAATAGATTTGTATTAACAAGATTCAGGTTGGGAATATTGCACATAATTGTTAGCTTTCCCACCATGAATGATTGGTCATGAACAATGGTTTTATGTCCCTGTGACACTTCCTCCAAACAATCCACCATTCATGTCGTCTTTTTCTGCAGATTTTAATGTCAGATAAGGAAAGTGTGGATTCTCCCTATTTTGAAATCTATGGGGTCAGACAGTGCAGCCCAGTGTTCCTTGCCCTGCAGTCTTTGGATAATGCGCATGTGATATGGAGAGTTGCAGTGTTTTTAAAAAAAGTGGTTAGCCTCAGAAAATCTATTGTTAATTAACTGATCCATGTGTCTTACGTGCTAGGATTTTATCTCGTTTTTTTAACCCAACTTTTATTCATGATGGGTAATAATAATGAATTAAATCTGTATATATATGATCTTTATTATAATTATGTTTTCGTGGAATGCTTTTATGATTATATTGTACAACAATCGAATAAAGCTGGTCTTTGCCTTGATTTGGGATGGCCTCTGGGGTCTTATGGGACTTCAAGAATAGATGCCAGAACAGGACTTCCCTCCAGCCAACAAGGACCAGGGCCAGCAAGGGTTACCCAAGGAGCATGTGGACTGCTGCTGGCCCTAGTTATCCTGGTTCAGTGTGTACCTACCCCCTGATGTCAACAACTGTTGAGATTCTGGCGGTCCATGTCTGGAGGCTCCTATAAAAGGCATGGGAACCTCAGAGGTACACTGCTAAGAACATGGGAGTGGTGATGGGTATGGCAGTTGTAATATGCCTTATTAAATTCCTCCAATTGAGCTGAACATTAGATATTTCTATTCTGTTAAGCAACAGAGCAGATCTGAAAAATTAGCTTTTATGACATATTTCACATTGAATCACACATGATTCTGTTTGGTAATGTCTTACCTATGGAGCTGCATTCAACTCACTTGTGTGCATGTTTCCAAGCTAGAACAGTTCACATGTGTCAAACCAATAAATAACTGGAATTCTAGTGACACATAAACACTGATGTTGACATGATATCCTTCACAACAGTTTTGAAAGAGGGTTGGATGAAAAGCAAACTGAAGGTCACTCATGAAGAGAATGGCATTTACCACAGAGGCTGCGTCTTTAGAGAAAACCGAGAAAGCTTTATATACCTGGATTTCTCATCTGTGTGGAAGTTTATTCACAGTAATGAAATAGTCAACATTGATGATCTGCCAAAACCAGCTTAGCTGAAGTCACGAGCCAAGGCCCACTCTGCTAGACAAGGTGAATTGGAAAGAAAAAGAAGAGAAAAGAAAGTGAAAATTGCAGCCTCTTTTTAAAACAAATAAACCGCGACTGGTTTAATTGCAGTTTCACATATTCACTGCTGGAAGAAATGAAATATTTATATAAATACACAATTGGGTGTTTCATAAAGGTAAAGAGTACACTGTGGATATTCCTATTATTCATGCTCTCATTGCACCTTGAACATTTTGATGAGGTAAGGAAGTCATTGGGGTTTCTCTGAGTTCATGTATTTTTTTAAATAAAAATAACTTGATTATTTTGACATGCAGTTATACTCTGGCAGGTTTTATAGTACTATATAAATATGTATTGCTCTGAATATCTTCCAAACTGTGTAGAAGAAAGATGCTCAAAAATATATTTACAGATTCAAACTGCAAAGGATTTCGAACACTGTGTGCACATCAGCTGGACTATCTAGTAATGCAATGTGGAGGACTAGAGTAGTAATATTTGGTGTTTTAGAGTGACTTATTTATACAAATGAAGTTTATTTTGGATGTTGGAATGCTGAAGTATTTATATAAGTATCTATATTAAATGTGGTCACAGGTTGAACACTAATGTGTGACTATGCATGCACTATTTATTTAAAAAATGTTTTATGTTATATGTTTATTGCTTTTGGCTATAGCCTGAAAAGGTAGCTGGCCTGACTTCCCTATGGTTAGGCACTTTTATGGTAGGATGAATTTAGATGAATATCAATGTACATATTATTCTGTGTAGAACCAACACCTCAATACTAGTTGGTATTCATTAAAAGGGCTCAGGAAAACAAATGACATATTAAGAGATCCCTGCCTGGCAAGATCTCTTTGTAAATGCATCCACTAGAGCATTAGGTGCACTGTCACCAAACCAAATTTCCCAGCTGCTTGCCATTTAGGTATTTCTTTTTGTTCTGCAGAATAAACTCCGAAGTCGAATATTTGTCCTGATGAGTAGCAAAAGTATCTGAACTGCAGGGAGTTTTCTACATGCCTGTGATATGTAGTTTCTATTTGACTGCTTGGGACTGCTAAGCTGCACATGGCAGCCATGCACAGGAAAATCAGGGCAACCCATCCACAACGCTTACCTGACAGCACTGCAGTAGAAGGTGCTAAGGCTCTGTCGTTGGAAACCTAAATGTCTACCTGCCTCTGAAGGAGATGGAGGAACCACGAGTTTAGTGGGACAAAAGCACCAATGTTTCACGACAGCTCTCTTCTCCTTTGAAACTGTAAATTATAACTTTAGTCTTTGCATTCCAAGGGAGTGAGTACCCCACTCAAATTGATGTATCCATGTAGTGCAACATACATAACAACGCCCACAGACAAGGATTAGGGGGTGGATGTGATGAGTGGGTGGCGCACCTGCTTAGCCCTATGCCTGTTGACATTAAACTGTTACCTGATTAAATACAACCGAGGATGCACGCAGTGGTGGAAATAAGAACAAGCTAGTCCTCCTGTATCTCTAGGAAGTTTCTGTTTTAGGGTTTTCCAAGCAGAAGTAAACTAACTTCCAACCAACATATCTAGCCAACCTAGTTTAGTCATGTTGAGACGCCCAGATTCTGAACATGGAGCAGCCTATAGTGACACCTAAACCACCATTATGTGTATGCTTGTTATTCACACCTAATGTTATGACACACTCACACAGGGGAGTCATGGTTTCCTGAGTAGATTCAGGGCTATTCCATTTTGGTACAAGTATATCATGGGGGATATAACATTGCTTCTTTAAATTCACCACACAACTCCCTTTTTCATGTGCAAAGACGACTTTGACAGAATATATTTATTTATTTCTTGCAAGATGTGCAGGTTGATTTCTGATAACATATAGCTTTTTGACGTGCTTCTTTCACTGCTACGAATTCTTAGCTTTCTTGTTCTACTAGCTCAGCCACCAGCACCTTTTACATTAAATTAATTGAATATTTGTATTTATTTGGAAGTTAGAATACACATTTGGTTTGAAACTAGAAGACACAGATTTTGACTTTCTCATTAATGAATAATACTCACCAAGATAACACTGATGCTGGACTAGTGCCACATTGAGGTCAATGGAAGCACCTAACTTGTGCAGCCCCAACAAATGGCCACATGTGGGCGCCAGATTACCGAAATAATCTAAAAAAACACTGGCCTTGTGAAAAGGGAAAAAGAATCCGCCACGTCGCTTTAGCTGTGAAAATCATTGCACCAGTGCTGCCCTATTGTTCCATGAATGAGTAAAAACTAAGAGACACTTTTTTTGTGGAAGCAAAGTGGGTTTGGTATCTATAATACAATGAAAACACCATTAGTTTGAAAAACTATATTGTGAGAATTTTATAAGCATAAATATTGATGACATGTACATTAACAGTACTTAATTTGAGCCTGGGATTGAAGGTGGGAATCACTGGCACTTATTTTTGGGGACCAACAATTAATTTTCCTCATCAAACTTTGACCCAAAGAAAGAGTGAGAAAAACACAAAAAAGAGACGGGAGGAGGGAGAGAAAGACGGAAAAATGTTGTCAATGAAAGAAATAAAGGATGAAAAAGAACCCAAGAGAGTGAGATAAAAGGGCAAGGAATGTCTGGTGCACTGCTTAATTTGTAAAGATAAATAAGTGCCAGGGCCTTCGTTAGGAGGCTACTTCAGCTTGCATCACCCATTGTTTCTGCTAGAAGTGTCAATGGTAATATAAACACAACTACTAACCATCACACTCCGACAAGAGTAACAATTCAGACTATTCCAGGCCCCCAAAGGTATAAGAATGGCTTGAGCAGCAGGTATTACTCATTTTTACCGCATATTGAATTAATTGATTTGAGTTTTATATAGCGCTGGCTAGACCCGGAGGTATCAGAGTGCTTTACATGAGGCACATTGAGTTACATAATACAAATTACATCCGTTACAAGAGCATAGTAAAAACACAGACAAAAAACAATGTTATAGTAGTAAGGACACACAGCGGGGAGACTAGGAGAACCGTGCCCAATGACCGGCTGGGTAGGTGACGGCCGAGAGGGAAAACCAGGGCTGATCTCCTCTATAGCTGTCTAGCAGCTCCACCGGGCATCAGCCATGTTGCTCAGGTCTCCGAGGTCAGGGATAACAAGAATAACAGTTTTGCATAGTTACATTTAGTTACAGTTGCATGGACAAAAATATAAGGACAAGTCCCCAATGGAGGATGGATGGAAATGGGGAGGGGAGTAGAAAAAGGGGGATGGGAAGCAGATCAGTTCTGGCAGACCGGCAGTGGAAGACAAGTACCTCGTGGGAGTCCAAAAAAGATCAGAGTAAGCGGGCCCAAACCCAGGTGGGGTCACAATAGTTACTAAGTCCAGTGCCAAATTCAATCACAGCATTGGGTCATCTCAGTAATTTGGGGGACCTCAAGGCGGGGGTGAAAATAAGGGAGCCTCATTAGTGGCCAATAATGTCTGGGGGGAGAGCGAATCCCAGAGGGGGCTATCCAGGGGCAATTAATAAACAACTGTTGTTGTGTTCATCTCTAAATAAGATACACAGCACCACCATGTTGCTGACTGTCATAGGTACTGGTGCTGATAATTAAGTGTCGGTCCCCAGAAACCACCAGCTCAAATTAAGCACTGGCTGATGATGGATGAGAGCAGCATGAGGTGGAATCAAGCCTTCACATCTTTTGATAGCACCAACCACTGGCTTCTGTGCAACACTGTGGGTCCTTATTCTTTTACAAATTAAGCACTGAAGTGGTACATATACATTTATATTCAACAATATGTGTGAAGGTTAAGGGCTCTCATTTGTAAACAGTAAAACAATAAGGTTTTTACATTGTTCGATCCAAATTTCTGGTTTCTGTGCTCTAAATGCAATATGCGAAATACCTGCAACTAAGCGGCAGACACTGAAGTCCCAATATACAGAAAACGTTGCTTAGCAACACAGCAGATATCTAATAAAAGTGGAATTTTGTGAGCTGCTGGCAGTATTTCTTAAAGATGAACAGTAAGGAAACTGCTTTTTTTTTGTTTCCTTTAAACAATAAAATGTGACATACAATGAAAGAATATTGGATGGAGATGGGAGTTTAGCAATTTGCTCTCTCCCTCATTTTGATCCTGCATAAATCATTTGTTATTGCTCCATTTGTGAGCAGGGTACTGCGCTCTACCTTATTTTTAGTAACACTATTATGTAAAGCCTCATAGATGCCCTTGTATTTCTTCAGGATATTGTTTTAGGAGGCTGGATTGAAGTTATAATAACTCTTCCAGCAGGATTTCTGAATAATTGATAACCAGGTCCTGTATTCTGTTCTTGTCACTGTTATCTGAAAAACTCGTAACAAACTTTGGGTGATGCCGTGTCCTTAAGTGCACTGTCCCTTATTGAAGTAGAACTAGGACAAATGACTTATCATAGCATTAATGATCAGCCTAGCATAATTAGCATGAGATAATTGCTTTCTGCTCAAATTATGCTTTGTTAGCTCAATGATAATTCTCTCTAAATCATCCATTAATTCTATTAGATTATGCTGTCTTGGAACATCAGGAGTTTAGAACACTTTTTCAGAGTTATGAGAGGAGAGAAACTAGAACTATTTTGCTCCTGTCTATAGTATTTGAAAGCAGTGCGCATTGAAAATAACTGAAAATAACAGCTGTAAAAATCAGTGTGAGGCAATTTCTGTTTTGAGGTTTTAGCATTATGACTTCGAAAGCTTCTAGGTTGTGGATATAAGGCCTTATTGCCAGTTAGTTCTATATGTCTTAGCACTTTGCCTGTCCAGCACATACAAATGTTTCAATGGATGTGCTCAAAAAGTGGTATTGCCCTCTGCTCGGGATCGTACCAGTTTCTAATGCCCTGTGCTGCTGGCATACCTGTTATTCGTTGTTTGACCAACAGTTATTGCCCTCAACCAAGAGAATGACAACGACTGTTCAACTAACCATCATATGAGCAAAACATGCCAACCATGTCCCAGCCATTGAAATCAGAATATAGGTAACCAACGGTGGTTATTGCCAAGATTGGATCCTCGATGGCACACTAACATTCCCTCAGCCAATCGTAATGGTTACAATTAATTTCAACTGCAGTGAAAGTAACACATGCTTAAGAATCTCCTGTTATTCGGGAGTGTTTGGCAGCACTTATGTATATAAGACAGCAGATTTGTCTTGTATGTATGGATATTTTGTGGGTGGAGACTGCGGTCAACCTAGGACATGTTTTTTGAAATTACCGAGCAGGGCCTGCATATTAATGTCTGCCAGTTCTAATGGATACTTCTGCCTGTGGATTCCTCAACTTTTGAATACCCCCTGCGCCAGCATTCCGCGGGAAAATTCTTTCCTAGCTCTCCCTCGTCGACAAGGACTTCACAATGGACCGGCTCAGCTCACGGCACCGTATGACGTCATCGGAGCCAAAAAAGGACCTCGTCGGTGCGCTGACGTCAGTTCCCTTTTTTCTGCGCCGTCGACGCTCAACGGTTTTTTTCAGGGCTCTCCATTTTCATCTTGGAAAACTTTGTATCTCGTAGTTTGTAAGAATGGCTACTTCTAGGAAAACTGGATTCAAACCCTGCAGAGAGTGTGGCGGACACATGTCTATCACGGATCCGCATGATGACTGCCTGTGGTATTTATCCTCAGACCACGACGTCGAGGAATGCAGGAGCTGCAGGAAAATGAATCCTAAGGCTATCAAAGAATGTGAAGCCAAATTGTTTATGGCGAAAGCCAAGAAGGAAAAGAGAGGTAGGAAGAGGGTGAAGTCTTCGTCTTCTCACACTTCGAGGTCAAAGAAGCAAACAAATCCAAGAGGAGACATACCTCTCGACATCGTTCTTCGAAGGCAAGGGTCTCGAGGTCGCCGACTCCAGCTGAGCGACCTCGGAGCGACGCCAGTACCATCTCTGGCTGCGGCGTTGCAGATTTCAGAAGCTTGTTCACTTTATGAAGAATCACCGGCTCCAGCGACACCACCGGTGCCGGGAGGGTCCTCTCCAGGCCGTGTGGCTTCACCTGTGCGGGCGCCGTCCCTGGCTCTGCAGGCTCCAGAGCGACCTCAGGTGACTCCCCTACAGGAAGGTACGGATCCATATTCTCCTTTTCCTGCTCGTGGGGCTGACTCTTCGCATTTTCTCAATGCGATGTTTTGTTTATTTGCAAGAGCCTCGACTCCATCCGGTGCGCCTTCAGGCCCCGTGGGTCCTCTGGCATTCAACCTGGGTGTGCCTCAGTTCTATCACCAGGCACCTTTCATGCCCTTAATGCCGTCAACTCAGGCATGGCATTTCCCGGCGCCGAGATAGTCTACTCCGGCTCCCCGGATTCCTTCAGCTGCTGAGTCTGCTCCACCTCGGATTCGATCGACGTCGAGGTTCGATGTCGATGCTCCTCCATCGACACCGCTGGTGTCTTCTCCGGCGCCGCGTGTGGCTCCGCCGACGCCATTGCCTAAGCAACGCTCCAGGAGAGAAGCTCGGAGATTGCTTGTGGAAGAGGAGTATTTGCAAGAACAGGAGGAAGGAGAAATTGTGGACTCTGTGGATGAGTTTGAAGGCCTTCAGGAAGCTAGTGGCCTAGATACTTCTCCTGAGTATGACTTACCATCTGCAAGTGGTTGTGTTGGGCAGGAAGTTGCACCTTATCATGTTGTCATAAAGAAGGCAGCTGATTTATTGGGCCTTAAACTTCCTTCTGCTGAGATTAAGTCTAACATACTGACGGAAGTTTTGAATACTTCTTCATCTACCTCTGAGCCCCTACTTCCATTCACAGCGGCTTTAACAGATCCAATTCTGGAGGTGTGGCAGAAACCTTTGTCTGCTCCGGCTGTATCTGGTTCTATTTCGAGAAGATACAAGCCTGCCCCTGGTGATCCGGCTTTTTTGTCATCACATCCGACACGGAGAGTCTAGTTGCCCAAGCTTCTGGCTCAAAACAGTCTTCTGATGCTTTTCCTACCATTTTGGGTGACAGGGACTTAAAAAAGACAGAACAAGCTCTGAAGAAAGTGTTTTCATCTGCGAGTATAGCTCTAAAGTAAACTAATGCGACTTGCCTTCTTGGACGATATTTACATGCATTGATGGACTCTGTTGTTCAACTTGCTCCTAAGTTGCCTGAGGAGGATCATGCCAACTTCTTGAAAGTCCTATCGTATTCACAGGCCGCAGCACGTAAAGTGATTCAGTCAGGCATGGACACCGTTGACTCTGTGGCTCGTATTATGGAGTCTTCTGTGGCTACAAGGAGACAGGCATGGCTCAAGTCTTCAGGGTTTTCGGCTGATGTACAGGCGACCTTGTTGGATTTGCCCTTTGATGGGTCAAGGCTATTTGGTTCTAAGGCGGACTCAGCCTTGGAACATTTCAAACACAGTAGAGCCACCTCAAGATCTTTAGGCCTCCAGGTACAGTCTAGAGGTTATGGATGCAAGAGATATCGGGGCTTTAGAAGATCTACTTCCTTTCGTGGCCGCCAACAATTTCAGCAGAGCCATCAACAGGGAAGAATAAGGCCTCAGGGGTGCAAATCGTCAACAAGCCTCTTCCTCTTCCTCTACCTCCCCTCGTGCCACCGTTGGTACATCAGGAAAGCAGTTCTAGATTGCCCATCTTAGAACATGTTGGTCCAGTTGGAGGTCGGGTGTCCCACTTTCTACAAAATTGGAGACTGATCACATCAGATCGTTGGGTCTTGAATCTTGTAGAAAATGGGTACGCCCTCCCATTTTTGGAGTTTCCTCCTCCTTACCCTCCTCGCCAGGGTGGTTGTTCAGAAGACCACTTGCTGCTTTTGCAGCAGGAGGTTCTTACTTTACTCCAAAAAGGTGTGATAGAGGTAGTCCTTGAGCAGGAAAGGGGTCAGGGTTGTTACTCCCGATATTTCCTGATCCCCCAAAAAAGATGGTCGCTTGATACCAATCTTGGACCTCAGGATTTTGAACCTTTACCTCAGACAGGAAAAGTTAAAAATGTTGACCTTTGCTTAGGTTCTCCTCGCGCTGCAACAGGAAGACTGGATGGTGTCCATCGATCTGCAGGATGCGTATTTTCATCTTCCCATCCTGAAGTCGCATCCGAAGTATCTCCGGTTCACTGTGGGATTGCAACATTATCAGTTTGCGGTTCTTCGGTTCGATCTCACTTCCGTGCCTCGAGTCTTTACAAAGGTGATGGCGGTGGTAGGGGCTCATCTCAGAAGGTCAGGGGTTCCTGTTTTACCCTACCTGGACGACTGGCTGTTGAAAGCGGAGTCTTCAGAGTTGGTTTCATGCCGCTTGCAAGTGCCAACTCATCTGTTGTTCAAATTGCGTTTTTCAATAAATGTACCCAAATCTCACCTGCTGCCTTCTCAGCGCAGCCTGTTCATAGGGGCAATAGTGGACACTTCTGTGTGCCGAGCATACCCACCTCCGCAGAGGATTCTCGACATACAGGAAATTATTCCTTTGTTTCACGATGGAGTGGTTGTTCCAGTCCTGAAGGTTCTCCGTCTGCTCGGTCTGTTCGCTTCCTGCATTCTGTTGGTCAACCATGCACGCTGGCACATGAGGGCACTCAAGGAGTTCTTGGGGAGAGCATCAGAATCTCCAGAGAAGCTGCAGCGGAGCTGTCTTGGTGGAGTGTGCAGGGCAACCTGTCTCAAGGAAAGCCCTTTCAGCCTCCTCCACCGGTGGCCACAGTGATCACAGATGCCGCCACTCTAGGGTGGGGTGCTCATCTGGGGGATCTGGAGGTCAAAGGCCTCCAGAGGAAAGGTTGCTTCACATCAACCTTCTGGAATTACGGGCAATACGTTTGGCATTGAAGGCTTTTCTCCCTTCCCTTTGCGGTCAGTCGGTTCAGGTCCTGACGGACAACACTACCGCGATGTGGTACATCAACAAACAGGGAGGTGTAGGGTCGTATCGCCTCTGTCGAGAGGCTCTGCGACTCAGGCCTGGGTTTAGGGCCAACGGATTGGTGTGTTTGCAAATCATCTGGCTGTTGTGCTGAATGTTCGTGCGGAAAGTCTCAGTCGGCGTTACTCGGCCGATCACGAGTGGAGGCTTTATCCGGAGGTGGTCCATCGCATCTTTCAGATGAGGGGATCTCCTCGGTTGGACCTGTTTGCCACTCACAAGAACGTGCACTGCCCGTTATTCTGCAGTCTCCAGTATCCAATGCAGGGAGCTTTGGGGGATACGTTTCAGCTAGATTGGCGCTCACAATTTCTTTACGCGTTTCCCTCTATACCCTTGATTCCTCGGGCTCTTGAGGAACATTCGCCAAGACCGTGCCCAAGTTATATTGATCGCCCCAGATTCGCCAAGAAGGGTGTGGTACACAGATCTTCTTCACCTCTCATCGCACCCTCCATTCTGTCTCCCTCTCAGGGCAGACCTCCTCTCGCAGTTGCAGGGGCAGGTTCTACACCCCCACCTCCAGAGCCTGCACCTTCATGCCTGGCAACCTGAGTTCTTTCTCTCTCTCCCTGGCTATAGTGGATGCTATTTTATCATCCAGGCGACACTCCACTAAGTCTGTTTACTCTTCCAGGTGGTCCAGGTTTGTTAAGTGGTGCGGAGAGAGAGACATTGACCCTTTGCAGGCCCGCTTATCTAATATTTTGGAGTTTTATCTTTCTTTAGCACAGCAATGTTGTGCTGTAGCCACTGTTAAGGGCTATTTATCGGCTTTGTCGGCCTTTTTATGTTTGCCGGACCAGCCGTCTTTATTCAAGTCGCTCATTGTCATGAGGTTCATTAAGGGCCTTACAAACAAGTTTTCTCCCACACCGTTCATTATGCCTCAGTGGAATTTGAATCTAGTACTCACTTTTTTAATGGGTTCTCCGTTTGAGCCCCTTCATACTTGCCCGTTGAGGCTTCTTTCTTTTAAAACAGTTTTCTTGATTGCCATTACCTCAGCTTGAGGTTCAAGCTCTTGGTTCGAAACCTCCTTTCCTGACCATTCATGTGGATACGTTGGTTCTAAGGACCAGGGCTGCTTTCCTTCCCAAGGTGATTACGCCTTTTCATATGGGACAATCCATCACTTTACCCACCTTTTATCCTCCTCCTCACCCTTCCAAGGAGGAAGAGAGACTGCATCGGTTGGACCCTAAAAGGGCTGTCAGCTTTTATTTGGATCGGACTAGAGATCTGAGGCTGGACGATCAGCTCTTCATGGGCTATGTTGGGAAAATGAAAGGCAAGGCAGTGCACAAGAGGACGCTTTCCAGGTGGATTATCTTGTGCATCACGATTAGCTACACCCTGGCCAAGAAGGAACCGCCTGAAGGTATCAGAGCTCATTCCACCAGAGCTAAGTCTACTTCTTCTGCTTTGGCTAGAGGTGTTCCTGTTCTTGATATCTGTAATGCAGCAACTTGGGCCTCCCTCCACACCTTTGCAAAGCATTACTGCTTGGACTCTGAGTTTAGGAGGGATGGACATTTTTCTCACTCTGTTTTGCAGGATTTTTTGGTCTAGTCAGGTGGACACCCTCCTAGACCTAGGGTACGGCTTTGGGAATCTATTCAAAAGGTGAGGAATCCACAGGCAGAAGTATCCATCAGAAGAACAAGTTACTTACCTTCGGTAACCCTTTTTCTGGTGGATACAATAACTGCCTGAGGATTCCTCATGCTCCCATCCGCCTCCCCATTGTCCACCTGTTTCTACCCAAAAATATTTTATTTTGATATGTCTTAATCATGTTTATATTTTAATAATGAGAAATGCTTATTCTGTTGCTATTTCTCTATACTTTTATTGATTATGCTCTTGTGAATTTATATACATGTATATATTTGGTATGCTATGTTTTCATTTGAAAATGTCGGTCCACTCGTTTGCCTCGGTGGCACGACAAAAATGTGTGGAACTGACGTCAGCACGCCAACGAGGTCCTTTTGTGGCTCCGATGATGTCATACGGTGCCACGAGCGGAGCCGGTCCATTGTGACGTCCTCGTCGACGTGGGAGAGCTAGGAAATATTTTTCCCGTGGAATGCTGGCGCAGGGGATATTCAAAACGTGAGGAATCCACAGGCAGATATTGTATCCACCAGAAAAAGCGTTACCGAAGGTAAGTAACTTGTTCTTCACAGTCAATAAATTTTCGTTGAGCAAATATACATTTTCTATGAAAGTAAACTAATAGGAGTCAAAGAGAAATTGGAGGAGAATTCAGAGACAGGCAAATATTTGGGGCAAAAGAAGAACAAAATATATATTATACTGTGCTTTTAGTACTGGCTAATTAACGGAACCAATACTGGCAATTTAACTCTAGACAAGATTGCAGGAATTTCCAGAGGAAGCTGGTTATGGAGTGACTCAAATGATGCAGAGTAAAATTAGTCTATCAGTCGCAGTTTATATTATTCTATAGGCCTTATGACATAGAGTGAGAACTGGAAGTGCCAACTGAAGACAGGTCTTTGCCTTTCTAGGACTTTTTTTAACTGGTGTCCTAAATCGTAGAAGAGTTGGAACAGGGGTATTTTGCCACCATAGCAAGTGCTTTGTTACTGGAACTTTAACAAAATGAGGTGGCTATTTATTCAGTTGCTGGCTAACTAGTTCATAATCTATGCTACTTACCCAGATGCCCAGCAAAATAACACATACTCTCTGTTACATATCCAGCAACCAGCTGCATACCTGAAACTTCATCCTGCTGCAAGCTAAGTACCAGCGATTATGTACTGTTTGACTGGGCCCGGATAAATAGCGTGAAGGAGGTCTTTATTTAGTCACGCATAAAAAAAGGACACTCCAAGCAATGACAGCATGGTGGACATCTTGTAATAGGGGTGCAGGAAAATGTGTGACATATTTTAGTGCATAAACACCTGTGCAACAAACAGTATGCACGAGAGTAAGTGTATGAATTAAGCTTAAGTTTTGTATATATATAATTAAAATAAATATAGAAACCCAACATCTGCTTCTTGAGCTTTAGGGGCCTATTAGGATGGCGGGCGGACTTGCATCCGACCGCCACCCTAGCGGTGCTGGGACCGGCTGCCAGTGGTGCGGCGGTCCTGCACCGGCAATTGGGATGCCACCGCCATGGTGGCGGTGACATCCCGCATACATTGCATTGTGGCGGGTGGTGCTGGAAGCAGCACCCGCCACAATGCAATATATGCATGTCGCGCATTTGCATGCACAATGTGGCAGGCACCGTGCGGTGCCTGCCACCTTGTGCATGCAAATGCAGGGGGTACCATAGGTACCCCCACATGTGCACCCCCCAACACCCTGGGGGCCCGCAACGGGCCCTCAAAGAAAAAAACGCATGCCTTTCCATGGCGGAGTCTCCGCCATGGAAAGGCACTTCTCCGCCATTATAGTAATATGGATGGCGGTGCCTGCAAGGCAACGCCACCATATTGCTGTGCTTTTCCGCCAGGTAGGCAATCGGGCGGAAAACCGGCAGGCGGTCTTCCCATCCGCCGGGATCCCCCCATGCTTCTATTGCATACATGTAGCTCTGCTCCCACGTTAGGAGACGCTGAGGCTCAGCACAGTGGTCTTGGACCACTGATAGAGTGTACCCATCTGGCAGGTGTTAGCTCATATCTCTGTATCGCCTTTGTGCATGCCTCACTCAGGCCGGTATTTTTCCATTAGGGGTGTGGCCTAAGTCTCTCAGAAGGGTTTATCTAATATTGCAGAAAGCTGGGAAGTCAGTCCCTCTCCGGTCATCTTAGGGTACAGGTCACGCCAGCTCCTCTGCAGAGTATTGGTAATAAATGTTTGTTTGTATTCTTTACTGTCTGGCCGACTCTTCATTTGGGAAGGCATAGCAGGTGGTTGTATATATAACCCGCGGGGTCCTAGAGGGCCCCGTCCTTCAGATGGCACCCGAACAGGGACTTCATGAAGTGTGGCCACCTCACCCATAATTGGGTCGCAGGGGCTGGGGTGGTGTCTGGTCGGTTGCCCTGCCCTTCTGATCGGGCGGATCCTCAGCTGGTGGTCACCGGCTGGGTCCTGAAGAGGCAAACTTTGGAGTTGACCATTTGGGACCAAAGAGTCGGCAGTGGACAATAACTTGACTTAACCTGAGTGCACCAGGTAAGTGATTTGATTCTTGGAAAATGCCTCCATTCTTGAACGGCACGAGCCTGCGGGCTGTGTCCTGGTACAGTCTCTGACTGTCTTGCTTGAACGGCATAAGCCGACGGGCTGTGTGTCCTGGTTCAGTCTGCGAACTGTCTTGCCTTGGACTTGGTGGGTCTGCGGACCCTTGAGGGACATAGAATGCTTGTGATCAGTCTACCGGGCCAACTGGTAATTGGCCTCTTCTTGAAAAGATCCGGGACCTTTCGCAGGTAATCTGCCAGACCAACTGGTAATTGGATGTGTTCTTGAAAAGGTCTGGGGCTGTGACCTGTCCTCTTTTATTGGTACAGTCTTTGGACTGTCTTGGGTGCAGTTTGCGGACTGCCCTGCTTGGATGACACCGGCCTGTGGGCGGTGCCTTGGTACAGTCTTCGGACTGTCTTGTGCGACACCAGCTGACAAGCTGTGACTTGGTACAGTCTTCTGGGCCATCTTGGTTTGAATTTGGCGGGTTTTCGAACCCTTGGAAAAGACACAGAGTGTTTGTGAACAGTCTGCCAGGCCAATTGGTAATTTGGCCTGCACCCTGAAAGGTCTGGGGCTGTTTGCAAACAATCTGCCAGGCCAATTGGTAATTCAGTCTATGTTTGAAAAGGTCTAGGGCTAGAGCCTGTCTTCTTGAACTTGGTACACTCTCTGGGCTGTCTACTTGTATTGGTGCAGTCTTTGGACTGTTTTGTTCCGGGCTGACTTGTGGTTTGATTGTGGTGTTTGGGCACTATGAGGTGTGTGGATCAACGTCAGTGGTGCTTGTGAAATGCTTGTTTGTGTGAGTCGTGAATGTGCTTTTCGTGTGGAGGTAAGGATGCCTTGCCTCAGCAAGCTGTGTTGTGAGGGGTTTATTGTTTGACACGGTCTGAGAACCGTCTTAGGGAAAAGTACTTGCAATTTCCTTTGCCAGGCAAAATGATGAGTATGGCCCCTTCTTGAACATGTCAGGAATGAGATTAATTTGGTCTCTTATTTGTCATTGTGTTCTGCAGATGCCCATTGGAAGGATGACAGATTAAATTTTGAAGAATAAAAAATATAATAATACATAAATAGAAATATGGTTTGATCAGAAATAATAGCAAGAATGTACATTTGTTTTGAAATAGGAAGAGTGCAACACGAGAAAAATGTAAGGAAGGGATGCGTATTTAAATAGAAAAAAGTGTAGTGATGATTCAAGGTAATGTGTCTTTGTGCTCAACAGACACGTATTCTAAAGTTGCAGTAAGGAGAGGTGAAATACACGCTCGTAATTCAGCAGCGCTGAACGTGCTCTCTCTCTATGAAAAAGGGGGGGAGGCAGGAGTTCTGGGAAGGAATGCAGTGTGTTTAGTATTTAGAGCTTCCCAGCTTCAGAAAGAACTGCTAAGTATGTGTGTTGCATTTGGATTTGCCCACACTAGAGAGTGTATTTAATTTGGAAAAAGTATTTCAAGAACTCCAGGCAGTGTAGTGTGTCTTTATAGTGAATAAAAGGATTTTCAAAATTGAAAGACAGAGCTTGTGAATTCAGTGTGTAGCAGGCTTGCTGTGACCTTGGGTGAGATTAGAAAGAGGAATTCTCAAGGAGGGGGCCCATCCAGCAGGGAGACTCGGAGCAAAGCAGCAGGCAAGAGAAGGTGGGGGCTATGCTCAGCTCCTCACACAGACAAGCAGAGATGCACAGCGCAAAACCACTCACCTAAAGGGCAGGGTGCCAGTAAAAGAATATTAACTGGGTACAGCTTGAAAGAACAATGCAGGAGATAACATATTTAGTTCATGAGACTTGTGAAAGCGTGTATCTAATGTTCCCACAACATGAGATTCTTTGTGCATTGGATTAATGTTTTCTCATCAGACTAGTGTGCACGTACATTAAATATTGGTTTGTTTCCAAGGAAAGCTGATGGGTGGTATTCTGAAGGAATGAAGCAGAAAAGAGTTTAAAGGAAAAGAGATATGACTGTAAGTCACTTTTTTTCTCTGCAAACAACTGATTCCGAAAACCTTTCTGTGAAAACCATCTCTATACCAAGTGTTGGAAGTGAAGGTGTTTCTGATGGATACATCTGCCAGTGGATTCCTCACCTTGTGAATATCCCCTGCGCCAGCAACATTCGGAAACTTTTGTAACACTCCACGCCGATGAGGTCGAAGACGACGTCACAGAGACACGGCTCTGCTCGCGACTCCGCTGACGTCACCCGATCCATAAGAAGACCTTGTCGCTGTGATGACGTCAGTTCCCTTTTTTCCGCGCCGTTGACGCTAACGGTTTTCGGGGACTCTCTCTGTAGCTTTAGCTGGATACTTTGTTTTCCTGCTGGTATCTCTCTTTCTTCTTGTTTACAGTTGAAAAATGTCGACTAAGAAATCTGGGTTTAAGCTTTGCAGGGAGTGTGGTAAGCACATGTCGATTACGGATCCGCACGAGGACTGTGTCTGGTGCCTTCCATCGGATCATGATGTCGAAGGATGTTCTTGCTGCCGCAAGATGAGCACAAAGGCTCTGAAGGAAAGGGAGGCCAAGTTATTCATTGCCAGAATGAAAAAGGAGGAGAGAGGTCGAAGACGATCAAGATCGAGGTCGGCGTCGAAGTCGACGTTGGGGCATGCTTCAAAATCCAAGAAACATAAGAAAAAGAAGAGGCATGGCTCTCGACATCGTTCGGACAGGGATGCGGATCCGAAATCGACCTCACCTTCTCGACGTTGTAAGGACTTTGTGTCTCCTTCTCATGTCTCTGTTCCTGGTGCTCCTGTTGGCCTGGCCTTGCCTGCAGCTTCACCGGAGCATGCTCCGGCTCCATCGAGGAAGTTCCGGCTCCGGACGAGTCTTCCTCCGCTAGTTCCACCGTCAGCGGCGATCGGCCCGAGTCCGGTGATGCCTCAGCCTGAGCCATATCCTTCATTTCCAGGCCCGTGTCAAGATCCGACGCATTATTTAAATGCGATGTATGGGGTCTTTCCTAGAGCTTTGTACCCCTCTGGAGCGCCTTTGGGTCCCATCGGTCCAATGGCTTTCAACTTGGGAGTTCCTCAAGCTTACCCTCAAGCTCCCTTCATGCCATTTTTCCCGGCGTCGCCGTTTGGCATTTACCGGCGTCGATGACATTGACGCCGCTTCCATCTTCACTGGCGCCGTCAGATTTGGTTACGACGCTGCCGACTCCTGTTGTGAGAATCAGATCCAGGAGGGAAGCTCAAAGGGTACTAGAAGAACAAAGGTACCAGATGGAGGAGGTGGAAGAAGGTGAGCTCATGGAATCTGATGATCTGTTTGAGGAGTTGAAAGAGGCTAGTGGCCTGGACTTGTCACCTGAGTGGGAGATTACTCCTCCGGCTGATACTCCTTCAAAAGATGTGGCTCCCTACCACTCAGTTATTAAAAAAGCGGCTGAGCTTTTAGATCTGCAGTTACCATCTGCTGAGTTTAAACCGAACATCCTCACAGAGGTTTTACATTGTCCTTCCTCTGCATCGGGACCCTTGCTTCCATTTAATGACGCCATTATTGAACCGGTCATGGAAATATGGCGTAAGCCCTACTCTGCTCCTGCGGTCTCTAAGGTTGTTGCAAGAAGATATAGGGCGGCTCCAGGGGACTCAGACTTTCTGACTTCCCATCCTTCTCCGGAGAGTCTGGTGGTTTAGGCTGCCTGTTCTAAAAGATCTTCAGGTGCCTTTCCCCAAGTCCCTAGTGACAGGGATGCAAAAAAACTAGACCAGTCAGCCAAGAAAGTCTTCTCTTCTGCCAGTATGGCTTTAAAATCGACAAACGCCACCTGTCTTTTGGGCCGATATATCCATGCTCTAATGGATTCAGCGAAACAACTGGTCCCTAAATTGTCAGAGGAGGATAGACAGAACTTTAATGAGGTGCTATCGGACACTCGGGCGGCTACACGTCAAGCAATCCAGAGCGGCCTGGATACTGCTGACTCTGTCGCTAGAATTAAGGGGCTCTTCGGTTGCCACAAGGAGGAGTGTGTGGCTGAAGTCTTCTGAGTTTTCCCCTGATGTGCAGGCAACTCTTCTGGACTTGCCTTTTGACGGTTCTGGGCTTTTTGGTAAAAAGGCTGATGCTGGACTGAAAAGGTTTAAAGAAAGCAAAGCCACGGCCAAATCCCTGGGTCTGCAGACTCGGCCTAGGGGTTCGTTTAGGAGGTACAGGGGCTTTGGAAGATCGTCCTTTCATACTTACAGGCAGCCCCTGCAGCAGCAGCAACAACAGCAGCAGAACACCCTGTATAAGAGCAACAGGGGCAGAATCAGAGGTCGTGCTCGAGGCCGGCAGCTCTCCTCCTCCTCTTCCTCCGTCCCTCCCACCACTGCAAAGCAGCCCTGGATCCACCATTCTGGATCATGCTGGTCCTGTGGGGGACCGGCTTACCCATTTTCTACAAGATTGGGAATCGGTTACTATGGACCTTTGGGTTCTAGATTTTGTAGAACATGGGTACGCCCTTCCCTTTCGGGAACTCCCTCCAAATTACCCTCCTTGCCAAGGTGCTTGCTCGGAGGACCATCTTCTTCTCCTCCAGGGGGAGGTCCTAACATTGCTAAAAAAATGTGCGATAGAGGTGGTTCCGGAGCAGGAAAGGGGTCAGCGATGCTACTCCCGGTATTTCCTGATTTAAAAAAAGGATGGCAGGCTTTGTCCAATCCTGGACCTCAGGATCTTGAATCTTTTTCTGAAGCAAGAGAAGTTCAAGATGCTCACCCTTGCGCAGGTTCTTCAAGCGCTGCAACAGGAGGACTGGATGGTGTAGATCAACTTGCAGGATGCGTATTTCCACATCCCCATTCTGAAGTTGCACAGGAAGTGTCTCCGGTTTACGGTAGGGTCGCAACATTATCAGTTTGCGGTCCTTCTGTTTGGTCTTACTACTGCACCAAGGTGATGGCAGTGGTGGCAGCCCATCTCAGAAGGTCGGGGATTCCAGTTTTCCCCTATCTGGATGACTGGCTGATCAAAGCGGAGTCGCCAGAGAAGGTGCTTCATCATCTGCAGGATACAACCCAGCTGTTGTTCAAATTGGGTTTCTCGATAAACGTGCCCAAATCTCACCTGGTGCCCTCTCAGCACAACCTGTTCATTGGGGCGGTACTGGACACTACTGTGTGTCGAGCATTCCCACCTCCGCAAAGGATTCTCGACATACAGGAAATGATTCCCTTGTTTTACAATGGAGCCGTTGTTCCAGTCCTGAAGGTCATTTGTCTGCTCTATCTGTTTGCTTCCTGCATTCTGTTGGTCAACCATGCATGCTGGCACATGAGGGCCCTCCAGTGGTGCCTCCGCAGGCAGTGGTATCAGCACAAGGGAGATCTCAGAGAGTCTGTGAGGATCTCCAGAGAAGCTGCAGCGGATCTGTCTTGGTGGAGCGTGGAGGGCAATCTATCTCAAGGAAAGCCCTTCCATCTACCTCCATCGGTGGCCACAGTGATAACGGATGCATCCACTTTAGGGTGGGGTGTGCATCTGGGGGATCTGGAGATCAAGGATCTTTGGTTCACATCAACCTTCTGGGATTGCGGGCGATACGTTTGGCGCTGAAGGCCTTCCTCCCTTCCCTTCGCGGTAAGTCGGTTCAGGTCCTGACGGACAACACTACCGCAATGTGATATGTCAACAAGCAGGGAGGAGTGGGGTCGCACTGTCTCTGCAGAGAGGCTCTGCGTCTCTGGTCCTGGGTTCAGGATCATCAGATTTGTCTGTTGGCAAATCAACTGGCCGGGGTTCTGAACGTGCGTGCAGACAGTCTCAGTTGGCGGTTCTCCGCTGACCACGAGTGGAGGCTCCATCCAGAGGTGGTTCGTCACGTCTTTAGGACGTGGGGAACTCCTCGGGTGGACCTGTTTGCCACTCACGAGAACGCTCACTGCCCGTCAATCTGCAGTCTCCAGTATCCGATGCAGGGAGCTTTGGGGGACGCGTTTCAGTTGAAATGGGACTCGCATCTCCTTTACGCGTTTCCTCCCATACCATTGATTCCTCGGGTTCTGAGGAAGATTCGCCAAGACCGGGCCCAAGTCATATTGATCGCCCCGGATTGGCCAAGAAGGGTGTGGTATCCAGATCTTCTCCACCTCTCCCCATGCCCTCCGCTCCGTCTCCCTCTCAGGGCAGACCTCTTCTCACAGTCGGAGGGGCAGGTTCTACACCCCCACCTCCAGAGCTTACACCTTCATGCCTGGAGATTGAACGGGGCAACCTGAATTCTTTTTCTCTCCCGCCTGATGTGGTAGATGTAAATTTGTCTGCAAGGCGTCATTCCACCAAATCTATCTATTCCTATAGGTGGTCTAAATTTGTTCTTTGGTGAGGAGAGAAATCTATTGACCCTTTGAGGGCTTGTTTATCCAACATCCTTCAGTTTGCTCTTTCTCTTGCTCAGCAAGGCTTTGCTGTAGCCACTGTGAAGAGATATCTATCGGCTTTCCTTTGCCTGCCGGATCAGCCGTCATTGTTTAAATCACCTATTGTTTTATGATTTCTTAAAGGCCTTACCAATAAGTTTCCGCCTACTTCTTTTATTGTGCCTCAATGGGACTTAAATCTTGTCTTAACTTACTTGATGGGTTCTCCCTTTGAGCCCTTGCACAAGTGTCCCTTGAGGCTGTTGTCTTTCAAACAGTCTTTCTCATTGCCATTACCTCGGCAAGGAGGGGTAAGTGAGCTTCAAGCTCTGAGTTCGAAACCCTCGTTCTTGACCATTCATGCTGAAAGAATGGTACTCAGGACCAGGGCTGCTTTTCTGCCTAAGGTGGTAACTCCTTTCCATCTGGGGCAGTCCATTACCCTTCCTACCTTCTATCCTCCCCCTCACCCTTCTAAGGAGGAGGAGCGGCTTCACCGCTTGGACCCTAAGAGGGCGGTGAGCTTTTACCTCGATAGAACCAAAGACTTTCAAGTGGACGACCAGCTCTTCATGGGCTTTGTTGGCTGCAGGAAAGGCAGAGCGGTGCACAAGCGCACCCTTTCCAGATGGATTATCTTATGCATCAAAATATGTTACTCTTTGGCCGTTAAGGGACCTCCAGAGGGTATAAGGTCTCATTCTACCAGGGCAAAGTCTTCTACATCTGCCTTATCTAGAGGTGTCCTGTGGAGGGCATTTGTAGGGCGGCAACTTGGGCCTCCCTCCACACTTTCGTGAAGCATTACGGCTTGGATTCCGAGGTGAGGAGGGACGGACACTTTGCTTGTTCCGCCCTTCAGGACTTTCTGGTATAGAAGGGTGGACACCCTCCTCCGGGAGTGGGACTGCTGTGGGAATGCTAAAATTAATTTAAATCAGTTGTCCAGAGCAAATGTGAATTATTTCCAGAAACAAAACGAGAACACATTTCAACAGGTTGCTGTAGTTTAAAATGAGCATTTTAACACTAACAATTCTGTATTTACCAAGTCCATTGTAAAAAAAAGTGGAGAGGTCAGACTATTGTAGGAGTTTTAAAAAAGAGAAATTACAAACCCAGTTTTAGAGAAGGTTGCATCAGAAATAGGCCCATTTGAGAAAAAGTTGCCAATTTGTTGTTTGTGATACAGACCTAGCAGGAAAACAATTGTTTTGCAAAACAAACAGCACAGATTACTGTAAACACAATGATGTTAATTATCGGATTCCTGATTAAGATCCACATTTTAAAATGGCTCAGCCTGAGACAGCTGTAGCATTGTTTTCAGAAAAGTCAATTTACAAATGCTGTCTTTTTCTTTCTGGTGTCTCTATTCCTGCAGTGACATTCAGGCTGTTCTGGTTGTTGCTGTCAGAGGAAAGATGAGGTAGTGAAGGTGGTATTTAGCTTTTAGTGGACAGGATTTGTGTCTTAGAAGAGGAATGTGGTTGTTTATTTGCAGATTTGTTTTTATTGTGTCTGCTGTGCCTTTTAGGACAATGCAGAATGACAAGGCATCTATACAAAGTTTTAGACACAGCAAAATTTGCAGGGCGGTACAGCCAAATAGTGTTAGACATGGCATCCTTGGTGAGGTTTCCCCTGACTTTTGCTTCCACCTCCTACAGGTTGGTGCTGTGCTGGTTTTCGTTTTTTGCTAAGCTTAGATGCTTTGGATATTTTGCAACTGCAGATCAATGTTACAGTGCGAGTGCTTTCTGTGTAAATAGATCTTGTGCTAGGTTTCCCATGATTGGCATAGTGGTTTTATTGGTAGATCCCTAGTGTAGTCCACTGATGGTGCCAGACCTGGTAAATAAATAGCTACTAATAGGCTTGCAGTGTTGATTGTGGCACCCATATGGGTATCCCGGAAAAGATGCCTCAGGCCTGCCACCACAGTGCCTGTGTGCAGTTTGTATATAGGACACACCTATTCTAGGCCCAGGGGAAACACCCCTGGGCAGGGTGTAGTGTTAGTGCAACGCTGATTTGTGCTGGTGTGTGTGGCGTGTCCTGGTGGTGAAATGCTGCTATTTTTCCTTTTTCACCATTAAAGGGCTGTCCTGCTGATAGGCTGGAATGGGGAATTTTTGTAACATTTAACAAGTATATCCTTTAAAGGGGTTAGATGGAGAATAGGAATGAGCTCAGAATGTAACAATACATGTTTCATTAAGTATGGTTTTCGTGTCCAGTTTACTTGTGTGTTTCTGCCTGAATGTGGATAGGCTGTTTGGTCTCAGTTTTTTTGAGACTGAGAATGTGCATTTGGTATGGTGTATTTGTGTGGTGTTTTATTGTGTTACTGTGAGTGTTGCTACGAATACTTGCTTTATTGCCTTTGGAATGAGACTATTTGCTCATACTAATTTCCCGAGCTGATGAGCAGGGGTTGACTGAAGTGTGTAGTCCCCTTGCATTGATTGGAGGGAAGGGTACCTCTTGCCTTTGCCAACTAAAACACTAGTTTTTCTTTTAACAAATAGTTCTTATATTTGCTTTTGACTGACAGGGGAGGTTCTTTTTCTGCAAAGAGGGGTAAGTATTTTCGACAGGAGGTCACTTGCTTAGGTCATCTACTGTTGAAGGGGGGAAGGAGACTAGCTCTGGGCAAATAAAGTGCATTAACAACGCATGAGATGCATGATGTGCATGAAAAGGTCTTCTTGAGCAACTAACACACTGCGTTTTTTCTTTGGCTTCTGTGCTTGGTACACGTATTGTTGTGTCCTGTTTTGTGTAGTGCATACACAAGACAGCTGTGCGTTTTACAGCTGTATGTTTTCCTTGATGACTTATGTGCTTATTATGTGTATTGTTATGTGCTGTTTTGCTTGGTAAGTACACAGGACAGCTTATTGTTGTACGCTTTCTCTATCTTGAGCCTACCCGAGCTGTCTAGAGACAGTCATGCTGGTAGCCATTTCCATAAGACAATAGGATAGACTTGCTTTAGTCACTCATTTCACAGGATGCTGTGAACCTGCCCTTAATTAAACAGAGACACAGCACCTCACCAGTGCATGTCTAATCAGATATAAAACAACACTGTTCGAAAAAATTATCATGATTAGAAAAATGTGTCATCTTGAAGTCGGCCATGTTACTGCTCCTCCCTTCTGTAAATTGATGGAATAGGAATTGAAGTGGAGATGAAAGGACGGGTAGACTAGACTGATTTTCCCTTATCTGAACCTTAAGGGGAACTATATGTTGGAGGCTTTTGTTTGCATGCCCAGGTGGCACCACCATTATTGTTCATGTTACTGCAATACTACGTACAGTTGTAAAGACATTACAAGTCCTAAATTAGTTAGTCGGAGTAAGAGGGTTGTAACAGATGATCTGATAGAGACTACTAGCCGCAGTTTCCTTCACATAGAATTATCCCCAGGCGTGAGACTGGATCCGGAAACTTTTGCCACAGCATCCCTGCACGCCATGGGTGGGGCGTCATCACGTGACTCCCCCCAGGCGTCGTCCACATACGTGACATCAGTGAGGTCACTTAAGACCCGCCCCGGCGCACCTACGTCAGTTTTTTCCTTTTCTGCGTGCAACGCGGATCCGTTCCTTGCTGCGGGACTGTTTCAGGCTCCCTTTCTTCCATTCTTTTTTGGTGGGAGCAGTGTGCAAATGCCTTTGGGCTTTAAATCTTGCACGTATTGTGGGCGTCTTATGTCGGCGACGGACCCTCACCTCATTTGCATGTGGTGTTTGGGGGAGGATCGCGGCACCTCGGATTGTGCGGCGTGCCAAAAGTTGAAGCCGAAGTCGCGGCGGGAGCGCCGCATGAAAGTTCTCTCGGCATGTCTCTCCAGGTCGACGTTCTCCCCTCGGTCTGCTTTGGCAGACGGCTTCAGGTCCGGCCGTGGTCATCCTCGTCTTCCTCGCCTTTCTCCGATGTCACGTGAGCATCGCTCCCCGGTGGGTAAGTGTCGCAGTTCGTCCCCAGGGGCTGGTTCTCGGCCTACCGGGGGCGTGGACTCTCTGCGGCTGATGCGGCTCCGCGTATCATCTTATCCACCATTTCCCGGTGTTGGGGCGTTGAGAGTCCAGATGGAGACTTATGCAGCAGCTTTGCAGGCCTCGCTGGCGTCTCCTCCTCCTTCCCCTCCTGGGGCGTCAGCTGATCCCTCGCCTCGCGAAGGGCCCTCCGCGGCGCCGGCGGTGGCTCTGGCCCCAGCGCCGACTGGGTCGGATCCAGACTTGGAGGATGTGGTGCTGTTGGAGTGCGGCTCCTCTGGGGCACCTCCTTCCGTCACTGTGGTGTCGCGGGAGGTCTCCCGGGCTCGGGTCGTATCCCCGAGCCCCTCTCGGTCCCTTGGCAGGGTGGTCCTGTCTAAGGCCAAGGTGACGCCGCTACTGTGCCGTCAGCAGCTGGACCCTCCACAGAGGGGTCATCTGGTGGATTCGTCTTCGGATGCTCCTTCTTCTCCGGAAGCAGGCTGCATTTTGGTGTTGTTCTCCCCGGAGACTGGTCGCCGTGTGGTGTCTTTTTCACCGGTGTCGAAAGGTGGCTCCCCGCCCCTTCTGCAGCAGGGGTGTCCATTGGAGGAGCGGCAGGTCCCTCATTCTTCGGCACCTCCTGACTTCCAGGTCTTTCCCTTGGCTGCCCCGCTTGGCCTCGGGGACGGCCGCCTTAGCTTGCAGCCGTCGCCCACAGAGGAGTTGCTTTCTCCACCACGGGGCCCTGCGGGTGCGGCCTTCACTCACGCGATGTCCACGGCTGTGGGCATCCTACGCATGGGCGACCCGGTAGATCACTTTCCGGTGGACTATCTGTTGGAGGTCCTCCACCAGGGCTCTGGTGGGAGGGAAATCTTGCTTCCCTTTGAAGGTTCGCTCCTTTCTGCCTGTTTCTGGGGACCCGGTGCCTCCGCATCTTCTGCATCGACACCTTCTGATGCCTCGTGACCTGGCGTGCCTGTCCGTTCACCCCTCAGCCGCCAGTCCCCTTATGCGGACTGCTTTTCCCTCCCTACCGCCCCTGTTGGCTCCACCATCCAGGGAGGCTCGATGGCTGGACACTTAGGGACGCAACATTTTCGCCTTGACCAGCGTGGCCCTGCAGGCCCTTAAACCTTGTGTGTGCTGGCTAGGGCCTCCTCTTGTTTGTGGGACTCGGTGGAGTCTCTGGGATCTGCAGCGTCCCAGGAGTCTGGCCTGGTAGTCTTACGGCATCATGCGTTGGATAGCCGGGAACTTGCAACATTTATTCTCCACTCCACTCTAGACGTCTCTGAGGCACTGGGCTGGGCCGGGCCATGGCTTCCTCAGTCGCTCTCCGTCACCATGCTTGGCTTCGGGACGGCGTCTTCCCCGAAAATATTCGGGAGAGGCTCATTGATCTCCCATTTGATGGCAGTCTGTTGTTTCATCCCCCGGCCGAGAGGCTCTTGGCAGGGCTCCCCCCTCCCTCCTCCCCCCTCCCCCCTCCCTCCTCCCCCCTCCCTCCTCCTCCTCCCTCTTCCTCCCTCCTCCTCCCTCCCTCCGTGACTTCTGAGATAGGGTTGCCTTTAGGTCTTCTTGGGCCGGTGGTTATGGAGTATGTTTTTTCTGGCCGATTACGTCCTTCCTCTGGACTTTGGCATTGTTGGCTGCTGGACGGCCCCTTGTTGCTGTTGTGTGTGAGTTCTGCGGGAGTTGTTGCGCAGACTTGGCCCTGAGATTGGGCCTTCTGCTTTGCTTGGGCTGCTGTCAAGCCTGTTGCGGGGATGTTTTTATCCCTATGGTTCTTTTGTTTCTTCCTCTGCTGCGAAAGTTCTTCCAAAGAGGGTTCTCCTATATTGGAACTTCACATGCCCTATGTAGGGCTATGGTGGCTGTCATATGGCTTATGCTCTGCTGGAGGGTTCTGGTCGCCTTTAGGTACCTGTTCTCCTTGGTGTTGCCGTAGGTTGCTTTGCTCCCTGAGGTCGTGTGTGTGGCCACTCGTGGTGGTGGTCCGTGCCTCTCTTTCTCTCCCTGCTTCCGTTCTGCGGTTTGGGATGTCCCTTACTAGGCGTTGCCTACTTGGTCTTCCTGAGGCCTCGAGCTGTTCTTCTTGCTTCTGGCCTTGACGGCCGGCATTGTTCTGGCTGACAGGCTGCTCTCTATCTGGAGTGGGCTTGCCTTCTTCTCCCTAGTTTCCTTGGGCTCTCTAGGCTTCTTCTTCCTGTCTTGCCGTTCGACGGAAGCTGTGCTGCCTTGTGGGGGAGTGCGGTGCTTCGGCCTCTCAGCCCTTGCCCTTGGTTCCTCTGCTGTGGGTGTGTGAGCCTCTTCAGCCTTCTTTCCCTCCTACGTCCCCTTTGGGTAGGTGGGGTTCTGCTTGTGGGGGTTCCCTTGGCCTGGCAGAGGCGAGGTTCTACCTGGTCCACAGATCTGGTCCTCTGTGGGGCCCTTTGCACTGCATTGGCTGGTGGGGTCCTTTCGCATACCCTCCTTCCCCGGGGGTATTGCTTGGGTATCTATTCTACGTCTCTATCAGATGTACGAGTTACTTACCTTCGGTAATGATGTATCTGGTAGAGACGATTCTAGCTGCAGATTCCTTCACGGCGCGCCCTTCCTCCCCTACTCTGCATGGACCCTTGGGTTGGTCTTCAGTACTCGCCACCCGGTGGGGGGCAGTTTCTCCTGTGAGTGCCTTCCTTGTTCTTGACAGGTGGCTCCGGCTGAGGTTGGTCCCTTCCTCCCTTGATTCTTTGGAAGATGGGGTTTCACAGCGCTGACGCCCTGCTGCTCTGGCTACTCCAGGTTTGGGTGGGGTTTGTATCTATCCTTTTCCTCCCTCCCTTCCATTGCTGTCCTCTGGTTTGAGGGTCCCCTGGCCATGTCTTGCCCTTGTCCTGGTGGGTGGTTGCCCTCTAGGTTGGGGTGGCTTGGTGGTTTGTTGTCCCTGTCCACCTTGCTCAGGATGAGGGGGGTGGGCTTCCACCATTTGCCATGACTTATGCCTGTTCTTCCCTTCTGGGCACAGGGATGAGAGTTTGTCTATGTGCAGGCAGGGTGGCTGTGCAGGTTTCTGCTTGTTCTTCTTCTTACTTCTTTCCCTGGTGTTGGCACTACCCTGGTGGTGTTGTTAGTCACCGTCTCTTTCCAACTTTTCTGCTCTTCGCACACTGTTCCCATGCTCCCACAGTTTTTTATCTGGTGATTCCGGGTTGTGGTGCGGAAAAGTTCTCCGAAGAAAACTGACATAGGCGCGCCGGGGCAGGTCTTATGTGACCTCACTGACGTCATGTACGTGGACGAAGCCTGGGCGGAGTCGCGTAATGTCGCCGCGCCCCCGGCGTGCAGGGATGCTGTGGCAAAAGTTTCTGGATCCAGTCTCACTCCTAGGGATAATTCTACGTGAAGGAATCTGCGGCTAGAATCGTCTCTACCAGATACATCGTTACCGAAGGTAAGTAACTCGTACTTCTGATGGATACATCTGCCAGTGGATTCCTCACCTTGTGAATATCCCCTGCGCCAGCAACATTCGGAAACTTTTGCAGCAGTCCACGCCGATGGGGTCGAAGGCGACGTCACAGAGACACGGCTCCGCTCGCGACTCCGCTGACGTCACCGGCTCCATAAAAATACCTCGTCGGCGTGATGACGTCAGTTCCCTTTTTTCTGCGCCGACGACGCCAACGGATTTCGGGAATCATTACTAGTAGCTTTACTTGTTACTTTGTGTATTTTCTGGAATTTATCTGTTTTTCTTCGAGAAGATGTCGACAAGGAAGTCGGGTTTCAAGCCCTGTCGAGAATGTGGCAAGCACATGTCTATTACCGACCCACACGAAGATTGTGTTTAGTGTCTTTCATCTGACCACGATGTGGATGGTTGTTCCAGCTGCCGCAAGATGAGCTCGAAGGCTCTAAAAGAAAGAGAGGCGAAGCTCTTCATCGCTCGGATGAAGAAGAAGGAAAAAAGAGGAAGAAGGAAGTCTGGATCCAGGTCGAGGTCGAGGTCGGCGTCCAAATCGACTTCGGGGCATGCTTGGAGAAATAAGAAGAAGAGGAGGCATTCTTCACATCATCACTCCGATAAAGGTTCGGCTCCGAAGTTGAAGTCACCTACTCGACGTCGGAGAGAGTCAGTGTCTCCTTCTCCAGTCCCGACTTCACCTCCAGCTCCTTCTTCTCCGGTGACTTTGCCGGTTCCGGCTGGGTCTCCGGTGCCGGTGTCATCCCGATGCCGGTTCCATCTCCGGCTCCAGCTTATTCTCCGGCTCCGTCTCCGGCCCCGGTTGAGGATTTTCAAGCACCGGGTGAGACTGTGACGCCGCTTGTACCACCGTCGGCGCCGGCAGGCCCAAGTCCAGTGTTGCCTGACCAGTATCCTGCATTCCCTGGTCCAGGTCAGGACCCCACGCATTATCTAAATGCCATGTACGGGGTGTTTTCAAGGGCCATGTATACCTCTGGTGCACCTGTGGGTCCGATGGGTCCGATGGCTTTGGGCTTTGGGAGTGCCGCAGGTCTACCCTCAAGCTCCATTCATGCCTTTTTTTCCGGTGACGCCGTCTTGGCAGCTACCGGCGCCGAGAACATCGACGCCGCTTCCCTCTTCACCGGCGCAGACTTGACTTCGTTCGACGCCGGCTGCTCCTGCGGATCCGCGTTCGACGCCGCTGCCGGCGCCGTCGGATTCGAACACGGTGCCGCCGACGCCACTGGTACGGATTTGTTCCAGAAGGGAAGCACAGAGAGTGGTGGATGAGAGACGCTTTCATTTGGAAGAGGGAGAGTTAGTTGAATCTGATGAGGTGTTTGAAGAGCTAAAAGAGGCGAGTGGACTGGATTTGTCTCCAGAGTGGGAAATCACTCCACCATCAGATGAGCCCTCTAAAGATGCAGCGCCGTATCATGCGGTCATCAGAAAAGCTGCGGAGTTGTTGGACCTTCAGTTACCAACCACGGAGTTCAGGTCTAACATTCTTACTGAGGTGCTGCATTCGCCTACTGCAGTCTTGGAGCCTTTGTTACCCTTTAATGAGGCTATTATGGAACCTGTGCTAGAGGTATGGCGCAAGCCTTTTTCAGCTCCTGCGGTCTCCAGGGCAGTCGCAAGGAGATATAGAGTGGCTCCAGGGGATCCTGAATTTTTAACTTCGCACCCTTCGCCTGAGAGCTTGGTAGTTCAGGCAGCTTGTTCAGGGAGGTCAAAGGGGGCCTTTCCTCAGGTTCCAGGAGACAGAGAGGCCAAAAAGGTGGACCAATCGGCCAAAAAGGTCTTTTCATCAGCCAGTATGGCTCTTAAGTCAACAAACGCGACATGTTTGTTGGGGCGCTATATCCACGCGCTCATGGACTCGGCGAAGAAGTTGGCATTAAAGCTGTCGGAGGAGGATAGGGCCGGCTTCAATGAAGTTCTCACTGATGCCCAGGCAGCTGCTCGCCAAGTCATTCAAAGTGGACTGGACACAGCAGACTCAGTTGCCAGGGTCATGGGGTCTTCTGTCACCACCAGGAGGGGTGCATGGCTAAAGTCCTCTGAATTCTCCTCGGATGTGCAGTCGACTTTATTGGACTGGTTTGTTCGGGAAGAAGGCGGATGCTGCTCTCGAACGCTTCAAGGAGAGTAAGGCTATGGCTAGGTCGTTGGGCCTTCAATCCCAGCCGAGAGGATCTTTCAAAAGATACAGGGGCTTTGGAAGGGCGACTTTTCACTCTTATAGACCGACCCAGCAGCAGCAGCAACAACAGCAAGGCTCTTCGTCCAAGGGATACAGAGGAAGAATTAGGGGTCTCTCACGTGGCCGTCAACTCTCCTCCTCCTCTTCCTCTTCCTCAGCCCCTCCTACCACCGCAAAGCAGCCCTAGATTCGACATTCCGGATCATGCTGGTCCTGTGGGGGGCCGGCTTACCCATTTTCTACAAAATTGGGAGTCTGTAACTACGGATCTCTGGGTTCTGGATCTTGTAGAAAATGGGTACGCCCTTCCCTTTCGGGAATTCCCTCCAAATTACCCTCCTTGCCAAGGAGCTTGCTCGGAAGACCACCGTCTTCTCCTGCAGGAGGAAGTCCTGAAGTTGTTTCCGAAAGGTGCAATAGAGGTGGTTCCAGAGCAGGAGAGGGGTCAGGGATGCTACTCCCGGTATTTCCTGAATCCGAAAAAGGACGGCAGGTTACGTCCGATACTGGACCTCAGAATTCTGAACTCTTACCTGAAACAGGAGAAGTTCAAGATGCTCACCCTTGTGCAGGTTCTTCAGGCGCTGAATCAGGAGGACTGGATGGTGTCGCTCGACTTGCAGGATGCGTATTTTCACATCCCCATCCTGAAGTCGCACAGGAAGTATCTCCGGTTTACGGTAGGGTCGCAACATTATCAGTTTGCGGTCCTCCCGTTTGGTCTTACTTCGGCACCTCGGGTCTTCACGAAGGTGATGGCGGTGGTGGCAGCCCATCTCAGAAGGTCGGGGGTCTCGGTTTTCCCTTATTTAGACGACTGGCTGATCAAGGCGGAGTCGTCGGAGAAGGTGCTGCGTCATCTGCAGGATACAACTCGGCTGTTGTACAAATTGGGTTTTTCGATCAACGTGCCCAAATCTCACCTGGTGCCCTCTCAGCGCAACCTGTTCATAGGTGCGGTACTGGATACTTCTGTTTGTCGAGCATTCCCTCCTCCTCAAAGGATTCTCGACATACAGGAAATGATTCCTTTATTTTTACAACGGAGCGGTCGTTCCAGTTCTGAAGGTCCTTCGTCTGCTCGGTCTGTTCGCCTCCTGCATCCTGTTGGTCAAACATGCACGCTGGCACATGAGGGCACTCCAGTGGTGTCTCCGCAGGCAGTGGTATCAGCACCAAGGGGATCTCAGGGAGTCTGTGAGGATCTCCAGAGAAGCTGCAGCGGAGCTATCTTGGTGGAGTGTGGAGGGCAATCTGTCCCAAGGGAAGCCCTTCCATCTACCTCCATCGGTCGCCACGGTGATAACGGATGCATCCACTTTAGGGTGTGGTGCTCATCTGGGGGATCTGGAGATCAAGGGTCTTTGGTCTCCAGAGGAAAGGTTGTTTCATATCAACCTTCTGGAGTTACGGGCGATACGTTTGGCGCTCAAGGCCTTCCTCCCTTCTCTTCGCGGTCAGTCTGTTCAAGTCCTGATGGACAACACGACCGCGATGTGGTATATAAACAAACAGGGAGGAGGGGGGTCTCTTTGTCTCTGCAGAGAGGCCCTGCGTCTATGGTCGTGGGCTCAGGACCATCGGATTTGTCTGATGGCAAATCATCTGGCCGGGGTTCTGAACGCACGTGCGGACAGTCTCAGTCGGCAGTTCTCCGCCGACCACGAGTGGAGGCTTCATCCGGAGGTGGTTCGTCACGTTTTCCGGATGTGGGGAACTCCTCAGGTGGACCTGTTCGCCACTCACGAGAATGCTCACTGCCCGTCATTCTGCAGTCTCCAGTATCCGATGCAGGGAGCGTTGGGGGACACGTTTCAGCTGAGTTGGGGATCACGACTCCTTTACACGTTTCCTCCCATACCCTTGATTCCTCGGGTTCTGAGGAAGATTCGCCAAGACCAGGCCCAAGTTATTTTGGTCGCCCCGGATTGGCCAAGAAGGGTGTGGTACACAGATCTTCTCCACCTCTCCTCGTGCCCTCCGCTCCGTCTCCCTCTGAGGGCAGACCTCCTCTCGCAGTCGGAGGGGCAGGTTCTACACCCCCACCTCCAGAGCTTTAACCTTCATGCCTGGAGATTGAACGGGGCAACCTGAATTCTTTCTCTCTCCCGCCAGATGTGGTGGATGTTATTTTATCGGCCAGGCGACACTCCACCAAATCTATATACTCATATAGGTGGTCTAAATTTGTGCTTTGGTGCGGAGAGAGGTCCATTGATCCCTTGAAGGCTCGTTTGTCTAACATTCTACAGTTTGCCCTTTCACTTGCTCAGCAAGGCTTTGCTGTGGCTACTGTGAAAGGATACTTATCGGCTTTGTCGGCTTTCCTTTGTTTGCCGGATCAGCCGTCATTATTGAAGTCACCTATTGTTCTTCGTTTTATAAAGGGCCTTACAAACAAGTTTCCTCCATCTCCCTTTATTATGCCTCAATGGGACTTAAACCTTGTATTAACTTATCTTATGGGTTCTCCCTTTGAGCCCTTACACAAATGTCCCTTGAGGCTGTTGTCCTTTAAGACGGTATTCCTTATTGCAATCACCTCGGCAAGGAGGGTAAGTGAGCTTCAAGCTCTTAGTTCAAAACCCCCATTTTTGACTGTGCATGCTGAACGAATGGTACTTAGGGCCAGGGCTGAGTTTTTGCCTAAGGTGGTAACTCCTTTCCATCTGGGGCAATCCATTACCCTCCCTACTTTTTATCCTCCCCCTCACCCTTCCAAGGAGGAGGAGAGACTTCACCGTTTGGACCCTAAGCGGGCGGTGAGCTTTTACCTGGACAGGACAAAGGACATCAGAGTTGATGACCAGCTCTTCGTGGGCTTTGCTGGCTGCAGGAAAGGTCGAGCGGTGCACAAGCGCACCCTTTCCAGGTGGATTGTCTTGTGCATCAAGTTTTGCTACTCCCTGGCTGGTAAGGAACCTCCGGAGGGTCTGAGGGCTCATTCCACTAGAGCAAAGTCTTCCACTTTGTCTAGGGGTGTTCCTGTGGAGGACATTTGTAGGGCGGCAACTTGGGCCTCCCTCCACACCTTCGCAAAACATTATTGCTTAGACACTGAGGTGAGGAGGGACGGACACTTTGCTCGTTCCGTCCTTCAGGATTTTCTGGTATAGAAGGGTGGACACCCTCCTCCGGGAGTGGGGACTGCTGTGGAATCTATTCACAAGGTGAGGAATCCACTGGCAGATGTATCCATCAGAAGAACAAGTTACTTACCTTCGGTAACGCTTTTTCTGGTGGATACAGTATCTGCCTGTGGATTCCTCACTGACCCACCCGCCTCCCCGTTGTCCATCCTTCTATACCTGTAATTATATGCCTGTAATTCTATTGATGGGTTTCAAATGTGTTTATCACTGTCAAAGGCATTATGTTATTTCTTGTGCTTTGTTATTTATTTTCCACACTGGGTGTGTTGATATGCATATTGTGTACTGTGTATACTGTGTATATATATTGCTGTCAGTCTGTCCGTGTGCCTCGAAGGCACGGAAAAAAGGGGCGGAACTGACGTCATCACGCCGACGAGGTCTTCTTATGGAGCCGGTGACGTCAGCGGAGTCGCGAGCAGAGCCGTGTCTCTGTGACGTCGCCTTCGACCCCATCGGCGTGGACTGCTACAAAAGTTTCCGAATGTTGCTGGCGCAGGGGATATTCACAAGGTGAGGAATCCACAGGCAGATACTGTATCCACCAGAAAAAGCGTTACCGAAGGTAAGTAACTTGTTCATATGGGATAAAATATAAAATAATGCATTTGCAGAAAATGATTAAAATGAAATAAAAGAATGTTTGCAGTAGGCCCTGCTGGGTGGGTACTGAAGTCAAGATGTCTAAGTTGAAAGTAAGACACATTGTCAGGATGGGACATTGCTCAGCCCTTGTACTGTATGGTGCATATGATGCACAATACTAGGGAGGGTGCCTGTATGTCCCCGGTAATTGCGCACCACACATTTTAATAATTAACTGTTAGAAGAGCACGTACCTTCACAGGAGTTTGTTTGGAATAACAGGTTTTGCTGGAGAGTTCATGTACTTGCTACATTATGCTGAATTTGTCAGTTATTTATACAATAAGGATCTCTGTTAAATTAGCAGTTTTAGATTTTCCCACCACATCTATAACATGAAAGCATGGTCACAAATGCAATATTTATGTTGACTTACTCGAGAAAAATTATTTTAGAGGTGCCTGCACAGCAGCGAAGGTTCACAAAGTAGAAGCTGTGTCGTGATCTCTATGACTTATTGAACACAAGCTTGCTAAGACAAGAAACACAAAAGAGCTGTTGCTGTGAAATTACATTTTTGGGGTTCTTCAGATGAACAATGTAGGGATACCCAGACACAATGATTCAGAGTATGTTCGTATTGTTTTTCTTTTTTCCCTTAGTAAACGAATTAAGGCCGACCCGGCTGATTGAGATTGGGAGAGAAAAATTAATTTTGTAACATTTTACCCTTGCCAGTTCACTTAAAGTTCGTTTTATACTCACTAATAGGTCCGGGACGCCCTTCAATCACAGGGAGAAAGAGAGGGGTCAGACATGCCTGGCTGCTTGTTATGGAACATCCATGAATATGACCGGTGCAGAGCTGCATAGCAAATAAGTGCTGGAAGACACAGTACCACCGGAAAAGAACACAGAGAGGCAATCCAGGAGCCCCAGCCTGTGGTTCACCTGTGCTTGAGTCCTAGCCCATTGAGCCTAGCCTGTGGGCTCACCTGAGTTTGAGTCTCTGCCCCTTGGTCCATCTTGAGTCTGGCCCCCCTTCTTCCTTTTACTCCTTTTGTGTAAGGTACAATATTAACCCCACCGGAGGAACAGTGCACCAAGGTAGAATAGGGTTAGTAGGGATGGACTTCCTGGATGAAGAATAGGGTGCGGGTACCCAATCTAAGGTACCAGCAATAGAGTAGAGGAAGAGAGTTTGGTGCATTGTTTGGTCAGTCAACGAACGGGGCAAAGGGACTGTGATTCCAAAGAGAGAAATACCTTGCCCTGCAACGTGGGATCTGGATCCGAGCTAGACGCACAGCTCCAGTGCCGGTGCTCAATACTGCTTATGCTAGATGAACAATAGGAGCCTACCAGTGATGGCTCTCTGGAACACACTGGAATGAAGAGTTTTGCCCATTTTGTTCCCTGGTCACCACTTCTATTGCATTAAAAATTTCTCTCCCAATTCCCATGTACATGTTTGGTCACCCCATTGAAGTGCAAGTTGCATCCCTAGTTGTTATTAACAGTGTCAGGAACAGCCTACTTCCTGAATGAGAAGTATCCTGTGCACTATCGGGTTCATGCAGCACCTGCTTCTCTTGTGGACATGTATTTGATACTTTGGCTCCTCGTGCAGGGGAGCACAGGAGGACATAAATTGATGATATAAGTATCTAGAATGGTGTACATTCGATTCAGTTTTCCAGTCCTCAATAATGCATTTTGTGATTATTAGATAGAAGGGTTGTTGAGCATTGACGCAGGTCTATCTTAGGTCAATTTGTCTTTTATAGTTTCCCTGCTTCATAATAATGAACATTTTAACAGTTTTGGTACAGTCTGACTTTGACACAATGTTGAAGAACATAGTAGTACACCAAGGGTATACACCTAGGTCAGCTGAAAAGGAGGGTGTCTTACATCCAGAAGATTATATGCATGTTGATATACCTGTGCTGTCTTGTTTCCCTTTGTGATTTGAGTGTCCACGCATTTTCTTTCTCCCCACTTAGAATTGTAAAGACCCTGTCGGATAGCAATAAAGCTTTTAGCCACATATGCTAAAAGGAGGGTCTGTTAGACTTGAAATTCCCCGTTCCCGTAATGCACTTGTTATGCTATGTTAGGTTAGCTTTATGTGACTAAATAGATGCTATTTGTATTTGTATTTGCATTATGCAACCTGCTGAGTTATCCTTGCAGCATGTAAGTTTAGTTAGCTTGTGTGACTCCATTTTGTATTTCATAATCCTTATTTTACCGCCTGGGCTGTACTTGTATTATTAGGCCCCATGTATTCAGAATTGCTTGCCTCAGCAGAACACTGTACTTTGTTATTATTTTCTTTCCTATTCTAGGCTGTAACTAGACTCACTAACAGACAATTATTCTGCGTCTGCATTCCATTGTATACATGTAGCTCTGCTCTCACGTTAGGAGATGCTGAGGCTCGGCACAGTGGCCTTGGACCACTAATAGAGTGTACCCATCTGGCAAGTATTAGCTCATCTATCTGTACCTCCTTTGTTCATGCCTGGCTCAGGCTGTTTTTTTTGTATTAGGGGCGTGGCTGAAGTCTCCCAGAAGGATTTATCTAATATGGCAGAAAGCTGGGAAGTCAGTCCCTCTCAGATCATCTTGGGGTGCAGGTCATGATGGGCTCCTCTGCAGAGTATTGGTAACAAATGTTTGTTTGTATTCTCTACTGTCTGACCGACTCTTCATTTGGGAATGCATAACAGGTGGTTGTATATATAACCCGTGGGGACCTAGAGGGCCCCGTCCATCACCAGGTCCCCCTCCACTCACAAAGTTACCCAACAAAAAGGCCTGGTTGCGACTGACACACAAAAAAATGTATGTATTCTTAATCCATTGGGTGTCAAATACACCTCCTGGGTACAGCTATTCTTATATTATTTTGTTATACCTTCCATGTGTGTACAATTTTTTTATCTATTTAAATCAACCACAAATGTTTCCTAATAATCCTAAAGATTAAGGATAATACTGGTACATTAGTCATAAAGAATGTGATAAAATGTGAGATGGGTCATACAGTGCCTCATGTAAGCAACCACCACAGAGCTGCAGGTAGATACTCACCAGTGTGCTCACTTTGTCATCATCGGCACTTTAATGACCTGAAAAAATAATTGTGACCTAACTCAAAAAAGTGTGAGAATTTAATCCATAAATGAGAAAGGTGTAACAAATAATGGTGTGAACTATCTACCATCTCTACCCTGTAATGTGTAACAAAGAGTCAACTGCACTCCCCATTAAAATAGGTTGTGAACACCTATCATATGTATTTATTATTTGTCTAGTGTTCACACCCAATTTAAAAAATGGCATGTTTAAACCATTTTAAGCTGAACGGCGACATGTTTCATTGCCTTAGAGTTTTGCTGCAATTTCATGAGGGCACGGGGATACATCTCCACCTCAATAATACTGGACCTGCAGTGGTTGATAAAAACAGAGAGAAGGAAAGATAATGCCAAAGATGAACATGTATAAAAGAAAACATATTGTGGGGTCTTGTGGGCCCCCCACGTGTTGACAACACTTGCAAATCGTGTCATATTAAAAGAAATAAACCATAGTTGCCGGGTGGCTGCCAGGTGGACGCCTACCAGCAACTCACCAGGGAGGGCCTTCCATTCATAAATCTTTAAATGGCAGGAAAACGCATACACCTGTGAGTAAATATGGGCACATCAATGTTAACCATGTTGGTCGGGCACAGGTATAAAGAATGAAACATGAGGGCCAAAAATCCATCAGCCTCTCCATTAATATGTTGAGCCCCATCAAACAATTTATCCAGCGATATACAATCCGGAATGACCAGGGGGTCTTCTCAAATTTTTGCCTAGAAAGTTTTCTTTTTTTAAACGGAGAAAGAAAAGTTTACGCACACCTGCACCCTCAGCAGTTTTTGAGACTCACCGCCAGGACTGGGCAAATGAGCTTCACTGCTCGAGTCGTCTGTAGTCATTCAAAAACGACTTAAGTACCCTTTAGCGTAGCCCGACCCTGAAGCAGGTCTATGGTCGCGTCGGGAAAAGTTCAGCAGGGGCGCTTGCTTGGAGGATGTTTGGTAATGACTCTAGTCCCTTATGGGCGCCATTCTGGAGTGGTGCCAATTATACAAGAGAAGAATGCCACTCCCAAAACAAAATTGCTGGTGGGGGGGCAGGATGTATCAAACATACGCCTATCATATCCTAATTACAATGTTGCACTGATCAGTGGGGACACGATCCTTGTCTGATGAAAACACAAATACAATGATATTTTTGGACATTGAGCAATACCTTTACAAAAAACTATGAATGGGGCATACACAGGATCAGCCAGATGTCAAATCAAATTGACACTCCATATGTTTACAACATTTTTGGCATAGTCCTTTATTTATATGCGGGCATTTAACATCAATGTGAGTTCCTTTTACTTGGGTATCTCTACTCTTCATGCATGCATTTAACTAAAAGTGTGTTTTTGAACGAACTCAAAAATGTCATTTGAGAATGGACCCCGGTCCTATGTATGCTGCACCTATTATTACATACCAGTGAATCCGAGACTAGCACCTCTGTAATGGTCTTATATTGGTCCCCCAAAGAACAATTCAAGGGTTACAAAAGAAAGCTCTGAGTTTAAACCACTGAGTGAAAAACTCACTAGGTGGTAAACATAAGGCATCACTTGCCCACCTTATGCTACTCAATAGAGTAATTCAGGCCATACTGATCTGCCTTCTCAGAAAAATCCAGCAAACCTCTTTCTGGACGAGAAGGTTTTCAATAACATGTGTTTCTCCAACCACTTTTTCCAACACCGTCCATTTTAGATCCCTGCAATTATGGCAAACTTCTTGGAAGTGGCGTACAATGCACGTAGTTAGCTTTCCCGCTTTTAGAGTACTAATGTGCTCCTGGACCCTCACTTTGATCTTTCTGGATGTAAGGCCAATATAGTGCCATCCACATTCACATGTCAAAGGAAAGATAACGTTTGAGGTGTTACAATTGCCATATTTAGTTTGGAACCATGTTCTTCCATCCACAAGGACGATACTCTGAGATGCCTGTGTCAAACTACATACCATGCAGCTCCCGCAGGGGAAATTTCCTGATGGTATCCCCGTTTTCTGTGGCTCTTTATGTCGAGTGTGAACCGACCAATCTCTTAGGTTGGAGGCCCTTTTGAATGTGAATCTTGGTTGGGGCATCTTTTAGGGCCAGAGACAAGCAAGTGCCAGTGTTTTCTAATAATCTGTCTGATTTTGGTGGACAGTGGGTCAAAGGTTGTCACTATTGGGAGACATTTATTGTCAGTACGTGTACTCCTTTCCAAGAGTGCCTCCCGGGGGTATTCATAACTCTCTTGCCTGCTTATTTGATCAGTCTTGGGTGATAGGCTCTTTAAGCAAGGCGGAGGGCAAAACTTTCTGATTGTTCGGCAAATGTTCTAGTGTCGGTACAGTTCCTGACGTATCTGAAAACCTGCCCTACCGGTAGGTTGTCCCGCAGTGCCCTAGGATGGAATGACCGGTAATGAAGTAGCAAATTCCTCTCCATTGGCTTTTGATGAACTGTAGACAAGAGTTTCTGATCATTGGTTGTTATATCCAAGTCGAGATAAACAGCTTTGAGTCGATCAATGGTCCAAGTAAAGCGAAGACAACTATCGGCCATATTTAGCCAATTGAGGAATGCACGGAGTTGGTCCTCTGGACCTGACCAGATGCACAACAAGTCATCAATATATCTCTTCCACAAAGAGATATACTGTAGGAAAGGATTGGAGACATGGTATAAAAAATTGTCCTCGAACTGTCTGACATAGATAGAGGTCAAACTGGGGGCAAAAGTTGCCCACATAGATGTACCAGAGACCTGTAAATACAGTGGTTTACAAAAGCAGAAGAAATTCCTCGTTAATTCTACTTCAATACATTTGAGAACAAATGATGGAGGCGTGTCATAGACCACTCGTGTTCCCCAAGTGACAGCGCGGCTGCCACCAGGCTGGCATCCTGAGGGATGCTGGCGTGAAGCGATTCAATGTCAATAGTGACCAAAAGTTGATTTTGAGGATCATACTCCAGTCCTTCCAGAAAGGTAAGGTTGTCAGTGGTTTCTGATGGCTACATCTGCCAGTGGATTCCTCACCTTGTGAATATCCTCTGCGCCAGCAACATTCGGAAACTTTTGAAGCTCTCCACGCCAACGAGGACGACGTCACAGAAACACGGCTCTGTTTGCGGCTCCGCTGACATCACTGGATCCATAAGAAGACCTCGTCGGCGTGATGACGTCAGTTCCCTTTTTTCCACGCCGTCGACGCTAACGGTTTTCTGGGACTCTCCGTAGCTTTGGCTAGTTACTTTGTTTTTCTGCTGGTATCTCTCTTTCTTTTTGCTTCCTGTTAAAGATGTCGACAAACAAGTCCGAATTCAAGCCATGCAGGGAGTGCGGTAAGCACATGTCCATCACGGATCCCCACGAGGACTGTGTCTGGTGCCTGTCGTTGGATCACGATGTCGAGGGATGCTCTTGCTGTCGGAAGATGAGTTCTAAAGCTTTAAAAGAAAGAGAAGCCAAGTTGTTTATTGCTAGAATGAAAAAAGAGAAGAGAGGTCGAAGACGATCCAGATCGAGGTCAAGGTCGAGGTCGGCGTCAAAGTCGACGTCGGGGCATGCTTCGAAGTCCAAGAAGCACAAAAAGAAGAAGAGGCATGGTTCTTGACACCGTTTGGATAAAGAAGTGGCTCCGAGATCGACTTCGCCTTCTTGACGTCGTAAGGACTTTGTGTCTCCTTCTCCTTTCTCCATTCCTGCTTCTCCTGTTGGCCTGACCTCGCCTGCGGCTTCACCGGAACATTCTCCGGCTCCGGCTCCGATGCCGGATCATTCTGCGGCTCCAGTTGAAGAAGATCCGGCTCCTGATGAGTCTTCGACTCCGCTGGCTCCACCGTCGGCGCTGATCTGCCCGAGTCTAGTTATGCCTCAGTCTGAGTCATATCCCCCCTTTCCAGGCCCAGGTAAAGATTCATCGCATTATTTGAATGCGATGTCTGGAGTCTTCACTAGAGAGATGTACCCCTCTGGAGCACCTTCGGGTCCCATGGGTCCTATGGCTTTCAATCTGGGGCTTCCTCAAGCCTACGCTCAGGCTCCATTTATGCCATTCTTCCCGGAGACGCCATCTTGACATTTCCCAGCGCCGAGGACATCGACGCCGCTTCCATCTTCACCGGCTCCAGCTCTACCTCGACCTCGCTCGACTCCGGCTGCTCCTCCGGATCCATGTTCGACGCCGGCTCTGGCGCCGTCGGAGTCGGTTGCGGCGCCGCCGACGCTGGTCATAAGGATTAGGTCTATATATGTAGAGAAGGGTTCCCCTAATTACTTATAGGTCCAAGAGGACTGGAGAAAGTGAATACATAGAAAAAACCTCTTATCTGACCTTTCCAATTTTTCAATAGTAATAACTTATATATAGACAAACCCCAGAACAGTATTACATTGCAGAAACAACTTTCTTCTTAATTTTTTTATTGTTATATTTTTTACAAAAACATTCATATAATATTTTTTACATATGAGTTGTACATCATTTTTTAGATATTTTTATAAAGTTATTTCCACATGGAGTTGAGTTCAAACAATCAATGAAATTGAGAAGCAAGAGAGTGTGCTCAGATCATTAATTTAGAAAAATAGTTTAAAGAAACTCACTTTTAAACAAAAACACATTTGAAGTAACCCCAAAAGAAAAACACCATCACAGTGTCATTCTCACCTATCATACTACTCATTCATGCCATCAATCACACCACATAGGAAAAAAGCTAAAAACCACATCGGGTATGAGATCCTGCTGAAGATTTGTTTAGTCCATAGTTTTAAAAGTCTGAAGTGAGCAATAAATGTCTTATTCAGTATGTTGACAGATGGTTCTCCTATGGATCTCCCAGATGTGTAGTCACTGGTCTACGCACGTTTCGGAGACTAAATACAAATTACGTGTCTCCTTCTTCAGGACCAATAGTTAAGGAATTTCTTTATCTTCTGTGCGGCAATGAACAGGGGTTCTATGAAAGGATGTTGTCTCGTTCAAAATAGACTGATCCGTGTTTCAGGTTCGTGTCATCCAATACAAATATGCTTCGAATCTGATTCCTCTATTGAGTTAGCCTATAGAGGGAACAGTGTGTCATAACCAATTGAACATCCAGTTTTTACTTTCTTTAAATGGGAGTAGCTTCGCTTTCTATGAGAGTATCATAATTCCATCTATATGGTTTAGACATATAATTCCACAGAGAGTATGGGTAGAGGCTTCCTATTTTCTCCTATAAGGATTCCTGTCTTATAGGGATTTTAGTACAGGAGATTTCATTCTGCAAAGGCTGTCTGGAAAAGTCTTCAGTCGGCGCGGGTCCAGGAGAGAAGCTCAAAGGGTCCTGGAAGAGCAAAGGTACCAGGTTGAGGAGATGGAAGAGGGTGAGCTCATGGAGTCTGATGATTTGATTGAGGAGTTGAAAGAGGCTAGTGGCCTGGATTTATCACCAGAGTGGGAGATTACTCCTCCAGCTGATACTCCCTCTAAAGATGTGGCCCCCTACCAAACGGTTATTAGAAAGCTGAGGAGCTTTTGGATCTTCAGCTACCAACTGCTGAATTCAAGCCAAACATCCTCACTGAGGTTTTACATTCTCCCTCCACTGTGTCAGAGCCCTTACTACCATTTAATGAGGCCATCACTGAACCAGTCATGGAGGTATGGCAAAAGCCCTTTTCAGCTCCTGCGGTCTCTAAAACTGTAGCTAGAAGGCACAAGGCGGCTCCAGGAGATCCAGACTTTCTTACTTCCCATCCTTCTTCGGAAAGTCTGGTGGTTCAGGCTGCTTGCTCTAAGAGGTCTTCAGGTGCCTTTCCTCAGGTCACTAGTGACAGGGATGCTAAAAAACTTGACCAATCAGCCAAGAAAGTCTTCTCCTTGGCCAGTATGGCTTTTAAAATCGACAAATGCCACCTGTCTTTTGGGCCGTTATATCCATGCTCTCATGGATTCGGCAAAACAACTGGCCCCTAAGTTATCAGAGGACAGACAGAACTTTAATGAGGTGCTATCAGACACTCAGGCGGCTGCACGTCAGGTTATCCAGAGTGGCCTGGATACTGTGGACTCTGTCGCTAGAATTATGGGCTCTTCTGTTGCCACAAGGAGGAGTGTGTTGCTGAAATCATCTGAGTTCTCCCCTGATGTGCAGGCAACGCTTCTGGACCTGCCTTTTGACGATTCTGGGCTTTTTGGAAAAAAGGCTGATGCAGCATTAGAGTGGTTTAAGGAAAGTAAAGCCACAGCCTAATCTCTGGGTCTGCAGTCACAACCTAGGGGTTCTTTTAGGAGGTACAGAGGCTTTGGAAGGTTGTCCTTTCGGACCTACAGGCAGCCCCAACAGCAGCAGCAACAACATCAACAGAACACCCTGAGCTACAGGGGCAGAATCAGGGGTCGTGCTCGAGATCGGCAGCTCTCCTCCTCCTCCTCTTCCTCTTCCTCCATCCCTCCCACCACTGCAAAGCAGCCCTAGATCCACCATTCTGGATCATGTTGGTCCTGTGGGGGGCCGGCTTACCCATTTTATACAAGATTGGGAATCGGTCACTTCAGACCTCTGGGTTCTAGATCTTGTAGAAAATGGGTACGCCCTTCCCATTTGGGAATTCCCTCCGAATGACCCTCCTTGTCAAGGTACTTGCTCGGAGGACCACCTTCTTTTCCTGCAGGAGGAAGTCCTAAAGTTATTTAAAAAAGGTGCGATAGAGGTGGTTCCAGAGCAGGAGAGGGGTCAGGGATGCTACTCCCGGTATTTCCTGATTCCAAAAAAGGATGGCAGGCTACGTTCAATTCTGGACCTTAGGATCTTGAACCTTTTTCTGAAGCAAGAGAAGTTCAAGATGCTCACCCTTGCACAGGTTCTTCAAGCGCTGCAACAGGAGGACTGGATGGTGTCAATGGACTTGCAGGATGCATTTTTCCACATCCCCATCCTGAAGTCGCACAGGAAGTATCTCAGTTTTACGGTAGGTTCGCAACATTATCAGTTTGCGGTCCTTCCGTTTGGTCTTACTACTTCACCTCGAGTCTTCACCAAGGTGATGGCAGTTGTGGCAGCCCATCTCAGAAGGTTGGGTATTCCAGTTTTTCCCTATCTGGACGACTGGCTGATCAAAGCGGAGTCGCCGGAGAAGGTGCTTCATCATCTGCAGGATACAACCCAGCTGTTGTACAAATTAGGTTTCTCGATAAACGTGCCCAAATCTCACCTGGTGCCCTCTCAGCGTAACCTGTTCATAGGGTTGGTACTGGACACTACTGTGTGTCCAGCATTTCCACCTCCACCAAGGATTCTCGAAATACAGGAAATGATTCCCTTGTTTTACAATGGAGCGGTCATTCCAGTCCTGAAGGTCCTTCGTCTGCTCGGTCCTGCATTCTGTTGGTCAACCATGCACGCTGGCACATGAGGGCCCTCCAGTGGTGCCTCCGCAGGCAGTGGTATCAGCACAAAGGAGATCTCAGGGAGTCTGTGAGGATCTTCAGAGAAGCTGCAGCGGATCTGTCTTGGTGGAGCGTGGAGGGCAATCTGTCTCAAGGAAAGCCCTTCCATCTACCTCCATCGGTGGCCACAGTGATAACGGATGCATCCACTTTAGGGTGGGGTGCACATCTGGGGGATCTGGAGATCAAGGGTCTTTTGTCTCCAGAGGAAAGGTTGCTTCACATCAACCTTTTGGAGCTGCGGGCGATACGTTTGGCACGCAAGGCCTTCCTCCCTTCCCTTCACTGTCAGTCGGTTCAAGTCCTGACGGACAACACTACCGCGATGTGATATGTCAACAAGCAGGGAGGTGTGGGGTCGCGTTGTCTCTGCAGAGAGACTCTGCGTCTCTGGTCCTGGGCTCAGGATCATCTGGCTTGTCTCATGGCAAATCATCTGGCCAGAGTTCTGAACGTGGGTGCGGACAGTCTCAGTCGGCAGTTCTCTGCCGACCACGAATGGAGGATCCATCCGGAGGTGGTTCGTCATGTCTTTCGTACGTGGGGAACTCCACGGGTGGATCTGTTTGCCACTCATGAGAACACTCACTGCCCGTCATTCTGCAGTTTCCAGTATCCAATGCAGGGGGCTTTGGGGGACGCGTTTCAGTTGAGATGGGACTCACATCTCCTTTACGCGTTTCCTCCCATATCCTTGATTCCTCGGGTTCTGAGGAAGATTCGCCAAGACCGGGTCCAAGTCATATTGATTGCCCTGGATTGGCCAAGAAGGGTGTGGTATACAGATCTTCTCCACCTCTCCTCGTGCCCTCCGCTCCGTCTCCATCTCATGGCAGACCTCCTCTCACAGTCGGAGGGGCAGGTTCTACACCCCCACCTCCAGAGCTTACACCTTCATGCCTGGAGATTGAACGGGGCAACCTGATTTCTTTTTCTCTCCCGCCTGTTGTGGTAGATGTAATATTGTCTGCCAGACGTCATTCCACTAAATCTATCTATTCTTATAGGTGGTCTAAATTTTTTGTTTGGTGCGGGGAGAAGTCTATTGACCATTTGAGGGCTCGTTTATCCAACATCCTTCAGTTTTGCTCTTTCTCTTGCTCAGCAAGGCTTTGCTGTAGCTAATGTAAAGGGATATTTATCGGCTTTGTCGGCTTTCCTTTGCCTGCCGGATCAGCCGTCTTTGTTTAAGTCACCTATTGTATTACGATTCCTTAAGGGCCTTACCAATAAGTTTCCGCCTACTCCTTTTATTGTACCTCAATGGGACTTAAATCTTGTCTTAACTTACCTAATGGGTTCTCCTTTCGAGCCCTTGCACAAGTGTCCCTTAAGGCTGTTGTCTTTCAAAATGTTTTTTCTCATTGCTATTACCTCGGCAAGGAGGGTAAGTGAGCTTCAAGCTCTGAGTTCAAAACCCCCGTTCTTGACCATTCATGCTGAAAGAATGGTACTCAGGACCAGGGCTGCTTTTCTGCCAAAGGTGGTAACTCCTTTCCATCTGGGGCAGTCCATTACCCTTCCTACCTTCTATCCTCCCCCTCACCCTTCCAAGGAGGAGGAGCGGCTTCACCGCTTGGACCCTAAGAGGATGGTGAGCTTTTACCTCGATAGGACTAAAGACTTTTGAGTGGATGAACAGCTCTTCGTGGGCTTTGTTGGCTGCAGGAAAGGCAGAGCGGTGCACAAGCGCACCCTTTCCACATGGATTATCTTGTGCATCAAGATTTGTTACTCTTTGGCCGGTAAGGAACCTCCAGAGGGTATAAGGGCTCATTCTACCAGGGCAAAATCTTCTACATCTGCCTTGTGTAGAGGTGTTCCTGTGCAGGACATTTTTAGGGCGGCAACCTGGGCCTCCCTCCACACTTTTGCGAAGCATTACTGCTTGGATTCCGAGGTGAGGAGGGACGGACACTTTGCTCGTTCCGTCCTTCAGGACTTTCTGGTATAGAAGGGTGGACACCCTCCTCCAGGCGTGGGACTGCTGTGGGAATCTTTTCACAAGGTGAGGCATCCACTGGCAGATAGATCCATCAGAATAACAAGTTATTTACCTTCGGTAACGCTTTTTCTGGTGGATACAGTATCTGTCTGTGGATTCCTTACTGACCCACCCGCCTCCCCGTTGTCCACCCTTGTATACCTACAATAGTGATGATGTTTCAAAATTCATTTATTACTGTCAAAGGAAGAGTGCTATTTCTTTTGTCTTCCTGTATGATCTTCACACTGTATGTGGTATTTTGTGTATTATGTACTGTCTATACTGTATATATATTGCTGTCAGTCCGTCTGTGTGCCTCGAAGGCACGGAAAAAAGGGCGGAACTGACGTCATTACGCCGACGAGGTCTTCTTATGGATCCAGTGACGTCAGCGGAGCCGCGCTTCTGTGACGTCGTCCTCGTCGGCGCGGATAGCTACAAAAGTTTCCGAATGTTGCTGGCGCAGGGGATATTCACAAGGTGTGGAATCAACAGGCAGATACTGTATCCACCAGAAATAGCGTTACCGAAGCTAAGTAACTTGTTCGTCTTGTACAAAGGACCGTTGATTAATGACAGTTTAGTTTAGAAAGAAATTGGACAACTGTGACAATGGTTCGAGTAATGATTGGATACCAGACACTATAGGGAGACCCGGTGGTGGACGTTGGGGCTTATGGATCTTTGGGAGAATGTAAAACGCAGGGCACTCGAGGTGTAGGGTTCATTAAGAATTCCGCTTCTTTATGAGTGATCCACTTTTTCTCTTTGGCTTCAGCCACCATCTCACGGATAGTGTCCTGAAGTTCTAACCTTGGATCTCGCATAAGAGGTCTATAGTTGGGACGTACTCTCAAGAGTTTCAATACCTCAGCTTTGTAATCGTGCACATTCATAACCACGATCGCCCCGCCTTTGTCGGCTGGCTTTATTATTATTTGCTCATTTATTTGCAACAACTTTACGACCTCCCAGTCCGTCTTACTCATATTTTGAAACACACATTAGCCTTGTGATTGTTCCAATGCAGTTATGTCCCTAAGGACCTTTTGTTCAAACACCGTAAGCTCAGGTCCCACAGATGAATTTGGAGTACAGAACACGGAAGGGCGATGTAAGTGGGTAGAAAATATTGAAGGTGGATTCACCCTTTTTCTCCTCAAAGATATTGTGTTGGCGGATCTTCTGCATCATATTAAAAAATTCAGTTCTAAATTTAAAGGCATAGTGTTTTGGAGTTGGAACATAGCCCAAACCTTTATTGAGGACTTGTATCTCAACTACAGATACATGGTAATCCTATAGATTTACCACAATATCATTCACTGGGGTGCCCTTCCTCTGCTGTGTGTTATTCTTGGGGAATAAGCCTGCCATCTCTGTTCCTGTCGGCCTCTGCCTCTGGTTCTCTAGCCTCCTCCCCTGTTGCCCAATGTGCCCTGGCCTAAAAAAGACCTTAGTAGTGTGTCCAGGTCCTCGTTCTGTCTATTCTGGGGCCTAAATCTGACCCCCCCTAGGATGTTGATATTGCTGTCCCTGAAATAATTGTACACACATGGGAGGTATGACTAAACAATATAAGCATAGCCACACCCAGGAGGTGTATTTGACACCCAATGGATTGAGAATACATTTGTTTTTGTGTGTCAGTCCCTAGAAATAGCAGACCCAGGTGAATAGACCCAAGATGACAAGTGTTAGGAGAGCAAGATAAAGCAGGACCAGGGACAGGAAGTGTAGGACCACAGAGATAACATTAAGAAGGACTAGGGGACCAAAAGCAGAAGGATCAGGTCCAGGAGGACAACCAGGAAGGAATAGGGCAAACAGGACCTAAAGCCTCTATATCAGTTGGAACAGGAGGAATAGAAAGAACCACAAAGTCTATGCCCAGCGACCAGGATTAGAAGAACCATGAGAGTACGACTCAGGAGGACACTATTCATAATGACAAGGACTACATAGACAAGAGTGACCTGCACCATGAGAACTAGGAGGACTAGGGCCACAGGGACAAGGACAAGAAAGACCAGATCCAAAAAGGTCACTATTAGAAGGCCCAGGACAGAGAGGATCAGGCTCAGAGGACAAGTAACAAGGTGGACAGGCAAACCAGTGTTCCAGGAGAACTACTAGAACCAGGATTGGATGGGAGGACCATGGAGACTTGAAAGGCTAGGGAAACTAAGGACATTGGGACCAACAGCAAACGACTAGATCCAAATTAAAAAGACGTGCACCAAATGGAACAGGGGACCAGGAGCAGAGTTGTTAGCAACAGGTAACATAGAGGACCATGTAAAACAAGGGAGCAGGACCAGGAGGACTAGGAGATCAGGGTTAGGATAAGGAAGAAAATTAAGGACAAGCACCATGAGCCTGTGAAACAGGAGGACTAGGGGAAGGAGTACCTCAGAATGATAACCTGAAGGGTCAAGACTGTGATGGCCAGGACCAGGAGGTTTAAGGGTGGCTTGAATTGGAGGTCCGGGACAATCAGAACTAGGAAAGGCTAGGAAAAGTAGTGGTTGGTCGGGACAGATTATTGCAAAACTAAGGCAATGAGTATCAAGACTAGACTAAGTAGGACTTTGAAGTTCTGGGCCAAGAGAACAATGCCATGCAGGATCAGGAGACCAGGATAAACAGGACAGAGACTAGGAAGACCAGGAGGGTCAGGACCCATGTCACCAGGAGGACCGTGAAGATTTCTACTTGAGGAGACCACAGCATGGAGTACTAAGTAGAGTGGATCAACTGGAACCTGTACTACCAGGGTGAAGAGGATCAAATGTATCAAGGCCAATTAGAGTCATGAAGATCAAGGGCACTGAACATGGGTGGCTAGGAGGACCATGACCAACATGGCCAGGCTCGGGGGCACGAACAAAGAGAAACAGGATCAAGAGGGCCAGACCAGTGGGTGCCATATCAGGAGGACAGAGAGGCAAGGAACAACATGAGAATGAACAGAACTCAAGCAGTTCAGACAATGACTAGGAGCATCAGGCCAAGGAAGACCAGGCCACAAGAGTCCAGATAGGCCAAGGAGACCAGCAGGATCAGTGCCTGCAGTACCAGGACTAGAAAACTCAGGAACAGTAAAGGACAGGACCATAACGATCCAGGATTAGAGTAAACAGGAAAGCAGAAGATGGTCAGAAGACCAGGTTTATGATAACCAACATGAAATTACAAGAAGAAGAAGTCCCGGAAGGGCCAGGGCCAAGAAACTCAGGACTAGCATAGCTTCAAGGACCAGTAGGTCAATTGGCCCAAGAAAACTCAAACTATAAAGATTAGGGTCAAGAGGATTAGGTTCAATGGGCACAGAATTACAACAAGGACAAGAACTATGAAAATCATAACAAGAAGGACCAAGGCCAGGAAGATCTGACCGTAGAGGATATGGAAGATCAGACCAGAGTCCTAGGCAAACACAGTCAGAAGGATAATTTCTAAGAGGAAGATAACACAGAGGACCAGGAAGGACGGGACCAAGGAGATCATGGCGAAGAGGACCAGGATCTAGCATACAAGGATCAGGAATAACCACAGTGAGGAGGCAAATGAGGATCAGAAATAGCACGATCAGGACCAAGATGACTACAGGGGATCACTGACACAATATCGAAGTAAACAATATTGATTGACACAAATTCTGTGTCAAAAATATTGTTTGCCAAAATATTGTGTCCCTTTACTTATATTTGTAAGTACAAAAATATCAAGAAGAAAATATCGCTGAAACTAATATCGACAAAATGAGACAAAAACATTGATTTTTTTCATATAATTAGAGTTTAAAGTAGTAAAAATTAAATAGTTTAACCCCTTTGGTGCTTGCGTCGGCCAATGGCCGACGCAAGCCCTACCTCCCTGGTGCGGAGCTCGTCCATTGGCCTTCACCAGGGAGGGCCCACTTTAAACCTCCGGAGATTTTTTTTTTTCCCCCCCTGGGGTAGACACAGAAGAGTTTCTGCATCTCCCCCCACCCCCCTCCTGCCCATCAGTGACATCACTGATTTCCCCACCGGACCCAAGGACAGCAGCAGGTAAGGCCGCGCTCGGCTCCGATGGGGAAATCTGGCCAAAAACGGCCTCCCCAGCTTTCAGGGAGGCTTCGTTTGAAAGGGGAGAGTCCTCCCTTTCAAACAAGGCCTTCCTGAAAGGTCTTCCTGGCCGTGGATCGCGGCAGTGTTGCGATCCACGGCCAGGAAACCCCACTAGACACCAGGGATGTCTTTGGGGGGGGTCGGCCATTGTGGGAATTGGTCACCCCCCATTAGGAGCAATTATTTATTTTAAAAACACTTGGCTTTCAAAGGCAAAATTGCTTTTTTTTTTAAATGGTGGCTATATTAGCAGGTGGTCAGTCATCCTGCTCAGTGGCTGACCCCCTGTGGGGGCAAATTTTCTTTTCATTAAAGATAAAACATCAAAATCGGACCCAATAATTTACCCAAACCCTAATCTTCACCTCTGGTAAAGATATAACAGCCACAACAAGTACATTTTCTGATCAGCTCACATCTATCCAATCCCACAAAGTACTAAACCAAACTCAGGTTTACTCTGTCAAGAGCAAAAGCAGAACAAACTCTGTACAATCTATCCAGAATGGCATCCCAATTTTAAGCGAAACCCAAGTCCCAATCCTCTTTGATTTTATAAGAGCCTTTCTATAAGCCTATTACTCAAACCTGTTTTGCCACACTCTTTGAAAAAACAAAATAAAATGAGCTGTGAATGATTCACTGAAATATGTTATAGTCTTATATTTTTGGATTCACCAAGCACTGCATCAGGACCAGAGTAGAGTCAAAGCGCCAATAATCAATTACAATAAACATATGAAGGCTGGGCAGTTAACAGGAAAATCACCATGTTTTAATGCATCCACCCAAGTCGAGATGCTCACGAAGTTCTGCCACATGCTGGTAATGTACAATCTACAGAGCTGTCTCAGTAGAGACATCTAAGTCTCCATTTTACGTTGCGTGGGACAGAAATAGTGCCAGCAATGTAAGAATGTACACAGAGCATTGTTTTCTTAGTAAAAGGAGTAATTTAGTGTGGTATTGAAGGAGAGCACTAACAAACTAGGAGGAGAGCACAAAACAGCAAGAGGTGGACAGTTGCAAACTCCTATCCTCTACAACAAGATGTAGAGGGTCTTTTATTTGAAGGTCTTAAATCCTATTTAATTAATTAAAGTTTACTGGGATCACTGCGTTGCATCCCTTTGTTTAACAAGAATGTGCAAAAACCTGCAAAACGAGATACTCCAAATATATTCGTGGCTTTTGCAGCTCTGATTCCGTTCACTACATGGTGTCCTGAGTAAGATCACCGTTTCGATAATGAAATAGAAAATCTTTGTTAACATGGTATTGAATTATTTATGGTGACTACAACCACGGTCAAAGCGTTGAAGTGATTTATGTGGAAATTGGTAGTTACGGAGAACACCTTCATAACTAAAGTATGAAACACCTGAGCACTTACATCCATATTCTTTACTACAGATCCCACACTCATACAGGCCCTTAACCCCTTTGGTGCTTGTTGTGGGGGCAAATTCTTTTTTTATAGCTATGTGCTTTCCGTGGGAGCCACAATTGGCCCCCAAGGAAGCCATTGCTATGAAAACAAATAGAGATAGAGAGATATCTCTTTCTATATATGTATGTATATATATATATATATATTGTTCACCAAAAAGTGCCCTAGAGCATCGAGGGGTCACTCAACAGCATTCAATTATCACAATGCAGCCTGCTAGTCTACTCCAAATGCATTTTTGCTTTAAAAACAAACGAACATTGAACTTACTTAAAGAGACCACTTACGCTTGTAATCGGAACTCCATGTCCCATAAGGCATTAAATGGCACTGCACTCAGCATACGCCTGCCAAAGAGCATTCATGGAAATAAATGAGGCCGGAAATCTTCTTACAAGCTTCAATGTGTTGTTTGTAGCAGCCCATGAAGAAGGGGCATCCTGGCCCTGAAACGCGTCGGCATTAAAAAATGCATTTGGAGCAGACAAGCAGGCTGCATTGTGATAATTGAATGCTGTTGAGGAGTGACCCCTCGATGCTCTAGGGCACTTTTTGGTGAACAATATATATATATATATATATATATATATATATATATATATATATATATATATATATATATATATCAAAACCAAACCCGATCTTCTTAAAATCGGACACCGACACAGGAGATATACTTAGCCATCCGGCTAGGGTTTATTCCTTTTAAAGCAACGCGTTTCGGCACAACTGCCTTGCTCACACAAATCAACATTACGAAACACTTTCATTTAAATACAAATCACAGGGTCACATGATCTCTTTAAAAATAGCCACTGAAAACAGACTCACGCTATTTATCTCGTAATGTTAAGGCTTTTCACACAATGCTTCTTAACACAGTGTAGGTCATCTTGGCATAGTGCAACACTCCCTCCTCTCTCAATATATCAACAATCCCAAAATTCATTTTCATTTAAGGATTTTAAATATACAATTATTACAATTATATTAAAAAAACTAATTAATCTCATAGAGGATACCGGGAGTAGGTGATTCTCTAGCCTAAAAGCCCTTACAACATTACACAATAATATATTTACAATCATATATTACAAGAGAACAGTGGTAATTTTCAAAACTTCATACACGAATCCTGGGCCAGTGCCCCATGATTGTCATCAGTTGTTCATCAATTGTTGTATTGATTGGGTACAGCGTGGTGACTATTTTCTGTCAATCCAATATTCATAACCTTGTTAAGAACAAGAATCAGAAAGAAATATCATAGGATGATCCTTTCATGGTACATACCCTTTAACACATCAGACTGATTTCTTTAACAATAAATAATATAAATATTAAAATTAGTTAAAAGATACTAGTGTATAATGATTTCAAGTAAAGTGCTAATGCCTACTGTGTGCAAAAACGCAATTCCAGTAAAGTGCAATTATAATAAAGTGCAAATGCATTACAGTACTCTACCTTAAAAACAGTCTACGAATCATGTGTTGGGTATGATCTTTCTTGTCTTTACTAAATATAGAGAAATTCCTCCTTATACCATCCGCTAATTTTTTAAAAGACATATTCAATGGAATTGATCTATTCATCTGTGACCCTGTGACAGTTTTAAAATCCTTAAAATTTAAACTAAAAAAGAGGAACTACAATCTCTCTTGATGGATACTACTAAGTCAGATGTACATGGAGATCTTCTTCAACATTCAAACCATTTGGGCTTTTCGTGTTAAACATCATTATGTATTTAGACTCCAATTTCCGTAATTTTCTTTCTCTATCTCCTCCTCTTTGGTCCACGGGGATCTGATCAATAGCAAAGTACACCAGTTCATTGGTGTTACCTTTGTGGAATTCATTCATGTGTCGTGCTACCACATAATTTTTGTCATTGTTACCAATTGCCCTAAGGTGTTGTAGGATACGTACATGAACCATGTGTATGGTACTTCCCACATACATCTTAGGGCAAGAACATTTAAGGATGTAAACAACAAATTCACTTTTACAATTTAAGGGTTTCCTCAGCTTCCAGGGGCTGTTTAAAAGAGGTGAGGCTACCTGTTGTGTATTCTTTCCGTGTTTACAGGCTTTACATTTGAAGCACTTGTAAAAGCCCGGACTTACTTTTAGCCACCCACCTCGTTTTTTGGTCTCCACATTAGTCTTAAATAAATCATCTCTCATGGACTGGGCCCGATTAAACGTCATTAAGGGCCTTCTGGATACTGTCCCCTGTAAGATCGGATCCTGTTTGACCAGGTACCAGTGTCTACTCAGACTATCTCTCACCTGAGTCTGGTATGCACTAAAACCTGTTATCATTCGGATTTCACTCTGGGTGTGTTTCTTTTTTTCTTCGATTTTCTTTTTATCAGGCTTTAGTAACGCAACTCTATCCAAACCATCTACTTTAGCTTTTGCTTGATTTAAAGTTTCCAAACTGTACCCTCTTTGTAAGAACCTATGCGTGAGTGCCCCCTGCGCTTTACTCAGGGCATTCACTTCACTACAATTACGTTTCATTCTTAGGTTCTCCGCATATGGGATACTCATCTTCAGTTTGGTTGGATGGAAACTAGCCGCGTGCAAGATTGAATTGCCGGCGGTAGTTTTCCTATACGTACATGTTTGGATTGATTGTTGTGCGATATATACTTCCAAATCGAGATACGTCACACTCTCTCTGCTTATTTGTTCTGTGAATTTTAGATTTAGGTTGTTTACATTAATCCGATCAATAAAATGTTGGGCTGACTCTCTGGATCCGTTCCATATGATGAATAAATCATCTATGAATCGGATCCACTTGACAATGTGATCCCTCCATTCATTACTGTATTCAACTTTGAGCACCTGTTCCTCCCACCAGCCCATATGCAAATTAGCATAGCTGGGGGCGAAACAAGTGCCCATAGCCGTGCCCTTCAACTGTTTGAAGGTGTCTCCTCCGAATAGAAAATGATTGTTGTTGAGACACAACCTACACATCTCCAGCAACATATTGGTATGCTGGTAGAGGTTGATCGGTCTCGAATTGAGGAAGTGTCTCATTGCTCTTAACCCATCATCATGAGCAATACTCGTATAGAGGCTCACGACATCTAATGTAATGAGTATATAGGAATCCTGCCATTGCACATCTTCCAATTTGATCAGAAAGTCCCTGGAATCTTGTATGTAAGCCGGTAGGGCTCTCACATGGTTTTGTAGGAATGAGTCTAAATACCTTGATGTGGGTTCAAAAAGACTCCCTATAGCGGAAATTATCGGTCTCCCTGGCGGTTTTTCCCTCTGCTTATGGATCTTGGGTATCAAGTATAAAATCGGTACAACTGGTTTATCTACCTTCAAAAAGGAGTACTCTGATTGGTTAATAAGCCCAATCCCTCGCCATCTGGCTAGGTCTTTCTCATACTTCATTTTTACTTCCACCAGATTACTTTGTGGCACCAATGCATAACAAGATTTGTCTCTCAGTTGCATATTGGCCTCAACATTGTAGGCATCCAATGACCATAGTACAAGGTTGCCCCCTTTGTCAGCCTGCCTTACCACTATATCCTGTCTCTTCTGGATTTTGGTCATCACCGATTGATACTTTTTATCAAAAGTCGTTTCAGTTTTCAAAAAACCTTTACTGGAATTGATTGATATTTCTTTTAGATCCTTAATCACTAAGTCAGAGAACATGTCTAAAGCATCCTTGGGAGTGTTGGGCGTGAAGGTAGATTTAGGCCTGAAATTCGTGGTTGAACTATCAAATACATCAAAACAAAATGGCTCATTTGTCTGACTGACCTGTTCTACCACATCACTCGCTACCCCTTCCCTCAATAGTTCATGGCAATCAAATAACACTTGCATATCTCCTACTTCCAAATTACCTGGATGTTCACTGATCACACTCTTATTCATCTTTGTGTTGGTGATCTTCATATCAAAGAATTTTTTAAGCTTCAGTCTCCTCACAAACTTAAAAAAGTCAATACGTGTTTGGGTGTAGTTAAAGTTCGTGCGTTTGCAAAAGGAGAAACCTAGTGATAGAATTTTAGTTTCTTCGTCTGTCAGGGTCAAGTCTGTTAAGTTGATCACTGTTGGTGCTGCTTCTTCCACCCCTTGCGTTGGGATTGCTCCTTCTTCTTTTTCCCTGAACGCAATTCCATGCCTACTCCGTCGGTTTTTCCGTTTGCGTAATTTTCTTTTCTTTGATTTTGAAACGGTGGTCTCTGGTTTTGAGTCCGGTCCTGATATAAAAAACCGAACTCTTCGATAATGGAGGGTGGTGTGGGAGTTTCTATTTCCATTGACTGCACTGGTCCTTCTTCTGTAAGTGAATCAACATCAGAGCTTGCTCTTGAGCTCATGTCAGAACTTTCTCCCGCAGTGTTAGTTGAAAATTCATTTCCGGTTTGTTTTCCTTTCACTGCGCTCGTTTTCGAAAGCCGTTGTTTTCGAATGGTATCGAAACGGCGCGCAAATGTATAAATTTGGCCACGTAGGTAATCCTGTCTATCTCGCTTAAATTTGGTGGCTTTGCGTTCTGTTATCGACTGCTCATATTTCTTTAAGCGAGTGTTCATTTCAAGCTTAAATTTATTCAAATTGTCCTCCCCCAAACATTTTAGCAGGTCCACTTCTAATGAAGTAATGTCCGCTAGTAGCTTTTCACGATCTTTTACTGCGTATTTTATCAGGATTCGCATCATGTTTTCTGATGCCTGTGCATTGTTTGCGGCCCATTCTTTGAGCATCTCCGGATCTGGGTTCTCGTATGTGGGGGCTGTCAATACGCGCAGTCCTCGAGGAACTCTCCCCACATCCAGGTATCTGCTCAGTGACTTTACCTCCCACCATTTTGAGATCTCGTTACGGTGCAGCTTCTCTATTTTTCTTTTCAAAGCTGCGATGTTATCACTCGGTTCCTTCGTTGTAGAATCCACTCCCTGTTTTGGATCCGCCGCTGTGTCACTTCCTTCCCCAAATACGGAGTCAGCTGTCTCCTCGCGCAGCTGAATTAGAGTATCCATTGTTAAGATAATTACTTTTATAAAATGTTCGTTGTTCGTTGTTCGTATGTTGATTAGATAATGCTTTTCACGCTGAATATACCCATTTGCCTGCCTAGTTATCTCCGCGTACGACTGTTACGTCGTGGCTCCTCTCCCCGCTGCCTGCAATCACTGACCGTTACTTCTGTAGCGATTCACCTCCGTGCTCCGCTTCCAGAAAGGCTCACAGTCCGCTGCTCCGATGTTGCTCTGTGCGCCCGGTCAGACATTCGTCGGGACGGCTTGAGGGGGGTTCTCTCGTAGTGTTAGCCAACACTCCACACCAATTGCTGCCAGAAAATCGAGAGAACACCTGAACGAGGTCGCGTCGGTACTTTCGCTATTCCAGCAATGTAGCGGCTTAGTATCAAAACCAAACCCGATCTTCTTAAAATCGGACACCGACACAGGAGATATACTTAGCCATCCGGCTAGGGTTTATTCCTTTTAAAGCAACGCGTTTCGGCACAACTGCCTTGCTCACACAAATCAACATTACGAAACACTTTCATTTAAATACAAATCACAGGGTCACATGATCTCTTTAAAAATAGCCACTGAAAACAGACTCACGCTATTTATCTCGTAATGTTAAGGCTTTTCACACAATGCTTCTTAACACAGTGTAGGTCATCTTGGCATAGTGCAACACTCCCTCCTCTCTCAATATATCAACAATCCCAAAATTCATTTTCATTTAAGGATTTTAAATATACAATTATTACAATTATATTAAAAAAACTAATTAATCTCATAGAGGATACCGGGAGTAGGTGATTCTCTAGCCTAAAAGCCCTTACAACATTACACAATAATATATTTACAATCATATATTACAAGAGAACAGTGGTAATTTTCAAAACTTCATACACATATATATATATTCACTTAAAAACCATAGGTTTCACACATGTTATAGTTAGGTGGATATTTCACTCGTAAAAAACCAATGAAATTCCACCGTTATAGTTAGTTCAGATAACTATAACTCGCGGGCCCGCAATCCTCTGCTCATGACGTCACATATTACATAACTCATGACATGGTCAGTGGCATCACTCTTGACATCACTGATGACATCATCCTTGTGATAGAGTGGCGGTCGCGCAAGTTATAGTTATCTGAACTAACTAGAACGGTGGAATTTCATTGGTTTTTTACGAGTGAAATATCCACCTAACTATAACATGTGTGAAACCTATGGTTTTTTAAGTGAATTTGCAAGGTTTTTTAAATGCTAATTCCTAACTATAACGTGTGTGAAACCTATCGTTTTTTTCAGTGAATTTGTACGGTTTTTTAAATGCTAAGTTATGTATGTATTATTATTTTTTATTTTTTTTGGTTTTTCACAGTGCGCACCCCCGTGATTTTTTTTAAACAAAATGTAAATGTTTTTTTCTGCCTTCGGGGTCCTTCAGGGACAGGAACTCTCTACCCTGCCCCCTTTTCACGTTCGCCACCTTCCTTTTCCACTCTCGAACTGAAAACAAACAAAATGGCGGCCGACACTTCCTGATTTCGACCGATTCGAACGTTGACTGACATGTAACAACCAATCAGAATTACGCTGGCGCTCGCCCCTAAGTTATCAGAGGACAGACAGAACTTTAATGAGGTGCTCTCAGACACTCAGGCGGCTGCACGTCAGGTTATCCAGAGTGGCCTGATACTGTGGACTCTGTCGCTAGAATTATGGGCTCTTCTGTTGCCACAAGGAGGAGTGTGTTGCTGAAATCATCTGAGTTCTCCCCTGATGTGCAGGCAACGCTTCTGGACCTGCCTTTTGACGATTCTGGGCTTTTTGGAAAAAAGGCTGATGCAGCATTAGAGTGGTTTAAGGAAAGTAAAGCCACAGCCAAATCTCTGGGTCTGCAGTCACAACCTAGGGGTTCTTTTAGGAGGTACAGAGGCTTTGGAAGGTTGTCCTTTCGGACCTACAGGCAGCCCCAACAGCAGCAGCAACAACATCAACAGAACACCGTGTATAAGAGCTACAGGGGCAGAATCAGAGGTCGTGCTCGAGATCGGCAGCTCTCCTCCTCCTCCTCTTCTTCTTCCTCCATCCCTCCCACCACTGCAAAGCAGCCCTAGATCCACCATTCTGGATCATGTTGGTCCTGTGGGGGGCCAGCTTACCCATTTTCTTCAAGATTGGGAATCGGTCACTTCAGACCTCTGGGTTCTAGATCTTGTAGAAAATGGGTACGCCCTTCCCTTTTGGGAATTCCCTCCGAATGACCCTCCTTGTCAAGGTACTTGCTCGGAGGACCACCTTCTTCTCCTGCAGGAGGAAGTCCTAAAGTTATTTTAAAAAGGTGCGATAGAGGTGGTTCCAGAGCAGGAGAGGGGTCAGGGATGCTACTCCCGGTATTTCCTGATTCCAAAAAAGGATGGGAGGCTACGTTCAATTCTGGACCTTAGGATCTTGAACCTTTGTCTGAAGCAAGAGAAGTTCAAGATGCTCACCCTTGCACAGGTTCTTCAAGCGCTGCAACAGGAGGACTGGATGGTGTCAATGGACTTGCAGGATGCGTTTTTCCACATCCCCATCCTGAAGTCGCACAGGAAGTATCTCAGTTTTACGGTAGGGTCGCAACATTATCAGTTTGCGGTCCTTCCGTTTGGTCTTACTACTGCACCTCGAGTCTTCACCAAGGTGATGGCAGTTGTGGCAGCCCATCTCAGAAGGTTGGGTATTCCAGTTTTTCCCTATCTGGACGACTGGCTGATCAAAGCGGAGTCGCCGGAGAAGGTGCTTCATCATCTGCAGGATACAACCCAGCTGTTGTACAAATTAGGTTTCTCGATAAACGTGCCCAAATCTCACCTGGTGCCCTCTCAGCGCAACCTGTTCATAGGGGTGGTACTGGACACTACTGTGTGTCCAGCATTTCCACCTCCACAAAGGATTCTCGACATACAGGAAATGATTCCCTTGTTTTACAATGGAGCAGTGATTCCAGTCCTGAAGGTCCTTCGTCTGCTCGGTCTGTTTGCTTCCTGCATTCTGTTGGTCAACCATGCACGCTGGCACATGAGGGCCCTCCAGTGGTGCCTCCGCAGGCAGTGGTATCAGCACAAAGGAGATCTCAGGGAGTCTGTGAGGATCTTCAGAGAAGCTGCAGCGGATCTGTCTTGGTGGAGCGTGGAGGGCAATCTGTCTCAAGGAAAGCCATTCCATCTACCTCCATCGGTGGCCACAGTGATAACGGATGCATCCACTTTAGGGTGGGGTGCACTTCTGGGGGATCTGGAGATCAAGGGTCTTTTGTCTCCAGAGGAAAGGTTGATTCACATCAACCTTTTGGAGCTGCGGGCGATACGTTTGGCACGCAAGGCCTTCCTCCCTTCCCTTCCCTTCGCGGTCAGTCGGTTCAAGTCCTGACGGACAACACTACCGCAATGTGATATGTCAACAAGCAGGGAGGTGTGGGGTCGCGTTGTCTCTGCAGAGAGACTCTGCGTCTCTGGTCCTGGGCTCAGGATCATCTGGTTTGTCTCATGGCAAATCATCTGGCCAGAGTTCTGAACGTGGGTGCGGACAGTCTCAGTCAGCAGTTCTCTGCCGACCACGAATGGAGGATCCATCCGGAGGTGGTTCTTCATGTCTTTCGTACGTGGGGGGATCTGTTTGCCACTCATGAGAACACTCACTGCCCGTCATTCTGCAGTCTCCAGTATCCAATGCAGGGGGCTTTGGGGGACGCGTTTCAGTTGAGATGGGACTCACATCTCCTTTACGCGTTTTCTCCCATATCCTTGATTCCTCGGGTTCTGAGGAAGATTCGCCAAGACCGGGTCCAAGTCATATTGATTGCCCCGGATTGGCCAAGAAGGGTGTGGTATACAGATCTTCTCCACCTCTCCTCGTGCCCTCCGCTCCGTCTCCGTCTCATGGCAGACCTCCTCTCACAGTCGGAGGGGCAGGTTCTACACCCCCACCTCCAGAGCTTACACCTTCATGCCTGGAGATTGAACGGGGCAACCTGATTTCTTTTTCTCTCCCGCCTGTTGTGGTAGATGTAATATTGTCTGCCAGACGTCATTCCACTAAATCTATCTATTCTTATAGGTGGTCTAAATTTGTTGTTTGGTGTGGGGAGAAGTCTATTGACCATTTGAGGGCTCGTTTATCCATCATCCTTCAGTTTTGCTCTTTCTCTTGCTCAGCAAGGCTTTGCTGTAGCTACTGTAAAGGGATATTTATCGGCTTTGTCGGCTTTCCTTTGACTGCCGGATCAGCCGTCTTTGTTTAAGTCACCTATTGTATTACGATTCCTTAAGGGCCTTACCAATAAGTTTCCGCCTACTCCTTTTATTGTACCTCAATGGGACTTAAATCTTGTCTTAACTTACCTAATGGGTTCTCCTTTCGAGCCCTTGCACAAGTGTCCCTTAAGGCTGTTGTCTTTCAAAATGTTTTTTCTCATTGCTATTACCTCGGCAAGGAGGGTAAGTGAGCTTCAAGCTCTGAGTTCAAAACCCCCGTTCTTGACCATTCATACTGAAAGAATGGTACTCAGGACCAGGGCTGCTTTTCTGCCAAAGGTGGTAACTCCTTTCCATCTGGGGCAGTCCATTACCCTTCCTACCTTCTATCCTCCCCCTCACCCTTCCAAGGAGGAGGAGCGGCTTCACCGCTTGGACCCTAAGAGGATGGTGAGGTTTTACCTCGATAGGACTAAAGACTTTCGAGTGGATGAACAGCTCTTCGTGGGCTTTGTTGGCTGCAGGAAAGGCCGAGCGGTGCACAAGCGCACCCTTTCCACATGGATTATCTTGTGCATCAAGATTTGTTACTCTTTGGCCGGTAAGGAACCTCCAGAGGGTATAAGGGCTCATTCTACCAGGGCAAAATATTCTACATCTGCCTTGTGTAGAGGTGTTCCTGTGCAGGACATTTTTAGGGCGGCAACCTGGGCCTCCCTCCACACTTTCGCGAAGCATTACTGCTTGGATTCCGAGGTGAGGAGGGACGGACACTTTGCTTGTTCCGTCCTTCAGGACTTTCTGGTATAGAAGGGTGGACACCCTCCTCCAGGCGTGGGACTGCTGTGGAAATCTTTTCACAAGGTGAGGAATCCACTGGCAGATGTATCCATCAGAAGAACAAGTTATTTACCTTCGGTAACGCTTTTTCTGGTGGATACAGTATCTGTCTGTGGATTCCTTACTGACCCACCCGCCTCCCCGTTGTCCACCCTTGTATACCTACAATAGTGATGATGTTTCAAAATTCATTTATTACTGTCAAAGGAAGAGTGCTATTTCTTTTGTCTTCCTGTATTATCTTCACACTGTATGTGGTATTTTGTGTATTATGTACTGTCTATACTGTATATATATTGCTGTCAGTCCGTCTGTGTGCCTCGAAGGCACGGAAAAAAGGGCGGAACTGACGTCATTATGCCGACGAGGTCTTCTTATGGATCCAGTGACGTCAGCGGAGCCGCGCTTCTGTGACGTCGTCCTCGTCGGCGCGGAGAGCTACAAAAGTTTCCGAATGTTGCTGGTGCAGGGGATATTCACAAGGTGTGGAATCCACAGGCAGATACTGTATCCACCAGAAATAGCGTTACCGAAGGTAAGTAACTTGTTCTTCTTGTACAAAGGACCGTTGATTAATGACAGTTTAGTTTAGAAAGAAATTGGACAACTGTGACAATGGTTCGAGTAATGATTGGATACCAGACACTATAGGGAGACCCGGTGGTGGACGTTGGGGCTTATGGATCTTTGGGAGAATGTAAAACGCAGGGCACTCGAGGTGTAGGGTTCATTCAGAATTCCGCTTCTTTATGAGTGATCCACTTTTTCTCTTTGGCTTCAGCCACCATCTCACGGATAGTGTCCTGAAGATCTCGCATAAGAGGTCTATAGTTGGGACGTACTCTCAAGAGTTTCAATACCTCAGCTTTGTAATCTTGCACATTCATAACCACGATCGCCCCGCCTTTGTCGGCTGGCATTATTATTATTTGCTCATTTATTTGCAACAACTTTACGGCCTCCCAGTCCGTCTTACTCATATTTTGAAATGCACATTAGCCTTGGGATTGTTCCAATGCAGTTATGTCCCTAAGGACCTTTTGTTCAAACACCGTAAGCTCAGGTCCCACAGATGAATTTGGAGTACAGAACATGGAAGGGCGATGTAAGTTGGTAGAAAATATTGAAGGTGGATTCACCCTTTTTCTCCTCAAAGATATTGTGTTGGCGGATCTTCTGCATCATATTGAAAAATTCAGTTCTAAATTTAAAGGCATAGTGTTTTGGAGTTGGAACATAGCCCAAACCTTTATTGAGGACTTGTATCTCAACTACAGATACATGGTAATCCTATAGATTTACCACAATATCATTCACTGGGGTGCCCTTCCTCTGCTGTGTGTTATTCTTGGGGAATAAGCCTGCCATCTCTGTTCCTGTCGGCCTCTGCCTCTGGTTCTCTAGCCTCCTCCCCTGTTGCCCCATGTGCCCTGGCCTAAAAAAGACCTTAGTAGTGTGCCCAGGTCCTCGTTCTGTCTATTCTGGGGCCTAAATCTGACCCCCCCTAGGATGTTGATATTGCTGTCCCTGAAATAATTGTACACACATGGGAGGTATGACTAAATAATATAAGCATAGCCACACCCAGGAGGTGTATTTGACACCCAATGGATTGAGAATACATTTGTTTTTGTGTGTCAGTCCCTAGAAATAGCAGACCCAGGTGAATAGACCCAAGATGACAAGTGTTAGGAGAGCAAGATAAAGCAGGACCAGGGACAGGAAGTGTAGGACCACAGAGATAACATTAAGAAGGACTAGGGGACCAAAAGCAGAAGGATCAGGTCCAGGAGGACAACCAGGAAGGAACAGGGCAAACAGGACCTAAAGCCTCTATATCAGTTGGAACAGGAGGAATAGAAAGAACCACAAAGTCTATGCCCAGCGACCAGGATTAGAAGAACCATGAGAGTACGACTCAGGAGGACACTATTCATAATGACAAGGACTACATAGACAAGAGTGACCTTGCACCATGAGAACTAGGAGGACTAGGGCCACAGGGACAAGGACAAGAAAGACCAGATCCAAAAAGGTCACTATTAGAAGGCCCAGGACAGAGAGGATCAGGCTCAGAGGACAAGTAAAAAGGTGGACAGGCAAACCAGTGTTCCAGAAGAACTACTAGAACCAGGATTGGATGGGAGGACCATGGAGACTTGAAAGGCTAGGGAAACTAAGGACATTGGGACCAACAGCAAACGACTAGATCCAGATTAAGAAGACGTGCACCAAACGGAACAGGGGGGCCAGGAGCAGAGTTGTTAGCAACAGGCAACATAGAGGACCATGAAAAACAAGGGAGCAGGACCAGGAGGACTAGGAGATCAGGGTTAGGATAAGGAAGAAAGTTAAGGACAAGCACCATGAGCCTGTGAAACAGGAGGACCAGGGGAAGGAGTACCTCAGAATGATAACCTGAAGGGTCAAGACTGTGATGGCCAGGACCAGGAGGTTTAAGGGTGGCTTGAATTGGAGGTCCGGGACGATCAGAACTAGGAAAGGCTAGGAAAAGTAGTGGTTGGTCGGGACAGATTATTGCAAAACTAAGGCAATGAGTATCAAGACTAGACTAAGTAGGACTTTGAAGTTCTGGGCCAAGAGAACAATGCCATGCAGGACCAGGAGACCAGGATAAACAGGACAGAGACTAGGAAGACCAGGAGGGTCAGGACCCATGTCACCAGGAGGACCGTGAAGATTTCTACTTGAGTAGACCACACCATGGAGTACTAAGTAGAGTGGATCAACTGGAACCTGTACTACCAGGGTGAAGAGGATCAAATGTATCAAGGCCAATTAGAGTCATGAAGATCAAGGGCACTGAACATGGGTGGCTAGGAGGACCATGACCAACATGGCCAGGCTCAGGGGCACGAACAAAGAGAAACAGGATCAAGAGGGCCAGACCAGTGGGTGCCATATCAGGAGGACAGAGAGGCAAGGAACAACATGAGAATGAACAGAACTCAAGCAGTTCAGACAATGACTAGGAGCATCAGGCCAAGGAAGACCAGGCCACAAGAGTCCAGATAGGCCAAGGAGACCAGCAGGATCAGTGCCTGCAGTACCAGGACTAGAAAACTCAGGAACAGTAAAGGACAGGACCATAACGATCCAGGATTAGGGTAAACAGGAAAGCAGAAGATGGTCAGAAGACCAGGTTTATGATAACCAACATGAAATTACAAGAAGAAGAAGTCCCGGAAGGGCCAGGGCCAAGAAACTCAGGACTAGCATAGCTTCAAGGACCAGTAGGTCAATTGGCCCAAGAAAACTCAAACTATAAGGATTAGGGTCAAGAGGATTAGGTTCAATGGGCACAGAATTACAACAAGGACAAGAACTATGAAAATCATAACAAGGAGGACCAAGGCCAGGAAGATCTGACCGTAGAGGATATGGAAGATCAGACCAGAGTCCTAGGCAAACACAGTCAGAAGGATAATTTCTAAGAAGAAGATAACACAGAGGACCAGGAAGGACGGTACCAAGGAGATCATGGCGAAGAGGACCAGGATCTAGCCAGGAATAACCACAGTGAGGAGGCAAATGAGGATCAGAAATAGCACGATCAGGACCAAGATGACTACAGGGGATCACTGACACAATATCGAAGTAAACAATATTGATTGACACAAATTCTGTGTCAAAAATATTGTTTGCCAAAATATTGTGTCCCTTTACTTATATTTGTAAGTACAAAAATATCAAGAAGAAAATATCGCTGACACTAATATCGACAAAATTAGACAAAAACATTGATTTTTTTCATATAATTAGAGTTTAAAGTAGTAAAAGTTAAATAGTTTAACCCCTTTGGTGCTTGCGTCGGCCAATGGCCGACGCAAGCACTACCTCCCTGGTGCGGAGCTCGTCCATTGGCCTTCACCAGGGAGGGCCCACTTTAAACCTCCGGAGATTTTTTTTTTTTCCCCCCTGGGGTAGACACAGAAGAGTTTCTGCATCTCCCCCCGCCCCCCCTCCTGCCCATCTGTGACATCACTGATTTCCCCACCGGACCCAAGGACAGTAGCAGGTAAGGTCGCGCTCGGCTCCGATGGGGAAATCCGGCCAAAAACGGCCTCCCCAGCTTTCAGGGAGGCTTCGTTTGAAAGGGGAGAGTCCTCCCTTTCAAACAAGGCCTTCCTGAAAGGTTTTCCTGGCTGTGGATCGCGGCAGTGTTGCGATCCACGGCCAGGAAACCCCACTAGACACCAGGGATGTCTTTGAGGGGGGGGTCGGCCATTGTGGGAATTGTTGACCCCCCCCTTAGGAGCATTTATTTATTTTAAAAACACTTGGCTTTCAAAGGCAAAATTGCTTTTTTTTAAATGGCGGCTATATTAGCAGGGGGTCAGTCATCCTGCTCAGTGGCTGACCCCCTGTGGGGGCAAATTTTCTTTTTATTAAAGATAAAACATCAAAATCGGACCCTATAATTTACCCAAACCCTAATCTTCACCTCTGGTAAAGATATAACAGCCACAACAAGTACATTTTCTGATCAGCTCAGCAGAACAAACTCTGTACAATCTATCCAGAATGGCATCCCAATTTTAAGCGAAACCCAAGTCCCAATCCTCTTTGATTTTATAAGAGCCTTTCTATAAGCCTATTACTCAAACCTGTTTTGCCACACTCTTTGAAAAACCAAAATAAAATGAGCTGTGAATGATTCACTGAAATATGTTATAGTCTTATATTTTTGGATTCACCAAGCACTGCATCAGGAGTCAAAGCGCCAATAATCAATTACAATAAACATATGAAGGCTGGGCAGTTAACAGGGAAATCACCATGTTTTAATGCATCCACCCAAGTCGAGATGCTCACGAAGTTCTGCCACATGCTGGTAATGTACAATCTACAGAGCTGTCTCAGTAGAGACATCTAAGTCTCCATTTTAAGATGCGTGGGACAGAAATAGTGCCAGCAATGTAAGAATGTACACAGAGCATTGTTTTCTTAGTAAAAGGAGTAATTTAGTGTGGTATTGGAGGAGAGCACTAACAAACTAGGAGGAGAGCACAAAACACCAAGAGGTGGACAGTTGCAAACTTCTATCCTCTACAACAAGATGTAGAGGGTCTTTTATTTGAAGGTCTTAAATCCTATTTAATTAATTAAAGTTTACTGGCATCACTGCGTTGCATCCCTTTGTTTAACAAGAATGTGCAAAAACCTGCAAAACGAGATACTCCAAATATATTCGTGGCTTTTGCAGCTCTGATTCCGTTCACTACATGGTGTCCTGAGTAAGATCACCGTTTCGATAACGAAATAGAAAATATTTGTTAACATGGTATTGAATTATTTATGGTGACTACAACCACGGTCAAAGCGTTGAAGTGATTTATATGGAAACTGGTAGTTACGGAGAACACCTTCATAACTAAAGTATGAAACACCTGAGCACTTACATCCATATTCTTTACTGCAGATCCCACACTCATACAGGCCCTTAACCCCTTTGGTGCTTGTTGTGGAGGCAAATTCTTTTTTTATAGCTATGTGCTTTCCGTGGGAGCCACAATTGGCCCCCAAGGAAGCCATTGCTATGAAAACAAATAGAGATAGAGAGATATCTCTTTCTATATATGTATATGTATATATATATATATATATATATATATATATATATATATATATATATATATATATATATATATATATATTTCACTTAAAAACCATAGGTTTCACACATGTTATAGTTAGGTGGATTTTTCACTCGTAAAAAACCAATGAAATTCCACCGTTATAGTTAGTTCAGATAACTATAACTCGCGCGCCCGCAATCCTCTGCTCATGACGTCACATATTACATAACTCATGACATGGTCAGTGGCATCACTCTTGACATCACTGATGACATCATCCTTGTGATAGAGTGGCGTTCGCGCAAGTTATAGGCCTGGTCTATTAATTCATACTCCTATGCTGGAGTGGCATACGTTGAGCAGCCCACTCCCCTTCTGCTTCCAGGGCGGGACAACACAGCTACATGACTGAGATCTTCCCCACTGTCTGAGGTAACATGGTTGTGTCCACTGTGCACTACAGTACAAGTAGCAATAGTATATCTCCACATGGAGAGGTTTGTGCTTTGCATAGTAAGGTTTGTGCAGCACATGTATCTACTGAGTATCTACTCTGTTATTTTGACCCAACTCACAGCCACATCTAAAGACCAACACGTGATACAGCTACTGATCATGCAGCTCTGATACCCAACAACGCCACTACACCCAGCCCCACCACCACCAGAACCTCCCCCCTGGACCACCCCCCTACTACCACCGAGGCAGCACAAAACAGAACAACGGACCTTCCCAAAATGCCATGCCCCTCAGCCACACAATAGCTGAATGTTGGGAGATGAGCAACCAACTACATATGAAGGAGGCACGTCACCCATCACTGACAAAGCACACAATGCCAAGTGTAACACTCATGTGCTGCACAAACCTTACTATGCAAAGCACAAACCTCTCCATGTGGAGATATACTATTGCTACTTGTACTATAGTGCACAGTGGACACAACCATGTTACCTCAGACAGTGGGGAAGATCTCAGTCATGTAGCTGTGTTGTCCCGCCCTGGAAGCAGAAGGGGAGTGGGCTGCTCAACGTATGCCACTCCAGCATAGGAGTATGAATTAATAGACCAGGCCCTAGGAGTGGTTCACTTGTGGGAAGACCAACAAGTCTGTCAGAACGGCAGCCCTCACCCTGGCATGTGGCAGCCGCCATAACCGCGGGCCTCCTCGACACAGGGCCCCTGCGAACCCAGCGGCACAGCATGGCAGACTTATGTCTGTACCGACTACAGCCTTCGATCTACACTACGGGCAGCACGGCTCACAATTCAGATGTAGGGGCGATTGCAGAAATCGCAGTCCAGTTCGCAAGACACGTTGCTCCCAGTTCGGCCCACCCAGACCACGCATCATCGCAGGGTACGCACACGCTGTGTGCTTCAGGTGCTACTAACTCACTACACCATAAGTTATCGCCACGTGTCCTCATCAATGCAGAATTCTTTAGACAAAACACATTGCTTCCAGTGCGGCCCGCCGGGACCACGTCTCATTGCAGGGTGTGCACACGCTGAGTACTCTAGGTGCCACTAACTGTGCAGCTCAACTCAACGCCACGTGCCTGTGCGCCCATCCTGACTGCTGCCTGCGCCCTACACTGGAGTTACATGCTTCACAATTCAACATCAGTAGCAACGCAAATTGTGTAATAGACTATAATGGGTTAAGAAGATCAAATGTTCCCAATCTGTGCAGCTCAAGTCAACGTCACCTGCCTGTGGGCCTTTGCTGACCGCAGCCTCCGGCCTACACTGTGGAAGACCGGCAACACGTGGTGCCAACTAACCCTGTTCAACACAAGCCGATCCCACATGTGTAACTGTGTCCTGAATGGCAGCGACCACAGCACCAGACCCCTTTGATCAGTGAGGGGTATTTCCATATGGAAGGCCGGCGACACGTGGTGCCACTGAACCTACACTATGCAGGCTGGTGAGGCCACCAACGGATGCACGTGGCTGTGGACCCTAGCTCACCGCTACCTCTGCCCTACACTGTGGGTGACCGGTGACAAATGGTACCACTAACTGTCTTCAACACAAGCCGATCCCACATGTGTAACTGTGTCCTGAGTCCTGAATGGCAGCGACCACAGCACCAGACTCTCTTTGATCAGTGAGGGGTATTTCCATATGGAAGGCCGGCAACACCCGGTGCCACTGAACCTGCACTACGTAGGCCGGTGGGGCCACCAACTTATGCACATGGCTGTGGACCCTAGCTCACCGCTACCTCTGCCCTATACTGTGGGCGGCAAATGGTACCACTAACCGTTTTCAGCACAAGCCGATCCCACATGTGGAACTGTGTCCTGAGTCCTGAATGGCAGTGACCCCAACTTGCCAGCGACCACAGCACCAGACTCCCTTCGATTAGTGTGGCGTATTTGCATATCGAAGTCATCAAAGTGGAAAGTATTGCCGCCGAAAACATAATGCAAAAGATACATTTTACACAAACTGTCGATTTCCCTTTCCACGTCCAGTAATTTCCAAAGGAAGAGTGAACAGTTTTATGTCAACAATGAGACATACCATCACTCGAAAATCACCCAAAAATACTTATAATTTAAAAAGAACAGAAGCATCGAAATACAATAATGATTACAATACGGGGATTTTGAAGATGTGAAATGCAAATATGAACATACAATATGATGCACATAACTCAATTGCTGTTTCTCACTATGTCACGTCATATATTACCAACTCTGTGAAGACAGAATTGAGAGAAATATGGGAAGAAATTTCACAGGAGAAGACACTTACGAAAAAATGTACAGCTTCAGTTTGGAGATACTTTCACATCGAGAAATTGGATCCTACCAATGTTCGGATCGATAGACATCTACAAGTATATATTCAAAGTCAACAGGAACCATCTGGATAAGTCTAAGTTTTCCTGCGGCACGAAATCGAGTTTTAATATAAATGTTATAAAACAAGTTTGTGATGATATAGACTTACGTTTCTATGCTAGTCAAGAGAACTGTACAGAAAATAACAGTTGGATATGTCTAGGTGTTGATCAACAAATGGAAGATAATACTGTTGTGAAGTTTGAAAAAGAAATAACATAGTTTAAAGTAGTTTCTAGTGAAAATCCCAACTATGTTTATATTTATTGCCGACGTACTCATTATAAAATTCAAACTAGGAATGTAGATGTACTACCACTAACCCTGTTCAACACAAGTCGATTCCACATGTGTAACTGTGTCCTGAGTCCTGAATGGCAGTCACCCCAAGTCCCTGGCGGCGACCACAGCACCACACTCCCTTCGATCACTGAGGCATATTTCGATATGGAAGGCCAGCGACACGTAGTACCACTAGCCCTCTTTAACACAAGCCAATCCCACATGTGTAACTGTGTCCTGAATGGCAGTGACCCCAAGTCTGTGGCAGCAACCACAGCAGCATGCTCTCTTTGATCAGTTAGACATATTTCCATATGCAATGGTGGCGACACGTGGTGCCAATAACTCTGTTCAACACAAGCCGATCCCACATGTGTAACTGTGTCCGGAGTCCTGAATAGCAGTCACCCCAACGCCGTACCACCACACTCCCTTTCATCAGTGAGGGGTATTTCCATATGCAACTACAGACTCCAGTAGGCAAGTAAGTATCACAGTCCTACACCCTACATATTATCCTTTTAGTATCCTTGCTTGAAGAACTTTTTTTATATCAGTTATAGCTTCACTACAATGACCAAATTAATCTTCAAATGAAAACTAAAATGGAATAGCAGTCTACACTGCAGGCTGTACAACTCGTAATTCCATTTTTAAATGCTAATTTCTAACAACAAGATTGGACTCAGAAAAATACAACACTTTGTCAGTGTATTCTATACTTATTTCATCTTTTCATCATACGCCTACACTGCACTCACTAGGGCTCTCAATGCTAATTGTTTCTTCATTCATTAACCACAGTCACTAGGCAAGTAACTATTACAGGCCTCAAATCTACATAATATCCTTTTAGTATCCTTTCTTCTTGAACATTTTTATATCAGTTATACCTTTAGTACAATCACCAAATTCATTTTCAGGTACAAACGAACACTCAGCAGTCTACACTGCGGGCAGCAGACCTCGCAATTTGAATTTTGGACACGTGATGCCAACTAACATTGTCCAACACAAGCCGATCCCACATGTGTAACTGTGTCCTGAGTCCTGAATGGCAGTGACCCCAAGTCCATAGCAGCCACCACAGCAGCAAACTCTCTTTGATTAGTTAGACATATTTCCATGTGCAGTGACCCAAATCTTCATGCCAGCGACCACACCATCACACTCCCTTCGATTAGTGAGAAGTATTTTCATATTGAAGACTGGCGACAAGTGGTGCCACTGAACCTGCACTACGCAGGCCGGTGACGCCACCAACGTATACACATGGCTGTGAGCCCTTGCTCACCGCTACCTCTGGCCTACACTACGATCAGCAGGCCTCACAATTCAGATAGAGTCATGATTCCACATGAAGCAGTCCTATAGCCAAGACACATTGCTCCCAGTGCGGCCCATCCACACCAAGCATCATCACAGGCTCATACACTCTCAATACTTCTGGTGCTACTAACCCTCTTTAACAGAAGCCGATCTCACATGTGTAACTGTGTCCTGAGTCCTGAATGGCAGTGAGCCCAAGTCCGAGGCAGCAACCACACAACATACTCCCTTCGATTTGTGAGGCATATTTCGATATGCAAGGCCGGCGACACCTAGACCCACTAATCCTCTTTAACACAAGCCAATCCCACTTGTGTAACTGTGTCTTGAGTCCTGAATGGCAGTCACCCCAAGTCTGTGGCAGCGACCACAGCACCAGACTCCCTCTGATCAGTGAGGCATATTTCCATATGCAAGGCCAACAGCATGTCGTGCCACTAATCCTCTTTAACACAAACCGATCCCACGTGTGTAACTGTGTCCTGAATCCTGAATGGCAGTCACCCTAACTTCGTGCCAGCGACCAAAGCACCAGACTCACTTCAGTCTTATTTCTTGTTGATTTCTTTAAATATTTTTTTTATATGTAAATCTATACTTGTCTAAGACTCTTCTTTGTCCAACCGCACAGGGACACTTCCGGGCCCAAGAAGGTTGTTGGGGGTATGATGGTAATGTGGGAAGAGGGTGTGTTACCTGCTGATGTGGTGAGAGGCAGCGTCAAAGGGGTATCTATCACAGAAAGAACTCCGATATGTATTCACAAATACGTCAGTCAAATGCGTGCTGACGGACTGAATCCCAAAATTATTTTTCAATACTTATGTAGTGTGAGTTATGACCAGTTCGCACCCAGGCTTGCAAAGGGACAACTGCGGCCCGTCCAGTCCACTCACAGACACAGTACAACAAGCCGTCCACGCCATTGTAGCTATCCCTGCCCTGTTTCTTCGTACGCCATGCCAAGCCACTCCACACCACTCAGATAACGTTCCGACTATGGCCCCACATAGCTACCTGTCGCAGGCGTACTCGCTGTTGGTGTGCAGGTCAGTGGTCTAGTTCTCCACATCTCCCGCCCACTCCCTCAGGGCAGATTTGCACACACCACACCCGTCCATCACATGCGTCACAGGCCATGTGACCACGCAAATATAATAGATCGACAACGTCACATCCTTTATTGCCACTGCTGACTAGATGCCGGACACTCCACGTTTCTCAACCATAAAGAGTCTTTCAAAACTTCCCCAGAAGGTTACTCGCACCCTAATCTGTATAGCCCTCAGGGGCCTTCCACCCCCTTGGCGTGGACTTCAGATGCACAGGTTTAGTGCCACCCGAAGCTCATATGGCCATCAGGGTCCTACCACTATGTGGCACGAACTTTTCTTCCACAGGCTTAGCGGCCCCAAAAGCTGATGTGGTCTCCGCCATTCATGACTCAGGACTCAGCGACATATCTGGGATGCGTGGAGTTTTGACGGGGACATGGAGTGCCCACTGCTGCACACTTCGGTGGCACCAGGTAATTACTTACTCATGGATACGCAGGGGCGGCAATGTCTCTCTCTCTCTCTCTCTCTCTCTCTCTCTCTCTCTCTCTATCTCTCTCTCTCTCTCTCGCTCTCTCTCTTCCTTCTTTTCCTTCTATCTCTTTAACTCTCTCTTCCTTCTCCCTTTCTCACTCCCTTTCTTTCCTTCCCTCTCTTTTTCTCTCTGGCTTTTTTTTCCTTCTCTTTTTCTCTATGCCTCTCTCCTTTGATATGCGCATTACACACGTCCTTATTTTGTGCTTTATTTTCCAGGCTCTGTCATCCTCATCCATGGTCCCCACAGCAGTGTTCCACCTTGTTATTTTGTATTTTTTTTGATAAATTTTGTTTATGACTTTATAGTTCATATATGTTAATAAAAAAATAAAGTTTGAAAAAAAATATTAATAATGTTTTTGGTTGTTTTCTTAACTGCTGTGTAACTCTTTCTTGTTCTTATTACTGTTATTTGATGAAGTCCACCATGGTCTTAAATTTTGTAAGACATATCGCGGGAATACTGGTGATGTCTGCAGTTTCCACCAACTTCTGAATAGTGTGTTAGATCTATCTCAACTTTGCTTCCATTAAAGTGCTGATAAGGAAATGCAGAATAGCCGTTCCCGTGCAAAAAGACACGAGGTGCACCTTTGCGATTTATTCTAAATACTAAAATCCTATCTTGAATTGCACTGACGTAGTGGCTGCACTCACAGTGTACACACAAAATCATTTACAAAACCTCATTGTATTTATATTGATTGGTAATCGGGCTTAGGTGCTGGACCTTGACGAGATACACTGCCCAGTTCGTATATTGTCCTGCACACGTAAAAAATCACATCACAACTTTCACAATAACTGCAATGCGAAACAAATTCTGACGATAAGCCACGTTAGCACCAGGGATTTCACACCTGCTTTCTGATGGTGTTAAGCAGGACGACTACCTGCATCATGAAAGAGAACACAGCCAAGAGCCACACCAGAACACCCACAGGTGCCATAGATAAATGAGTATGATACAGGGATACCCATGAGGGCCACAAGACTCTTCGGGAACAACTCCGGGACCGCCAATGCCCCTCAAACCCGCATCTGAGCAAGTGTGTCCCTCTGGTCATTGTGTTAGCATGATAGGCACCAGCCCTGCAACATCACTGTGTGCTATCACCTCAGCGTTGGCAGTGAGCCTGGACATGTAGCTACGCACGCATCCCTGTGCATGCACAACCGGCGTGTGCTGGTCCGGAGTACACAGGTCAGCGCAGGGGTGTGCCTATCCGACAACGGGAACGGGGTGTCTCGGACATCTCCGTGTACAGGAAGTGCGGTAAGTGTATCTCTGTGTTCTTGTGTGGCCTGCCACAAGGGCCGCAGCAGTCGATGTTGTAAAGTGGCATGCACCACCTCCAAACGGCACTGTGATTGTGTAGTTGGAATGCAGCAGCACATGCACAAATAGGCATTACAATGGTGTGCCCTACGAGTGCACGAGATACAACACCGCACCGTATGAAAGTGTGGTAGCTCGTGGGAGGGAGGAGCAGCTGTTTGCAACCTAACAGACTGTGAACTCACCCATGTGCCACGTGCTGGGCATCTCATCCATGATGACCACGGTCGCAGATATCCACAACACCAACGACCGGCCTTTGTACACATCCTGTATGAATGTAGCACGGTTTTGACTTCTATGCTTGCTCACTGGTGTGATGTTGGAGTGTTGTGTGACTTGTGCTCCTTGTTGGTGTATTTCATTTTGGCCATTGTTTGTCTATACTTGTGCTATACTTAATTGTGCATGTCTGCCATTCAGCCCATCTCCCCCCATGCCCCCACTCCCTGCTTCTTCCTCTACCTGGTCCTGTTCTGTCTATAATTTTGTTGCTCCCAGAACAAATTAGAATAGTTCCTTGATTCTTTTAGGTTTCAAAACTTCCCTCTCTTAGTTTCTTTTTAATTTTCCATATAAACAGTTTTTTTTAATATTCAACAACACATAGAAGTCACAAGTGCAACATATTCTATCAACACACTTTCTAGAACATTCTACACGACGTGCAGGTTAAAAGTTCATCAATCTTTCTAAACTTAACCATATTTTTTTGCAACATTTTCTCGAACATTTAACGGCACGTGCAGGTTAAAAGTTCACGATTGTTTTAAGTTCGAACAGTGCCTTCCAAATGCAAGTAACAGGTGTGGTTGAGTTGACAACTTTTATCCTATGATATGTACTCCACGTTGAAACTGCGTTTTCTTAACCAATCACAAAGATGCTTTTCCATTTTGTATGGCAATAAAAAGTAGTTCCCCATCTTTTAAACATATCTCTTATTCTACCAAGGAACTGCATGAGCTACAGACATCTTTCTATACCTTCCAGCCATACCTTCAAAATGCTAATGTGGATCGTAGGACATAGCTATATTTTCTGGTGCAAGAGATATGCAGAACAGAGACGTATTGACTTAGACCTAGGTTTACAAAATGTGGACATTAAATGGTTTTCACAGAGAGGACTGAAGTGGCACCAATTGTTGCCTTTGGTTAAAACCTGTTTGCATCTCCAACACCCTGACCTCATGATTGTCCACTGTGGTGGAAACGACCTAGGCACATTGACTGGGGTAGGTTTGGAAATGCTTATGAAGGACACTTTTGGACCATTGATGTTACTTTCCCCTCAAAATATCTTTGTATATTCCAATATATGCCAAAGACAGAAGTGGAAATGGTCAAAAAATGTTGTCCTCAGATTAAAAAATCTAGGAAGAAACTCAACAAAGCTGTGTCTGCATACCTCAGAGACCACAAAATGGGGTCCATCTACAACAACAACATACATTTTGATATGGCTGATATCTACAGAAGTGATGGAGTACACTTCACAGATCACGGAAATCGAGTTTTCCTGAATAACTTGAAGCTGTGCATCCGCACTTATATGTAGCTCCAATTAATCAACACAAGGGCTATTTTTAGAACCACCCTATAACTGACAACTTAGGCCCTCTATTTTAGGGCCAGGTAACAGCAACTCCCGCACCCTCACCAAAATGTATTCTCCACACAGCTGTGATGCAGCGGCCAGACCATCTGACTTTGCAGCGCAGAGCTCTCGCTTTGATCACCACCTTTACTCCCCCATAAGGGAGAGTAGTTTGCACTTTACAAATACTGAATTGATTTGATACGCGTGAATTTACCTTCACACTCCCTGTAGAACACCCCCTAAGCACCATACACTGGTTACAATGTTCGAAACAAAAGTTCCTCCGAGTAGGTATAACTACATACTGACACTACTTGGACAGATGTGGCACAGCGGCCAGAGCACATGACTTCACAGCATATGACACACTGTTTGGACTCACGCTTTTATCCCCGAGTCTGACAGCAGCTCAACTTAGCACGGAATTACGCCAAATTTGGCATGGAGAAAGGCCTTGGTCCAGAAAGCACGCTTTTGTTTAAATGGTGTAAATCCGTTCAGTAGTTTTTAAGAAATATCAAATTTGACAGATATCAATATTTGGAAATTCTGACATCTGATTGGCTGAGGGGTTACGAGCACGAGCTTGTGGCTGATTGGCTGTGAATGGTTGAAACTAGGAAGTGTTGGCAGCCATTTTGTGATTCAGTCTGTCAGCTTGCATCTCTCCGTCTACAAGCCATCGGGTCCGTAGTTCTACCTCTGCGAGGCAACACAAAAAATATACCGCAGCTCTGTCTGTGTGAGATACCCCTTTCACGGTCCCTCTCCCCACATCACCGGCTCGCGGCTCTCTCTCCACATCACAGGAAACCAGGACCTCGGTATGTTGTGCTGTACCAAAAACACGCCTCAGTGCACAGAAACCCCTATCCGGCTAGCTATAGTATCTTATTCGTTCTCTGTACTATATCGGAGCTCCGAATGATTAGATATCCTGGAACAATGCGACTCAGGTCCTGTCAGAATTCGTGGGAACAAGACACTCTTTCGCTTAGACACTCATACCTGTTCACAATGTGAGTAACCAGAGACTTTGTATAGTTTAAAATGTTCATTTCAACTAACGAGCTCTGTAATGTAGTACACGTGCTAAGGTGAGGAAAGAAATGCATGTAAACAATACAATCAGTATAGTTTCAATTGCATAAAGTACGAATGAGGAAAGTATATTATAATGTCAGTGGATTAAGCCATATAGTGCTTACCACCCTCCCCATGCTACGAGCTATGTTTATTATATCAGTGGAAGACCTCTGGGCTTGGACAGCGGAACCCTCTACCTCAAGTCTTATATGATAGGATTTACATCTCTGGACAAGCAAAGCTCTTCCTCGGGAAAGATTGTTCTCGAAGTGTGTAATTTGCATCCTGTGCAATAATAAAAGCACTCGAAATTTCAGAAGCTGAGGTATGTTCCATGTTATTTTTATATGTGCGTGGGACGGACCAAAGCTGAATAACCTGCAATGTTGTTTTCTGCTCTTGAACACGGCGTAGAGACGAGAACTCAGTGCACAGCAGAAATAGTGAAAGGCAGACAGTTCCCATGCGAAGCAGCAAAAACAGAAGTGTTTACGAGAACCAATGTATTTAGAATCGTGTGGAAAAAGCGGCTAAAATGGCTGTGATGCAAGGTACGAACTCATGCTAACTTAGCAACGTTCATTGGCATCTCCTAACCCCCACGACACCCTCCCCTTTGGGCGGTCCTACTCACAGTGAGCAAAGTAGAACACAGAGTCCAAAAAGTCTGAGCCAAGAAGAGCAGATATCCAATATAGGAAAATTAAGTAGGCGAAGAATGTCAACAGGGTTGAAAAGAGAAAAATGTAATAATACCATGGTGAGAGAGAAAAAAAAACATGTGGCACTGCCAAATTAATCCATCAGTGTGTAAGAGCAGTAAGTTGCAACAGCTTCCATCAGGAAATCATTATTTTCGTCTGGAAAAGTAGACGCCATCCAATTCAGCAATTCGAAGGAGCAAACGTGCTCATTAATTATCGGTGCTTCCAGCACCATAGCAGGGCAACTTGCGTGGTACTCGATGTAACTCAGTTGCAGGAAATCATGTGCAGCCGTACATACATCCCACTGAGCTACACATCAAGTGAAGCAGCACATGCCATGAAACCAATACCAGAACATTCACGCTCATGATTCACCAAAGGGTTCATCAGGAAAGGAAAATCCGGGTCAGGCGATGCTGTGTTTTTGAGGAATAGATCGCACGCCCATTGGAAGGAACAGTACATGTATGAGAACACTGGTTGGATGCAAGTATACAAGGGATAACGGAAAGACAAATTGTAAGCCACGCTGAGAGTGGCCAGCAGCAAGGTACCATAACAGTCAAGCATGTGGTTGCAAAGTAGTTGCAGTAGGGCTGGGTTGTGAACGAGCACAGGTGGAGCAGCCATTTCTGAGCATGCAGATCTAGAGGAAAAGTCCAACAGCCAAAGGTAGTCGAAGTGGCAACCCGCCGAAAACACTAGAGAAAATAGAATGAATGAAAGCAGGGATCACACCAAAAATAGTTTGAAAAGACGTTACAAGGCCAGATCCCACAAGCTTAAAAAAATACGCCAGCCGTGTTTTATGCAAAGTATTGAAAATAGAATGAATTAGCTCACCAAAATGTTGTGGGAGATCAGTGTTTAAAAGATTATGAACTTCTGTTCTCGTGTTGGCCACCTGCAGGACATAAGTCTCATGGGCAGAAGTGTGAGAAACTTCATTCTGGGACATTAAGACTCTTATTCGGCTCAGCTTGTCGAACTCTGCCTTCAAGGTCGGAATGGAAGGCCAAATCGAGGTATCAAAAATCCCCTGTGAAGGAGGAAACAGCACATTTTTACAGCAAACTACACATTGTGACACAGTCACAATGTACGGATTATCTTTTAAGATGCCGCAGCATTTTTCATTATTCACGATAAAATAACTTGCATTACACATCATTGTTTTGTCTGTTGTTGATATTGTACAGGATGATGTATCTGTGTTATATCATGGTCAGAACCAATTGCTGCTCGCGGCTATGCCTTTAGAAACCAGTCCATCGGCTCGCAGCTCTGCGCCAGCGAGCCGTCGGGCCCGCAGCTCTACCTCTGTGAGCCAGCCCATTAGCTCGTAGCTGTGTCTCTGCTAGCAGGCCCGTCGGCCCGTTGCTCTTCCTCTGTGAGTCATCCCATCGACTCACAGCTTGGGCCCGCAGCTCTACCTCTGTGAGCCAGACTGTTAGCTCGTAGCTGTGTCTCTGCTAGCAGGCCCGTCAGCCCGTTGCTCTCCCTCTGCGAGTCAAACCACAGCTGTCCCTCTGCGATCCAGTACGCTGCTGTGCTTTTATGAGCCGACGGCCCATAGCTTTCCCTCTGCGAACCGATATAGATATTCACTGAAAAAACCATAGGTTTTACAGACGTTATATTCTGATGGATACATCTGCCAGTGGATTCCTCACCTTGTGAATATCCCCTGCGCCAGCAACATTCGGAAACTTTTGTAGCAGTCCATGCCGATGAGGTCGAAGACGACGTCACAGAGGCACGACTCGGCTCGCGACTCCGCTGACGTCACCGGCTCCATAAGAAGACCTCGTCAGCGTGAAGACGTCAGTTCCCTTTTTTCCGCGCGGTCGACGCCAACGGATTTCGGGAATCTCTATCTGTAGCTTCACTGTTACTTTGTATTTCTACTGGATTTCTCTGTCCTTTTTTTGTGAAAATGTCGACAAAGAAGTCGGGGTTCAAGCCCTGTCGCGAATGTGGAAAGCATATGTCCATCACGGATCCACATGACGACTGCGTATGGTGCCTATCTTTGGACCATGATGTGGATGGATGCTCTTGCTGTTGCAAGATGAGCACCAAGGCTCTAAAGGAGAGAGAAGCTAGGCTTTTTATTGCGAGGATGAAAAAAGAGAAGAGAGGTAGGAGAAAATCAAGGATGAGGTCAAGATCGAGGTCGAGATTGAGGTTGGCGTCGAAGTCGACTTCGGGGCATGCTTCAAGATTTAAGAAGCACAAAAAGAAGAGGAGACATTCTTCTCGACGTCACTCTGACAAGAGTACGGCTCCGAAGTCGAAGTCACCTTCTCGACACCGTAAGGACTCTGTGTCTCCCTTGCCCGTTCTGGATTCACCTGTTGGTCCTTCTTCTCCAGTGGCTTCACCGGTTCATTCACCGGCTCCATCTCCGGCACCGGTTCCATCTCTGACGCTGGTTCCATCTCCGGCTCCGGCTTCGTATCTGGCTCCGGTTGAGGAGCTTCCAGTACCGGGTGAGCCTTCGACCCCGCAGATTCTACCGTCGGCACCGGTTGGTCCGAGTCCGGTGATGCCTGATCAGTAACCTGCGTTCCCTGGACCAGGTCAGGACCTCACGCATTATCTAAATGCAATGTACGGGGTATTTTCAAGAGCCATGTACTCCACTGGTGCACCTTCGGGTCCGATGGGTCCAATGGCCTTCAGTTTGGGGGTGCCTCAAGCCTATCCACAGGCCTCCTTCATGCCATTTTTTCCGGCGACGCCGACTTGGCATCTACCGGCGCCGAGGACATCGACGCCGCTCCCTTCTTCACCGGCTCGACCTCGTTCGACGCCGGCTGCTCCTGTGGATCCACGTTCGACGCCGGCACCGTCGGATTCGAACACGGCGCTGCCGACGCCGGTTGTAAGAATCCGGTCTAGGAGGGAGGCTCAAAGGGTGCTTGATGAGCAAAGGTACCTTTTGGAAGAGGCAGAAGAAGGAGAGCTTGTGGAGTCCGATGACGTTTTTGAAGAGCTAAAGGAGGCTAGTGGTTTGGATTTATCTCCTGAATGGGAAATTACTACACCTTCTGATGAACCCTCAAATAATGTGGCACCATATCATGCAGTCATAAGGAAGGCATCTGAGCTGTTAGATCTGCAGTTGCCTTCTACTGAACTCAAGTCGAACATTTTGACAGAGGTGCCGCATTCTCCCACTACTGTTTCAGAACCCTTGTTGCCCTTTAATGAGGCCATCATAGATCCTGTAATGGAAGTGTGGCGTAAGCCTTTTTCTGCTCCCGCAGTTTCGAAAACAGTTGCCAGGAGGTATAGGGCAGCTCCGGGGGACCCTGAGTTTTTAACTTCTCATCCGTCGCCTGAGAGCCTGGTGGTTCAGGCTGCTTGTTCAGGGATATCTAAAGGTGCTTTTCCCCAGGTTCCAAGTGACAGAGAGGCCAAGAAATTAGATCAATCGGCCAAAAAGGTTTTTTCATTGGCCAGCATGGCTCTTAAGTCTACGAATGCCACTTGCCTTTGGGACGCTATATTCATGCGCTCATGGATTCTGCAAAGAAATTATCTCCAAAACTATCAGAGGAGGATAGGGTTGGTTTTAATGAGGTCCTGGTGGATGCCCAGGCAGCAGCGCGTCAGGTGATACAGAGTGGACTGGACACAGCTGACTCAGTAGCAAGAGTCATGGGGTCTTCTGTTGCCACTGGGAGGAGTGCATGGCTTAAGTCTTCAGAGTTTTCCCCTGATGTACAATCAACGCTGTTGGACTTGCCTTTTGATGGCTCTGGTCTCTTTGGCAAAAAGACAGATGCTGCACTTGAACGTTTTAAAGAAAGCAAGGCTACGGCTAAGTCTTCGGGCCTTCAATCCCAGTCAAGGGGATCGTTTAAAAGATATAGGCGTTTCGGAAGGGCAACCTTTCATTCCTACAGGCAGACCCAGCAGCAACAGCAGCAACAACAGCAGAACTCTCTGTATAAGGGATACAGAGGCAGAATCAGGGGTCGCACACGTGGCCGTCAGCTCTCCTCCTCCTCCTCTTCCTCTTCCTCAGCCCCTCCCACCACCGTAAAGCAGCCCTAGATCCGCCATTCTGGATCATGCTGGTCCTGTTGGGGGCCGGCTTACCCATTTTCTACAGGATTGGGAATCTGTTACTACAGATCTTTGGGTTCTATATCTTGTAGAAAATGGGTACGCCCTTCCCTTTCGGGAATTCCCTCCAAATTACCCTCCTTGTCAAGGGGCTTGCTCAGAGAACCACCGTCTTCTCCTACAGGAGGGAGTCCTGAAGTTACTACAGGAAGGTGCGATAGAGGTGGTTCCAGAGCAGGAGAGGGGTCAGGGATGCTACTCCCGGTATTTCCTGATTCCAAAAAAGGACGGCAGATTGCATCTGATATTGGACCTCAGGATCTTGAATCTTTATCTGAAGCAAGAGAAGTTCAAGATGCTCACCCTTGCGCAGGTTCTTCAGGCGCTGAATCAGGAGGACTGGATGGTGTCGATCGACTTGCAGGATGTGTATTTCCACATCCCCGTCCTGAAGTCGCACAGGAAGTATCTCCGGTTTATGTTAGGATCGCAACATTATCAGTTTGCGGTCCTTCCGTTTGGTCTTACTACTGCACCCAGAGTCTTCACGAAGGTGATGCCAGTGGTGGCAGCCCATCTCAGAAGATCGGGGATTTCAGTTTTCCCCTATCTGGACGACTGGCTGATCAAAGCGGAGTCGCCAGAGAAGGTGCTACATCATCTGCAGGATACAACTCAGCTGCTGTACAAATTGGGTTTCTCAATAAACGTGCCCAAATCTCACCTGGTGCCCTCTCAGCGCAACCTGTTTGTAGGTGTGGTACTGGACACTACTGTGTGTCGAGCATTCCCTCCTCCTCAAAGGATTCTCGACATACAAGAAATGATTCCTTTATTTTACAATGGGGTGGTCGTTCCAGTCCTGAAGGTCCTTCGCCTGCTCGGTCTCTTCGCTTCCTGCATTCTGTTGGTCAACCATGCACGCCGGCACATGAGGACGCTCCAGTGGTGCCTCTGCAGGCAGTGGTATCAGCACAAAGGAGATCTCAGGGAGTCTGTGAGGATCTCCAGAGAAGCTGCGGCGGATCTGTCTTGGTGGAGCGTGGAGGGCAATCTGTCCCAAGGAAGGCCCTTCCATCTACCTCCATCGGTGGCCACAGTAATAACGGATGCATCCACTTTAGGGTTGGGTTCGTATCTGGGGATCTGGAGATCAAAGGTCTTTGGTCTCCAGAGGAAAGGTTGCTTCACATCAACCTTCTGGAATTGCGGGCGATACGTTTGGCACTCAAGGCCTTCCTCCCTTCCCTTCGCGGTCAGTCGGTTCAAGTCCTGACGGACAACACTACCGCGATGTGGTATGTCAACAAGCAGGGAGGAGTGGGGTCTCTTTGTCTCTGCAGAGAGGCTCTACATCTATGGTCCTGGGCTCAGGACCATCAGATTTTTCTGATGGCAAATCATCTGGCCGGGGCGCTGAACGTACGTGCAGACAGTCTCAGTCGGCAGTTCTCCGCCGACCACGAGTGGAGGCTCCATCCGGAGGTGGTTCGTTACGCCTTTCGGATGTGGGGAACCCCTCGGGTGGACCTGTGTGCCACTCACGAAAACGCTCACTGCCCGTCATTCTGCAGTCTCCAGTATCCGATGCAGGGAGCATTGGGGGACGCGTTTCAGTTGAGTTGGAGCTCACAACTCCTTTATGTGTTTCCTCCCATATCCTTGATTCCTCGGGTTCTGAGGAAGATTCCCCAAAACCGGGCCCTAGTCATTTTGATCACCCCAGATTGGCCAAGAAGGGTTTGGCATACAGATCTTCTCCACCTCTCCTCGTGCCCTCCGCTCCATCTCCCTCTGAGGGCAGACCTCCTCTCGCAGTCGGAGGGGCAGGTTCTACACCCCCACCTCCAGAGCTTACACCTTCATGCCTGGAGATTGAACGGGGCAACCTGAATTCTTTTTCTCTCCCGCCTGATGTGGTAGATGTAACTTTGTCTGCCAGACGTCATTCCACCAAATCTATCTATTCCTATAGGTGGTCTAAATTTGTAATCTGGTGTGGAGAGAAGTCAGTTGATCCTTTGAGGGCTCGCTTATCTGACGTTCTGCAGTTTGGCCTTTCTCTTGCTCAGCAAGTATTTGCTGTGGCTACTGTTAAGGGATACTTATTGGCTTTGTTGGCTTTGTCACCTATTGTTCTACGATTTCTTAAGGGCCTTACAAACAGGTTTCCTCCAACTCCCTTTATTGTGCCTCAATGGGACTTAAACCTTGCCTTAACTTATCTTATGGGTTCTCCCTTCGAGCCCTTACACAAGTGTCCTTTGAGACTGTTGTCTTTTAAGATGGTTTTTCTCATTGCAATCACCTCGGTAAGGAGGGTAAGTGAGCTTCAAGCTCTAAGTTCAAAACCCCCATTTTTGACCATTCATACTGAAAGAATGGTACTCAGGACCAGGGCTGCATTTCTGCCTAAAGTGGTAACTCCCTTCCATCTGGGGCAGTCCATTACCCTTCCTACTTTCTATCCTCTCCCTCACCCTTCTAAGGAGGCGGAGAGACTTCACCGCTTGGACCCTAAGAGGGCGGTGAGCTTCTACCTTGACAGGACAAAAGATTTTCGAGTTGATGACCAGCTCTTCGTGGGCTTTGTTGGCTGCAGGAAAGACAGAGCAGTGCACAAGCGCACCCTTCCCAGATGGATTGTCTTGTGCATCAAGATATGCTACTCTTTTGCTGGTAGATGTAGATTGCCTCCTGATCTGACACGATTGTTTTCTATGACGCACTGTGCTTCACTGCCAAAACGTAATATTAACTACTATGTTGCCATTTTTTCTCCCCCTTCTCCCTCCATTTTTCCCAACTTTTGTATGTTTCGTTGTTTGCCTTATTATTTCATGTAAATTCAGGCATTTGAATATGGGCAATTTAACTGATTAGTCCTGATGATGATCCTAAATCCCCCTGATAAGGATCGAAACGTCGTCGACTTTGTTGTCCACCTTACACATTCAAATTTCTGGATATAACGTATTGTGAAGGTGGCACCATATGTATTAGATGTTTCACTACTCATTATTTTCTAAAAACCGAAACATCATTGTAATTGCCTGAATGTGTTCCACATTTATTGTCCTCACGATATGTAAGTCTCAGGATACAGGCGTGTGTCCCACTAAGACTCTGCTTACATTCTTTGGATCACTGCTAACTATTTCTACTTATTAAAGTTGCCGTGTCCGGCTGGACATTGGCTATAATATAGTACCAATCTTGGCTATATTCATTGTATGTTTAACTATTGTTTGCTTTCAGGGACCATTGTTTCCTGTAGTGTATATATTGCTATCAGTCCGTCTGTGTGCCTCGAAGGCACGGAAAAAAGGGCGGAACTGACGTCATCACGCCGACAAGGTCTTCTTATGGAGCCGGTGACGTCAGCAGAGTCGCGAGCGGAGTCGTGCCTCTGTGACGTCGTCTTCGACCTTATCGGCGTGGACTGCTACAAAAGTTTCCGAATGTTGCTGGTGCAGGGGATATTCACAAGGTGAGGAATCCACAGGCAGATACTGTATCCACCAGAAAAAGCGTTACCGAAGGTAAGTAACTTGTTCGTTAGAAATTGTCATTTAAGGGGGCGTGGCTAGGCGCCCGACGAGGATGGCGGCGCCGAGTTAGGAGCTCCGCCCGCATCAGAGTGTGCAGGCGGTTTGCGCTCCTTCCAGGAGTTTCAAAAGGAGGATCCCGTCGTGGGATGCTGTCAGGCATGCCCTGAGTGCCTTTTCGCCATCGAGGCAGCCTTGCAGGAGTCTGGCTGCTCATTTTTATCTCGGTCGCGGCTCGGATTCGGCCGCGGCCGCCATTTTGTTTTCGCCGTGCTCGAACTTTCCTCAGCAGCGCGTTTCATCGCGCAATGGCCCCCAGCTGTTATGGTGACATTATAATGCTTCTAGCACCCCCAGCGGCATAATTGTTATGCACCAGCTCATACAGGTGACTTTTTATTTATTATAATGACTCTTTTATGACCCTAATGGACTTCCTTTATTTACCTCATATCAGGCAGCCATTTTAGGTCCCCAATTCGTTTCTCCTGGCTAATATTACTTGCTTTGCTCCCAGCTTGCACGTGTGCTCTTGGTGTTCCTGCATTTTACAGACGTGTCGATGGCTGACTGTTCTGGCAAAGTCTGCAAGCGCAACTACATTAAAAATTCCAAGCTTTTTACGGAATAAGCCCATTTAGAAGCCTCTCAGTCTCTCCCTTTTGGTGAAGTGTCGTCGAACATGGAATCCTCCTCACAATCTTCAACGAAGACGACGCCGAAGAGATTGAAAAAAGATCCGCCTTCGCCTCCCAAGTCCTCCTCGGTCATTTCGATGGAATTAATCCTTGAAGAGATACGGGCCTTGCGCCCGTTTATGGAAGAAACCAACGCAAAGTTGCAAGTCCTTACTGACAACTGGGCCTCAATGGATGAAAGAGTGTCATTGGTAGAGCGTGATGTCTCGTCTCTTCAGGATTCTGCGGCCAAGGTCACCCACATGCATACGCAGATTTCGTATCTCCAGAAGCAGGTGGAGGACTTGGAAAATCGCAACAGACGCAATAATCTCCGCCTTTACGGCCTGGTGGAGGGCTGTGAGGGGAACGATCCTGTCAATTTCTTCAAGTCTTTTCTCCCCAAGATTTTACACTTGCCCGAGGATACTTCTCTAAACATCCAACGCGCCCACAGACTTGGTCGAGCTAACTCCTCTTCAGCCTCATCAGTAAAGCCCAGAGGGGTAATAATGTATTTTTTGGAATACACAGATCTGCTGAAAGTCCTTTCAGCTGCCAGAGCTTCTCCTCGTCTTGCATGGTCGGGCTCCACTTTGTTCTTTGCGCAGGATTATGCCAGAGCCACTGCGAATCGTCGTAAGGCCTTCTTGGACATGAGACCGGACCTCCGCTCCATTGGTGCCAGATACGGTCTCTTCCATCCTTGTTTGTTCAAAGTCACCTACAACAATAAGACTACGACCTATGAGGAACCTGCGCGCCTTCGAAGCTTCCTGAATTCCTGCGGCCATGCTGACATGGAGCTTTCTGGACCTTCTTCTTCTCTCCCAACATGACTTATTGCCGAAGTTGTATTATGATGTCCTCGCTCTTATGTTCGCTGTTTTTTCTCATTTAATGGATCTTATAATTTGCATGTTTCTCTTGTTGGGTCTTACTTTTCATTGAAATGTTTGTTATTCATGTTGTGGTTCCTTTTTATATTCCAATCATCACCTGTCCCATGACTTTGTCTCCTGTTGTTGTCTAACCTTATTACCATTCCTCCTTCACAGATCAATGTTCTGCGTTCCGCCTGTTCCTCCGGTTGGACGTCTCACTGACCCCGAGTGCCTGCCTTCTCCAGTTGGCCCTACCTCCCTTCCCCGTCTTCACGTCCGTCCTTGCTTGTCTCTGTTCCTGATTGTATCCTCCCTAAGTTACCCCTTGTAAGTATTCTCCATTCTCCTTCTGTCGAGCTGGTTCTTGTTTTGTTTCTTTTGACTATGCTTATTCCTCGTTTACCTTCAGATTCATTGGCTAAATTTGACACTGTTGCCTTTCATTCTTTCCTCCTTGCTATTGCTCACATTGTCGATTTTCTATTCTTGAGCCTTTATCTCAGCATGTCTTTATTGGTTTTTCTTCTTTCTTTTTGTCTCTTCTCCTTTTCATGGGTTTTTCTTTCATTGGTTCTGGTTTTCATCTTTTTTGAAATTAAGCAACTGTTATGTCATTGAATATATTGTCATGGAATGTGAAGGGTATCAACTCTCCGATTAAGCGTCAACGGATTTTATCACATCTAACCAAATTGAATGTTGATATTGCATTTATCCAGGAAACGCATTTAACTGATGTAGAATCTGCTAAGCTTAAACGTGGATGGGTGGGTGAACTATTCTATTCACAGGGTGACGGCAAACGAAATGGTGTGGCAATCCTATGTCGCAAGTCTCTCCCCTTTCAGATCCTTACTCACGAATCGGATACCTCTGGTCGATGGGTTTATGCCAAGCTGTCACTCAGAGGTGTTCCAATTTCTCTGCTCAATGTATACGGCCCAACAACGGGTGAACCTTCTTTTTGGACTGATTTCTCTCCACTTTTAACAAAATTTGTGGACCATAATTTTATTTTGGCAGGGGATTGTAATCAACCTCTAGACCCCTTTGTCGATAGGGCGTCCACGACCCCCCACATTCCTAATAGACCTCACAAGTTGTTTAACCTTGCTATTTCACAGCATAAGTTAGTAGACTCCTGGCGCCTTTGTAATCCAAAGTTACGGGAGTACACTTTTTACTCTCCCTGTCACCATTCCCAGTCACGACTTGATTACATCTTTGTCTCACACAGCCTCGCTCAATCACTTCTACACTCTGAGATAGGCCCAATACTACTTTCCGATCATGCCCCTGTTCTTACTAGTGTTGACATACTTCCTAAAATTGATGCCCCCAGAAGATGGCGATTTAATAACTCCCTCCTCGCTGATCCCAAGTTTACAACCTCTTTTACCTCCTTTTTTGACGAATATTTTTTGATTAATACAGACGATGCCCTCCCTGATCACATTATCTGGGATGCTTTTAAAGCAGCTGCACGTGACTTTATTATTCGTTATGTGGCAGATAAACGCAAGACTGCGCGTAGCTTCACCAAACAGCTCCTTTCTGACATCAAGAAATTGGAACATGCCTACTTTACATCTCACTCTGCAGACAGCTTGAATGCCCTTGTTGCTGCCAAAATGAAATTCAATGAGAAGTCCACGGAGGACGCCTCTCTGTACTTGCTGAAGTCTTCTGCTAAATTCTATGGGGGAAGGAATAAAGCAGGGAAGCTCCTAGCTAATTATTTGAAGATCAAACATAATAAGTTAAATATTGAATCTGTTTATGACCCTGATGACACCTTGAAACACACGGATGCAGATATTCTCGCTGCATTCTCACGCTTTTATAAGTCTTTATATACATCTGAAACTCAATCCTCTCCCAGCTCCCTTGCTAATTTTTTCTCCACCATTCACACACCACCTAATTTTCCCCCTGATCTTTCCTCCTTAGAGTCTGACGTCACACAAAAGGAATTGTTCACTGCACTGCAACATCTCAAACCCAATAAAGCTCCTGGCCCTGACGGTTTTACCGTCGAATTTTACCTCCATTTCTCTAAGTTATTGATTCCACGGCTTCATTCCCTTCTTCACACTTTTGTTGATCGCGGCGCCTCTTCGGGGACCTTTTCGGATGCCCACATTTGCCTAATACCTAAGCCTGGGAAAGATGTAAAATATTGCAAAAACTACAGGCCCATATCCTTAGTCAATATTGACTACAAACTCTTCGCAAAAGCGCTAGCGATCCGATTAGATCACCTTCTCCCCGATCTTCTAGGCGAAGAACAATCTGGGTTTGTCAAGGGCCGACATATTACAGACAACACCAGACTTTTATTCAATATCCTGTCAAAGTCCTCCCGTTGTCAACACTCACTGGCAGCGATTGCCCTTGACGCCGAAAAGGCGTTCGATCGGGTCGAATGGCGCTATCTCTTTCACACCCTTACCTGGTTTGGTTTTGGCCCTAGATTTATTTCCTTAGTTTCCCTGTTATATTCTCACCCCAGAGCTGCTGTCTTTGCGAATGGTCAAATCTCCTCTTATTTTGATTTAGGTCGAGGCGTTCGCCAGGGTTGCCCTTTGTCCCCCTTTCTTTTCAACCTTGCTTTAGAGCCGTTCCTGTCCAAATTGCGTCAAAACCCTGCTATTCGTGGTTTTCAGATTGCAGATTCTCACATTAAACTTGCTGCTTATGCGGATGATATTTTACTTTTTCTCTCTAACCCTGCAGAATCTATTCCGGCTTTTCTGAACGAAGTCCGAAATTACTCCTCTATTTCTGGGTATAAACTTAACCATGACAAATGTGAGATCCTTCCCCTAACCAAATTTACTTTCAAACAGGACTTCAGCGACTCTCAGTTCACTTGGTGTCCTTCCCATATCAAATACCTGGGTTTATATATCACCCCCTCTGTTTCGGACACTGTCTCTTTATGTATGTCCAAATGCGCACAAAAGATTGCTGACCTCACTGTAAGGTGGCATCCCTTATACCTGTCCTGGTGGGGTCGTCTTGACACTATTAAAATGATGCTCTCCCCTATCATCCTTTATACACTTTCTAATATTCCTGTACCCATCCCACTGAAATTCTTTAAAAAGGTCAACTCAACGTTATCTTCATTTTTATGGAATTCTAAAAAACCCAGAATGTCTCTTGCCAGACTGATCCGTCCCGCCTCTGAGGGTGGTGTCAATTTCCCTGACTTCCCTGCTTATCAGAAGGCCTTTTTGTTACGCCAAGCTTCCCTCTGGTTGCAAGATCCCGCTTCTCCTTGTCCTCTATGGACTAAGGTTGAACGCGCTCTCCTTTCTCTGTTTTCTTTCGCAGAATATCTTGCTTTTTCCCGCAAACCCTCATTGCTCCCTACTTCTATTCATAAATACACCCTTAAGCTTTTACTGTCTGCTACACCCGGTCCCCCTACAACTGTCACTGATTTCCTTTCTTCTACCATTTGGCATAATAAATTTCTCTTAATTGGTTGCAAGCCCTTTTATTGGAAATCTTGGAGAAGCCGAGGATTGATTTGGATCTCGCAGCTCTTCTCTGGTTCTACCTTCCTCTCTTTTCCTGAGCTTCGTTCTTCCTTTGATTTGCCTTTATCCTTTCTCTCTAAGTATCTTCTACTCAAGACTGCGGTTTTGGAGGTTTATAAGCGGCTCTCGGTTTCTCCTCCCTCTCCTGCTTCGTCCACCCCCATTTCTCAACTTCACTCTATCTTGCGTACTACTCCCAAAGCATCCTCTATTTATAAGCACCTTCATACACACAAGCTCCCCAGACCCAAATCCAAGGTTGAATCTCAGTGGGAATTGGATCTTGGAATAACCTGGCCGGTATCTTTATGGGATAAAATTTGGACAAAAATCCGTAAAACTTCTAGAGCAGCTTCCTTGACACAATCCTTATTTTTTATTTATAACAGACTACTTTACACTCCTTCCACACTACACAAGCGATTCCCCAGTACCTCAGACAATTGCTGGTCGTGTGGCTCTCCTAATGCTACACTACCTCATATGCTATTTCTTTGTAAACATGTGCATGATTTTTGGCTACAGGTATGGGCTCAAGTCAATGTTATCTTCCACACTTGTATTCCCTTTTCTCTCACTCAACTTTTCTTGGGTAGTTGGGATAACGTAGATATGCATGTTCGTATTGTTGATTTGCTATTTGCCATTGCTTTTCAGCAGATCACGGTTAATTGGAAAAATGCGACCAATATTTCCTTCAAAGCGTGGTGGTACAATGTCTGTCACAATCATAGACTTGACAATGCTTTTGTTTCTTCTGTTCACTCAGCAACCAAACGTGCAGACTTATGGCACCCCATTACGTTATATTTAGATAATTGTGTTGCTCATTCCTCTCGTCCATCGCCTGCTCAACAAGAAGTTCCTAAACCCCCATGATGCCCTTCTAGTCTCCATAACTTTTCAACTATACTGTTTTGTCTTTACTCTTTTTTTGCACTTAGATGTTTAGTCATGATTGATGCAATCTCTTTGCTTCTTTTAGCTTGCCCATGAATATTATTATTTTGCTGTAGTCTCTCTTTCACAAATTTTAATTCGTTGTAAACCCTCTTTGACATGTTGTATTCTGCAATCCCCTTCCTTCCCCTCCCTCCCCTCTCCCCTCCATACCTGATATTCTGTATTGCATTCTCATTTTCCTTTGCTTAATAAATTCTTTTAAACTTAAAAAAGAAATTGTCATTTAAAAAACCTTTGAAATTCACTGAAAAAAACATTGGTTTTACAGACGTTATAGTTAGAAATTTGCCATTAAAAAAAATTGAAATTCACTGAAGAAATGATAGGTTGCACGGGTGTTATAGTTAGCTGGACATTTCACACGTACAAAACCAGAGAAATTCCACCGTTATAGTTAGTTCAGCTAACGTTAACTCGCGCCTCCGCAATGCACTGCTCATGACGTCACATATTACATAATTCATGGCATGGTCAGTGACATCACTCATGACATCACTCATGACATGAAGTATCTTAAGCTGGACGAAGCGAAGTCGGGCCGGTATGGCCACCTCTTTCGGGGAGGCCACCGCCGACACCCAATCCTCGTCATCCAGCTCCAGTCCATCAGCAACCCAAGCATCCCGAAGGGCGGTTAACAACCCCGATCGGTCATTGATTAGCTTCTTGTAGATCAAGGAGATAGTGCTATCCGGCACATACCCGTCAAGCACTCTATCTTCCAACGGGGAACACACCGGGATAGATGCAACCTCCGGGAACGTCCCTCAGGATTGAAGGGGAATTATTTCCCCAACTTAAAATGCGCCACAGGGCATGTTTGCACACGTTAACTCAGGCCCCGTTCCCTCCCTTCACCACTGTGTAAACACGCCCTGTGGCCGTTTTTTTTGGGAGATTAAGTTCATCCTGAGGGTCCCTAGGGTCCAACAAGCCTACTAGTTACCTCCAGTAAGCGCCACAGAGCTGCGTTGCAAAGAGGTGTAAAAAGTGGCACGGTCTGGACCACCTCTCTGCAACGCAGCTCAGTGGTGCTTACTGGAAGCACCTGGTGGGCTAGTTAGCCCCCAGGGGCCCTCAGGATTGAAGGGGAATTATTTCCCCAACTTAAAACGCGCCATAGGGCGTGTTTGCACACGTCACCTTAGGCCTCGTCCCCTCCCTTGCCCACTGTGTAAACTCGCCCTGTGGCCGTTTTTTTTAAGTTGGGAGATTAAGTCCCCTTGAATCCTGAGGGTCCCTAGGGGCAAAATAGCCCACTAGGTACGTCCAGTAAGAGCCATTGTAGAGAGGTGTAAAAAGGGGCACGGCCTGCACCACCTCTCTGCAACGCAGAGCAGTGGCGCTTACTGGAAGCACCTGGTGGGCTATTTGGCCCCCAGGGTCCGTCAGGATTGAAAGGGAATTATTACCCCAACTTAAAATGCTCCACAGGGCGTGTTTGAACACGTCACCTCAGGCCCCGTCCGCTCCCTTCACCACTGTGTAAACATGCCCTGTGGCCGTTCTACGTTGAGAGATTAAGTCCCCTTAAATCTTAAGGGTCCCTAGGGTCAAACTAGCCCACTAGGTACCTCCAGTAAGCACCACAGAGCTGCGTTCCATAGAGGTGTAAAAAGGGGCGTGACCTCAGAACACCTGTCTGCAACGCAGCTCCCTGGCGCATACTGGAGATACCTGTTGGGCTAGTTGGCCCTCAGGGACCCTCAGTATTGAAGGGGAATAAATTCCCCAACTTAGAACTGGCCAGGGGGTGCGTTTGCAGAGTGCTGCAAGGAGGGGGCGTGGCCTCCGGCACGATGCCGGTCTTTTATTTATTTAATTTTTTTAAGAAGGAGGGCTGTGTGGCCCGCCTTCTTTTTCTAATTTATTGGCCATGGGGACCTCATCCCCCAGGGCCTGCACCCTAATTTTTTTTGTTGAAAAAAATACATTTGGCCCTCCCAAGGCCTTAATCGGCCCCGGGTACCCCTACCCCCGGGTCATGGCCTTTTTTATTTTTTAATTCTTTAGGAGGGGGGCTGCATTGCCCCCCTGCTCAGGCCACTTATGGCCCCGGGGACCCCATCCCCCCGGGGCCGGCCTTTGTTTTTTATTATTTAAAAAAAAAAAAGATAATTATAGAAACACCTCGGACATGCTGGACAAACCGTATGTACCTATCACCATGACGATTTGTGTGATATTCATTAAAAGGCGACTATGCATACAATGAATCCACGTGGAATGTATTTACACCGCTAGTGAAGCTCTGACATGTCTGACGCCCTACCGTGCCTAATCCCGGCGCCCCCGCCGGTGGGTACTCTCCAAGTAGACACCCTTGTTTTTTATTTATACAAACATGGGTAGCTATTGACGGGCAAATTTAATACACACGCACGCCAAGCCATTCAAAGGGGATTCAACAAAAATGTGACCAAACTATGCAAGAAACCCCCCTCACGGTTAATAAAACACACATCCACCGCCGGATGTGTAATACTTTTTATTTTACTCTCTGGAAAGGAGACGAACCTCACTTGAGTGTCACAGCGTGCTCCTGGCTGAGCCCAATGCTGTGTTACACCCATCAGTGCCCGCCGAGTGCCTCACACCTCTGTGTTGTATTCCACCAGCTAGTGCGTATGCTATGACACTCTCTAGCCCATGTGCACTGTAACACCACCCCGTGAATATGTCATGCCACACTTGCCTTCGCACGGGTTATATTGCCCCATCTAACGTGCCTTCTTCGATGCCTATGTTATAACGCACAGCGCTATGCCATACATATTACAATCTGGGATCCATATCGTTGTCACAGTGCATATGCAATGTTACACTCCCCAGCACATATTTTATATTACAACTTTAGAGACTAGTTAGGTTACACAACACTGCCCTGTGCATATTACACTCCAAGGCGCATATCGCATAGCACGCGCTAGTGCCTAAGCTATCTCGCGCTCTCCAGTGAATCTGTCATTGCGCACAATGTATTGCATATTATATTTCACGCCCTGGTTCATTTTATATCACACTTTTTGGTGCATAGTTTATACCATATACTATATCTAGTTTTCATTTTCAATCGTGCTCTCAGGACTATGTTCTATATAACACTGCGTCCACCTACCCTTTTCACGGGCATTACATTTTGCGATGGGGGGTAGAGGGTCAGGGGGTGTTTCTGCCAAGTGAGCCCGGAGTCACAGTCACAAACGTCCTCTTCTTCCTGAATAAAAGTGAGATTATGCTGCATACTTGTTCATATTTTAAGTAGTTCGCACAGACACACATTTTAAAAACAATAACGTTCCTAATACCCACCTTCTCTGAACAGTTAGCTTGCTGCCCCATCCACCCCCTCCCTATCCTCTGTTGTCTGAATCCATGGACTATCCTCCTCCCTCCTGCCATGCACGGTCTGATGTGCTGCCACTGCCCTCTATTTAGCATGATGTACCAGTCCACTCCTCCTGCCCCCCATTGCCCATTTCTATGGCCCATCATTGACCTCCTGCTTACCCTCTGTGCTTAGCTTGCTGCCCCTATTCTCCTTCCCCCTGCCCTCCGATGTCTTTGTGCATGCCCCTGCTCCATCCTTTTTGCCCACCATGTTCCATGGACCTGCCACTCCTATCTACTCTGAGTGTTCTGTTGAGCTGCCACTCCCCTCCCACCTGCCTAGCATTGTCAGATGACTGTAACCTGTCCCTGCCACCTCCACCCTGCCTGTCCACATGCCATACCCCTATCCCCTTCCTCCTGTCCTCCATGGTCAATTTTACTGCAACACCCTTCTGCCCTCCCTGGTCTGTTGTGCTGCAACTGCTCCTCCTGCCTGCCCCACGCGGTCTGTTGTGAGGCCTCTTCCCCTGAACTCTCTTGTCTGTGCCCAGGTCCTGACCCTCCCTTCTATCCTCCATTGTCCTTTGTGCATGCCCTTGCACCCTCCTTCTTGCCCATCATATCCATTGTGCTGCCACTAATCCTCCAGCTTGCCATGCATGGTCTTCTGTGCTGACATAGCCCCTCCCACCTTCCCTGTGTGGTCAGCTAGCTGCCCCTGACCCCCTCCCACCTTCCCTCTATGGTCTGTGTCTATGTCATTATAGTCTCACTGTTGCTCTCCATGGTGTGTCTTGTTTCTAGTGCCCATCCTGCCTGACCTCCATGGTCATCTTGCTGCTCCTGCCCTGCCCCCTTTCCCACAGCCCTCTGTTTCCATGTGCAGACCCCTATTCCCTCCCTCCTGGCTTGTCTATTCCATTGTAATGCCCCTGAACCGTCCCTCCTACCCTTTATGGTCTGTTATGCTGCAGCTTTCTCTCCTGTCTGTCCATTATGGTCGGCTAACTACGATTGCCTCTTTCCCCTCTGTTCTCTGTTGTCCATGTGCATGGTCCTGTCCCCTCCCTATTGCTTTCTATGTATTGTTGTGCTGCACTCCCGTCCCGCATGCCCTGCGTGGTGTATTGTGCTGCTGCAAACCCTGATGCCTGCCCTGTAGGGTCAGTTTGGTGCACCTCTCCATGTCCCTCCTGTCCTCTGTTATCCGAGTCCATGTCCCTACTCCAATTCCTCCTGCCTACCATGATCCAATGTACCATACTTGGAAACATTTTGAACTTGGTAAGAGGGAGATTTTGAAAAAAACTGGGGTATTGAATTTCCCCTTTGAGCTACATTGAAAAAGAGGAGATTGTAGACAGATCAAATAAAGCCCATTTGAGCTTAAAAACATTGGACGTTTCCTGGCTGATACTGGTCTGTTGGCATGTATGGTTGTACTACCACTGCCTCTTCCTTCTGCCCACAATGGTCTATTATATTGCCACAGCCTCTCTTGCCAGTCCTGTATTGTTGGTTTGTTGCCCCTGCCCCCCTTTCCACTGCCCTCCATAGTCTGCTGTGCTGCCACTTCCCTTCCTGCCTGCCCAGTGTGGTCAAATTGTTGCCTCTGCACTCTCCTACCTGCCTTCAATTTTCAGAGTCCGTGCCCCTGGCCTCTGCCTCTCAACAGTATCCCAATGAACAGCTAGATTGCTAACATTCTATGTTTATTACAAAAGTGTGGAACGCCTCATGTCATCTTGATGTAATCAAAATTGTAACACCTAGAGCATTTCCTTTAGAAATCACATAAATGAGAGGGTCTTATTTGCATCAAAATTATGGTTAGTGGTCTAAAAAACTAAAATGAGGACATATTTTCTGAGTTTTCAAACAGCGACAAAGAACTTTTAAATTATTTGTAATCTTTATGTTTTTTTATCCAGTTGAGCACTTGATTAAATGTTGCACCTAGGGGAGAGGATGTGGTGTTACTTCCAGAGCTGCAGACTTTGCAACTGGGGAACCAGGTTGCAGTTTCTGCTTCAGCTCAACATTCTGTGATTCTGGTCAAACAGTTAATCTCCCCATGTCTACATCCAAAATGAATTTGATCTTGTGTGATGTAACCAATGCTCATGTAAAGCACTCCAATACCTGACAAGTCTGCACTATATAAAACTGCAAATAAATAAGTGTTTTGCACACTTCTGTCATTGGGCTACATCATGTGGGCAACATCTGGGTGATATTTGTGCTGCATTTGGGCTCTTTTGTCTCTGGTGGCCATCTTGGGAGATTTATTTGTTATGAAGTTTCCTAATTTCCTCAATTACTGCAGTCTCTTCAGTAGGAAATGCTTTCAGTATTTTACTTTGATTCCATCAAGAAGGTATTCAGATTAGGCCTGGGCGTAGTTCGCGAAGTAGCACTTCGCGAATCTACGCAAAGTGAAGTTCGCACTACGCGAGCTACGCGTAGCACTTCGCGAACTGCGTAGTACCTTGTTCGCACTGTGCCAGATGTCGTTTTCAATGATTGCACAGTGCGGACAAGCAACCGGCACTGTGCAATCATTGAAAATGGCATCTTGCACAGTGCGAGCTGTAGTTTTCTGCTGCTCGAGTAGATTTTTACTCGAGCTTCAGCTTTCTCAACGCGAACTGGTAGTTTCTCATCGCGAGCGGTCACGAGCATACGCGACCACTCGCAATGAGAAACCTGACCTCCTCGCGTTGGGAATCTCGCCGGGAGGTTTATTTTCCATGCTCGCGATCGCCAACTTGAAGTTGCTGATCGTGAACAAGGAAAAAGTCTCGCCGGGATGTCATTTTGCTTGCTCGCGGTCGCCAACTTGACGTTGAGGACCGCGAGCAAGCAAAAAATGACCGCAGCACTACGCAACACTACGCTACGCGTGTTCGCACTGTGCTACGTGCAGTTCGCGTAGTGCGAAGTAGCGCGAACTTCGCAAACTACGCGAGCGTAGCGTAGTGCTTTGCCCAGGCTTAATTCAGATATATCACACATTTACCATAAATTCTGAATGTTAGCACTCTATTGGTCATTAGATCACTGTGGTAAAGCTACTGCTCACCACGGAAGTCTGCTGCTGGTATTAAAAGTGCATGTTTCAGTCTGCATATCAGAATTTTTTTATGAAATAGAAGAGGATTTGAGAAGTCACTCAAAATGTGCTCTAATTTTCTTTCTTCAGCACTAATCATAATGTCTATGGCAAAATGAACCCCCTCATTGCGTTCCTTAAATGTTTTAAGTGTTACCAGTTTATTCCAATCAAGATGGCTTCAGGTGTGGCATACTTTTGTCATAAGTAAGAAAGTAAGCGCTCTAGTTGTTCTTAAGAACACTCTGAGACATTCTGTCATTGGGCTATACTTGGGCTACTTCTGGGTGATATTTGGGCTACATTTGGGCTCTTTTGTCTCTGGTGGCCATCTTGGGAGATTTATTTGTTATGAAGTTTCCTAATATCCTCATTTACTGCAGTCTCCTCAGTAGGAAATACTTTCAGTTTTTTACTTTGGTTCCATCAAGATGGCATTCAGATGTGTCACACATTTGCCATCAATTCTGAATGTTAGCACTCTAGTTGCTCATTAGATCACTGTAGTAAAGCTACTGCTCACCCGGGAAGTCTGCTGCTGGTATTCAAAGTGCATGTTTCAGTCTGCATGTCAGAATTTTTTTATGAAATAGAAGAGGATTTGAGAAGTCAAAATGTGCCCTAATTTTTATTTCTGCAGCACTAATCATAATTTCTATGGCAAAATGAACCCCCTGTTTTGTTCCTTTGTAAATTAAATGTTTTAAGTGTTACCACTTTATTCCAATTAAGATAGGCTTCAGGTGTGCCATACTTTTGTCATAAGTAAGACTGTTAGCGCTCTAGTTGTTCGTTAGAACACTCTGGGACATTCTGTCATTGGGCTATACTTGGCCTACATCTGGTTGATATTTGGGCTAAATTTGGGATCTTTTGTCTCTGGTGGCCATCTTGGGAGATTTATTTGTTATAAAGTTTCCTAATTTCCTCATTTACTGCAGTCTCCTCAGTAGGAAATACTTTCAGTTTTTTATTTTGGTTCCATCAAGAAGGCATTCAGATGTGTCACACATTTGCCATCAATTCTGAATGTTAGCACTCTAGTTGCTCATTAGATCACTGTAGTAAAGCTACTGCTCACCAGGGAAGTCTGCTGCTGGTATTCAAAGTGCATGTTTCAGTCTGCATGTCAGAATTTGTTTATGAAATAGAAGTGGATTTGAGAAGTCAAAATGTGCCCTAGTTTTTCTTTCTGCAGCACTAATCATATTTTCTATGGCAAAATGAACCCCCTCATTTTGTTCCTTTGTAAATTAAATTTTTTAAGTGTTACCACTTTATTCCAATCAAGATAGCTTCAGGTGTGACATACTTTTGTCATAAGTAAGACTGTTAGCGCTCTAGTTGTTTGTTAGAACACTCTGGGACATTCTGTCATTGGGCTATACTTGGGCTACATCTGGGTGATATTATTGCTTCATTTGGGCTCTTTTGTCTCTGGTGGCCATTTTGGGAGACTTAATTGTTATGAAGTTTCCTAATTTCCTCATTTACTACAGTCTCCTGAGTAGGAAATACTTTCAGTTTTTTACTTTGATTCCATCAAGAAGGCATTCAGATGTGTCACACATTTGCCATAAATTCATAATGTTAGCACTCTAGTTGCTTATTAGATCTCTGTAGTAAAGCTACTGCTCACCAGGGAAGTCTGCTGCTGGTATTGAAAGTGCATGTTTCAGTCTACATGTCAGAATTGTTTAATGAAATAGAAGAGGATTTGAGAAGTCACTCAAAATGTGCCCTAATTTTTCTTTCTGCAGCACTAATCATACTTTCTATGGCAAAATGAACCCCCTCATGTTGTTCCTTTTTAAATTAAATGTTTTAACAGTTACCACTTTATTCCAATCAAGATGGCTTCAGGTGTGCAATACGTTTGTCATAAGTAGGACTGTTAGCGCTCTAGTTGTTCTTTAGAACACTCTGGAAAGCTACAGTAGAACACAAAGGAATCAACTGACAGTCTCTGCCCTTGTTGGATGTACATGTTTTACTGAGAATGTCAGACTTCATTCTCACATGACTGAGAAAGATAATGTAAATTTACAGAAAATATGCTCTCAGTTTAGCTTATAGATCACCTTCCAAACCTCTGTGGGAAAAGCATGAGCAAATAGTTTTCTCTCAAACATGATTCATGATATCACAGCAGAAGGCTTTTTCACATTGTAAAATCACCTTAGAACACACCACAATTCCTAAAATGAGTATGGTACCATCAACAAATGATTCATAATGTAACTAAAGTCTTAAAACCTTCTATTAACTGCAATGCTTTTTAATGAGGTGCTATCATCCCAAGATGGCGGCCAACACTTCTAGGATGAAGTACTGACAGACAATCAGATCTCAAGATGAGATGTGTGGTTAGGCTCTGCCCAGATATATCTATCTTTTTAACTCTAAATTTCTCAGGAACTACTGAACGGATTTACAATATTTAAGCAAAAGGCACAAGTCTCAACTGAGGACTACCTCTTTGCCAAATTTGGTGTAATTCCGTTCAGCAGTTCGGGCTGTAGCTGCGTCAACAGGTCCTATGGGAAAATGCATGGGGAAAATGTGTTTTGGGACCCCCCTTTTTTCTCAGCCCCCGCTTGACGAATCACCATGAAATTTTCAGGATAGGATCGGACCGGAGCTGGCAAAAAGTGTGGAAAATTTCGCGAAGATTCGTCAATCGGCGCCAACGTTATTCCAAATAGAATGTTGCGGATTTCCTATGGAAAATAGGTCCTAACTATAACTACCTACTGGCGACTGCCAGTAGGTAATATATATCTATATGGATATGTATATGTATATCTATATCGATATCTATATCTATCTCTAAATATATATGTATATATATATCAATGAGTAGAGTCCCTCCTGCTTCCTTTTAGTCAGAAAGAGAGTCACGGACCCAAACTTCATGGCAGAAACAGTTTATTTCACAATAGCCGTATGACGCGTTTCGGGCAATGGAATGCCCTTGATCACATATACCACATATATATATATATTCAGAAACACAAAGGATGCTGCACTCCAGAGATTGGTTTGAGAGTTGCTTTATTTTCACCACGACTGGTGGTAGTGGTGGTGAAAATAAAGCCACTTCTTCTCAAAGGTTATAACCTTTATGTAGACAATTTGTATACAGGAGTAGAGCTGTTCAGTGAGCTCTACAAAGCTGGCACCGTGGCTTGCGGTACAATCCGTTGTCGCTACAAAGGATTCCTGCAGGAGCTTTTTTGCAAAATGCTCCAGAAATCCCATAGCACTGCATTGTTTTCCAACGAACTGCTCGCAGTTAAGTTCTCTGATAGGCGTGACGTGTACTTGCTCACTACAATTCATGCTGAGAGCATTCCCCAGTCACGGTTTGGGGTCAGATGGCCGAAGTCCAAAAGCCCACCTGTATACTTGATTACAACAAGTACGTGGGAGGAGTGGACAAGAACGACCAGGTTCTTCAGCTATACAATACGAGTTGTAAAACTCACACTTGTTATAAGAAACTGTTTATGCACCTGATCCCGATGACAACAGACAATGCATATGTTGTTTATCGTGAGACCACCACAGGAAGACTCATGTCTTTCCTTGACTTTCAGTTGTCTGTGATTGAAAGTCTCACTGCTACAGAAGCAGCAACCTCCACTTCATGTGTTCTGGAGTACGTGGCAAGGCTGCAGGAGCGACACTTTGCTGATAAAATTCCTGCAACACCCAAAAAGGAGTTGTAGAGTGAGCTTGATGCAGGGAAAGAGGCAGGAGACTCGTGTTTACTGTCCCCAGTGCCCAAGTAAGCCTGCCTTCTGTCTTCCTACTTGCTTTATGTTGTATCACACTAAAGCAAAATACTTAGACATTGACTGAGTTGGAGCTGCCAATAGCTAAACCTTTCAATTGGTGTGAATGGATTTCTACTGTCTGTGGGTCACTCCTTCACTACATAAGCAGCTGCAGAATATTTCTTCCTCTACTTCAGGAAATCATGGACTTCTGAACAACTTTATCTGCTTTGAGAACGTGGCAGTTGTGCTGTTCACCAACTGACAAGTGCATTATAGTCCCCACGCTGCACATACTGGTGGCCAGAACATACGCCACATTGTCACAGAGTACCTGTGTTTCACATTCAACCGTTCTTCATAGTTTAAGGTGTTCGCTTTAGAAAGCTTTTGAAAATTTCCAGCATGTTTGCCTTAGTTTCAAAGGTAGCTTAGCTCGAGGAATGGCTTTGCAGCATGCTCGGGCACCCCCCCAACTTGCATCCACAAACTGGAAGGAGTTGGATTTAGCATAGTGAGAGCATTGCTAGCAGGTGACAGTAATGTTTTCTCATGCTTCAAGTACTAGAGATGGAAGGCATTATTATAGGGTCTCTTGACAATTAGACAGGATTAGTTAGGACTCTGATGAGGACAGACAAGCAAATGGGTTAGAACAGCTTATGGTAGGTGCGCTTTCCGAGGAAAATTGCAAAGGCAGATAGTAAAGGTAGTATAGATACACGGCATGACTTCATCTTCACCCATGGATTCAAATCCATTGCTGCCACACTTGCACTGAATTTACTATAGTACTTATGGGTCAATGCTGCTTGCCAGGGTCATCCTCCATTAGAACTTAGTAGATGGTCAGTTTGCTGTATGATGAGGGCATTACAGTCACTGCACATAACGGTGGATTGGACATATGCTACGTTAACACAGACTACCCATGTTTCACAATCTTCCGTTCTCTTTTGAAAAGTTCCAGCATGTTTGCCTTAGTTTCCAAGGTAGATATGCTTGCTCAGTTGGAGAAATGGCCTACAAGGATACTCGGACACAACCCAACTTGCATCCACAAACTGAAAGGAGTTGGATTTAGCATAGTGAGTGCGCTAAAGGCGCATGAAAGACATGTCTTCCTGAGCCTCATGTGGATGTCATGGAAGCCATTAGTAAAGGCTCACTCGGCATGCGTTCGGTAACGTTCAGGAAGAAGGAGGGGGAGACTTGAGGAGGTGGTAAAATGTAGTCAAACTCATTATGTCTTGTGGCATATGAATGTGATGGGCCCTTGCATGGCGGCGGTATGTTTATGTGAGTTGGTTGTTTGGGCCCGTGGCTGGCGGTATGGAAGTCTTGTGTGTGGTGTGTGAATGGCATGTGAATGGACCATAAAGCGGTTTGTGCTGTGTAGTGGCTTTATGGCTCACCTTCAGAAGGCTTGGCTTCTATATATATATATACTTTGATAAGTATTTGTGCTTTGAAGACAGCGTTTCTGGAGGTGCTAAAACCAACTAGTGTAAGTGGTGGATTGGCTTTATCAAATTAGTGTTAGATTTATATTTGTGGCGGTGTAATGGCCTTTTGTAAGATTTTTTTTTCTCAATATGGGTAGCATGGAACTTTGCGCCCTAGTTCAGCCGTCACCTAGGCAAACCTTCACATTTATGAGTAGTAGACAAAGAGGGAAGTACAAGGGTAAATGACTTGCGTGGCTCTCACTGTTTTTTTTATCCAACATGCCCTGAAAAGCTCAAATTTAGTTGAAAAAAACTCTTTTTCCACACATTTTGGAAAATTAGACACTGGGGAGATTCCAGGGAGGTATGGCTTGCATGGATCCCCCAACATTTTCTTACCCAGAATCCCCTGCAAGCCTCAAATGTAACTGAAAAAATAACTTTTTTCACTCATTCTTGTGTGGGAAAGTTGTGGCATCACCGGGCTGACACTAATTTCCTACAACACAGCATTCCCCCAGGTCTCCCAATAAAAATGGTGCCTCACTTGTGTGGGACGCCCAAGTACCCGCGACAGGCAAGGGCCCAAAACGTATTGAGGCAACATCAAAATTGCCTATCACAAAACAACCTGGTTTGGCAGGGGGGGTCACCTGGGATTTTGGCCCCGTGCTCGGCGTCCAGCTAGGGAAACCTACCAAACCCAAACATTTCTGAAAACTAGACACCGGGGAGATTCCAGGGAGTTATGGCTTGCATGGATCCCCCAACGTTTTCTTACCCAGAATCCCCTGCAAGCCTCAAATGTAACTGAAAAAATCACTTTTTTCACTCATTTTTGTGTGGGAAACTTGTGGCATCACCCGGCTGACTCAAATTTCCTACCACCCCGCGTTTCCCTGGGTCTCCTGATAAAAATGGTGCCTCACTCGTGTGGGAGGCCCAAGTACCCGCGATTGGCAAGGGCCCAAAACGTATTGAGGCAACATCAAAATTGCCTATCACAAAGCAACCTGGTTTTGCAAGGGGGGTCACCTGGCTTCTGGCCCCATGCTCGGCGGCCAGCTAGGGAAACCTACCAAACCCACACATTTCTAAAAACTAGACACCTGGGGGATTCCCAGGGAGGTATGGCTTGCTTGGATACCCCAACTTTTTCTTACCCAGAATCCCCTGCAAACCTCAAATTTAGCTGAAAAAAATCACGTTTTCACACATTTTTGTGTGGGAAAGTTGTGGCATCACCGGGCTAACATAAATGTCCTACTACCCAGCATTCCCCCAGGTCTCCTGGTAAAAATGGTGCCTCACTCGTGTGGGATGCCCTGGTACCCGTGACAGGCAAGGGCCCAAAACATATTGAGGCAACATCAAAATTGCCTGTGGCATCACTAGGCTGACACAAATTCCTGGGAATATTGACAAATAAATATAAAAACTTCAGGAGCACCACCATCTTGGCGATGGCTATGAGACCCGCCAGTGACAAGGGTAACCTGCGCCAGAGTGGAACCAGTCCACAGCGCCGCCAAAGTTAGTCCCCCAAATTTCATCTACATCCCTACTAAGCCAAATACCTAAGTATCTTGTATGACCCGACGCCCACACAAAAAGGTAGTCCAGAGTAAAGGGGACCGTGGCATTAGTGAGGGGGAAAAGCACAGACTTACTACAGTTAACCTTGATGCCGGAGTAGCCCCCGAACTGTATCACCTAGCGGACCAGAGGACGGAGATTCTACTGAGGGTTGTGGACATAGAGTGTAATGTCATCTGCATACATGGAGACGACAAGGGCACGAGCCGCAAAGCCAAGACCTCTCTGGGTGTGATGCTGTCAGAGTCTAGCGGCGAGGGGTTCCATGGCGATGGCGAAGAGCATGGGTGACAGCGGACACCCCTGCCTAGTACCTCTCACGATGGAAATAGGCTCCGACATTTGCTGTTAATCAGGAGGCGGGCAGAAGGAAGGGTGGAGCGAAGTTGTACTTTGCGCATCAAGACTGGGGTAAATCCCAAGCAAGGGAGGAGATAAAAGAGGAAGGGCCACTCGAGGGTGTCAAAGGCTTTGGTGGCATCTAGCAGGGTGGCCACTGCCGGGAGCGTGGGATTAATTTGATGAAGGGCAGGGAAGATGGTCCGGAGATTATGGGATGTCGCGCGACCAGGAATGATGCCGGACTGGTCCGGGCAAGCGATGAGCATCATGAGGGGGAGAAGGCAGGAGGCGAGTAGTTTGGCAAAGATCTTGTTATCCGTATTAATCAGTATTAATTAATGAGAGGGGACGATAAGAGTCACGGAGCTCTGGGGGTTTTACCGGTTTTAGAAGTAGTGTGAATAATGCCTCGCGGAGTGAAGGGGGAAACTCAAAAGATTCATTATACATGGCAGCTAAGTGCGGGACCAGGAGGGGTGCAAAGGTCTTATCAAAGGATGCTGGCAGGCCGTCCGAGCCGGGGGACTTATCACCGGGCAGGCCGTTAATAGCAGCAAGGATTTCTTTTTTGGAGAAGCGCTCATCAAGGAATTCCCGGTGAGGGTTGCTAAGCCAGAGGAGCAGAAGGGTATCAAAATATTGATCAAGAATCTCGTGCGGTGGAACAGTCCCAGCCGTATAAAGTTGAGAGTAAAATGCGATGAAACGCGCCTTGATCTCCTGAGGGGAAGTAGTTCTATAGAGGGTGCGCGCCATATGCTCAACAGAGGTGAGCCAAGCAAATGCGTCCGGAGTGGCAATCCAGAGGTCCAAGCGGGACCAGCAGTGACGGGAGCCTGTCATGCAAGTGTCTTCATGTGCCTCAGGGCGAGTGTGTCGCCATGCATCATACAGGCAGTTGTCAGTGAGAATAGAGCTCAATAGTGAAGCTGCGCTCGGATGGGAAGTGTGTGGTCCGGAGCATTCTAGCGTGGTAGACAGCGTAATGTTGAAGTCACTCCCCCCCCCAGAGAAGCACAGCGGGGCTAAGTGAGGAGATGTGGTGCCAAACCTGTGCAAAGAAATCCGGGTCGTCATTGTTGGGACTGTATAGCGAAGCCAAGGTCAATGGTTGGGCCAGGAGGGTGCCGTGCAGGATGACAAAGCGCCCCTCGGGGTCAATGTTTGCCTGGGAGGTCTGCCAGGGAAGCCCTTTACGCAGCAGGATAGACACCCCATGGGAATAGTTAGAGTAAAAGGAGGAATGTATTTTGCCCCAGTGCCTGTAGAGGAGTCTGGAAGAGGTAGCGGACAGCAGGTGGGTCTCCTGTATGAACCAAATGTCTACCTTATGCGGGTAAGGTGGGCATGGACCAGGCGAGCCTTACGGTGGTTGTTAAGACCGCGTAAGTTCCAGGTCCAGAGCGTGGTATCTGTCATAGCACCATGCCAGAGAAGGGAATGTCGAGGAAGGTTAAAAGTTCAGAGAGAACCTCGCGTAATCGGGTAGAGAAGTACAATAAGGGACAGGACAATAAGCGCATTTAATAATATAATGTAAATTAAATATATTCCATTAATAACTAATAATATATAAATATATACCTATATAAACAAACACACACACAAATATATATAGTAATATATATATAATATTATATATATATGTATTACCTACTGGCGGTCACCAGTAGGTAGTTATAGTTAGGACCTATTTTCCATAAGAAATCTGCAACATTCTATTCCCAATAAGTCTGGCACCGTTTGACAAATTTTCGCGAAATTTTCCAAACTTTTGGCCAGCTCCGGTCCGCTCCTATCCTGAAAGTTTCGGGTGATTCGTCAAGCGGGGGCCGAGCATTTTCCCCATGCAGTTTCCCATAGGACCTTTAGACGCAGCTGCAGCCCAAACTGCTGAACGGAATTACACCAAATTTGGCAAAAAGGTAGTCCTCAGTTCAGACTCGTGCCTTTTACTTAAATGGTGTAAATCCATTCAGTAGTTCCTGACAAAATTAGAGTTAAAAGTACATATATATCTATGGCCTCGGAGGATCCGCGCACCCTATGCACACCCTGAGCGCACCCTCTGCGAACCATGCACGCACCCTCCCGATCACGCGCTGAATGCTAATTGGCTGTCAAGTGTCTGTCAACATTCGAAAGCAGGAACTGTTGGCAGCCATTTTGTGCCTCGGTAGAAGCGAGGCTGAAGAAGTAAGGGAAGTAAGTGTGTGAAAGATATAAAGGGGGCAGGGTAGAAATACTCTGACCCTCTAGAGTTGCTTAGGGGGTCCCAGAAGGATTCCCAGGGCCCCCTTTTTTTTTTTAAACGGCAAAATGCGCGCCTGGTGCGCGGATCCGGCCGTAAAAAATAAATAAATAAAGCGCTGGCTTTCGTGCTTCCTTAATAATTAGCCCCCGGGGTGCCAAATCCCGGGGGCAAAATGCGTAAAAACAATAATGGGGGCAGCCCCGGGGACCTCTACCCCCGGGGCTAGAAAATAAATAGTGGCTTTATTTATTGAGGTAGGGGGACTGCGTGGCCCCCCTCCTGGAGCCTTCGAGGGCCCTGGGGACCACCACCCCCCAGGGCTGGCTCCTACAGTGTTCTGGGGTGCCCACCCCCAGGACACTGTGGTTTGCTATGAGAGGGCGGGAGTCTCCTGCCCTCCCATAGCAAACTTCGTTTGGATTTTGAAAGAGAGAGCAGGGAAACCTGCTCTCTCTTTCAAAATCCAAACCATATTGCTTTTCCACACGGGGAGCTGCATGTCAGCAGCTCCCCATGTGGAAAAGCAATGCCGGCTCCCGAAGGACGCGGGGAGCTGGCTGGGACCGTGGGGGCATTGGGGCTCCCCCCACGGTCCTAAACATTTTTTATAAGCAGCGGGGGATGGGGTCCCCGGGGATAATAAAAATTAGTGATAGGGGCTATTTATGTTTTTTATGGTAAAATTAGGAGTCGCGCATCCTAACGCGTCGGGTGGAATGGAATGGAATGGAATGGAAAATACATTTGTATAGCGCAGCTATTACTCCAAGGAGCATCTTGGCGCTTGGAGCCAACCTAGGTGGAACATGTTGGCTAACTGATGTCGTTCGAGGTCTTCAGGGCTTTCCTAAAGAGCCTTTCTGTTGAGATTTGCCGAAGCTGTGGTGGCAGTTTGTTCCACGCCAGCCAGGGATTTCCCACCCTTATTGGTGAGCCTGAATTTAGGGGTCACTAGTAGGTTTTGATTGGAGGACCTTAGGCTACACGCAGGCAGATAGCGTCTGAAACCATTCGACAGATACCTGGGCCCCTGTAAGTGAAAGGCTCTGAAAGTGATAACCAGGATTTTGAATAAGATACGCTTATGTATTGGTAACCAATGAAGGGCATTGAGTGCAGCCGAAGCGGATGACTTCCTAGGCCAGCCAAGGACCAGGCGGGCGGTTGCGTGATGGACCATCTGCAGTCTGTGGAGCACGGATTTACTTGCTCCTGCATACAGGCTATTGCAGTAGTCCAGTCTAGATGTTATGAGTGCAACCGCTACCGTTTTTCTTGCTGGGAGGGGGAGGAGGTCAAAAAACTTTCTGAGGGTTCTGATGATGTGAAAACAGGTGCCGGCCACGACCCCTGCTTGTTGCTTAAATTACAGAGCATCATCGAACTTAATGCCTAAGTAACGGGCAGAGGAGATGGTGTTTGGGGGAGCTTCGGCATCTTCAGGCCACCACTGTTTGGGCGAGAACAGATTTTGAGGACCGAAAGGCAAGATTTCGGTTTTCCCCGAATTACATTTGAGGTGGTTGCACTTTATCCACTCGAAAGTAGCAGTGAGGCAGTTTTTGAGGTTTTCTTCAGCTCCAGGCAGCTCTCTGTCCAGCACCAGGATGAGCTGTGTATCATCAGCGTATGATATTGTGCTTATCTGATAGGAGGAAATAAGCTCAATCAGGGGGACCATGTATAGATTGAAAAGTACAGGGCTCAGACTAGAGCCCTGAGGGACCCCTGCGCTGATATATTTTTCCTCAGAGCTGAAATCCCCTAGTACAGTGACTTGAAGTCTTTGGCCAAGAAAATGTTTGAACCATGTCAGCACTACCTCTCTTATCCCTGAGTTAAATAGACGGTCAATCAGGATAGTGTGCGAGACCGTGTTGAAGGCCGCCGACAGATCAAGTAGGATCAGGACGGCCTTCTTCCCTTGGTCCATGGCCGTTCGCAGGGTCTCTGCCGTGAATAGAAGGGCGGATTCGGTTGAGTGTCTGGCCCTGAAGCCAGATTAGTTGGCATGCAGGATGTTATTTTCTTCTAGAAATTTTGTGAGCTGTTTGTTGACAAATGCTTCAGTCAGTTTAAACAACAGGGGGTTTCTTTTGGAGGGGCTTGACGGCTGCTAGTTTCCATTCGCTAGGGATTTCAGCCGAGGAGAGTGAGGAATTGATAATGCTGTTGATGATGGGGTTCACCTTGTTAACCAAGGCTTGTAGGAACGAAGGGGGGCAGGGGTCGAAAGGAGATCCGGATTTACTCAATAGAATGGCCTGATGAGACTCCTCTACGGAGATGGGGTCAAATGCGTTAAAGCAGGCCATATTGGTGTTTTCTTTGATTAACTCCCTCCTTTCAGTTTCTGAGGCGGTCAGTATCGGTTTTGGAAAGTCCTGGACGATGTCTAGGATTTTCTTCTCAAAGTAGTTGGCAATGGAGTTACAGAGGGGCAAGGATGGTGGGATTTCCTGTGAGAGGGCTCTGGGGTTGGTGAAACTATTTACGATCTTAAAGATTTCATTCTGTCCATTATCAGAAGAGGAAATCGCCTCTAGGTAGTAGGCTTTTTTTGCCAGCTTAATTGTAGCATGGTACTGCCTCCGGGCTGCTTTATAGATGTTACAATCGTTGGCCTCATAATTTCTACGCCACCTTCGTTCCAACGTTCTAACTTCGCCTAATTCCACTTTTAACGCTTGTGAGAACCATGGGGCACTCTTTTTATTTTTCATACAGCGTGAATTGTTTTTTGAGCTCGTTGGATCTGAGGGCTTGCTAAGTGACATGATCCATTCACAGAACAACTGGTTGTCTGTCGAGGTGTGGCCAGTTAGTGTGGGTTTGCTCTCTATTAGGGGTGGGCGGAATTTGCGTAATCGCGTTACGCAAATCTCCGCGAAACGGTAAAAATCTCCGCGAACACGCAGAAATTCCACGAACACGCGGAATTGCTTGTTCGCGATGCTTTTTTCCTGTTCACAATCGCTGTTTGCGTGCTCGGGGAGAAATATCTAGCGAACACGCATTTTGAGAACGCGAACAAGCAAAAAATTTCGCAAAGTCGCAGAAAGCAGAATTTTGGGCAATTTCGCGTTATCCGCTGAACGCGAAATTACCCAAATTCCGCAAATTCCGCGAGCGGAACGGAATTTACCGCCCAGGCCTACTCTCTATTGCTTTCCCTAAGAGTAAATGATTTTTTCCAGTCAGGTTTGGAACTCCTGGTTATTTTCCTAGTGGTTTTCCTTGGAACATTGTTACCCAGTGACAGGTCAAATGGGACAAATTTATGATCTGACCAGGTTTGGATGCTAGGGGGTTTGATCGTCAGAGCGTCTGAGTTGGAGCAAATACAGTCTAGTTTGTGGCCTGCGGTATGAGTAGGTTCCTGCGTCATCAGTTTAAGGCAGAGGACGCTGATGATGTCCATGAAACAGGCTACCCCTGGTTCTTCCGGGGAGTCTAGATGGAGATTGAGATCTCCAAGCAGCGTAAAGTGAGCAAATCTGAGCGTGAGCTCGCTCAGAACATCACCAATGCTTTCCAGGAAATCTTTGGGTTGGCCCGGGGGACGGTACACCAGGGCACCGGAGAACGTAAAAGAATCATGGATATTTAAACAGAAGGCCATGGCATCTGCACCCTTGATATCTGGTAGCTCATACGTGGTACATTTCATGGTGTCACGATAGATAATGGCCAGTCCTCCTCCCCGTTTCTTCTGCCTATCCAGATGTTGAAGTGAGAAGCCTTGCGGGAGGGCCACTGCTATATCCGGATTGCACCAGGCCTTTAGCCAGGTTTCTGTGATAAGGAGCCAATCTAAATTCCCCTCCATGATCAGGGTGCACGATTTCTCTCGCGTAGGGTGCGCAGATCCTAACGCGTTGGGTGTGCGACTCCAAGGAAAAAAAACTGAAATTTTTGGGAGATAAACATCAAGCTTAAGTGTTTTGTTCTTGAGTGGCTCTAAAAAGAGCTGTTGTGTTCATTGAGAGTTTTTGGTACTTATAAGTACCTAAACAGAGTCTAAAGTTGTTGAGGGAGACTCTGTTTTCTTCATCAGTAAAGTGTACTCCATCTCTCCTATACATCTCTTGCATATGAAAGCGCAGATTGGTATTGTAAATGGACCCCATTCTATAGTCTCGGAGAAAAGCAGAAACAGATTTATTCACATGTTTCCTAGCTTTCTCAATCTGTGGAAAAAAATGATTGGACCAGTTCCATTTCTGCCTTTGGCATATGTTAGAATACACAAAGGCAGTTTTGGGAAAAAGTGAAATCAATTCTGCAAAGATGTCCTCGATAAGCATTTCCAGACCTACCCCAGTCAAAGTGCCTAGGTCATTGCCACCACAGTGCACTATTATGTGGTCAGGGTGTTGGAGATGCATAAAGGATTTTACCAATGGCCTCAATTGGTGCCACTTTAACCCTCTCTGTCCAATCCATTTAATGTCTACATTTGGCAAACCTAGGTCTTTGTGAATGCCTTTGTTTTCTGCATACCTTTAGCTCCAGAAAATATAGTTGTGTCCCACAATCCACACTCTAAGCATCTTGAAGGGAGGTCTGGATGCACTCAGATGGTCTCTGTAAATGAAATGCCAGTTTGAAAAGTAAGATTTTTCTAAAATGGTGGCTAAGATGCAGTTTTGAAAAAAGAAAAGAAATCATTGGTTGTTTGACAACCTTCTACACTGAAAACTAGGGTGCATGTTTCTGGTTTTTAAACGCATGATTCTTATTGGTTAACAAAAACTGATTGAAAGGAACATTATATATGATAAGCTGATATGTTTAAAAGTCAAGCACACTTGCTGTTTTGATTAGCAACATTGTGTGCTGAACTTGTGACCTGTGTGCTCAGTTCAGTATTCCATGAACTGTTTCTATGGTAACAGGCAGAAGGTAGATTGGGGGTAGGGTTCAAATTTATGTCATTTGGAAAGGGTTGAATTGTTTAACCAATAGAAATGTGTGTTAGCTTTTGAATTAATGTGGGAAGGAATGTGATTTGATGTTTACATGTATATGTGTGCAAAATGAGAGGGAAACTTTGCCATTCTTTGGTTTTGCTGACAGGTGCACAGTGCAGAGATTCTGTATAAGAACATCTGGTGTGTGACTGACATACTTCTTAATCTACAAAACAACTTGAAAGGTGAGTTATTTAATTGTGAGGGGATGTATGTGGTGTATTTTGATTTTAATCAGACTAATGTATTTCTCCTGCTAAAGTGCATGGAGTACTTTTTTTTGTCTACAAACTTATTGTCAGTGTGTGTGCATGTAGAAACCATTCTGTGATAAGCATTTGTGTTTTTCATGTGTTTGCATACAGATAACTGTGCTGCTTTTATGTTTTGGTAGAATTAGAAACTAGTCATTGTTTATATATTTGCAAAATGAGTCACATTTCTACACTAAAATGTAGTACTCCTTCTAGATTAAGAAATGTGTTTTGGTACAGTGCAAGGGATAGTGTTGTTTGTCTAGAATCACACAGTGAGTCTGTGTGCATTTAGGAATCATTTTGAGAGAAACATTTTGGTACTAATGTGTATTAGAAGATTTTCTGCAATGTGTGCCGTCACCTTACATCTTGTAGACAAGTAAATGTATTTTGTACAAGGGATAGTTGGCTGTCTATGATCACACTTTGAGTCTGTGTGCATTTGGGCAATTATTGTGAGAAAAGCATTTGGTAACATCATGTATTTGCTGGCAGATTACTGCTTTAAAATCTGTTTTGTTGTCAAGTTTGAGTAGCATTAGAGGCCAGTCATTGCTTATGCAGTTGCAAAATGAGTCAGGCTTTCACAGTAGTGTGCGGTATTAAAATATGTAGAATGTGTCCAGTCACCTTACCCCTTCCAGAGTAGTTAATGACTTTTGGTAAACTCCTAGGGATAGTGTTGCTTGTCTAGAATCACACTGTGAGTTTGTGTGCATTTGGGTAACCATTGTGAGAGAAGCATTTGGTAACATCGTGCATTTGCTGACAGATAACTGTTTTAAAACCTGTCAGGCTTTGACACTAAAGTACAGTACTGAAATATGTAGATTGTGTGCAGGCCCCTTACTCCTTCCAGAGTAGTGAATGTGCTTTGGTAAAGTCCAAGGGATAGTGTTGCTTGTCTAGAATCACACTGTGAGTCTGTGTGCATTTGGGCAACCATTGTGAGAGAAGCATTTGGTTACATCATATATTTGCTGATAGATAATGGCTTAACATCCTGTCATGTTGTCAAGTTTTAGTAGTATTAGAAGCTAGTGATTGCTTATGTATTTACAAAATGAGTCAGGCTTTGACACTAAAGTGCTGTACTGAAATATATAGATTGTGTGCAGTCCCCTTAACCCTTCCAGAGTAGTGAATGAGTTTTGGTAAACTCCAAGGGATAGTGTTGCTTGTCTAGAATCACACTGTGAGTCTGTGTGCATTTGGGTAACCATTGTGAGAGAAGCATTTGGTTACATCATGTATTTGCTGATAGATAATGGCTTAACATCCTGTCATGTTGTCAAGTTTTAGTAGTATTAGAAGCTAGTGATTGCTTATGTATTCACAAAATGAGTCATGCTTTGACACTAAAGTGCAGTACTGAAATATATAGATTGTGTGCAGTCCCCTTACCCCTTCCAGAGTAGTGAATGAGTTTTGGTAAACTCCAAGGGCTAATGTTGCTTGTCTAGAATCACACTGTGAGTCTGTGTGCATTTGGGCAACCATTGTGAGAGAAGCATTTGGTTACATCATGTATTTGCTGACAGATAACTGTTTTAAAACCTGTCATGTTGTCAAGTTTTAGTAGTATTAGAAGCCAGTTATTGCTTATGCATTCATAAAATGAGTCAGGCTTTGACACTAAAGTGCAGTACTGAAATATGTAGATTGTGTGCAGTCACCTTACCCCTTCCAGAGTAGTAAATGACTTTTTGTAAACTCCAAGGGCTAGTATTGCTTGTCTAGAATCACACTGTGAGTCTGTGTGCATTTGGGTAACCATTGTGAGAGAAGCATTTGGTAACATCGTGTATTTGCTGACAGATAACTGTTTTAAAACCTGTCATGTTGTCAAGTTTTAGTAGCATTAGAAGCCAGTCATTGCTTATGCATTGATAAAATGAGTCAGGCTTTGACACCAAAGTACAGTACTTAAATATGTAGATTGTGTGCAGTACCCTTACTCCTTCCAGAGTAGTGAATGTGTTTTGGTAAAGTCCAAGGGATAGTGTTGCTTGACTAGAATCACACTATGAGTCTGTGTGCATTTGGGCAACCATTGTGAGAGAAGCATTTGGTTACATCATGTATTTGCAGATAGATAATGGCTTAAAATCCTGTCATGTTGTCAAGTTTTAGTAGTATTAGAATTTAGAAGTAGGGGTGGGCGGAATTTGCGTAATTGCATTACGCAAATCTCCGCGAAACGGTAAAAAATCTCCGCGGACACGCAGAAATTCCGCGAACACGCGGAATTGCTTGTTCGCGATGCTTTTTTCCTGTTCACAATTGCTGTTTGCGTGCTCGGGGACAAATATCTCGCGAACACGCATTTTGAGAACGCGAACAAGCAAAAATTTAGCGAAATCGCGGAAAGCAGACTTTTGAGCAATTTCGCGTTCTCCGCAGAACGCGAAATTACGCAAATTACGCAAATTCCGCAAATTCTGCAAATTCCACGGGCGGAACGGAATTTACCGCCCAGGCCTAATTAGAAGCTAGTGATTGCTTATGTATTCACAAAATGAGTCAGGCTTTGACACTAAAGTACAGTACTGAAATATGTAGATTGTGTGCAGTCCCCTTACCCCTTCCAAAGAAGTGAATGAGTTTTGGTAAACTCCTAGGGAAAGTGTTGCTTGTCTAGAATCACACTGTGAGTCTGTGTGCATTTGGGTAACCATTGTGAGAGAAGCATTTGGTAACATTGTGTAATTGCTGACAGATAACTGTTTTAAAACCTGTCATGTTGTCAAGTTTTAGTAGCATTAGAAGCCAGTCATTGCTTATGCATTGATAAAATGAGTCAGGCTTTGACACTAAAGTACAGTACTGAAATATGTAGATTGTGTGCAGTCCCCTTCCCCTTTCCAGAGTAGTGAATGACTTTTCGTAAACTCCAGGGGATAGTGTTGCTTGTCTAGAATCACATTTAGTTAATATCCAAGTAGTAATGGAGTGAGGCAGGCTTTAGCACATGGATTGATTCAAACGCAAATCCACTATGCAGGCAGTTCTCTAACCACCTACACATTTGTCTTTCACATCTTCAATACCCCAGACAGTATTCATACAGTTCCTACAAACACCCTGTCACTCCTCTTACACTCTTTTAGTGACTCATTCAGCATCATGTAGTAATCAATTTACTGCGCCAAAACCTAAACACTTATAAATTCACCCAGGAACTCTCCTTGCAATACTGTATACATTCAGTTAATATCCAAGTAGTAATGGAGTTAGTCAGGCCTTAGCACATGGATTGATTCAAATGCGTATCCACTATGCATGGAGGCCTCTAACCACCTACACAATTGTCTTTCAGACCTTCAATTTCCCAGTCAGTATCTATAAACTCCAGTAAACACTCTTTCAGTCCACTTGCACACCTCTAGTGACTCATCTGGAACTATGTACTAATCTATTCATTGCACCAAAACACAAAAACTTAAAAAGATTAACCCAGGCACTCTCCTTGCAGTACTGTAATGATTCAGTCAGTACCCAAGTAATCATGCAGTGACCGAGGCCTTAGCTCATGGACTGTTTAAACGTCTATCCACTATGCATGCAGGCCTCTAGTCACCTACACACTTGTCTTTCACACCTTCAATACCCCAGACAGTATTCATACAGTTCTTGCAAACACCCTGTCACTCCCTTTCCACTTGTCCAGTGATTTATTCAGTTCCAGGAAGTAATCCATTAACTGTGCCAAAAAGAAACAGTTATAAATTCATGCAGACACTCTCCTTGAAATACTCTAAACATTCAGTCAGTACCCAAGTAATAATGGAGTGAGGCAGGTCTTACCACATGCATTGATTCAAACGCCTATCCACTATGCATGCAGGCCTCTAACTACGTACACACTTGTCTTTCACTTCTTCAATTAACTAGTCAGTATCTATATACTTCGATAAACACCCTGTCACTCATCTTGCACTCCTCCAGTGACTGATCCAAAACCATGTACTAATCTATTCACTGCGCCAAAACCGAAAAATGTAAAAGTTTCACCCAGGCACTCTCCTAGCAGTAGTGTAATGATTCAGTCAGTACCCAGGTACTCATGCAGTGAACCATGCATTACCACATGGACTGCTTCAAATGTCTATCCAGTATGCATGCAGGCTTCTAACCTACTTTACACTTGTCTTTAACAGCTTGAATTCCCCAGTCAGTATCCATGTACTTCCAGCAAACAGCCTGTCACCCCCCTCACACTCTTCCAGTGACTTATTCAGCACCATGTAGTAATGCATTCACTGCGCCAAAACCCAAACACTTATATATTCTCCCAGGAACTCTCCTTGCCATACTCTAATCATTCAGTCAGTACCCAAGTACTAATGGAGTGAGGCAGGCCTTAGCACATGGATTGATTCAAACGCATATCCACTATGCATGGAGGCCTCTAACCACCTACACAATTGTCTTTCAGAGCATCAATTTCCCAGTCAGTATCTATAAACTTAAATAAACACCCTGTCACTCCAATTGCACACCTCCACTGTCTCCTTTGGCACTATGTACTAATCTATTCACTGCGCCAAAACCAAAAAACTTAAAACGTCTATCCACTATGCATGCAGGTCTCTAGCCACCTACACACTTGTCTTTCACACCTTCAATTCCCCAGTCAGTATCCATACAGTTCTTGCAAACACCCTGTCACTCCCCTTGCACTCTTCCAGTGACTTATTCAGCACCATGTAGTAATGCATTCACTGAGCCAAAACCCAAACACCTATAAATTCACCCAGGCACTCTCCTTGCAATACTCTAATCATTCAGTCAATACCCAAGTACTAATGGAGTGAGGCAGGCATTAGCACATGGATTGATTCAAACGCCTATCCACTATGCATGTAGGTCTCTAACCACTTACACACTTGTCTTTCACACCATCAATATCCCAGTCAGTATCCATACAGTTCTTGCAAATACCCTGTCACTCCCTTTGCACGTCTCCAGTGATTTTTTCAGCAACATGAAGTAATCCATTAACTGTGCCAAAAAACAAACACTTATACATTCATGCAGGCACTCTCCTTGCAATACTCTAAACATTCAGTCAGTACCCAAGTACTAATGGAGTGAGGCAGGCCTTAGCACATGGATTGATTCAAACGCCTATCCACCATGCATGTAGGTCTCTAACCACGTACACAATTGTCTTTCACACCTTCAATTCGCCAGTCAGTATCCATAGACTTCCAGCAGACACCCTGTCAATCCCCTTGCTCTCCTATAGTGACTCATCCGGCACCATGTAGTAATCTTTACTGCACAAAAACCCAAACCCTTAAAAGATTAATTCCGGTACAATCCTTGCATTACTCTAATGTTTCAGTCAGTATTCAGGTACTCATACAGTGAAGCATGCCTTTTGACAAGGACTGTTTGAAGTAACTATCCACTATGTATGTAGTGGTCTAACCAGTTTTACACTTGTGCATCAGGCCTACTTTTCCACAGTTACTATGCATACACTTCAGCAAACACACTGTGACTGCTGTTGCAAACCCTAGTGAGTCTTTTAGTAGCATGTAGTGATCTATTCAATGAAGTAAAATTCAAACAACTGTGATTTCACCCAGTGTCTCTCCTTATAGTACTGTAATCATTCACTCAGTTAGCATGTAGTGTTTCAGTGAGGCAGGCTTTAGGACATGAACTGCTTCAAATTAGTATTTACTATGCATGTAGTGGTTTAACCATCGTCACACTTGTGCTTCAGGGCTATAATTTCTTAGTCAGTATTTATATAGAATGTGTTTGTATAGTAATAGATAAGTATAAATTATAAAGTTATTAATATACATTTATTTGTGATTAATTTGTACAGATACTATTTTTCACCATTAAAATAGAGAAATCATGCCGGAAAAAGAAAGAAAAAGAACAGAAAAAGGACTTTTACTTGAAGAAAAATCAACCACAAGTATTGAATGAACAACACAATGTGGCTAAAAAGAAAAAACCTCGGGTAAGATCACAAAGAAATTTATTAAAAATGTTTGTAGGACCAGACAGAATGTACAGAATGAAGAAACCTCTGAGAATGCTTCAACTAGAAAAAATATTCAAAATAATAGGAAAAGCAAAAAAGCAAATGGACAGTCAAAAGAGATGAAGTATGGTAAAAGAAGGCAAAATCAGTATAAGGAAATACGCAAAAAAATATTTTACAAGAGAGTAGTACATAATTTGCTGAAAGATGTGAAGAAACCATTGTTGAAAAGGCTTTTGAAGTAAAAAGGAAACTATTCATTTTAGTATTAAACAGAATTCGATCACTAGATAAACCAATCCATTTAATGAAGGCCAAAAGTAGGAGGAAAAGAGTAATTAATATAACACATTTTTGTGATTTTTTTGGGGAGAATGGAAAGACAGTTCAAGTTCAGAGCCTTTCTTTAATGAAGAGAGTTATTTACAGAGCAATAATGTATTGCATGCAGTTGACACCAGTGGTTGAGGTTATGAGGTTAGAAATGGTTGTCCAATTGACAAAGAGAAAATGGTTGAAAGAAATGCAGAAGAAGTGATAGCTGATGAAGTTCTAGGGAGACGTCCTAAACACCCTGTGTACACTTGGGATTGCAGTAGTATTTGTAGTGTACGACAAAGAATCTATAGATAAATTATGTAGTTTCTTACGAGCATATAGTAAAAAAAGTGTTAAACAAAAGATTAAGGTGTTGCAAGGACTAGACCCTTGCAGAGTGAGAACAAATAAAGGTTTGCAAGGTCATTCTCTGGCTTGTCTTTCTAGGAAAGTTTGTCAAAGTGTTTTTCACCATTTCAGAATGTTGGCAGTACATCATACTCAGATGCGGAAGTTAGTGAGAAGATTGTATTATGCAAAAAGTCCAGCACTAAAGTTAAATGAGTTGAACAGTGCTCTTTTGCGTGGGTCAGTATCAGATGTGAAGAAGGTTTGTGATGACATTGAGTTTTGTTACTTTGGTCCTCAGCAAGAGAGTGCAGAAACTGACACATTAGTAGAACAAAATGTTGAAGACAATGTAGAACCCATGATTACAAAAAATGTTGAAGTTCAAATCACAAAGTTTAAGGTAATTTCAGGTGAAAGACCAAATGTTTCTTGTTTTTGTTGTCGGCGAAGTCACTATAAAAATCAGACTAGGAGTGTCAATCTGTATTTAAAAAGTTAAACAGAAAGTAATGATAAGTGGAAGGAATTTGCAACTTATTTGTTGGTAGAGGATTGTTTTGATTTGGGATCTGAGCAGCGTATTTGCAAATATTGTTATAACAAATTAGATGAGAATAAAATGCCTGCTGGAGTTGTTCATAATAATCTAGAGTTGGTTGCTATTCCTCCAGAGCTGATAGATTTAAATACCTATGAGTCTATTATCATTCAATGTGTGCACCCATTTCAGGCTATTGTTCGTATGGAGCCTAAAACAGGTAAATTGCATCCATCAGAGTTACAAAGAGGATTGAAAGGAAGAGTTGTGTATTTAGCGTTAGATTTAAAGAAAAACATTGAAACTATTGGTGTAGACCATGCAGAAAATGAATCACTGGTCATTCTAGTTAATGGTGTTCCTACTAAGAATAAGAAAATCTGGCAAGAGTTAGTGGATGTTAGAAAAGTGCAAAAGGCATCATTGTATCTGATGAAAAATAATGAGTACTATAGAAATGTGTTTGTAGGAGAAGAAGAAATAGATTTAGCAGAAGATAATGAAACATTAAGTGGACAAATTGAAAGAGTGGACATGTCCAGATGTGAAGAAATCCATGAACAGTACAGTGTACATCAACTTCATTCCAAAGAGGTAATGGGGAATATGATTGAGTTGTTCCAAATGAAAAAAGCAAGAGGAAGTCCCATGAGTCTATGGGACGAGGGCTCGGAAGCTCGTTGTTTCCAACAGGAAAAGTTGGACGATGCTGAACGTCCTGTGAAGATTCCTGCATCTGAATATCGGACAACAAGATTATATGCAGAAGATCCAAGATTTCGACAATGTATCCCTTATATGTTTCATCTTCTGTTTGAAAGTGACTTGTCTGGACTTTCATATGCAGTAAATCACATTTTAAAAACTGGAATGCATCTGTAAAATGTAACTGCAAAGGATTTTATGGATAAAGTGCATCAGAGAGATGATCATTTAGAATCTCAGTTGATTAATCTGATGGCATGTCAGCGTGGGACTAATGAATATTGGTACCGTCGGCATGGAGAACTGAAATGTATGCTACGGAACTTAGGAACTCCTACATGGTTCATTACACTAAGCTGTGCTGAGTATGCTTGGGATGATTTACTTGAATTTCTTCGAGAGGCAAATTCCAATATAAAAAATATTGAATACAAGACACCTGGAGAATTGTACTCTTTGGATCCTGATAATGTATGCAGATATTTAAATCATAGATTTGAAGCTATGATGTCTTTCATCTGCAATAAAAAAAATCCTCCTCTTGGAGAAGTTCTGGATTTCTTTTGGAGAAAGGAGTATCAAGCAAGAGGTGCTCCTCATATACATATGTTGTTATGGATCAAGGGCGCCCCCAAATTTGGAACAGATTCAGATGATACTGTTTTGTCTTTCATTGAAGATTATGCCAGATGTGCTGTACCCAATAGCAGAGAAGTTAAAAACTTAAAACAACAAGTCTTACGATTCCAAAGCCATAGATGTGGAAAATAATGTCGACGAAAGTACAAGTCTAAGGATAAGTTCTATACCAAATGTCGTTTTGAATTTCCATGTCCTGTATTATCCAAAGGAAGAGTGAACAGTTTTATGTCAGCTATGCGACATACCATCACAAGAAAGTCTCCGAAAAATACCTACAACTTAAGAAGAAGCGAAGAGTCAAAATACATGAATGACTGCAATCCAGTTATTTTATCCTTGTGGAATGCTAACATGGATATTTGCGGACAATTCCATTGCTGTTGCTCGATATGTAACGTCCTACATTACTAAATCAGAAAAGACGGAATTGAAAGAAATGTGGGAAGAGATTTCTCACGAGAAGACTCTAAGTAAGAAATTATACAGTTTCAGTTTGAAGATGTTATCGCATCGTGAAATTGGAACATATGATTGCTCAGATCGGTTATCATCTGCAAATCTGTACTCCAAAAGTAGAAGAATCATTTGGGTGAGTCTAGGTCTTGCAGCAATGCGAAATCGGGAACTGAAATCTGTTCAAGAAATTGAATATTTAGCAGAAAAAGAACCAGAAAGTACAGATATTTTGAAAACAAATATGTTGGACACATATTACCCAAACAGAAGTCATCATCTTGAAAACATGTGTCTCTATGAAGTGCTGCAAAACTACACTTTTGAATGGAATACTACAGAGAACATCAATGATGGAAAATATGCAGTGATTGGTTCCGAAGGATGTTTTGGTCAAACAAAGGAAAGGAAATTTAATTAATCACAGGAAACTGAGTTGCGACACTGCAGATAAAAGGGAATTTTACTATTTAGCGTTCAGAACTGGAATTACTTGGAGATTTTCAGAGCTATGAAGATTCATTTAATGCTTGTAAAGATAGCATACAATGCAGTGCTTTTGCAAATTATGTGAAAATGTTGAATGATGAAATTGATCAAGAAGCTACAATTGCAGCTGAGATTGCTAGAGACAGTTCTCAAGACAGTCAAAGTTCTGCTGCACTGAGTCAAGATCCACTAGGACAACCAATTGTTGAAAATGAAGCAGCAATTGCCATGAATGAGGTGGAAACAGCAATGCATCAAGCTGAAGAAGATGTAATGCAGTTAGGAAACTTGGAAGAACAACTAAATGTTGAACAGAAACAAATATATCAACAAGTGAAAGAACAGATTGACCATGGATTACTTTATGAAAAGAAAGGGTGCTCATGTACATCTTCAACCTATCCAAATGTATGTGAGTGGTCAAGCTGGAACAGGAAAAAGTTTCTTAATTAAAGTAATTACAAGATATCTGCAGAGAACAACTTAGTCGCATTTGTCTTGAGTTGTCACTGCTCCAACTGGGTTGGCAGCACATAACATTAAAGGAATTACTTTACATCGTTTACTATTGCTACCAGTAGAGCATGAGAACAAATTGGAATACCACAAGCTATCTGGAGAAGGTTGTTGTGAAGTTTCAAGAGTACTGAAGAAAATGAAACTTCTCATTATTGATGAGGTAAGCATGGTCTCAAACTTGATGCTTGCCTTTGTGCATTTAAGAATGCAGCAAATTCTTAAAACAGAGTATGACATATTATTTGGAGGAAAACACGTCATAGTTTTTGGAGATCTACTGCAACTGACTCCGGTAAAAGGACAACCGGTATTTAAAACACTTGCGCATGAAGATACCAGAAAGTCTGTCGGTAGTGTTGGACGATATTTGGAATATAAAGAACTGACAAAAAATATGCGACAGGCAAATGATGCTGAATATGGAAGTATTCTTCAAGATATAAGAATTGGACTTCTGACAGAACATGGCAAACAAGCTTTGCAGAGTCGATTACTTTCCAATTTGTTTCCAAATGAAAATGTAGTTCCTGAGAAAGTGTTCATGAAAATTGCAGAAAATAAATCAGTGATCTGCTTAATGCCAACACTGCGCGAGTGTTCTGTATTCAATGAAGAACTATTGAAACTGGCAAATGAAGAAATTATAAAAATGGAAGCCATCGATAAAATAGAGCATGAAGGAATCACTATTATTTTGAAGGGAAAATTGAAAACAAAACTGGATTCTTTAGAAAAAAAGATATCTAAAACGGCTGGTTTAGAAAAGACTCTATATACATGTGTAAACTGTTGGGTAATTTTAAGGCGTAATTTGGATGTAGAAAAAGGTTTAGTTAATGGAGCAATGGGTAAAGTGGTGGATTTTGTTAATTATCAGAAAAAAGAAGGAATTGAATTTTTAAAAATTACATTTGATCAGATTGAATAAGTTACAGAAATTGGTCGTTGTTCAGTTCGTTTTTTGCTTGTTAAAGATTTATATGTCTGTAGGAAACAATTTCAATTTTCTCTGGCATACGCAGTGACTATTCATAAAGCTCAAGGATTAAGTGTAGACAGTGCATTGGAGAATATTGGATCTACTGTGTTTAAAGAGGGTATGGCATATGTTGCTTTGTCGCGAGTCAGAACATTAGCTGGTTTGTTTTTGATTGATTTTGATGACACAAAGGTTACTGCAGATGCAAACTGTGTAAAAGAGTATAATAGGTTAAGAAGGGTGTATGCTCCCAATTTAGGTCAATATCCTGTATTTGAAAAGCGTGTGGTTGGTCAAAAAAGAAGGTTTGAGGATATCTGTACTGAAGGGAAAAGAACAAGATATTGTTGCAAGTAAAAAGAAAATGACACTATTGAAGAGATTGTTAGTTATCAGTTCAGGTGTCAACTGCTATGCTAATGTAGTGGTCAATGTTGTTTTTTATCTTGAAGGTTTGCTAGAACAAATTATGCAGAATCGGGAAAAAAGATTTTGTTCCTTGTTGCATTCTGTTTATGAAAAATTGACAACAGATACAAGTAAAATCCAAACTGTTTCAGATGTTCGTAATCTTTTGGATGTGTGTTCTGATTCTACACAATTTACGCAAAATATCCAACAAGATGCTCAGGAATTTCTAATGCATATGCTTACTATTTTTGAAAATGAAGGTGTTGAAATAGGAAATATTTTTGGCCTTTGTTACAAATGGGAACATCATTGTGAAAATTGCATGTATACATGTAGCACTAATGTAGACACTGACTGGCACATGCATCAAGCAAAAATCCAGTCGGTAAAATACAGAATCGGTAAAATCACCCGTTAGGGAGTGTCAAAAACCGAATCCCAATGCATTAACCCAAATCGCAAGAAAATAAAGAATCGCAAAAAAAATACTGGAAAAATAACTAATCGCAAATAACAAATCCGCAAAAATACCGAATCGCAAATTACCGAAGTCGCAATCACCGAAATCACAAATTGCTCCCGGCAAGTGCCAATGGCTAATAACGAATCGCTACACAATGCAACAAAACTCGCAAATACCGAAAATCCCAAAAATCGCTATTTAGCATGAGCAGATTAAGGGGAATCAGAACCTGGAGGTAAAGTAACAAAAAACAAAAAACAAATTTAAAACAAATTTCCACATGTGCAACAGATCGTACCAATCAGCAAACCCTTAAATGTGGCCCAGGAGACCCTGTTGGCTAGCACAAAATGGCAGCCCTCTACGTGCTTGCAAGGAGGATGCGAATCAATGCAGCAGGACAGCGCAGGAGAAGGGTACAGGAGAGAGTATTCCGAGTGCGCATCACCTTGCTGGGACAGAATGAGGACGAGGTGTATGAGAAGTATCGACTGAATCGTACCATGATCATGCGCCTCATTGCAGACCTCGAACCACTCCTGCAGCACCAGACACATCGGACCAATGCAATCCCTGCGCACGTCCAGGTCCTATGCAGCCTGCACCTACTGGCCTCAGGAAGTTTTCAGGGGGTAATCGCCGTAGCCGGAGGCGTATCGCAAAGCGCACTCTCACGCTTCTTCCAGAAATTCATAGATGCCATGCTGACAATGATACACACCCACATCAGCTTCCCCACAACCCCACAGCAGTTGGACCTCAACAAACAGGCATTCTACCAGGTGGCCCATTTTCCCCATGCCATTGGATGCATCGACTGTACGCATATCCCCATCTGTCCACCCTCTGCCAATGAGTACATATTCCGGAACCACAAGTCCTACCACTCTATCAATGTGCAGGTTGTGTGCGATGCCAAGCACATCATCACGGACCTAGTGGCACAATTTCCTACATATTCCGACACAGTGGCATCCACAGGCGTCTACTCAACGGAGAATTTGGAGAGGGACTCCTGCTTGGTACGTACACATACCTCTTCCACACATGAGCACCACACATGTATGAACATCACCGTTGCTAAGTCTTTGCTTCTATCTTGTAGGTGACAGTGCGTACGCCCTGCGGGAATATATACTCACCCCCTACCTCAATCCAGCAACACCACAAGAGCAACGATACAACTCGGCCCACATAAGCACAAGGTATGTCATCGAGAGGACCTTTGAGATTCTGAAGAGTCGCTTTAGAATCCTACATAAAACTGGCAGTGCCTTGCTATACAAACCTGATACCTGCTGCCGGATTGTAGCTGTATGTGCTATGCTGCACAACATTGCGACCAGAAGGGGGATACCCATAGAGGTGGACAGGAATCAAGACTACCGGGATGACCAACCACGCGCCCAACACTGACAGGCACACGTCCCTAACACAGCAGAGGGCCATAGGAGGCGGACATACATCATGCAACATCATTTCTTAACCAGGTAAGAATGAAAGATGACAAATTATTGGTGGTGCTACTGTTTAATGCACAGGAGCACTGAGGCATGTGCGACCAAACAAGCAAGAAAATAATATATCCCCAAATAAACTGTTACAACAAAAGGCCGTTTTTGTCACGGCTGTGCAGCGTCAAATAGGGGAGGACCATGGTTGCCCCACTACGGTCAAGTATGACTGTCAGTTAGTCTAGTGGCGCTTGCCACGAACACCAAGTCTCCTCCCAGGTGTCTCCTCCACCTCACCACGGCCTGTCCCTGTGGAGCAACGGGAACTGCGCTGCCTGGTGCTGGCCTCTGCTACCGAAACACTGCTCACACTTGAGGCAGCCTCACTGCCGTCCTTCCCTACCAATGCGCTAGCACTGAATGTGCCGCTCTGCAGGTGTTCTACTGCAGCGGTGACCTGTCCTAGAGCCCTGGCTACATCCCAGCAACAGTGTCCAAGGTCCACCTGCAGTGACACCGAGCGGCGTGCCAACACTGCGGTGCTGTTGCTCAGCCTGGTGATGGCATTTGTAGAGGCCTTTGTAGAGGCTGCGGACCTGACCGAGTTCTGCCGGTGCCTCCTCCTCTCGCTCTCATGGCCTTCCCTCATGGTGAGCTCATGTATGTCCTCCCTCAGGTACCCAGTGCCCTCTGCCACCACAGTGGTCATGTCCCTCACTGCCGCTGTCATGGCACGCATATTTTTGGCAAGAAGCACTATGTTTGAGCTAATTGTAGCCATGTGTATCCCCTGCAGGCGCTGGACACGCAGCATCCTTTCCTCAATGCCACCATTTGGGGAGATTGCAACGTCGTCTGAGGATTGTGAACTGCGCAGAGACCTGCGGCGCTGTCGGGGTCTGACACGTGCTGGTGGTGCAGCAGGCGGTGGGATGCTTCGCAGACTTTGGCCCGATGGTGTAGCAGGTGTTTGGCATGTTTCCATCACCTGCATGGGTGGAACTTGTGACCTGCGCCTCCGATCTTTAGTTGCAGTTGTTGCGGCAGCAGGTGTTGCTGGTGCTGGTGGTGGTGGTGGTGGTGGTGGTGGTGGTTATGGTGTGGTTGCTGGTGGAGGTGGTGAATGCGTATCTTCCGCGGTATCCACATCCCAATCGGCTGGTGTCTCCGAAATGATCAGCCGCCCGCTGTCGTCGGAATCCCCAGGAGATGCATCTGTGTGTGAAACAGTGCATGGTTAGTGGGATAGTTACACCTACGTAGTATTGTTAACATACATGTCCCTCTGTGATCCACTAAATAAACAGTCTATATCCAGCTTCTACTGATGTGGTGATTTTTACATCTATTTTATCCTGTGCATGCACACCGGGCTGACTTGACTACAACTCCCATGATGCACTAGTGTTATGAGTAAAGTTGTGTGGGGCAAAGCTGCATGCACACTCTGATCGTGCTGGGAGCTTGGGAATGGATTAACGCAATGCTGGGTATGGGAACAGGCATGCATCTTACCTTGGGCACTCGTGGCTGCGCCAGAGGTATCCATCTGGGTCACTCCCACGACGGCCTCAGGCTCGATGGTCCCTTCCACCAGCTCCTCCAGGGCGGTGTTAGCTTGCACTGTGGAAGGTCCGCCTCCCGTTCTGGATGCCTCCCGGAGCCTCTCCGCAATCCTCTCCTTCGCACGCTTCCTCAGGTCGTACCACCGCTTTTTAAGATTGTCAATGCTGCGGGGCGTCACTCCAACTGCATTTACCCTTTCTCGGATGTGCAGCCATATGCGCCGCTTCTCAGACTCGGGCACCTTTAGGGACAGCTTCCCAAACAGCCGATCGTGCTTGCTGCTCACCCCCTCGATCAGGTGCTCCAGCTCCCGGTCGGAAAACTTGCGTTTCCTCTTGCGTGCAGCTTCTGCGCTGGATGGTGCATCTTTCTCCATCCTGGTGAGGGTGGGGTCACAGTCCTGTCAGTGGTCAATCTGTGGGATCAGGCTTGCTACTGTTGCTCCTCCTGTGTGCTCCTCTGGCGTGTGAATGAGGGTGGGGCAGCTGTACTTCCTGGTGGTGATGTCATCAGAACGTTCCCGAGCAACCCGTTTTATTGCGAAATCGCTATTACCGATTTCGCTATTACCGAAATCGGTAATTGCTAATCAGTGTTTTTATTACCCGCAAATGTGTATTCGGTAAATAATAGCGATTTTTAAAGAATCGATATTTTTCAGCGAATCTGTTGATGCATTCTGAAAAGCGATTCCTTAATTACGATTCCTTATTTATCGCTAATAAGGAATCGCTTTCCTGAATGTTGATGCATGTGCACCTGAAAGATTTCTATATTTAACATTACCGGACTGTAAATCAGTGTCTTTCAATAAATTAGTTAAAGGTGCAAATCAAAACATGGAGTGTAACCAATGTAAATCAGAAATGTTATCCACATTATTTTTAAAAAAATATGGACAATATATAATTTTAATGATGCAATGTTGTACAGCTGATGGAAGAAAATTGGATACTTTAATAAAGCAATTTGTAGCAACACAACTATCAATATCAGGAAGGACTTTTGTAACAATTGCAATAATTTTCCATGATGGTCCTTCTACAACATCTGGACATTACACTGCCTATCTAAAATGTGACAAAGGCTGGACACTTTGTAATGATGCCCAGTTGGTTTTCAAACAACGTTTGCCTAGTGAATTACCAAATTCCTACCTAATATTTTTAAAGCCAAAGTTTTAGGAAGATAATTCACTCTCTGAGGAATTTATTATTATAATTTATTAGGATTACCATTGGACAATTTACATAAAAAACAGTGCAAAAATACAACATTTACAGTTTTTATAAATTGAAGTTATAAAATGTTGTTAGCAATAAGCATTTCATATATGTGTGATTTGTATTTTCTGGTATTTTACTGAGAATAGCATGTTGTTTTTTTTTAAACAATCTTTTTGATTGGTTTTTTTTGCCCGCTGTTATGTGATAAGTACGATTGAAATCACTATTTCTAGTGAAATTCAATATATTCTGAGAACAGCAAAAAAGGCAAACAAAGTACTTTGTTTAAATTATGCTGTGTTGTTAAAAATGTATTATTACATGTTATAACTATTTTTTCTTTTATTTCCCAGATCCTAATTCTAAAATAAGCAATTTACCCCTATTTACATTACAAAACACATCTGAAAAAAATGTGTACCATTTTTTATTTCTATTACTGTGAAGGTAAGTTTAATTAAGTATTAATATGCACAATGGGCAGATCTGCAAGAAGCTACAAAGTTTGAATAAGTTTTTTCAAAACACCCTGTTTATACCTATGTAGTTTTGGAATCTCCCTGACATAGGATATCAGGTGACCTGCAAAAAAACAGATTTGAGTGGTTCATAATATTTCCCATTGTACGTATTGAAGGATCACAATGATTTCAATCATTCTTCTTTGAGTATGTTTGCAGACAAAACTCTGTGCTTACCTCCTATCATTCGCAAGCAATTTTCCAAACAGAAATATGTCACTCTTTGTAACATAGTTATAGTGCAAGACAGTCTTTCATGTTTACAAGGAGAGGAAAAGGCACTCTGTCTACCTTTTCTTCTCCATGTAAATACAACCTCATCATACACACCAGTTTGCGTTGAAAGGGCATTCTATACTTGTTGCTGTGCGTCTTTGTACAGAACACTCATAGAAGAAGACACATCTCCAGATTTATCATAAATCTGGACATGTATGTGAATGCTGCACCATCCTCCAATTGGTGCAGCAAGGCACAACAAGGAGATTTGTTTTCATTTTTTCGCTTTCAATATATGCTACAATGCACAGCATATATTGAAGGGGAAAATGCCTTCACTGATTGTTTTTGTGCAGGAAGGTGTCCCTTTTTGCACAAAAACAATCTCTGCATGACACAGACATCCTTGCACCATGGTGCAAGGCTGCCTGTGTCACCACATGGCTGCAGTTTAAGCAGCTATTGAGAGGGAAGCACAGACTTGCAGCATATTTATGGACATATGTTACATCCCTGTGCTTCAGAAGTACCACAGCACACTGCAGCTAAAGAGGTTATAGTGTCATGCTGCAGCACTTCTACATTCACCATACACTACTAATACATTGTTTCAGTCAATTATACACTACGCATACATCCAACCAAACTTTCACACACGATCATACAAATATAGCTCTTTTTAAACAGAGAAATGAGTTCTGAAAATAACTTTTTTTTCTTCTTTTTTGTTTTTTATTTTTTTTGTACTTTTTGGAACAATTTAGTTAATTTTTTTGTTTTTTGGGAAAGGAAAAAAAGACAACAGGAGGAACAAAACAGTCAACTTCTGCAAAAAAAAATAAACACAAGTTTAGCACTTGATGTTTTGCTGCGCTCGGCAGATAAGTTAAATTGACTGCTCTCCATAACAGAGCAGTTTGTTGCATTTAATGCAACTAATTTACAGTTTTCCAAATTCTGGACGTATGTCCGGGTGAGTGGTTGATGGTGATGCTGCAGAAGTGCTTGCCACTGCTGGCACAGGCTGCTCTCGGAGTCTTCTGCATTCCTCCTTGGCTAGGTTCACGAGATGCAGAGTCTTCAGGTGTTTTTTCATACTCGCAGTCCCACAAGAGTATTTTTTCGATGGATCCCCTCTGGAAAGCACTCTTTGACATATTTTACATGTCACTTTAGTGGAATTTGTTTTATTTTGTCCTTCTGGGAAGGAAAAATATGTCCACACCACATAGGTGTATCTTTCTGGGCATACAGGTTCCGCAACAAATCCCTCATCGGACGAATGGTCTGAATCTGAAGGTGGCTGCTGTCCAGAAGCCATTGTCTTCAGATAATGAAATATTGCAGCTGTGGAAATCTCCCCCAAAAAGTTTCCTCTCGTTCTAAGGTGTGAGATGTTCCTCCAAAGAAGCTCAAAGAAGAATGATGGAAATGGGTGGTGACCTTCAATAGTTACAATGGGAAATGTAACGAACCAATCAAATCTCTTTTTTTCATGTCACATGGGGTCCGCGCACTGTGCACATAGGCAGCATGCACCCAACGCGACTTTGCGAAATCGCATTAAAAAGTAATATAAGTTTATTAAAACCAAAAGTATACTATTTTTATGATTAGCTTAGATAATGTCTTGCCCTAAAATGCGTATTAAATACTTATATATATAATTTAAAACATTAAAAAAATGTGCGGACCCACCGCATCGAGCACATATATGACGTCACGCGGAAACGCGTGAGCGTCGCGTAACGTATTTCGTATGTGTCGCGTATGGGCTTGGAGTCACATACCGGTCGCTTAGCAATCACGCCCAAAAATAGGTACCCAACGCATACCGTACGCGGATCCTACACTACAATCGTAAAATGGCGACTATGTTCCACGCAGGGATCGAGAAAGGTGCGTATAGGGTGCGCGAATCCAAAAAAAGCGTGTAAAAAATAAATAATAACAAACTATTAAAAATATAGTTTAAAAAATATTTAAAAAATATATAAAAAATAGTTTAAAAATATTTACAAATATATATTTTTTTTAATTCATTAAAAACAAATAATATTTTTTAATTTTTAAAAGAATTAAGTGAAAAAAAATCTTTCAAAAATGGTGAAAAACACTATATAAAAAATAATTAAAGGAATTGATACACTGAAATATATAGATTTAGAAATCATATGAAAATCATTAAACATCATAGGTTTAGAGATAAGTTATAGATAGGAATTAGCATTTAAAAAGCCTTTGAAATTCACTTAAAAAACCATAGGTTTCAGGTATGTTATAGTTAGGAATTAGCATATAAAAAACCTTGGAAATTCACTGAAAAATAGGCCTGGGCGAAAACTTCGTTCCGTTCGCGGAAATTGCGATAATTTGACATTTTCGCGTTCCGCGGAGAGCGCGAAAATGTCAAAATTTCCGGTTTCCGCAGCTTGGCGATAATTTGTTTCTTGCTCGCGCTGTAAAATAATACATTCTGGCGCGCGCGCGATCGCCTTACCTGAATCCCTGCGTTCGCCGACAAGTTTTCTTGATCCGGTCGCGTTCTCCGTGAGATGTTGTATTGTTTTTAGCCATTTGCGCTGTCTCATGACAGATCGCGCCCGCAGTGACGTCATGCGTCGTGCGATCACGTCTTTCTTCTCGCGATCATGCACCGCGAGACAACTCAAAACAAGATGGCCACGCCCGCAAGCAACCACATGGGTAAGTTGGCGACCCGCAACCATGCAGAAAATCTCGCTAACATGCGGGAAAAAAACTTCCGCATCTTCGCGATATTTCCGCTTGTTTGCGATAATTTTAAACATTTTCGCGATAATTTGCGAAAGTTAATTTCGCAAATTCCGCCCACCCCTACTGAAAAAAACATAGGTTTCAGGGGCGTTATAGTTAGCTGGATATTTCCCTCGTACAAAACCATTGAAATTCCCCCGTTATAATTAGTTCAGCTAACTATAACTCGCGCCCCCGCAATGCACTGCTGATGACGTCACATATTACATCCTTCATGACATGGTCAGTGACATCACTGATATCACTGATGATGTTAGTGAGTGAATGACTGTCTCAATAGTGTCTTTATGAGTAACTATATATGTTTTAAACTAAAATATGTGAGTATTGGTGTAAATAAGTGATTATATGTGAGAATGAGAGATTGGAAGAGTTCCTGTATAAATTAGTATGCGTTTCTATAAATGATTGCTTAAGAGAGTAAGTATGTGTAAGTTTCTGTAGAAGTAAGTGTGGTGGTGTGTGTCTAACTGTATATGCAAGTAAATGGATGTTTGATACTTTGTTTGCATGTGTGACTATGTGTGTGAGTAACTCTATGGATGAGTGTCGGTGTGTAACAGGATGTATAGGTGTATGAGAACATATGATGAGTGAGTACATGTATGAGTGACTGTATAGGACTGTTAGTGAATGAAAGGATGTGTGTGTAGATCTTGGAATTACTGAATAGGTGTGTTGTAAGTGGTATTGGTATGTCCATTGTTTTGAAAATGTTAATTTCTATTTTTGAGTGTGTGTATCAAAGGTTATATTAGGATGAGAGGAGGTCTGCCACTCTATCACAAGGATGATGTCATCAGTGATGTCATTTGAGATGTCATCAGTGATGTCATGAGTGATGTCACCGACCATGTCATGAGTGATGTAATATGTGACATCATCAGCAGTGCATTGCGGGCGTGCGAGTTATAGTTAGATGAACTAACTATAACAGGGGAATTTCACTGGTTTTGTACAAGTGAAATGTCCAGCTAACTATAACACCCCTAAAACCTATGTTTTTTTCTGTGAATTTATAAGGTTTTTTAAATGCTAATTCCTAACTGTAACATACCTGAAACCTATGGTTTTTTAAAGTGACTTTCAAAGGTTTTTTAAATGCTAATTCCTAACTATAACGCCCCTGAAACCTATGGTTTTGTCAGTGAATTTCAAAGGTTTTTTAAATGCTAATTCCTAACTATAACATATCTGAAACCTATGGTTTTTTCAGTACATTTCAAAGGTTTTTTAAATGATAATTTTTAAATATATTAATTGTTTTTCTACATTTTTTTAACTATTTATTGTTACATATTTTATTTTTTAAATTACATAACTATTTTTAATATAAATAGAAAAAAAATGTTTTTAAAAATAATGAAACTCTAATATTGTTGTTTTTAATTTGATATTTTTTAAAATATATTTATATTTGTTATCTTTTTTTTTTTTTTGAGAGTCGCACACCCAAAGCGTACCTTTCTCGATCACTGTGTGGAACTTAGCCCCCATTTTACGATTGTTGTGTAGGATCCGCGTAGGGTGTGTGATGGGTGCGTATTTTCCTGTGCGATTGCTATGCGACTGGTACGCGACTCCAGGCACATACGCAACACATACGTATTACTTTACGCGATGCTCGCGCACATGCGCGTGACGTCATATACGTTTTTGACACGTTAGGAGTCGCACACCTGGTGCGTGCACACCAGGGGGCTGCGCTGAGCGCCGCGCTGGGTGCGCGACTCCTAATTTTATGGAAAAAAAAATAGCACCTATCACTAATTTCTATTCTCCCCAGGGACCCCATCCCCCGGGGCTCATATATAACGTTGGGGAGCATGGGGGGAGCCCCAATGCCCCACGGTCCCAGCCGGCTCCCCGCATCCTTCGGGAGCCGGCATTGTTTTTCCACATGGGGAGCTGCTAACATGCAGCTCCCCATGTGGAAAAGCAAAATGCTTTGCATTTTGAAAGAGAGAGCAGGTTTCCCTGCTCTCTCTTTCAAAATCCAAACCAAGTTTGCTATGACAGGGCGGGAGCCTCGGCTCTTGCCCTGCCATAGCAAACAGCAGTGTTCTGGGGTGGGCACCCCGGGACACTGCAGGAGCTGGCACTGGGGGGTGGCGGTCCCCAGGGCTTGGGGGGCCTTTGAGCCCCCAACCATTTTTGAGAAATCCCCTGGGGTAGCAGTCCCTGGGGCTGGGGGGGCCTTTGAGCCCCCCCACCGATCTATTTTGCTGGGGGGATAGCAGTTGAGCCCTCCCACCCATTTATGTTGTAGCCCCGGGGGGTGGCGGTCCCCGGGGCTGGGGAGCCCCTCTGGGTCCCCCATAAAATTTTAAACTTTTGCCCCTGGGATTTGGCCCCCCCCGGAGGCTAATTATTAAAGCCTGCGCTTCATTTTATTTATATTTTTTACGGCATGATCCGTGCACCCTGCACGTATTTCGCCGTTTAAAAAAAATATAAAATAATTTACGGCCCTGAGGGTCCTTGTGGGACCCCCTAAGCAGGTCTAGAGGGTCAGGGTATTTCTACCCTGCCCCCTTTATGAGGTTTACACTCTAGTTCCACTGATTTCTTCAGCCTCAACTCTACCGAGGCACAAAATGGCTGCCAACACTTCCTGGTTTGGAGTGTTGACAGACAGTTGACAGCCAATTAGCATGCAGCTTGTGATTGGGAGGGTGCGTTCAGGGTGCGCGGATCCAGCACGGCCATAGATATATTTGTGATTTTGATTTTCTCAGGAACTACTGAACGGATTTACACCATGTAGGCAAAAGGCACGACTTTGAACCAAGGTCTACCTTTCTGCCAAATTTGGTGTAATTCCATTCAGCAGTTCGGGCTGTAGCTGCAACTAAATGTCCCTATGGAAAATTGCATGGGGAAAACATGTTTTGGGCCCCTCCTTTTTTCTTGGCCTCTGCTTGACGAATCACCCTGAGTCTTTCAGGATAGGAGCGGACCGGAGTGGGCCACGAGTTTTGAAAATTTCACGAAGATTCATCAACCGACGCCAAAGTTATTCCAAATAGAATGTTGCAGATTTCCTATGGATAATAGGTCCTAACTATAACTACCTACACGTTACGATCACCACAGCGATCTTGATCACTTGACGCGCTGGTGATGGGTCACCACATTTGAACTTAGTGTGGCCAATCAGGTTGCGGGATTGGTTAATTAGTGAACATAGACATAGACAAAATATATATATGTATTCACTGAGTAATCAAAGAGCAAATGATTAGAAAACAGCCATAATATGCTTAAATATTGATAGTTACAAAGAATTAGTCAGTATTTTATAACACATAAAAAGAAATATAATTACGATTGCTGTAGTTATGTTTCAATGAAAAATACAATTTTGCATTATTTTGGAGAAAGATATCGGTCAGTTGTCTTTAGATTGTTGCGAGTCATACTAGGTGAAACAAATAGTGGCAAAATTCGTGACAAAATTATTCACGGAATTACTAAATTGCGGGCAAGTGCCCAATAAGTTATGTCACATAAAGTATCACAGTGAATCTATAGGCAATATCATCCATAATCCACCATCAATATACTTTTAAACTATCAATAATAAATACCTAAAACCTAGTATCATATTATAAAAATTGTTAAAAATACAATGTTACTTAAAGGCATAGTATGGATAAAATGAATGCTTCTAAAAACGTGTGCAAAACAGTGCAAAAAAGTGCCAATGTGCAAATTGAAAAAAATAAAATAAAAAAGCCCCAAATAAACAATAACACACTTGGTGGTGGGGCTGTGCACAATGTCACAAATGTATTTGACTCCGATGTTATTTAGTTATGTGTTATATATCTATATATATATATATATATATATATATATATATATATATTATCTACTGGCGGTCGCCAGTAGATAGTCATAGTTACAACCTAGTTTCCATAGGAAATCTCAAAATTCTATTTTGAATACCTTTGCCGCCGGTTGACGAATCCTCGCGAAATTTTCAAAACTAATGGGGCGCTCCGTTCAGCTCCTACCCTGAAAGTCTCGGGGTGATTCGTCAAGCAGGGGCCGAGAAAAAAGGGGGGTCCCAAAACGCATTTTCCCCATGTATTTTTCCACAGGACCTTTAGACACAGCTACAACCCGAACGGCTGAACAGAATTACTTGAAATTTGGCAGAGAGGTAGCCATAAGGTCAAGGAAGTGCCTTTTGCAGGTCTGGTGTAAATCTGTTCAGTATTTCCTGAGAAAATAGCATTTAAAAGCATATATATATGTGGGCGGAGCCTAACCACACATCTCATCCTGAGATCTGATTGGCTGTCAGCACTTCATCCAAGAAGTGTTGGCAGCCATCTTGGGACCAATATACATGATAGCACCTCATTAAAAAGCATTGCAGTTAATAGAAGGTTTTAAGACTTTAGTTACATTATAAATCATTTGTTGATGGTACCATACTAATTTTAGGAATTTTGGTATGTTCTAAGGTGATTTCACCATGTGAAAAAGCCTTCTGCTGGGATATCATGATTGAGAAAAAAATATTTTCTCATGCTTTTACCACAGAGGTTTGGAAGGTGATCTATAAACTAAACTGAGAGCTTATTTTCTGTAAATTCACATTATCTTTCTCAGTCATGTGAGAATGAAGTCTGACATTCTCAGTAACACATGTACATCCAACAAGGGCAGAGACTGTCAGTTGATTCCTTTGTGTTCTACTGCAGCTTCCCAGAGTGTTCCAAAGAACTACTAGAGCGCTAACAGTCCTACTTATGATAAACGTATGGCACACATGAAGCCATCTTGCTTGGATTAAAGTGGTAACTCTTAAAACATTTAATTTAAAAAGGAACAAAATGAGGGGGTTCATTTTTCCATAAAAATTATGATTAGTGCTGCAGAAAGAAAAATTAGGGCACATTTTGAGTGACTTCTCAAATCCTCTTCTATTTCATTAAAAAATTCTGACATGCAGACTGAAACATGCACTTTCAATACCAGCAGCAGTTTTCCCTGGTGAGCAGTAGCTTTACTACAGTGATCTAATGAGCAAAACGAGTGCTAACATTCTGAATTTATGGCAAATGTGTGACACATCTGAATGCCTTCTTGATGGAATCAAAGTAAAAAACTGAAAGTATTTCCTACTGAGGAGACTGCAGTAAATGAGGAAATTAGGAAACTTCATAACAAATAAGTCTCCCAAGATGGCCACCAGAGACAAAAGAGCCCAAATGTAGCCCAAATATCACCCAGATGTAGCCCAAGTATAGCCCAATGACAGAATGTCCCAGAATGTTCTAAAAACAACTAGAGCGCTTACTGTCTTCATTATGACAAAAGTATGGCACACCTGAAGCCATCTTGATTGGAATAAACTGGTAACACTTAAAACATATAATTTAAAAAGGAACACAATGAGGGGGTTCATTTTGCCATAGAAATTATGATTAATGCTGAAGAAAGAAAATGAGGGCACATTTTGAGTGACTTCTCAAATCCTCTTCTATTTCATTAAAAAATTCTGACATGCAGACTGAAACATGCACTTTTAATACCAGGAGCAGACTTCCATGGTGAACAGTAGTTTTACTACAGTGATCTAATGAGCAACTAGAGTGCTAACATTCAGAATGTATGGCAAATGTGTGACATATCTGAATACCTTCATGATGGAATCAAAGTAAAAAACTGAAAGCATTTCCTACTGAGGAGACTGCAGTACATGAGGAAATTAGGAAACTTCATAACAAATAAATCTCCCAAGATGGCCACCGGGGACAAATGTAGCCTAAAATCACCCAGATGTAGGCCAAATATAGCCCAATGACAGAAGTGTGCAAAACACTTATTATTTTGTGTTTTTGCAGTGTTATATAGTGCAGACTTGTCAGGTATTGGACTGCTTTACATGAGCATTGGTTACATCACACAAGAATAAATTAATTTTGTTTGTAGACATGGGGAGACTAAGTGATTTGACCAGAATCACAGAATGTCGAGCTGAAGCAGAAACTTCAACCTGCTTCCCCAGTTGCAAAGTCTGCAGTTCTGGAAGTAACACCACATCCTCTCCCCTAAGTGCAACATTTAATCAAGTGGTCAACTGGATAAAAAAACATAAAGATAACAAATAATTTAAAAGTGCTTTGTCGTTATTTGAAAACTCAGAAAATATGTCCTTATTTTAGTCTTTTAGAGCACTAACCATCATTTTGATGCCAATATGACCCTCTCATATATGTAATTTCTAAAGGAAATGCTCTAGGTATTACAGTTTTGATTACATCAAGATGATGTCAGGCGTTCCACACTTTTGTAATAAATATAGAATGTTAGCAATCTAGTTGTTCATTAGGATACTGTTGAGAGGCAGAGGCCAGGGGCACGGACTCTGAAAATTGAAGGCAGGTAGGAGGGTGCAAAGGCAACAATTTAACCATACTGAGCAGGCAGGAAGGGCCGTGGAAGCACAACAGACTATGGAGGGCAGTGGAAAGGGGGGCAGGGGCAACAAACCAACAATACAGGACTTGCAAGAGAGGCTGTTGGAGGGAAGATCTATTACGGGTCAAGGAAGCTAGGGGCGGTCCCCAGAGCCCCGGGAGCCACCACAGAACTGAGCAGGAGAGTGAGTCAGGGACAAAAGGGGCACCTTAATTTGAGCCGGGGTGCCTAGGAACGCTTGCTCCAAAAATGAAGAAAACAGACATATGAGACATGGAATTGGAGGCAGAATACAATGGCAGTTTAATGAGAAGATGCAACTTCAAAGAAACCGCAGAATAGAGACATAAAGTACAAGATACAGAATCCAGATAATCATACAGCTGTCATGATATTCTCTGTATCTCAATTAATGTACTGACAGAGAGAGAGAGAAAACACATCTATAAATGCATCATGAGAAACAAGTTACACCAAGGAAAATGTTACTTAGGAACACTCACGTTTACTCTTAGAGCAAGCATTCCTGCAATTACAATACAAAATCTTTTAAATGCAAAAGTAAAGAGAACAATGGTTAAACATAACATGACATTTCATATAGGTAAAATAGAATAAGATACTTCAAGCAAAGCAGAGCAAGACATTTTAAGCAAAGGAAGACAAGAGCTCCCAGCTCTTGGGGAAAACCTGCACAGCCTGTTAACCTACATACAGACGGCGAGGTAGTCCGTCGATATCTGTGGGTGCTCCCTTTTTATATCATTTTGTGGGCTCCTTTGCATGCTACATCTACCTACGTATGCTACCCAAAAGCTTTGTCTGCAGATTTTACCAGACATTTCGTCATTTACCCACTTAATGCTGACAATGGACTAGGTGAAAAGGTCAGTCTCTCAGGCCAATCGCTTATCGTAAGTTCCATAGAGCAAGCAGAAAATAATGGGTATTGTACGGGAATTCAATATATTAATGTATAAAATCTCCTCAGTTCTCCTAACTTGACGCTCTGCGGTTGCCACTTCCTTAAAAGCGGGAAACCTGCCCAGGAAGCAAGTACCAGTCCAGGATGCAGCCTACTGTATGTCGACAGCTTCAGGGGGATGTTGAACTTTGATACCGAGCACGGAGCACTCGGGTAGGGTGGGGGCTACTAGTTTGGAGCAGAAGGCCTCGCAGACCTGCCTTCAGACTGCCATACACTAAAATTGCAGAGCTATGGTCAATTTAACAAAGAGGCCTACATATTGAACAGAAGGGCCTACACAGGGGTTTTATGCTGGCTGAGTGGTAAGGATGTCTCAGGATAATTATATAGCAACACAGGACCCGCTGGTCAATTTAATACGGCCTACAAATGCGGCTGGCAGGGCAAGGACAAGGGTCTCATACTTCAGGTGTGGACAGAATGGGCCAGGGGCCCCCTGTGATACAAAATCTACCCTCCTTCAAGGCTGTGGCAATGTAATAGACCATTGTGGGCAGAAGGAAGAGGCAATGGTAGTACAACCATACATGCCAACAGACCCGATTCAGCCAGGAAACGTCCAATGTTTTTAAGCTCAAATGGGCTTTATTTGATCTGTCTCCTGTCTACAATATCCTCTTTTTCAATGTAACTCAAAGGGGAAAATCAATACCCCAGTTTTTTTTCAAAATCTCCCTCTTACCAAGTTCAAAATGTTCGCAAGTATGGTACATTGGATCATGGAAGGAAATGGGATAGGGACATGGACTTGGATAACAGAGGACAGGAGGGACATGGAGAGGTGCACCAAACTGACCCTGCAGGGCAGGCATCAGGGTTTGCAGCAAAACAATACACCACACAGGGCATGCAGGACGGGAGTGCAGCACAACACTCCATAGAAAGCAAGAGGGGACAGGACCATGCACATGGACAACAGAGAACAGAGGGGCAAGAGGCAATGGTAGCTAGCTGACCATAATGGACAGACAGGAGAGAAAGCTGCAGCATAACAGACCATAAAGGGCAGGAGGGACAGATCAGGGGCATTACAATGGAACAGACAAGCCAGGAGGGAGGGAGTAGGGGTCTGCACATGTAAACAGTGGGCTGGGGGCAAGGGGGCAGGGCAGGAGCAGCAAGATAGCCATGGAGGTCAGGCAGGATGGGCACTAGAAGCAAGACACACCATGAAGAGCAACAGTGAGACTGTGATGGCATACACACAGACCATGGAGGGAAGGTGGGAGGGGGTCGGGGGCAGCTAACTGACCACACAGGGAAGGTGGGAGGGGCCATGGCAGAACAGAAGACCATGCATGGCAAGTGGGAGGGTTAGTGGCAGCACAATGTCTATGATGGGCAAGAAGGAGGGTGCAGGGGCATGCACAAAGGACGATGGAGGATAGAAGGGAGGGTCAGGACCTGTGCACAGACAAGAAAGTTCAGGGGAAGGGACCTCACAACAGACCACACGGGGCAGGCAGGAGGAGCAGTTGCAGCACAACAGACCAGGGAGGGCAGAAGGGTGTGGCAGTACAATGGACCATGTAGGACAGGAGGAAGAGGATAGGGGCATGGCATGTGGACAGGCAGGGTGGAGGTGGCAGGGACAGGTTACAGTCATCTGACAATGCTAGGCAGGTGGGAGGGGAGTGGCAGCTCAACAGAACACTCAGAGTAGATAGGAGTGGCAGGTCCATGGGACATGGTGGGCAAAAAGGATGGAGCAGGGGCATGCACAAAGACATCGGAGGGCAGGGGGAAGGAGAATAGGGGCAGCAAGCTAAGCACTGAGTTTAAGCAGGAGGTCAATGATGGGGCATAGAATTGGGCAATGGAGGGCAGGAGGAGTGGACTGGTACATCATACTAAATTGAGGGCAGAGGCAGCACATCAGACCATGCATGGCAGGAGGGAGGAGGCTAGTCCATGGATTCACACAACAGAGGATAGGGAGGAGGGGGATGGGGCAGCAAGCTAACTGTTCAGAGAAGGTGGGTATTAGGAACTTTATTGTTTTTAAAACATTGTGTCTGTGCGAACTACTTAAAATATGAACAAGTATGCAGCATAATCTCACTTTTATTCAGGAAGAAGAGGACGTTTGTGACTGTGACTCCGGGCTCACTTGGCAGAAACACCCCCTGACCCTCCACCCCCTATCGCAAAATGTAATGCCCGTGAAAAGGGTAGGTGAACACAGCGTTATATAGAACATAGTCCTGAGAGCACGATTGAAAATGAAAACTAGATATAGTGTATGGTATAAACTATGCACCAAAAAGTGTGATATAAGATGAACCGGGCGTGAAATATAATATGCAATACATTGTGCGCAATGACAGATTCATTGGAGAGCGCGAGATAGCACAGGCACTAGCGCGTGCTATGCGATATGCGCCTTGGAGTGTAATATGCACAGGCAGTGTTGTGTAACCTAACTAGTCTCTATAGTTGTAATATAAAATATGTGCTGGGGAGTGTAACGTTGCATATGCAATGTGACAAAGATATGGATCCCAGATTGTAATATGTATGGCATAGCACTGTGCGTTATAACATAGGCATCGAGGAAGGCACGTTAGATGGGGCAATATAACCCGTGCGAAGACAAGTGTGGCATGAAATATTCACGGGGTGGTGTTACAGTGCACATGGGCTAGAGAGTGTCATAGCATACGCACTAGCTAGTGGAATACAACACAGAGGTGTGTGGCACTCGGCAGGCAATGGTGGGTGTAACACAGCATTGGGCTCTGTCAGGAGCGCGCTGTGACTCTCAAGTGATGTTCGTCCCCTTTCCAGAGAGTAAAATAAAAAGTATTACACATCCGGCAGTGGATGTGTGTTTTATTAACCGTGAGGGGGGTTTCTTGCATAGTTTTGGTCGAATTTTTGTCGAATCCCCTTTGAATGGCTTAGTGTGCATGTGTATTAAATTTGCCCATCAATAGCTACCCATGTTTGTATAAATAAACGACAAGGGTGTCTACCGGGATTAGGCACGGTAGGGCATCAGACATGTCAGAGCTTCACTAGTGGTGTAAATACATTCCACGTGGATTCATTGCATGCATAGTCGCCTTTTAATGAATATCACGCAAATCGTCATGGTGATAGGTACGTACGGTTTGTCCAGCATGTCCTAGGTGTGTCTATAAATATATATTTTTTAAAAATAATAAAAAACAGTGGCCGGCCCTGGGGATTGGGGTCAAAAAAATATAATTAGGAGACAGGCCCTGGGGGATGGGGTCATCAGGGCCAATAAATTAGAATAAGAAGGGGAACCACACAGTCCCCCTTCTTAAAAAATTTAAATAAATAAAAGACTGGCATCGTGCCGGAGGCCATGCCCCCTCCGTGCAGCACTCTGCAAACGCGCCCCCAACAGGCATCTCCAGTATGCGCCAGGGAGCTGCGCTGCAGACAGCTGTTCTGATGCCAAGCCCCTTTTTACACCTCTCTGCAACGCAGCTCTGTGGCGCTTACTGGAGGTACCTAGTGATCTAGTTTGACCCTAGGGACCCTTAGGATTCAAGGGGACTTAATCTCTCAACTTAGAACAGCCACAGGGCGCGTTTACACAGTGGTGAAGGGAGGGGACGGGGCCTGAGGTGACGTGTGCAAACACGCACTATGGCACGTTTTAAATTGGGGATATAATTTCCCTTCAATACTGAGGGCCCTTGGGGGCCAACTAGCCCACCAAGTGCTTCCAGTAAGCGCCACTGAGCTGCATTGCAGAGAGGTGGTCCAGGCCGTGCCACTTTTTACACCTCTCTGCAACGCAGCTCTGTGGCACTTACTGGAGGTACCTAGTGGGCTAGTTGGACCCTAGGGACCCTCAGGATTCAAATGAACTTAATCTCCCAACTAAAAATGGACACAGGGCGTGTTTACACAGTGGTGAAGGGAGGGGACGGGGCCTGAGTTAACGTGTGCAAAAACGCCCTGTGGCCTGTTTTAAGAGGTAGTTTTAATCCCCATGCCCTATTATATACTAGGGGCTTACAGAGGAGGTCATGCTAATCACAGGGGGACCCCAACGCATAATGTTCCCTAGTGTATGTAGGTGTTTTCACTGTATTCTAAGTGTCTTTTAACATAGCACTGGCTCTAGGACTGGTTAGTCAGACTCAGTTACCACCAGTATCCGTCTGAAAAAGTTGAGGGTACAGGATGATTTTGCAACAAGGCTTCTTTCTGCTCTTCTTTTTGTTCTTTCTGCACGTTATCCTTCTTCCTGCACTTATCTTCGTATTTGAGGACTTCTGTTGCTTCTTTCTGCACTTCTTTTGTTTCTTTCTGTGCATTTTTTCTTCTTTCTTCACATGTCCTATCTCTGTAGGCATAGTTAGAAATTAGCATTTAAAAAACCTTTGAAATTCACAAAAAAAACAATAGGTTTCAGGCACGTTATAGTTAGGAATTATCATTTAAAAAACCTCAGAAATTCACTGAAAAAACCATAGGTTTCAGGGGTGTTATAGTTAGCTGGACTTTTCACTTGTACAAAACCATTGAAATTCCCCCGTTATAGTTAGTTCAGCTAACTATAACCCGCGCGCCCGCAATGCACTGCTGATGACGTCACATATTACATCACTCATGACATGGTCAGTGACATCACTCATGACATCACTGATGACATCTCAAATGACATCACTGATGACAACACTGATGACATCATCCTTGTGATAGAGTGGCAGACCTCCTCTCACCCTAATATAACCTTTGATACACACATTCAAAAATAGAGACTAAAATTTTCAAAACAATGGACATATCAATACCAGTTACAACAACCTCTTCAGTAATTCTAAGATCCACATACACATCCACTCATTCACCAACAGTCCTATACAGTCACTCATACATGTACTCACTCATCATATGTACTCATACACCTATACATCCTGTTACACAATGCCACTCATCCATAGAGTTACTCACACACATAGTCACTCATGCTAATAAAGAATCAAACATACATTTACTTGCATATACAGTTATACACACACCACCACACTTACTTCTACGGAAACTTACACATACTTAGTCTTTTAAACAATCACTTATAGAAACACATACTTCTTCATACAGGAACTCTTTCAATCTCTCACTCTCACATATACTCACATATGTACACCAATAGTCACATATACTAGTTTAAAACATATGTAGTTACTCAGAAAGACACTATTGAGACAGTCATTCACTCACTAACACACCCATACACTCACTCATCCACCCATACAATCCTGCACACATGCTGTGTTCAACACATACAAACAGTGACTCACTCATTCATGCACCTATGCACTACGTAATACCCCCCACCGAACCATGCAGACACTCAAACTGATACTCAAAAAACCAACTAATAACCTATATAGACACCCATGTAGCTACTCACCAACCCATGCAGCCACTTATACACAAAGTGAGAGACTGATACAGATATTTACATATTTAAACATTACTCACTAAGCCATGTATTCCCTATGATACACTTAATCAGTCAGTTACACAATCCATTTTTCAAAAACAAATCATCCATTTAGACACTTATATACCCATTTATTCTTCCATCGACCTAAGTTGAGATATACATATATAAAACATATTTAATTTTCAGAAATGTCACACATTTGCCATAAATTCTGAATGTTAGCACCTAAGAACATACCACAATTCCTGAAATGAGTATGGTACCATAAACAAATGATTTATAATGTAACTAAAGTCTTAAAACCTTCTATTAACTGCAATGCTTTTTAATGAGGTGCTATCATGTATATTGGTCCCAAGATGGCTGCCAACACTTCTTGGATGAAGTGCTGACAGCCAATCAGATATCAGGATGAGATGTGTGGTTAGGCTCCGCCCACATATATATATGATTTTACCTTTGATTTTCTCAGGAACTACTGAACAGATTGACACCAGACCTGCAAAAGGCACTTCCCTGACCTGAGGACTACCTCTCTGCCAAATTTCAAGTAATTCTGTTCAGCCGTTCGGGCTGTACCTTGGACTAAAGGTCCCTATGGAAAATTGCATGGGGAAAATGCGTTTTGGGACCCCCCTTTTTTCTCAGCCCCCGCTTTACGAATCCCCCCGAGACTTTCAGGGTAGGAGCGGAGCGGAGCGCCCCACCTATTTTGAAAATTCGCGAGGATTTGTCAACCGGCGCCAAAGTTATTCCAAATAGAATGTTGCAGATTTCGTATGGAAACACGGTCCTAACTATAAGTATCTACTGGCGACCGCCAGTAGATAATATATATATATATATATATATATATATATATATGTGTATAGAATACCCGTTGTTTTTACTAATAGTACCATGGGCGCATTGCACACAACAAATATTTGCACAAATAGTGGGTGTCACGGAAAATTAGCACCTTAGCACTGTCTTTAGCGTACTTTGCACATATCACGTACTGTATCAAAACCTTGAATGTGTACCCCAATTCTAACATACATGTATTATAACGAACAAAATGGGTCAACATTTTGTTACAATATGGTAGCAATATCAAACATTGAAAAGATAACCCAGTGTGAACTTGTTCAAAATGTTTTATGCATATCACATATATACTTGTGCGTGGATAAAATATGTATTTTACAAATATAGTGATTTTAAGATAAATCAAGGAAAGGAACAACTTTGAAATATTGGCGCATTTATGCAGACATATTGTAAATAGGGGTCACGTACAAATATCTGATCTTTTTAATGAATGTGTTTTTTTTAGAATAATTACCAATATTTATTAACATAGCTTCATAGGGTTTGTAAAAGATATTTATTTAATTATTTATCTATTTATCTATTTATTCATAAAAACTAATTGTCAAAGTGCTTTAAAGTATGATACAAACATCTGGTTTAGATAAGTGGTAAATGCAATAGTACTACAAACAATGAAAAAAGACGAGCAGTCTGTTATTTATGGTAAGAATACTAACAAGCACAATGTCACATTAAAAACGGGTAAAAAAAATGAAGCATGTCATGTGATCAAGGGCTCTGGGTGGCCCGAAACGCGTAATGGCGGCAGAAGCAAAAATAAATAATTAAATGCACGAAACAAGTGGAGTCCGTTCCGTTCTTGTTTGAAAAACAACAGAAGGAGTATCGTAATATATTATCTACTGGCGGTCGCCAGTAGATAGTTATAGTTAGGACCCTGTTTCCATAGGAAATCCGCAACATTCTATTTGGAATAACTTTTGCGCCGGTCGACGAATCCTCGCGAAATTTTCAAAATAGGTGGGGCGCTACGCTCCGCTCCTACCCTGAAAGTCTCGGGGGGATTCGTCAAGCGGGGGCTGAGAAAAAAGGGGGTCCCAAAACGCGTTTTTCCCATGCATTTTTCCATAGGACCTTTAGACACAGCTACAGCCCGAACGGCCGAACAGAGTTACTTGAAATTTGGCAGAGAGGTAGTCCTCAGGTCAAGGAAGTGCCTTTTGTAGGTCTGGTGTAAATCTGTTCTGTATATCCTGAGAAAATAGCATTTAAATCAATATATATATCTGAGCCAGTTTACGGTGCGCTTACCGTGCGCTTACGGTAAGCTTACCGTACGCGTACGGTGACGTGCGCGAGCGCGATTCTGATTGGCTGTTAGATCTTAGTAAACATTCGAATCGGTCGATACCAGGAAGCGGCGGCCGCCATTTTCTCTCTCGCACTCTGAGGGGGGAGGAATAACAAAGGCAAAAAACATGTAACCACCTAGCCTTGATGATGGTGTCCCCAAAGAACCCCCAAGGCCAAAAAGTCAATTTTTTTTTTTTTGAAAAATCGCCGATTACGCTTACCGTACGCGTACAGTAAAAATAATGTAAAAAAAAAAATCATCCATACTCTCCCCACCCCGTGTGCAAATGGTGCCCGAAGTGCACCATTTGTGCATTGCATAACTGTCTACAAAAAATTCAAAAGATTACCTTTCACAACGAAGCGCATAATATGTCCTCCATGTGCGCACGGTGCGCGAAGCGCAGCGTGCGTACATGGCCCATCCAGCGTAACGTGAGCACGCGGTGCGCGTAGCGCACCGCTTGCCCACCGTGCGTGCACGGCACTAACTGCGTAAAGTGGGCGCGCGGTGAGCGAAGCGCACCGCGTGCTCACTGTGCGCGCACGGTGCGTGAAGCGCACCGTGCGCGCACGGAACGAACTGCGTTAAGTGGGCGCGCATGCCACGAATGGCGTAAAGTAACTTAGCATTTAAAAAAACGTACAAATTCACTGAAAAAACCATAGTATCACACACGTTATAGTTAGGAATTAGCATTTAAAAAACCTTGCAAATTCACTGAAAAAACCATAGGTTTCACACATGTTATAGTTAGCTGGACATTTTACTGATAAAAAACCAATGAAATTCCCCCGTTATAGTTAGTGCAGGCAACTATAACTCACGCGACCGCAATCCTCTGCTGATGACATATATGTCTTTATGAAAAAAAAAAATTTGTAATATATGTATAGCTAAAATTTAATGGAAGAAGACATGGGCAAATAAGTGTCTAAATACATTATTAGCATCAGCAGAGGATTGCGGTTGCGTGAGTTATAGTTGCCTGCACTAACTATAACGGGGGAATTTCATTGGTTTTTTATCAGTAAAATGTCCAGCTAACTATAACATGTGTGAAACCTATGGTTTTTTCAGTGAATATATATATATATATACATATATATATATATATATATATATATATATATATATATATATATATATATATATATTACCTACTGGCAGTCACCAGTAGGAAGTTATAGTTAGGACCTATTTTCCATAGGAAATCCGCAACATTCTAATTAGAATAACGTTGGCGCCAATTGACGAATCTTCACGAAATCTTCCAAACTTTTGGCCAGCTCCAGTCCGCTCCTATCCAGAAAATTTCACGGTGATTCGTCAAGCGGGGGCTGAGAAAAAAGGGGGGTCCCAAAACACATTTTCCTAATGCATTTTCCCATAGGACCTGTTGACGCAGCTACAGCCCGAACTGCTGAACGGAATTACACCAAATTTGGCAAAGAGGTAGTCCTCAGTTCAGACTCATGCCTTTTGCTTAAATGGTGTAAATCCGTTCAGTAGTTCCTGAGAAAATTAGAGTTAAAAAGATAGATATATCTGGGCGGAGCCTAACCTCACATCTCATCGTGAGATCTGATTGGTTGTCAGTACTTCATCCAAGAAGTGTTGGCAGCCATCTTGGGACCAATATACATGATAGCACCTCATTAAAAAGCATTGCAGTTAATAGAAGGTTTTAAGACTTTAGTTACATTATAAATCATTAATTGATGGTACCATACTCATTCTAGGAATTGTGGTGTATTCTAAGGTGATTTTACCATGTGAAAAAGCCTTCTGCTGTGATATCATAAATCATGTTTGAGAGAAAACTATTTTCTCATGCTTTTCCCACAGAGGTTTGGAAGGTGATCTATATAACTGAGAGCATATGTTCTGTAAATTTACATTATCTTTCTCAGTCATGTGAGAATGAAGTCTGACATTCTCGGTAAAACATGTACATCCAACAAGGGCAGAGACTGCCAGTTGATTCCTTTGTGTTCTACTGCAGCTTCCCAGAGTGTTCTAAAAAACTGAAAGTATTTCCTACTGAGGAGACTGTAGTAAATGAGGAAATTAGGAAACTTCATAACAAATCTCCCATGATGGCCACCAAAGACAAAAGAGGCCAAAAGTAGCCCAAATGTAGCCCAAGTATAGCCCAATGACAGAATGTCCCCGAGTGTTCTTAAGAACAACTAGAGCGCTAACAGTCTTACTTATGACAAAAGTATGGCACACCTGAAGCCATCTTGATTGGAATAAAGTGGTAACACTTAAAACATTTAATTTAAAAAGGAACACAATGAGGGGGTTCATTTTGCCATAGAAATTATGATTAGTGCTGAAGAAAGAAAAATTAGGGCACATTTTGAGTGACTTCTCAAATCCTCTTCTATTTCATAAAAAAATTCTGACATGGAGACTGAAACATGAACTTTTAATAACGGCAGCAGACTTCCGTGGTGAGCAGTAGCTTTACTACAGTGATCTAATGAGCAACTAGAGTGCTAACATTCAGAATTTATGGCAAATGTGTGACATATCTGAATACCTTCTTGATGGAATCAAAGTAAAAACTGAAATAATTTCCTACTGATGAGACTGCAGTAAATGAGGAAATTAGGAAACTTCATAACAAATACATTTCCCAAGATGGCCACCAGAGACAAAAGAGCCCAAATGCAGTACAAATATCACCCAGATGTAGCCCACATGTAGCGCAATGACAGAAGTTTGCAAAACACTTATTTTTTGTGTATTTGCAGTTTTATATAGTGCAGACTTGTCAGGTATTGGAGTGCTTTACATGAGCATTGGTTACATCACACAAGATCAAATTAATTTTGCTTGTAGACATGGGGAGATTAAGTGATTTGACCAGAATCACAGAATGTTGAGCTGAAGCAGAAACTCCAACCTGGTTCCCCAGTTGCAAAGTCTGCAGTTCTGGAAGTAACACCACATCCTCTCCCCTAAGTGCAACATTTAATCAAGTGGTCAACTGGATAAAAAAATATAAAGATTACAAATAATTTTAAAGTTCTTTGTCGCTATTTGAAAACTCAGAAAATATGTCCTCATTTTAGTTGTTTAGAGCACTAACCATAATTTTGATGCAAATAAGACCCTCTCATATATGTAATTTCTAAAGGAAATGCTCTAGGTATTACAGTTTCGATTACATCAGGATGCCGTCAGGCGTTCCACACTTTTGTAATAAATATAGAATGTTAGCAATCTAGTTGTTCATTGGGATACTGTTGAGAGGCAGAGGCCAGGGTCACATATTCTGAAAATTGAATGCAGGTAGGAGAGAGCAGAGGCAACAATTTTACCACACTGGGCAGGCAGGAAGGGCAGTGGCAGCACAACAGACTATGGAGGGCAGTGGAAAAGGGGACAGGGGCAACAAACCAACAATACAGGACTGGCAAGAGAGGCTGTGGCAATATAATAGACCATTGTGGGCAGAAGGACGAGGCAGTGGTAGAACAACCATACATGCCAACAGACCCGTTTCAGCCAGGAAACGTCCAATGTTTTTAAGCTCAAATGGGCTTTATTTGATCTGTCTCCTGTCTACAATCTCCTCTTTTTCAATGTAACTCAAAGGGGAAAATCACTACCCCAGCTTTTTTTCAAAATCTCCCTCTTACCAAGTTCAAAATGTTCGCAAGTATGGTACATTGGATCATGGTAGGCAGGAGGAATTGGGGTAGGGACATGGACTCGGATAACAGAGGACAGGAGGGACATGGAGAGGTGCACCAAACTGACCCTACAGGGCAGGCATCAGGGTTTGCAGCAGCACAATACACCACACAGGGCATGCGGGACGGGAGTGCAGCACAACAATCCATAGAAAGCAATAGGGAGGGGACAGGACCATGCACATGGACAACAGAGAACAGAGGGGAAAGAGGCAATGGTAGCTAGCTGACCATAATGGACAGACAGGAGAGAAAGCTGCAGCATAACAGACCATAAAGGGCAGGAGGGACGGATCAGGGGCATTACAATGGAACAGACAAGCCAGGAGGGAGGGAATAGTCGTCTGCACATGGAAACAGGGGGCTGAGAGCAAGGGGGCAGGGCAGGAGTGATGCAGCGTGGAATGCAAAATCCTCCCTTCGTCACAGATCATAGATCACTCACAACACTACATTCGCTGGTGGGGCCCATAACACCAACATACATCCATCTAATAACCTGTTTCAAAGAGGTGATTGTTCCACTCACTGTAATGGAGGAGAGTACTTACTTATCCCTATTCATAAAGATCTAAACTTTACCTTTAGTACTCCTTCCATGAATAGGCCATGGATCAACTAGCTGCAGGTTGGAGTGATAACAAAATCTATAACATCATTTACATAAATACATTTTCGCAAATAATAACGACCCAACACAGTTCTTGTACTGAATCTTAAATTTTATTTAAATAATTGAAATTAGAGTCTCTGGTTTAATCAAGCAAATAGATCATCATAGTTACCCATTCTGGCTAAAAGTCGCCCTCTAAGTCAAAATCTTGGTCATCAGTCCATACTGTCAGAGTCTTAGGAAACAACTGTCCTGCAGTGTCACCGTCCTCTCCGTCAGCATAACATCAGGCAATCGAAAATCTTCTGCAGGGTCTCGCAATTGTAAAATCCTCTCATCCTCTCTAATCTACCATTTTTATAGTAAATTTACATTCCAAAGTGTAACAAATTATATTTTGAACGAATCTCATTGGTCCGTTGGGGAAAGTTCGACTTCTTTCCCATACATATAATGTGTCTTTAGATATAGTTCCAATCCCCGCAATAGTATCTTTTCATTGTTTCTTTCAGAGCAGCTGGCCGAAAGCCCGGTGTAACCTTGGTTGGTACAGTTGAGTCGGGGTCGTACAGAGGCCGCGGCAGCTGATGGCGACGCATGCGCACTTCACCCAGAGATGCTCATAATAGAGTCGTTTTCGTCTGATAGGGATGTCGGCCATTTTGTGGCCACCAAATGGTCAACTTAAGCAAAGAAACACAAAAATGTAATTAGTACATGGTAATGACTAATAATCTGTTATCCCCTTACTAATACCCATATGTGTATGTATTTATCTAGCAAAAGCAACACTTAATGCAGATTATATTCACATTAATAAAGCACAAGTCACGAATACATCATGAAAGCAACATATAATCATGCAATTTCTGATTGTCTATTATTAGTATGCATACGAAATTTAGTTTCCGTCATTAATTAGGCCATGCAAATGCAATTCCCACGTGTATTTCTTATATTAGTAATATTGGTCAGTTCACACAGCAATCAATTAGTACAATTACTATTAATTAATTATTCATTTTAATCTAAATATGCAAAATGGAGAGGGTATATATTTTTAAAGAAAACCTCACTCCAGCAATCCCCCCTTTGGTGATTTTATCCCTACCACAACACTAAATTTTTCACCCTTTTACAGAAATTGAAATGTATTCTTGCTCTTGATTATAATTCAGTTTCTTCTTCATCTCTTTTTGCCTTTTTATACAAACTTTCTTTCCATTCGTCTAAAGTTATCTCTGTTAAGTCTCCTTCTGGATCCTTCTTTCTTTTTAATTTTTCTCTTTTTATTTTATTCTTTGTTTTCTTGTTTTTACAACACATACATCCTAATCTTAATATTAATAACATGAAAATCACACATGTTAATGGAAATAATATTTTCCCTATAACTGTACTACCTATTTTCACTAAGAAATTTTTAATAGAAGCAATTTTCTTCCCAATCTTTTCCCAAACACCTTCAACCTCCAATTGTACAATTTCGTCATGCAATTCAGTAATATTTTTGATGTAAACTTTTAGATCTTTGCTTTTGTCTGGAATGTAAGTGCAACAATGTTGAACTTTCAGCATTCCACAGACTCTACCCTCTTTTGCCAATAAGATATCAAGGGCAAGTCGATTTTGCATTACCATAGCACGCATGGCAACCATTTCAGTATTAACCAATAAAAATCCACCAGCGGTGCTTGTTGACAAGCGATCCACTACTGTTGATAATCTTCTAATATTGTTCGCATTCAGAGATATTTCCACTGCTGGTATCAATGCTCCAAAAATTTCACCTACAATTTCTGCCCAAGATTCTCTTTTACTACGTGTTAATTGATTACCTAACCTATGTACACCATCTTTACCTCTGTCCATGTGAAAGATTTTTGGAAAGACCAGGCCTACGTAACATGTGCCATACCAATGGTCTGGCAAACGATAATATGCCCTGTTCCCACAGATAAAATAAAGTCCAGGAAAAACTGGATCTCTTCCACCTTTAAATCCCCATCCACCTATGATTCGATATGTATCATGGCACTCACTATTCCCTACAAAATGATTATCATACGCCGTTTGACTCCTTCTTATACACAGTTTCCCTTTCTGGGGCCAATCTAGAGCTAAAGTTGGATTAGACTCTCCCTTCATATGTTTTTCCATTTCTACATCCCAGACTGCTTTCTTCCCTTTTCCTTCAGATCCCTTTCTTTTCATTTTCAATCTCCTTTCCTCGACCATGTCTAGGAATGTCTTTTCTTCATTCTTTAAACTGCATGTCAAATTATTTTTAAATATATACTCTAATGTTAGCTCTTTAGTTACTAAGAAAAATTCACCTAATACTTTAGCTGGTCTTACTTTGTTTAGTTTGTTATTAGCAGGTACTTGCACAAAAATGTTATCTACATCTGAAAAATAATATTCTAATTTGCCTGTCTCATAAAATATGCTTGCTATCATACTACATGCTATTCCATACGTTGCTGGAAGGTGATGATAAGTCACTCCCTCTGACACAGATGCAGGTAACTGCATACATACGTAGCAATCCCTTACGTCCATGGTCTTTACATATTCATACAATAACTTTGAAAACACATTATTTGAAAAATCATTAATAGACCTATCTTTATGTAAATAATTATTATCTATTCTAGTCGGAACTACTTTTGGAATCTTCTTTATTTTAGTAATGTTTTCAGTGTGTCCTTCTGGTGTATCTATAGTGACCTTAAAAGAAATTAATAGAGCAAGTATACTCCATAGAAGCATTAATAATCTTGTACAACAACAACACATTTTACACCATCTCTTCATGAATGTACTTTTACTATTATCTATGTTAGCCATCTTTGTTAATTTGGACTGTGTCTTTTGACTTAACCTCTTTTATTTCGCAACTAATTCTCTAACCTTAGGCCTCTAAGGCCCTACTTAGTTCTACCAGTATCTATTGTTTGTTCCAATTGTTACTTCTTCATCAGTAGTTTTCTAGATTTTCTCAGTTTGGCATTTCATTGTTTTTCACTTCTTTCTGTTCATCCAAATACAGAATTTACTGATCTTCCGTTACTTCTTCTCTGATGTCGGATAAGATAACTCTCAGGATTCCTGCTTCTTCCTCTTCTTCAACCACTTTCAGTACAGCCTCCTCTGGATTTCCTTGACTATCTGCCTCTTCTTCCGTTTCAGGCAGTGCCACGTATGTCCATTCTGGTGACTTATACTTCTGATTGGGTTTCCTTGTTCTTTTTCCCTCTTCCTTGTCTTCTTCTTTTGATTTTCTTGGCTTGTCACTTCATTCATCTGATCTGCTCTTGGTGATTTCACTCGTGTCAGCCGATATCTCAATCTCTTTATTTTGTTTGGCCACACTTCGTCCTTTTTGACTCTTTTCTGTTTGCTTTCTTTATTATTCTTTTCCTCTCTCCAAGCACTTTTCTTAGAACTCGTCCTTCTGGTATCTCATTTTCACTCTCTTCAGATTCTGTCTCAACTTGCTTTTTCTTTTCAACAACTTCTTTTTCCACCACTGCTTTCCCTACTTCTGTCCCTCCTCGGGTGTCCGACACGCAATCTTCCTGCTGGCTACTTGTCCCTTCACCTAGCTGGATGTTGCAGTTCCCTACACCTCCTCGGGGTTCTTCCGCAATCTGTCCCTCTCTCTCTGTACCTGTCCCTGTTTCACTTTGATCTATTATTTCGGGTGGAATTTCTCTTGGTCCTTCATCTGAAACTTCCTTTTCTCGGATTTCTTTTACTGCTTCTTTGTTGTCTTTTCCTTTTTTCTTTCCGTGTTCTTTTCTGGGACCTTGCTTCCCTTGTTCTTCTTCAGAATCTGAACTGATATCAGAAATCTGCAATCGTCTTCTCAGAGAGATACTTCTTGGGACCAATATTTGATCAGGTTCTTTTCCCCCCCTTTCAGGATTTTTTTGTGTTTTTGACTCTTCGTTATCAGATTCAGTACTTGACTCTGATTCATCATAGTACTCTTTTCCTTTGCTGTCAACTGGATTCGGTATCCTCAAAGTATGGCTGGCATGGATCCAGTTTTTCACTCCAGCACACTTCACAGCTGTTGTTGTGGTCAGAATGACTCGTCTTGGTTTTCCCCACCTTGGAACCAAACAATTTCTTCTTCTGTGGACTTTTATCCTTACCCAGTCTCCTGGGCTCAGATCATGGGCTGGCTTTCTTTCAAGGGTGGTGGCATCCGCTCCAACCTGATGAAACACAGAATGAACTGAGTCAGCCAGGCCTTTACAGTATTCCAACACCATGTCATCAGTTATTGTCATCAGCTTGTTGACTGGAATGTAAACATGCCTCATCACTCGTCCCATGACTATTTCATGAGGACTTAACCCTGTGGTTCTGTCTGGTGTTGCTCTAATGGTCATTAAAACAAGAGGCAAGACATCAGGCCATTTTATACCAGTGGCTAAACACATTTTCCCAATTCTGTTTTTGATTGTACCATTCATCTGTTCAACCACACCAGAAGCCTCTGGTCGTTAGGCACAATGTAGTTTCTGTTGTACATTCAATGCTTCACAAATCAATTTTACAATCTCATTATGAAAATGCCCTCCTCTGTCTGATTCAAGAGTCACTGGGAACCCAAACCTGGGGATGAATTCTCTCAAAAGTAGCTTTGCCACTGTCATCCCATCATTTCTTCTTGTTGGGAATGCTTCCACCCACCTGGAGAATAGGCAAACTACAACCAGAACATACCTCAGTCTGTTACACGGAGGCATTTCAATGAAGTCAACCTGCATTCTGGTGAAAGGTCCACCTTCTCGGCCTATGGTTCCTAGACTCACCACTGTCTTTCTTCCAGGATTCTATTGCTGACATATCAGGCATCTCTGACATAGACTTTCTGCTACAAGTCTGAATTTTGGATTGTACCAGGTCTGCTTAAAAGACCTTATCATGGCGTCTCTCCCTATGTGTCCCTGGCCATGATACATCCGTGCCATGGTAGACATCATGCTATCAGGCATTACTGGTCTTCCATCTCGATAGACCCACACACGTTCCTTCTCTCTTGGTGCACACCCTGCTTTTATCCACTGTTTCATTTCTTCATCTCCTGACTCTTCCTGCAATTGTCTCACTTCTTCCCAAGTTCCTACTGTGTTAGTAAACATTACTGAGCAAGAAGACATTTCTCTCTCCTTGGACCGATTGACTGAATTCTGGTTCCATGCACAATATTGTGCCAAATCATTTGCATACCTGTTTCCAGTAGTGATGTAATCACTACCTTGACTATGGGCAGCACATTTTACCACAGCCAATTGTTTAGGCAGCTGTATCGCCTCAATCAACTTTCCAACCACTTCTGCATTCTTTATAGGGGTTCCACTTGAGGTCAGGAAACCTCTTTGCAACCAAAGCTGGCCGAAATCATGGACGACCCGAAGCCATACTGCCTGTCAGTTATCACAGTCACTCTCACACTTTTCCCAATTTTACATGCTTTGGTCAAAGCAACAAGTTCAGCTACTTGGGCTGACCTTACTCCTTTCAAATAAGAGGCTTCCATTACTGCTGCAACCGTGCATACTGCATATGCTGCGCTTAGTACTCCTTCATCCGTTCTCAAACTTGACCCATCAACAAACAACACAAAATCACTCTCTGGCAAAGATACATCTTTTATATCTGGTTGTGGCTTTGTGCAATACTCAAGCACATCCAAACAATCATGATCTGTCTCATCTCTCACTTCCACATTCTCAGCATCAGGTAACAACATTGCAGGATTCACATTCACACATCTCGCTAGGCTCACATTCGTTGCACCATAATGACCTTCTCATACTTAGTCAGCCGACTATGTGTCACATACTGAGTACGACTCCTTGTTAAAAGAATCGCCACAAACTTTCAAAGGATACCCCATCACAATACCTTCACTCTGTTCCAAACTTCGACATGTTGCAGCCACTGCTTTTAGACACCCAGGTAAAGCTGCAGCCACTGGGTCAAGCATTGAGGAAAAATATGCAATTGGTCTCCTCAATCTTCCATGCTTCTGGATAAACACAGAGAGTGCACATCCATTTCTCTCACTGCAATATAACTCAAACTCTTTCTCATAGTCAGGCATGCCCAGTGCTGGTGCTTCACAGAAACCCTCTTTTAATCTTTTGAATGCTGCCAATTCTTCCTTGTTCAATTCAAGGGGATCTTTTACGTCACTCCTTGTTAATCGTACCAAGGGTTTTGCAATCAGGGAAAAGTTGCTAATCCACTGATGGCAGTACCCCACCATTCCCAGAAACATTATCACCTCTCTTTGGGTCATGGGGGCTCTCATTCCTTTTTAATTCTGATTTTGTCTATTGTTATTTTTCTCAGTCCTTTCTCAATTTCATGTCCCAAATATTGTACTTCTTTTTTACAATACTGTAATTTTGCTGGTGACACTTTCAATCCTCCGTCTGCCAAATGATTCAGTAGTGCTATTGTGTCCACCTCGCAAGCTTCACGTGTTTTCGACGCCACCAAAAGGTCGTCGATATACTGCACTAGTACTGAACTTTCAGGCATTTGCAGACTTTCCAATGATTTCTTCAACAATTGATTGAATATTGAGGGGCTCTCTGTATACCCCTGTGGGATTCGGCACCATGCCAAAATCCGCTCTCCAAAACGAAATGCAAATATTGGCTGACTGTCGTGGTGCAATGGGATAGAGAAGAATGCATGACATAGATCAATTACTGTATACCATTCCGCATCATGGGGAATCTGGTACAGAATTACTGATGGGTTTGGCACAATGGGACAACATGATACCACAATTTTGTTTACCTTTCTCAAATCTTGCACTATCCTGAATTTCCCATTAGGCTTTTTCAGTCCCATTATCGGTGAATTACATGGACTACTCATAATCTCTCTCAAAATTCCTTGCTTGATCATTTTCTCAATTATTGGAGTAGCCCCTTCAATTATCTTCGGTGTCAATCTGTACTGAGGGACATTTGGATAACTTATTCCTTCCTTCACAGTTATTCTGACTGGATCTACGTTTCTCATTAACCCTACATCTTCTCCGGTAAAATCCCACACTTCTGCCTTCACTGACTGTTTTAGTTCTTTAGGTAATTCATCAGGGTTGAATATTGCATAAGTCTCAGTTACCTCATTTTCTCTGTTTGCTATAGTCATGTTATATAGCACATCCTCATCTGGTGTTTCAAATGCTATTCCATCTGGAGTACAGAATATAGTGCAATTCATCTTTCACAACAGATCCCTACCTAATAAATTCACCGGACTGGTGTCACACACGACAAAGCGATGTATCTCTGCAACTTTCACTGGTTCTGTCAGGAATGTCTTTATCTGTCTGCTGGACACACCAACCACTTGGATTGTTTCATCCAAAAGAGGAAGATTCTTAACATCAGCTGATCTAACAGTTGATCGAGTAGCACCAGTATCCACTAGGAAAGTAATATTTTCATCATTAACCTTCCCATCTACAAATGGTCCTGTCTGGTCTACTTCTAGAGTTGCGCCAAGTACGCACTCTTCTTCCTCCTTTCGGCACCGTCAATAGCTTTCCTCTGAGTCACTCTCATCACGTTGCAGCCAATACTGTGAAACGGCGCGAGCAAGCGGCGGTTTATTTACCTGTTCTTCATTGTAGAATCCCGATTAATTACTATACTTCTGAATGTTTCTGCTCTGCGGGAAAGGTGGTTTTGGCACCTGATTCTGTAAAGTAACCACCTGCTGTTGTTGCTGCAGTTGACCACTCACCTCATTCTGCACCTGCGGATTCAATGATGCATTTTCATTCTTAGTATTTGGAGGGTATTTACACTCGGATTTCCAATGCCCTAACCTACCGCAATTATGGCATGGGAACTTCTTTTTAGCTTCTTCTATATTACGTTTCCCTTTTCCTGGGCCAAATCTCGGTTTAGTTCCTGGGTTATTTGCTTGTTCGACCAATTGAGCTTCCTGCCTTTCAGCTACCTTTACTTGTGCCCACATTGCCTTTTCTTTTAATTTTCGCTGTTTGTCCTCAATTTCGTCACTGAAATATTTAGCATGTCTCAGTACTTCATCTATTTTCTTATTCTGCCAATCAACTGTATGCTGCTTTATCATGTCATCAATTTCTGGGCGTAAACCATATACAAATCTGTATACGAAATTACTCAAATCCTTATCACTCAGGTTCTCATCTCCACTGAACTGCTTAAAAGCTTGAATTAGTCTCTCATAATATGCATGTACTGATTCCTTTGCTTCCTGATGCGTTTGATCAATCTTTACCCAATCTGTCTCTTTAGAGGGCACTTTGTTTTTCAAAAATACCATAACCTGTTCATACTTTTTCATTACTTCAGGGTCTGGGGCTCCTGTCTTAGGATCCCTAGGGTACTCCTGAGTTGGCCAGTTGATCATCAACTTGCACTCAGACCACAAATCTGCCAGTACTATTATATCGAACAGACTATTCAAATCTATCCACAGTACCTTTGACAATTTTGCAAATCTGTCTACCTGCCTGTACCACTCGACGGGCTTTTCGCATAGTCGAGGAAAATCATTTGTAAATGACAAAATGTCCTGTATTGTCCATGGGACATGTACATATCCTCCTCCTGGGATCTCCCTCATTGGGTATTCAGTCACTACCTTTTCTTTTTCTCTAACAGGGAATGCCGAAACTGTCCTGTTTGGGGCATCATTTCGTTTTCTATACCACTTACTTCTCCATTTATCCACATCTCCCCATTTTCTCAATACAATGATTATGTCCTTAATCTGACCTATTTGTCCTGTGGTGTTCAGATTTTCAATGTCTTTTTCAGTAAAATCAACTTGATAGGGTTTCTGTAAGGCTTTTACCTTATCAATATCTATACCCATTTCATTCGCAACTTCTCCGAGTCGTTCATGCAGATTCCTCGCACTCCATGTCACACTTTTACATAGGAATAACAACTCCTCATCCTGATAAAATTTAAATTTTTCTACAGGAATAGTTCCCACAATCAATTCTTCCAATACCATCCGTAATTTAGCCACATTTATTGACTGGGAGTCTTTATCTTGTCTCTGTAACCCTTTTAACAATTCACTCAGTTCTTCCACAGATGGTCCTACCGGGTTTTCTACGCTACTCTGCTCTGGATTTCTCTGGGGTTCCAACAAAGTTTCTACTGTCATTCCACTCCTTTCAGCATAATTCTGATTTATAAAGGGATTATTTGAAACATGTGGTTCAAACATATTTACTGTCGGTCCCCATGGATTTTCAATTTGACTCCATTCTGGACTTTCAACCACATTATTGTTCCGGTATGGTACCGTCAAGCAATGTTCGCTATCCTTTTGCTTCTCAAAAATGGGCATTACAGGACCTATAGTCACTGGAACTGTTACAGCTTCTAGATTCTTAGTTATTTCTCTTATTTTCTCTGTTAATTCTAGAGTTGTTTTGGCAAACTCCGCAGAATTTTCGCTATCTATTCTAGTCTCCGATGTTTTCCCTACCTCTCTAGTGGAGTTTCTCTTTTCTAAATCTGGTGACATACTCTCAGTCTTGATAATTCGTAATGTTTCTCTCATTGGGGCATTTGGTGTCAACATTTCTGGTTCTGGTCGGTACGGTGGTGGATTTTTATAAAACACGTCATCCAACACATCATCATCCGAATCATTTGCTCCGTAACCTCTTGATTCCACATTATTCCTTTTTTCCACACATTTTCTACCTTCATTCTCTCCTACGGCTCTTACAGGAAACATACCCTCAGTCATACTTGCATTCCTCCATCTTTTCATTCGATCATCATGCGTTTCATGTCCATATGACCTGCCAAACAGATCTCTGTAACTTCTACCATTCCTTTGTTTTTCTCGCTCATGTGCTTCGTCTTCCCATTCTGTCAATGCCTCAAACTGCGTCGGTCTAGGTCTTGGTTCTAAGTACATCATCTTCTTGCGCAAATTACTTAAAACAGCTAAATTAAAGGAACCATGTTCTGGAAATGCTAGGACTCCATCGTCCTTGGTATATTTTACCCAATTATCTACCCAAATACAAGTATGATATCCATATTTCGCAATCATCAAAGCTGCGGGGGTTTTCGGTGGAGGAATTAACTGTCCTTCCCTAGTCTTGACCTGTTTATCTTTCTTGAACCACTTTTTAACTTTACCAAACCAGGATTTCTTTTCCCTATCTGGTGGCTGGTAATAAGTTTTCTTAGTTTCTATGTATCGCTAGTCTTTTACAACTGTACCGCTATTCTGTTCACTCACAGTGCGACTTCACGCTAACGCACCAATCAAGAGCGTCTACGTCACTTTCAGAGTCCTCTAATCCCAGCGCGAATTACACTAACGCACCAATGAAGAGCGTTTACGTCACCCTGTTCATCTCCAATCCTAGCGCGGCTTTACACTAACGCACCAATCCGGAGCGTTTTACACTCTGTCCCACTGTCCAATCCCAGCGCGGTCGTTTTGACGTCAGCAGCTGCTGCGGCAGCTCTGCTCCTGTCTACCCCGCCTTTACAAGACCGCTCCATGAACTCTTACTGCAACTTTTACAATTCTATTAGTAACAACACTAAAACATCTCCATTGTCCGCTTCGCTAACCAAAGAACAGTAACAGACCTTTCTCACGAGAACTCCGTCTTTCCCGAGAGCAGCGCTTACCTCTGCCCTACTATGGAATCGTTACTTTCGTTGATAAAGTAGCACATCCCTCTACTTCACCCTTCTAGCAAGCATTAGCTAATTGTTTCTCTGGCATTTTAGAAATAAACCTAGAGTTTCGCAATCAACCCGAATGCCTTTACATTCACACTTGTTCATACAAGAAAATGTAGTACATACGCACAGAATCCTGTCTTTCCCGAGAACCGCGAACAGTCTGTCCTACTACAGAATTATGACACACGTTAACAAAGCAGCGCTTCCCTCTACTTTGTCCTTCTAACAAGCTCAGAGAACACCTGCTACCTTTTCAGTGATAAGCGTTATCGGTATGGCAATTGGTTTCCTGGTACTTAAAGACCAAAATTTCACAGGTAACCTTTGCTATCATACACACTTCTCTCACACGACGATGCCGCCGAATCGAACCCAGACAATGCGTCGTGCAACTTTCACTTGTCACACGTTTCCCCTGTGTACCTACAGGTAGGCCTGGGCAAAAATTTCGTTCCGTTCGCGGAAATTGCGATAATTTGACATTTTTGCGTTCCGCGGAGAGCGCGAAAATGTCAAAAATTCCGATTTCCGCAGCTTGGCGATAATTTGTTTCTTGCTCGCGCTGTAAAATGATACATTCTCGCGCGCGCGCGATCGCCTTACCTGAATCCCTGCGTTCGCCGACAAGTTTTCTTGATCCGGTCGCGTTCTCCATGAGATGTTGTATTGTTTTTAGCCATTTGCGCTGTCTCGCGACAGTTCGCGCCCGCAGTGACGTCATGCGTCGCGCGATCACGTCTTTCTTCTCGCGATCATGCACCGCGAGAACAACTCAAAACAAGATGGCCGCGCCCGCAAGCAACCACATGGGTAAGTTGGCGACCCGCAACCATGCAGAAAATCTCGCGAACATGCCGGAAAAAAACTTCCGCATCTTCGCGATATTTCTGCTTGTTTGCGATAATTTTAAACATTCTCGCGATAATTTGCGAAGGTTAATTCCGCAAATTCCGCCCACCCCTACCTACAGGGCAACAACAACTCCGTCTTTCCCGAGTGCGGCGCTTACCTCTGCTCTGCTACGGAACTGTTACAACCTTCCGACTTCCTACATCCCAGAAGCCGTGCTAACGACATATAACTCAACGAAACTCAACATATAGTGTTATTACATAAATCAATACCAATCAATAATCAACAAGCTATTTACAAGCAATGATCACTAAACCAAAACAGTAGTTAACCATATCTCTGCTACCAAGTAAAACTGATGCAGCGTGGAATGCAAAATCCCTCCCTCCGTCACAGATCATAGATCACACACAACACTTCATTTGCTGGTGGGGCCCATAACACCAACATACATACATCTAATAACCTGTTTCAAAGAGGTGATTGTTCCACTCGCTGTAATGGAAGAGAGTACTTACTTATCCCTATTCATAAAGATCTAAACTTTACCTATAGTACTCCTTCCATGAATAGGCCATGGATCAACTAGCTGCAGGTTGGAGTGATAACAAAATCTATAACATCATTTACATAAATAAATTTTCTCAAATAATACCGACCCAACACAGTTCTTGTACTGAATCTTAAATTTTATTTAAATAATTGAAATTAGAGTCTCTAGTTTAATCAAGCAAATAGATCATTATAGTTACCTATTCTGGCTAAAAGTCGCCCTCTAAGTCAAAATCTTGGTCATCAGTCCATACTGTCAGAGTCTTAGGAAACAGTTGTCCTGCAGTGTCACCGTCCTCTCCGTCAGCATAAGATCAGGATCTGGCAATTGTAAAAGCCTCTCATCCTCTCTAATCTACCATTTTTATAGTAAATTTACATTCCAAAGTGTAACAAATGATATTTTGAATGAATCTCATTGGTCCGTTGGGGAAATTTCGACTTCTTTCCCATACATATAATGTGTCGTTAGATATAGTTCCAATCCACGCAATAGTATCTTTTCATTGTTTCTTTCAGAGCAGCTGGCCGAAAGCCCGGTGTAACCTTGGTTGGTACAGTTGAGTCGGGGTCGTACAGAGGCCGTGGCTGCTGATGGCGACGCATGCGCACTTCACCCAGAGATGCTCATAATAGTGTTGTTTTCGTCTGATAGGGATGTCGGCCATTTTGTGGCCACCAAATGGTCAATTTAAGCAAAGAAACACAAAAATGTAATAAATACATGGTAATGACTAATAATCTGTTATCCCCTTACTAATACCCATATGTGTATGTATTTATCTAGCAAAAGCAACACTTAATGCAGATTATATTCACATTAATAAAGCACAAATCACAAATACATCATGAAAGCAACATATAATCATGCAATTTCTGATTGTCTATTATTAGTATGCATACGAAATTTAGTTTACGCCATGCAAATGCAATTCCCACGTGTATTTCTTATATTAGTAATATTGGTCAGTTCAAACAGCAAACAATTAGTACAATTACTATTAATTAATTATTCATTTTAATCTAAATATGCAAAATGGAGAGGGTATATATTTTTAAAGAAAACCTCACTCCAGCAGGAGCAGCAAGATGACCATGGAGGTCAGGCAGAATGGGCACTAGAAGCAAGACACACCATGGAGGGCAACAGTGAGACTATGATGGCATACGCACAGACCATGGAGGGAAGGTGGGAGGGGGTCAGGGGCAGCTAGCTGACCACACTGGGAAGGTGGGAGGCGCCATGGCAGCACAGAAGACCATGCATGGCAAGCGGGAAGGTTAGTGGCAGCACAATGGCTATGATGGACAAGAAGGAGGGTGCAAAGGACCATGGAGGACAGAAGGGAGGGTCAGAACCTGGGCACAGACAAGAGAGTTCAGAGAAAGGGGCCACACAACAGACCGCGCGGGGCAGGCAGGAGGAGCAGACACTATTGAGACAGTCATTCACTCACTAACACACCCATGCAAACACTCATCCACCCATACAGTCCTGCACACATGCTGTCTTCAACACATACAAACAGTGAGTCACTCATTCATGCACCTATGTACTATGTAATACCCCCCACCGAACCATACAGACACTCAGACACTCATACTGATACTCAAAAAAACAACTAATAACCTATATAGACACTCATGTAGCTACTCACCAACCCATGCAGCCACTTATACACAAAGTGAGAGACTGATACAGATATTTACATATTTAAACATTACTCACTAAGCCATGTATTTACTGAGATAAACTTAATCAGTCAGTTATACAATCAATTTTTTAAAAACAAATCATCCACTTAGACACTAATATATGCATTTATTCGTCCATCGACCTTGAGATATACATACATTAAAACATATGTAATTTTCAGAAAAACATCTTGGCATATATATATTACCTACTGGCAGTCGCCAGAAGGTATTTATAGTTAGGACCTATTTTCCATAGGAAATCCGCAACATTCTATTTGGAATAACGTTGGTGTCGATTGATGAATCTTCGCCAAATTTTCCAAACTTTTGGCCAGCTCCTGTCCGCTCCTATCCTGAAAATTTCACGGTGATTCGTCAAGCGGGGGCCGATAAAAAAGGGGGGTCCCAAAACACGTCTTCCCCATGCATTTTCCCATAGGACCTGTTGACGCAGCTACAGCCCAAAGTGATGAACGGAATTACACCAAATTTGGCAAAGAGGTAGTACTCAGTTCAGACTCATACCTTTTGCTTAAATGGTGTAAATCCGTTCAGTAGTTCCTGAGAAAATCAAAAGTAAAATCACATATATATCTGGGCGGAGCCTAACCACACATCTCATCGTGAGATCTGATTGGCTGTCAGCACTTCCTCCAAGAAGTGTTGGCAGCCATCTTGGGACCAATATACATGATAGCACCTCATTAAAAAGCATTGCAGTTATGAGAAGGTTTAAAGACTTTAGTTACATTATAAATCATGTGTTGATGGTACCATACTCATTTTAGGAACTGTGGTGTGTTCTAAGGTTGTTTTACCATGTGAAAAAGCCATCTGCTGTGATATCATGAATCATGTTTGAGAGAAAACTATTTCTCATGCTTTTCCCACAGAGGTTTGGAAGGTGATCTATAAGCTAAACTGAGAGCATATTTTCTGTAAATTCACATTATCTTTCTCAGTCATGTGAGAATGAAGTCTGACATTCTCAGTAAAACATGTACATCCAACAAGGGCAGAGACTGTCAGTTGATTCCTTTGTTTTCTACTGCAGCTTCCCAGAGTGTTCTAAAGAACAACTAGAGCGCTAACAGTCCTACTTATGACACACCTGAAGCCATCTTGGTTGGACTAAAGTGGTAACTCTTAAAACATTTCATTTAAAAAGGAACAACATGAAGGGGTTCATTTTGCCATAGAAAGTATGATTAGTGCTGCAGAAAGAAAAATGAGGGCACATTTTGAGTGACTTCTCAAATCCTCTTCTATTTCCCTGGTGAGCAGTAGCTTTACTACAGTGATCTAATAAGCAACTAGAGTGCTAACATTCTGAATTTATGGCAAATGTGTGACACATCTGAATGCCTTCTTGATGGAATCAAAGTAAAAAACTGAAAGTATTTCCTACGGAGGAGACTGTAGTAAATGAGAAAATTAGGAAACATCATAACAAATAAGTCTCCAAAAATGGCCACCAGAGACAAAAGAGCCCAAATGTAGCCCAAATATCACCCAGTTGTAGCCCAAGTATAGCCCAATGACAGAATGTCCCAGAGTGTTCTAACGAACAACTAGAGCGCTAACAGTCTTACTTATGACAAAAGTATGGCACACCTGAAGCCATCTTGATTGGAATAAAGTGGTAACACTTAAAACATTTAATTTACAAAGGAACAAAATGAGGGGGTTCATTTTGCCATAGAAATTATGATTAGTGCTGCAGAAAGAAAAATTAGGGCACAATTTGACTTCTCAAATCCTCTTCTATTTCATAAAAAAATTCTGACATGCAGACTGAAACATGCACTTTGAATACCAGCAGCAGACTCCCCTGGGGAGCAGTAGATTTACTACAGTAATCTAATGAGCAACTAGAGTGCTAACATTCAGAATTTGTGGCAAATGTGTGACACATCTGAATGCCTTCTTGATGGAACCAAAGTAAAAAACTGAAAGTATTCCCACTGAGGAGACTGCAGTAAATGAGGAAATTAGGAAACTTCATAACAAATAAATCTCCCAAGATGGCCACCAGAGACAAAAGAGCCCAAATGTAGCCCAAATATCACCCAGATGTAGCCCAAGTATAGCCCAATGGGAGAATGTCCCAGAGTGTTCTTAAGAACAACTAGAGCGCTTACTTTCTTACTTATGACAGAAGTATGGCACACCTGAGGCCATCTTGATTGGAATAAACTGGTAACACTTAAAACATTTAATTTAAAAAGGAACACAATAAGGGGGTTAATTTTGCCATAGAAATTATGATTAGTGCTAAAGAAAGAAAAATTAGGGCACATTTTGAGTGACTTCTAAAATCCTCTTCTATTTCATTTAAAAAATCTGATAAAAAGACTGAAACATGCACTTTTAATACCAGCAGCAGACGTCCGGGGTGAGCAGTAGCTTTACTACAGTGATCTAATGAGCAACTAGAGTGCTAACATTCAGAATTTATGGCAAATGTGTGACACATCTGAATGCCTTCTTGATGGAACCAAAGTAAAATACTGAAAGTATTTCCTACTGAGGAGACTGCAGTAAATGAAGAAATTATGAAACTTCATAACAAATAAATCTCCCAAGATGGCCACCAGAGACAAAAGAGCCCAAATGTAGCCCAAATATCACCCAGTTGTAGCACAAGTATAGCCCAATGACCGAATGTCCCAGAGTGTTCTAACGAACAACTAGAGTGCTAACATATGGCACACCTGAAGCCATCTTGATTGGAATACAGTGGTAACACTTAAAACCTTTAATTTACAAAGGAACAAAATGAGGGGGTTCATTTTGCCATAGAAATTATGATTAGTTCTGCAGAAAGAAAAATTAGGGCACATTTTGACTTCTCAAATCCTCTTCTATTTCATAAAAAAATTCTGACATGCAGACTGAAACATGCACTTTGAATACCAGCAGCAGACTTCCCTGGTGAGCAGTAGTTTTACTACAGTGATCTAATGTGCAACTAGAGTGCTATCATTCAGAATTTATGGCAAATGTGTGACACATCTGAATTCCTTCTTGATGGAACCAAAATAAAAAACTGAAAGTATTCTTACTGAGGAGACTGCAGTAAATGAGGAAATTAGGAAACTTCATAACAAATAAATCTCCCAAGATGGCCACCAGAGACAAAAGAGCCCAAATTTAGCCCAAATATCACCCAGATGTAGCCCAAGTATAGCCCGATGACAGAATGTCCCAGAGTGTTCTTAAGAACAACTAGAGCGCTTACTGTCTTACTTATGACAAAAGTATGGAACACCTGAAGCCATCTTGATTGGAATAAACTGGTAACACTTAAAGGATTTAATTTTAAAAAGGAACACAATGAGGGGGTTCATTTTGCCATAGAAATTAAGATTAGTGCTCAAGAAAGAAAAATTAGGGCACATTTTGAGTGACTTCTCAAATCCTCTTCTATTTCATTAACAAATTCTGATATGCAGACTGAAACATGCACTTTTAATACCAGCAGCAGACTTCCGTGGTGAGCAGTAGCTTTACTACAGTGATCTAATGAGCAACTAGATTGCTAACATTCAGAATTTGTGGCAAATGTGTGACATATCTGAATACCTTCTTGATGGAATCAAAGTAAAAAACTGAAAGCATTACCTACTGAGGAGACTGCAGTAAATGAGGAAATTAGGAAACTTCATAACAAATAAATCTCCCAAGGTGGCCACCAGAGACAAAAGAGCCCAAATGCAGCATAAATATCACCCTGATGTAGCCCACATGTAGCCCAATGACAGAAGTGTGCAAAACAATTATTTTTTGTGTATTTGCCGTTTTATATAGTGCAGACTTGTCAGGTATTGGAGTGCTTTACATGAGCATTGGTTACATCACACAAGATCAAATTCATTTTGGTTGTAGACATGGGGAGATTAAGTGATTTGACCAGAATCACAGAATGTTGAGCTGCAGCAGAAACTCCAACCTGGTTCCCCAGTTGCAAAGTCTGCAGCTCTGGAAGTAACACCACATCCTCTCCCCTAGGTGCAACATTTAATCAAGTGGTCAACTGGATAAAAAAACATAAAGCTTACAAATAATTTTAAAGTTCTTTGTTGCTATTTGAAAACTCAGAAAATATGTCATCATTTTAGTTTTTTAGAGCACTAACCATAATTTTGATGCAAATAAGACCCTCTCATATATGTAATTTCTAAAGGAAATACTCTAGGTATTACAGTTTTGATTACATCAAGATGACGTCAGGCGTTCCACACTTTTGTAATAAATAAAGAATGTTAGCAATCCAGTTGTTCATTGGGATACTGTTGAGAGGCAGAGGCCAGGGGCACGGACTCTGAAAATTGAAGGCAGGTAGGAGAGTGCAGATGCAACAATTTGACCACACTGGGCAGGCAGGAAGGGCAGTGGCATCACAACAGACTATGGAGGGTAGTGGAAAGGGGGGCAGGGGCAACAAACCAACAATACAGGACTGGCAAGAGAGGCTGTGGCAATATAATAGACCATTGTGGGCAGAAGGAAGAGGCAGTGGTAGTACAACCATACATGCCATTAGACCCGTTTCAGCCAGGAAACGTCCAATGTTTTTAAGCTCAAATGGGCTTTATTTGATCTGTCTCCTGTCTACAATCTCCTCTTTTTCAATGTAACTCAAAGGGGAAAATCAATTCCCCAGTTTTTTTCAAAATCTCCCTCTTACCAAGTTCAAAATGTTCGCAAGTATGGTACATTGGATCATGGTAGGCAGGAGGAATTAGGGTAGGGACATGGACTCGGATAACAGAGGACAGGATGGACATGGAGAGGTGCACCAAACTGGGCAGGCATCAGGGTTTGCAGCAGCACAATACACCACACAGCGCATGCGGGACGGGAGTGCAGCACAACAATCCATAGAAAGCAATTGGGAGGGGACAGGACCATGCACATGGACAACAGAGAACAGAGGGGAAAGAGGCAATGGTAGCTAGCTGACCATAATGGACAGACAGGAGAGAAAGCTGCAGCATAACAGACCATAAAGGGCAGGAGGGACGGATCAGGGGCATTACAATGGAACAGACAAGCCAGGAGGGAGGGAATAGGGGTCTGCACATGGAAACAGAGGGCTGGGGCAAGGGGGCAGGGCAGGAGCAGCAAGATGGCCATGGAGGTCAGGCAGGATGGGCACTAGAAACAAGACACATCATGGAGAGCAACAATGAGACTATGATGGCATACACAAAGACCATGGAGAGAAGGTGGGAGGGGCCATGGCAGCACAGGAGACCATGCATGGCAAGCGGGAGGGTTAGTGGCAGCACAATGGCTATGATGGGCAAGAAGGAGGGTGCAGGGGCTTGCACAAAGGACCATGGAGGATAGAAGGGAGGGTCAGGACCTGAGCACAGACAAGAGAGATCTGGGGAAGGGGCCTCACAACAGACCGCGCGGGACAGGCAGGAGGAGCAGTTGCAGCACAACAGACCAGGGAGGGCAGAAGGGTGTGGCAGTAAAATGGACCATGGGGGACAGGAGGAAGGGGATAGGGACATGGCATGTGGACAGGCAGGGTGGAGGTGTCAGGGGCAGGTTACAGTCATCTGAGAATGCAAGGCAGGTGGGAGAGGAGTGGCAGCTCAACAGAACCCTCAGAGTAGATAGGAGTGGCAGATCCATGGAACATGGTGGGCAAAAAGGATGGAGCAGGGGCATGCACAAAGCCATCTGAGGGCAGGGGGAAGGAGAATAGGGGCAGCAAGCTAAGCACAGAGGCTAAGCAGGAGGTCAATGATGGGACATAGAATTGGGCAATGGAGGGCAGGAGGAGTGGACTGGTACATCATGCTAAATGGAGGGCAGTGGCAGCCCATCAGACCATGCATGGCAGGAGGGAGGAGGCTAGTCCATGGATTCAGACAGCAGAGGATAGGGAGGAGGTGGATGGGGCAGCAAGCTAACTGTTCAGAGAAGGTGGGTATTAGGAACTTTATTGTTTTTAAAATGTGTGTCTGTGCGAACTACTTAAAATATTAACAAGTATGCAGCATAATCTCACTTTTATTCAGGAAGAAGAGGACATTTGTGACTGTGACTCCGGGCTCACTTGGCAGAAACACCCCCTGACCCTCCACCCCCATCGCAAAATGCAATGCCCGTGAAAAGGGTAGGTGGACGCAGTGTTATATAGAACATAGTCCTGAGAGCACGATTGAAAATGAAAACTAGATATAGTATGTGGTATAAACTATGCACAAAAAGTGTGATATAAGATGAACCGGGGTGTGAAATATAATATGCAATACATTGTGCACAATGACAGATTTATTGGAGAGCGCGAGATAGCACAGGCACTAGTGCGTGCTATGCGATATGCGCCTTGGAGTGTAACCTAACTAGTCTCTAAAGTTGTAATATAAAGTATGTGCTGGGGAGTGTAACGTTGCATATGCACTGTGACAAAGATATGGATCCCAGATTGTAATATGTATGGCATAGCGCTGTGCGTTATAACATAGGCATCGAGGAAGGCACGTTACATGGGGCAATATAACCCGTGCGAAGGCAAGTGTGGCATGACATATTCACGGGGTGGTGTTACAGTGCACATGGGCTAGAGAGTGTCATAGCATACGCACTAGCTGGTGTTATGTTATGAAATGTTATTTGCACTTATAGAGCGCGTGATTACCCTTGGGTGTCCTGGCGCTAAGCACTGATTAACTGGGGAGGTCGACGAGGACTATTACAGGAAAAGCCATGTCTTCAGGCCCCTACGAAAAGACAAAAGGTCTGGGGCCGTTTTAAGGAAAAAAGGAAGCTCATTCCAGGCCTTAGAAGCACAAAGAGTAAAGCTCCTACCGTCCCAATTAAGTTTTCTGACTTTAGGGATATGCACTAGTTTGGCACTGGCAGAACGAAGCAATCTGCCCGGAACATACCAATGAAATTGCTGCTTGAGGAATTCCGGGCCGATACCATTAAAGGCCTTAAAAACCATGCAGAGGGCTTTAAGACAGACTCTTTGTTTTATCGACAGCCAATGTAATTTCCTAAGTTCTCCCTTTACTGATGCAAATTTAGAAGTACCGGTCAGCAGTCTGGCTGCTGCGTTTTGGACCAACTGAAGCCTATACATATGCTGTTTTTGTATGTTCAAATACAGACTAATACAGTAGTCCAAACGCGATGTTACAAGGGCTATTACTACTGTCTTAAGATCGCTTTCAGACAGGAAAATCTTAATTTTCCTGATGATTCTAAGAATCATAAAACAGGCCGAGGTCACAAAGCTTATTTGATTGCCCAAAGTAAGTGTGTTATCCACCAACACCCCAAGGTTTTTGGCCTTCCTGGAGGGTAAAGGACAAGGTCCCAGATCTACCGGCCACCAATCCGGTGTCCATACTAAAGGATTGGCCCCACATTTTAAGACCTCTGTCTTGTTAGAGTTAAGCTTCAAACAATTTGAGGACATCCAGTAGGAAATAGCCGTCATGCATTCAGAGACCTGATTCCCAGTTTCTTTCTCATTTCCTTTAGCCAGTGACAACACTATTTGTGTGTCATCTGCATAGGAGGTGAGCTGGAAGGCGAAGGATCTAATAACTCCTGCCAAGGGTGCTACGTAGATATTAAAAAGAGTTGGGCTAAGAGAGGAGCCCTGTGGCACCCCTCAGGGGAGAGTGAAAGGTTTGGATGTGTGGTCATCCAGCTCCACCATTTGGGATCTGTCGGTGAGGAAAGATTGTAAGAGTTTCCAAGCTGAGCCTTTGACACCAATCTCAGACAGTCGGTCCATCAATATTTTATGATGGACGGTGTCAAAGGCTGCCGACAGGTCCAGTAAAATCAATACTGCACTACCTCCTCCATCAACGGCCTCTCTGATTTCCTCAGTGGATTTCAGCAATGCCAACTCCGTGCTATGATCAGCCCTAAACCCATATTGTGATGGGTCCAGTGAGTTGTTGCGATGAAGAAAAGTGCTGAGTTGAATATTCATCTCCTTTTCCAGGATTTTGGCAGGGAAGGGGAGCCGTGAAATAGGCCTATAGAGTCCTTGGGATCCAAATTCTGTTTTTTCAAGAGTGGAAGAACAGAAGCCAACTTCCAAATACCCGGAAATATTCCGGAGGAAAAAACATTATTTAGCAAAGGGGTCAGGGCCTTTCCAATGACTTCAGGCACTTGTTTAGTAATCCAAGCTGGGCAGGGATCATTAGGGGCTCCTGAACGAATCGAAGTTAAGAGCTTGATCGTCTTAGATATCTCCAATAGTAAAAATTGATCAAAAGCCAAGGGAGGATTAATGATGGACACCTTGAGCATATTAACATTTGACTGATCTCTCTTGTCGATATTTGTGAAAGTGGAGAATATGATCTCAACTTTATGTTTAAAAAATTCGGCCATATTCTCACAAATTGTTGAACTGCTATAGCTCCTTGGAGTGATTGGAGTGGACAGTTTTTTAATATAATACTAAAAAGTTCCTTCGATTTGGACTTAGCCAAAGTTATTTGGGTGGAGAAGAACTTTTGTTTCGCTTCCAATAACAGGTGTTTACAGGTAGTGATGCTTTGTTTATATACTTTCTTGTCTCCCTCAGTATAGTTCTTCCGCCAGACCCTTTCTAGTAATTTACAGTCCAGTTTCTTAACTCTCAGATCGTCAGAATACCAGGGGGCCGACGGTGTCACACCGTTTAGGAATCCAGAGTTTACTAGGAGCTAATTGATTGCAGGTAGAAGCCAGCCATTGGTTGTACGCCACCGCAGCCTTATCCACTCCCGAAGGGAGGGGCCACATAGAGCTACTGAGGGAATTGTGAAGCTTGTTAATATTCACTTTCCCCCATGCTTTAGATACAATGTCCTGTACAGGACTAAAATTATCTTGGAGGTTTCTGCAAACATTCAGTTCGAACTGAATGGCAGAATGATCTGACCAAGATATGTGAAGGACTGAGGTGACAACAAGCTCATGGTTATTTGAATAAATACCATCCAGGGTGTGACCTTTTTCATGTGTAGGAAGTTTCACCAGTTGTTGGAGGCCACCGGCCTCCATTATGTGCTCCAGCCGATTAGTCTCAGGGTCCCAGTGATTTTCTAGATGAAAATTATAATCACCCAATACTGTATAGGATTCCAGACAGAGACCATCTTCGAGTAGGGGACCTACTGTCTCCAGAAAACTAGTTTTCGGCCCTGGTGGACGATAGAGTAGAATACCTGCAAAGAGTCATGGTATATAACAGCAAGCCCTCCACCTCTTTTACAAGGCCTATCCAGTGTGTGGCAGTGATACCCAGCAGGGGTTGCCTTCGATATATCAGGACCGGATGCACTATCTGTCCAGGATTCAGTAATGAAATCCAATTTTACCTGAAGGTCCTCTAACAATAATGCACATTGCGTACTATGCTTAACTAAAGACCTAGCATTAAGCAGGATGCATTTTAAGGCACCTCCGCTGTTGGAGTTCAGCTTATTGCCTATCTGAGCATTGGGACCAAGTGCCGGTAGATAAAAAATATGGGGTATCTGTAGTTGGCATTTGGGGCATAAGGAGCTCGCTCTGTATTTATCATTTCTGTATAAGAAGTAGGAGGGACGGCATAACCTACCATTGGCTGGGTTTAAACCATGTAACTCCTTGTTGTTATACCTAATGTGTTTTGGGGCAGAAAGGCCAAGGAAACTAACCCTGGGCCCGGCCGGCGCCCGGACGGGCGCAGATGGGCTTGCCTTATGCGCGCCCTTGGCGCGCCCTTGGCGCGCCCGCTGCGCGCATCTGCGTCAGCATGCGGGCTAAATAGCCCCGGTTTAAGCAACTAGACCTCTAACCTGCAGTCAATGTGCAGCGGGTTCGAGCCCCCCTCCTCTGGCCCAATTAAAATTCAAGATTCAAGATAAAATGACAAAATAAGATGGACAGCAAATTAAATACAAATACAATGTTAAAAATGAGGAGCAAGTATAGAAAACAGCCTGTAAGTCAGAAATGTCTCACCTGGTGAGCTCTCAACACGGCTTCGCCAGGGGACCAGCGCTGCGCGTCCGCGTCAGCGTGCGGGCTAAATAGCCCCGGTTTAAGCAACTAGACCGCTAACCTGCAGTCAATGTGCAGCGGGTTCTAGCCCCCCTCCTCTGGCCCCGATTAAAATTCAAGATTCAAGTTAAATGCCAAAATAAGATGGACAGCAAATTAAAATACAAATACAATGTTAAAAATGAGGAGCAAGTATAGAAAACAGCCTGTAAGTCAGAAATGTCTCACCTGGCGAGCTCTCAACACGGCTTCGCCAGGGGACCAGCGCTGCGCGTCCGCGTCAGCTTGTGGGCTAAATAGCCCCAGTTTAAGCAACTAGACCGCTAACCTGCAGTCAATGTGCAGTGGGTTCGATCGAGCCCCCCCTCCTCTGGCCCCGATTAAAATTCAAGATTCAAGATAAAATGCCAAGATAAGATGGACAGCAAATTAAAATACAAATACAATGTTAAAAATGAGGAGCAGGTATAGAAAACAGCCTGTAAGTCAGAAATGTCTCACCTGGCGAGCTCTTGACATGGCTTCGCCAGGGGACCAGCGCTGGTGGAATACAACACAGAGGTGTGAGGCACTCGGCGGGCACTGGTGGGTGTAACACAGCATTGGGCTCAGCCAGGAGCATGCTGTGACTCTCAAGTGAGGTTCGTCTACTTTCCAGAGAGTAAAATAAAAAGTATTACACATCTTGCATAGTTTGGTCGAATTTTTGTCGAATCCCCTTTGAATGGCTTAGTGTGCATGTATATTAAATGTGCCCGTCAATAGCTACCCATGTTTGTATAAATAAACAACAAGGATGTCTACTTGGAGAGTACCCACTGGCGGGGGCGCCGGGATTAGGCACGGTAGGGCGTCAGACACGACAGAGCTTCACTAGCGGTGTAAATACATTCCATGTGGATTCATTCTATGCATAGTCACCTTTTAATGAATATCACGCAAATCGTCATGGGGATAGGTACATACGGTTTGTCCAGCATGTCCTAGGTGTTTCTATAAATATATATTTTTAAAAAAAACATAAAAAACAAAGGCTGGCCCCGGGGATGGGGTCCCCGGGGCCATAAGTGGCCTGAGGAGGGGGGCAACGCAGCCCCCTCCTAAAGAATAAAAAAAAAAAAAGGCCATGACCCGGGGGTTGGGGTCCCCGGGGCCGATAAAGGCCTTGGGAGGGCCAAATGAATTTTTTTCAACAAAAAAAACTTAGGGTGCAGGCCCTGGGGGATGGGGTCCCCAGGGCCAGAAAATTAGGAAAATAAGGAGGGGCCACACAGCCCTCCTTCTTAAAAAAATAAAATAAATAAAAGACCGGCATCGCGCCGGAGGTCACGCCCCCTCCTTGCAGCACTCTGAAAACGCGCCCCCTTGCCAGTTGTAAGTTGGGGAATTAATTCCCCTTCAATACTGAGGGTCCCTGAGGGCCAACTAGCCCAACAGGTATCTCCAGTATGCGCCAGGGAGCTGCGTTGCAGACAGGTGTTCTGAGGCCATGCCCCTTTTTATACCTCTATGCAACGCAGCTCTGTTGCGCTTACTGGAGGTACCTAGTGTGCTAGTTTGACCCTAGGGACCCTCAGGATTCAAGGGGACTTAATCTCTCAACTTAGAACGGCCACAGGGCGCGTTTACACAGTGGTGAAGGGAGGGGACGGGGCCTGAGGTGACGTGTGCAAACACACCCTGTGGCGCGTTTTAAGTTGGGGAAATAATTCCCTTTCAATCCTGAGGGACCCTGGGGGCCAACTAGCCCACCAGGTGCTTCCAGTAAGCGCCACTGATCTGCGTTGCAGAGAGGTGGTGCAGGCCGTGCCCCTTTTTACACCTCTCTGCAATGGCGCTTACTGGACGTACCTAGTGGGCTATTTTGCCCCTAGGGATCCTCAGGATTCAAGGGGACTTAATCTCCCAACTTAAAAAATGGCCACAGGGCGTGTTTACACAGTGGGGAAGGGAGGGGACGGGGCCTGAGGTGACGTGTGCAAACACGCCCTGTGGCGCGGTTTAAGTTGGGGAAATAATTCCCCTTCAATCCCGAGGGCCCCTGGGGGCTAACTAGCCCACCAGGTGCTTCCAGTAAGCGCCACTGAGCTGCGTTGCAGAGAGGTGGTCCAGGCCGTGCTACTTTTTACACCTCTCTGCAACGCAGCTCTGTGGCGCTTACTGGAGGTACCTAGTGGGCTAGTTGGACCCCAGGGACCCCCGGGATTCAAATGAACTTAATCTCCCAACTAAAAACGGCCACAGGGCGTGTTCACACAGTGGTGAAGGGAGGGGACGGGGCCTGAGTTAACCTTTGCAAACAAGCCCCTGTGACGTGTTTTAAGTTGGGGAAATAATTACCCTTCAATCCTGAGGGACCCTGGGGGCCAACTAGCCCACCAGGTGCTTCCAGTAAGCGCCACTGCGCTGCGTTGCATAGAGGTGGTCTTGGCCGTGCCCCTTTTTACATCTCTCTGCAACACAGCTCTGTGGCACTTACTGGAGGTACCTAGTGGACCCTAGGGACCCTCAGGATTCAAGGGGACTTAATCTCCCAACTTAAAACGGCCACAGGGCGTGTTTACACAGTGGGGAAGTGAGGGGACAGGGCCTGAGGTGACGTGTGCAAACACGCCCTGTGGCGCGTTTTAAGAGGTAGTTTTAATCCCCTGCCCTATTATATACTAGGGGCTTACAGAGGAGGTCATGCTGATCACAGGGGGACCCCAACGCATAGTGTTCCCTAGTGTATGTAGGTGTTTTCACTGTATTCTGAGTGTCTTTTAACATAGCACTCGTTCTAGGACTGGTTAGTCAGACTCAGTTACCACCAGTATCCGTCTGAAAAAGTTGAGGGTACAGGATGATTTTGCAACAAGGCTTCTCTCTGCTCTTCTGTTTGTTATTTCTGCACGTTATCCTTCTTCCTGCACTTTTCTTCGTCTTTGAGGACTTCTGTTGCTTCTTTCTGCATTTCTTTTTTTTCTTTCTGTGCGTTTTTTCTTCTTTCTTCACATGTCCTATCTCTGTAGGCATAGTTAGAAATTAGCATTTAAAAAACCTTTGAAATTCACTGAAAAAACCATAGGTTTCAGGCACGTTATAGTTAGGAATTAGCATTTAAAAAACCTTAGAAATTCACTGAAAAAACCATAGGTTTCAGGGACATTATAGTCAGCTGGACTTTTCACTCGTACAAAACCATTGAAATTCCCCCGATATAGTTAGTTCAGCTAACTATAACTCGCGCGCCCACAATGCTCTGCTGATGACGTCACATATTACATCACTCATGACATGGTCAGTGACATCACTCATGACATCACTCATGACACCGTACGCGCACCGTACGCGCACCCAGCGATTAAAAAAAAAAAAAGAATGGTTTTTTTACCCTTCATTGTCCTTCAGGGACCCCCTGACAAAAGCTAGGGGGTCAGGAACACTCTACCCTGCCCCCTTTTCACGTTCTCCACCTTTCTTTTTCACTGTCACACACAAAATGGCGGTCGACACTTCCTGATTTCGACCGATTCGAATGTTGACTGACATGAATCCACCGATCAGAATTACGCTCGCGCACGGCACCGTGCGCGCACGGTGAGCGCACGGTGCGCTGCTATAGATATTTATGTGCTTTTAACTGCAATTTTCTCAGGAACTACTGAACAGATTGACACCATATATGCAAAAGGCACATGCCTGACCTGAGGACTACCTCTTTGCCAAATTTCAAGTAAATCTGTTCAGCCGTTCGGGCTGTACCTTCGACTAAAGGTCCTATGGGAAAATGCATTGGGAAAACGCGTTTTGGGACCCCCCTTTTTTCTCAGCCCCCGCTTGACGAATCACCCCGAGACTTTCAGGGTAGGAGCTGAGTGGAGCGCACCATTAGTTTTGAAAATTTTGCGAGGATTCGTCAACCGGCACCAAAGTTATTCAAAATAGAATTTTCAGATTTCCTATGGAAACACGGTCCTAACTATAACTATCTACTGGCGACCGCCAGTAGATAATATATATATATTAGAGAGCACTCTCCTTTCTCGTATTTTACCCAACTGGAGCCGAGTAAAAAGAGCAAAAAGAGCTCGGTGAAAAGCCTGAAAAAAATAAATAAATAATAAATACATAACTTAGCATTTAAAAAACCGTACAAATTCACTGAAAAAACCATAGGTTTCACACATGTTATAGTTAGCTGGACATTTCACTCGTAAAAAAACAATGAAATTCCCCCGTTATAGTTAGTGCAGGCAACTATAACTCACGCGACCACAATCCTCTGCTGATGACGTCAGATATTACATCACTGATGACATATGTGTCTTTATGAAAAATAAATATTTGTAATATATGTATAGCTAAAGATTAATGGAAGAAGACATGGGTAAATAAGTGTCTGAATACAGTGATGTAATATCTGACGTCATCAGCAGAGGATTGCGGTCGCGTGAGTTATAGTTGCCTGCACTAACTATAACGGGGGAATTTCATTGGTTTTTTACGAGTGAAATGTCAAGCTAACTATAACATGTGTGAAACCTATGGTTTTTAAGTGAATATATATATATATATATATATATATTCACTGAAAAAACCATAGGTTTCACACATGTTATAGTTAGCTGGACATTTTACTGATAAAAAACCTATGAAATTCCCCCGTTATAGTTAGTGCAGGCAACTATAACTCACGCGACCGCAATCCTCTGCTGATGCTAATACTGTATTTAGACACTTATTTGCCCATGTCTTCTTCCATTAAATTTTAGCTATACATATATTACAAATATTTTTTTTTCATAAAGACACATATGTCATCAGCAGAGGATTGCGGTCGCGTGAGTTATAGTTGCCTGCACTAACTATAACGGGGGAATTTCATTGGTTTTTTATCAGTAAAATTTCCGCTAACTATAACATGTGTGAAACCTATGGTTTTTTCAGTGAATTTGCAGGGTTTTTTAAATGCTAATTCCTAACTATAACGTGTGTGAAACCTATGGTTTTTTCAGTGAATTTGTACGTTTTTTTAAATGCTAAGTTACTTTACGCCATTCGTGGCGTGCGCGCCCACTTAACGCAGTTCGTTCGGTGCGCTTCGCGTGTGCGCCAGTAGGTAATATATATATATATATATATATATATATATATATATATATATATATATATATATATATATATATATATGTGTGTGTGCAACCAACCCTGCCAAAGGCAATAATGACAGGCGTAGACTCCGTGAGGATAAAAGGATAAAGCAAAAAGCGGGTTTATTTCACAAGGAAGGCCACGACGCGTTTTGATGGCAAGCCACCTTTCTCACAACCGCCTTTCTCACAGACGAGCAAGGGAAGTGAACTGGAATGGTTCAGAGTCACTGGATTCCTCGAGAAGCAAGGTACAACTTTTTAATTTAACCCCTGGCATGCACGCAATCTGCTGAACTTTAACATATTTTGCGCATAGGATTGCCACAGAAAAATGGATTTTTAAATGCAACATTTGCACGAAGGGATTTTGCAAAGCTGCTGAATACATTAAAAGGGCTGATTGATGTTCTCTGCACAAGCACATGTAAATGACACTCAAGACTCCACAGAACGCTTAATTAAGGAGCCTTTAAAACACTTGGTCATTTCTGGAAGCATGAACTTTTATTTTCCCGTGAACAAGGCTTGAAAGGAAGCTGAAACGCGTTGGGACAGATATTATTGCTGCATGCCAAATGAATTTACATTGAAATAAAGTGCCTGGATTCCCTGGAAATTGGCTTCGAAGTCCTTTTCTGTTTGGAGGAGGTTTTTCTGGATGTTAAGGTGGGAGGCTCTGTGCCCGCCACTTTGAAGCTGCCCTGCTAGGGTCTGGGGCCCCCGAAGTCAGAGCAAGGTTGTGTGGTTTATTAAGGAAAGGGGGCCTGACTTGCTTGCCTCTGCTTTTTGAAAAACGGAATGCCCTCCAGAAATATTTGAAAGTGGAGACGAGCAAGGGAAGTGAACTGGAATGGTTCAGAGTCACTGGATTCCGCGAGAAGCAAGGTACAACTTTTTAATTTAACCCCTGGCATTCACGCAATATGCTGAACTTTAACATATTTTGCGCATAGGATTGCCACAGAAAAATGGATTTTTGAATGCAACATTTGCACGAAGGGATTTTGCAAATCTGCTGAATACATTAAAAGGGCTGATTGATGTTCTCTGCGCAAGCGCATGTAAATTACACTCAAGACTCCACAGAACGCTTAATTAAGGAGCCTTTAAAACACTAGGGGCCTCATGTAGGTAGCCAAATACCGGTCGGTAACGGCCGATTTTCGGTAATTATACCGTTACCGACCGGTATTTTGGCCATTGGTATGTAGGGGGACATATTTTGCTTTCGGAATTTACCGAATCGGTAAAATTACCGATTCGGTAATAATACCGAATCGGTAATGTTACCGAATCGGTAACTTTTCCGAATCGGTAATTTTACCGATTCGGTAAATTCCGAAAGCAAAATCGAGATGTAGGGGGAGTGTGTGTGTGTGTTTATGAGTCGGTATTTACCACCAACTTATAGTTGGTGGTAAATAATGAATGTATGTGTAAATGCATTTTTACGCGCGTAGCAGTGTGCAATGTGGCATACATACATGCCCTTAGGGCATGTATGTGTGCCACATGTGCACACATGGCCGAATCAGGGGTGCAACAGGGTGTCAATGTGACACCCTGCCACCCTTGTATGTGTTCCCCCCATTACCGAATCGGTATTTACCGATTCGGTAATGAGGCATACCTTCCCATCAATGGGAAGGTATGCCTCATTACCGAATCGGTAAATACCGATTCGGTAATTACCGACTAGTAACGAATCGGTAAAAATTACCGACTCATTACCTACATACGAGTTACCACTTCTTAAATACCGAGTCGGTACGGCTCGGTATTTAAGAAGTGGTAACTGGTACGCTACCTACATGAGGCCCTTGGTCATTTCTGGAAGCATGAACTTTTATTTTCCCGTGAGCAAGGCTTGAAAGGAAGCTGAAACGCGTTGGGACAGATAATATTGCTGCATGCCAAATGAATTTACATTGAAATAAAGTGCCTGGATTCCCTGGAATTTGGCTTCGAAGTCCTTTTCTGTTCAGAGGAGGTTTCTCTGGATGTTAAGGTGGGAGGCTCTGTGCCCGCCACTTTGAAGCCGCCCTGCTAGGGTCTGGGGACCCCGAATTCAGAGCAACGTTGTGTGGTATATATATATATATATATATATATATATACATATATAAATATAATATTCACTTAAAAAACCATAGGTTTCAGGCACGGTATAGTTAGAAATTAGCATCTAAAAAACCTTAGAAATTCACTGAAAAAACCATAGGTTTTAGGGAAAGTTATAGTTAGTTGGATATTTCACTCGTTCAAAACCAGAGAAGTTCCCCCGCAATAGTTAGTTCAGCTAACTATAACTTGTGCCACCCGCAATGCACTGCTGATGACGTCACATATTACATCACTCATGACATGGTCAGTGACATCACTCATGACATCTCAAATGACATCATTGATGACATCACTGATGAAATCATCCAGTGACTCTGTGTTTCTGTAAAGTTTAAATATGTTTAATATATATAGGGGAAGGCGTAGTGAAGAATGAGTGGGTGTATAAGTGTCTGAATGGATGATTTAGTAGGTGAGTGACTGACTCTATAAGTGAGTGATTAAACGTATCTTACTGAATACATGGGTTAGTGACTAAACTGTGTGAACGTCTGTATCCGTCTGTTGGTGTGTAAGCGGCTGCATGGGTTTGCGAATAGCTACATGAGTGTCTATATGGGTTATAGATTGGTTGTCTGAGTATCTATATGGGTGCCTGAGTGTTTGTGTGGGTGGGGTGTGTGTGACTCTGCATAGATGTGGGAGTGGGTGATTCACTGGGTGCATGGTTTCAAGAGTGCATCTGTGATGGACTGTATGGGTGGGTGAGTGTGTGTATAGGTGTGTTAGTGTGTGAATGTATATTTGAGTGGTACATGTGTGAGTAACTACATATGTGAAAGACAGTATATATGTGTGTTGGAGTATATAAATGGCTATAAGTGAGAGTGTGTGATTGTGAGAGTGGCTGTATGGATGAGTGTGTGCTTGTATCAGTGATTGTATAAGAGTGTAAGAATGTGCAAGTAATTGAGCTGGTGTGTGTGTATAACTGTATAGTGTGTAAATGGCAGTGTGATTAATTATTTGCATGACTTAGTAGGTGTGTGAGTACCTCTATGGATGAGTGGCGGTGTGTGAGTGTCTATATAGGTGTATGAGTGCATATGATAGTTCTGTATTGAGTGAGTATAAGTATGAGCGACTGTACAGGTGAGTGAGTGAAAGGTTGTGTAGACCTAAGAATCAGTGAGGGGTATGTAGTTATTGGTGTTGGAGTGTCTATGGTTTTGAGAATGGCAGTCTGTAATTTAGAGTGGGTATATCAAGGGTGTGAGAAGATGCATCAAATTATCACATGGATGATGTCATCAGTGATGTAATTTGAGATGTCATCAGTGATGTTACTGACCATGTCATGAGTGATGTAATATGTGACATCATCAGCAGTGCATTGCGGGAGTGCTAGTTATAGTTAGCGCACCTAACTATAACGGCGGAATTTCTCTGGTTTTGTATGAGTGAAATGTCCAACTAACTATAACGTCCCTGAAACCTGTTATTTTGTGAATTTCAATGGTTTTTTAAATGTTTATTTCTAACTATAACGAGCCTGAAACCAATGTTTTTTTCAGTGAATATAGATATATATATATATATAGATATATATATATTCACTGAAAAAAACATAGGTTTCAGGGACGTTATAGTTAGTTGGACATTTCACTCATACAAAACCAGAGAAATTCCGCCGTTATAGTTAGTTGCGCTAACTATAACTAGCACTCCCGCAATGCACTGCTGATGATGTCACATATTACATCACTCATGACATGGTCAGTAACATCACTGATGACATCACTCATGACATCTCAAATTACATCACTGATGACATCATCCCCATGTGAATCGCCACCTCCCCAGGGCAAACAATATAATGATGTGGGAGGCCCACTCAGCCTCCCCTGAAGCCATCTTCCAGTGGCACTGTTTACTATTTATGCAGGGGTTGCCCTGGGGACTGCCACCTTCTCTCAGGGCAAATGTTGTATTAATGCAGAGGGGTGTACAAGGCCCCCCTGCAACCCTGGGGACCGCCATTTCCCCGGGGCAATGAATGTTAGAAATGTGGGGGCCTGTGTGACCCCCCAACAAAGTGATTGCCCGGGTGGGACCAGGACACCCACACTAGAGACAAGGACCCTGGTATGGGTTGCCCGGGGCCGAAATCAGCACAGGAGGGGAGTACTCCTCCCTTTAATTTAGTAATTAAAAATCAGGCACCCCTACCCTATTTAAAATAGGCCTGGCCTACGGGATGGGGTCCTGGGGCTAAATTTGGATGAGGGAAGGGGGGCCATGTGGCCTACTCCCCAAAGAGAGGAATTGGTTTTTTTTTAAATAGCATCAAGTCACCTGAGGCCCGCCCTATTTCTTCACTGCTCTGCAAACACGCCTCCTGCCTCACTGCTGGTTGGGGGATAAGTTCCCCTTGACTCCGGAGGGTCCTTGGATGCCAACAATCCCTCCTGTTTCCTCCAGTAAGTACCACACTGTGGTATTGCTGAGAGGTCTTAGGAGGCCACACCCCCTTTCTCTACCACTCTGCAAATGCGTCTCCTGGTGCAATACTGGTTGGGGATGAAGTTTTCTTGGATGCTGAGGATCCTTGGGGGCTAAGAACCCTCCTGTTACCTCCAGTAAGTTCCTTATGGTGGGATTCCTGAGAGCTGGTCCAACCTGTTGGACAATAGCAGTTATTTTTTCGAACTGCTCTTTGCACTGTTTTTAACCACATCACTCGGTCAGTCATGAATAAAATTGTGGGACTGACTCAGTAGTTGTTTTTAACATTGGCACACATTTTTGTTTGTTTCTGCACTGCTTCTAAACCTGTAGCCACTGTCAACTTATGAGTAGCGACATCACAATACACCAGGGCAAAATAATTCTTTGAATCTGTTTGTTTGTCCCTGGTTTCACACACTACACATATCTCTAATATGAGAGAATTGTGTGTGGACGAATTCCATATGATGATAACCGCTATTCACAGTGGCTGATGGGATTCAACATTGATGGTATCACTCACATGTGCTTTCTCTCTCTTAATATGTTTGTACATTAATAGGCTCTGATTGGTTGACCTAGGTTACTTCTGTTTGTTATACAGTCCTAGAAGGGCCAAGAGGACAAGACAAAAGCCCTGGATGACCAGATGGATCCATACATGGGTGATAATTAATAATTATTAAGTGGGCCAGGCCAAAAAAGCCAAAGGCACAACAGGCCAGGTGAAACTTGGGCATGGGCAGGACCAGGAACTGAGATACAAAAACATTGATAAACAGAGTGAGAAAGAACAGAATTACCAAAGCAAAAGGACAATGTTCAACTAGATCAGGACAAGCCAGGAAAAGAGGGGCCAGGGAGGACTGAAAAGGCCGGGAAGGCCAGGACCCAGAGGATCAATTCCAGTGTGAACAAAGTAGATAGGACCTCAAATACTGAGCAGACTTGTTATGCCTGGGCTACATGGACCGGACATAGAGAGAGAGGATACAAGGAGAACAGAACCTGGAAGGTCTAGAGCAGAGGTCCATGAAACCAGCGCTGAAAGGACAGAACTGTGAATGTCAGGTCAACCAGGATCACTGAGTCCGCCATCAAGAGGACCATGAAAATCAAGGCCAAGAGGCTTAGGAAGATCGAAACCAGGCCTATCAGGAAGAGAAGGACCAGGGTAAGAAGGAAGAGGAGGGCCAGTACAAAGAGGAACTGCACTAGGACGAGAGCGTGGAGAAGAAAGCTGGGTAGCTAGGACCAGGAAGTGCCAAGAGAAGAAACAGGGTGACCAGAACAAGGAGGATTTTTATATAATGTTTCAGACCACAAACTTCATTCTAAGGTAAGTATGATTTAAGTAATGATTTTTCAAAGTTAGTAAAACTAAAATCAATGTTGTGTGCAACTACACAATGGGATTAAAATTGAAATAAGCATAACAAAACACAAAGGGTTCTCAAGGCTCACCTTCTGGATTTAGGTAAGTATCAGGGCAAGGTCCAATGTTCCAACATAGGAAGATTGCGAATGTCCAGGATTCGTCTGGGAGCAGGGTGCTGAGATCATTGGTAACCGGCGCACTACAAAGAAGGGGGCCACCTGAAAACACGCTGTGCAAACAGACTTAAAGGTAAGTCTGGGAGGTCCTACTCAAGGGAGTAGGTCACAAGGACCATGAGAACCCAGCTGCTTTTTTGTTACACTGCCTGGGCGGGCTGGGTGCAGAGCAGATAGGACAGCCAAGCGTCTTTCATTGAGATGGTCCCCGTGGTCAGGGGCAGGTAGATTGGAGGGCCAAGTCTGAGACAACTGGGCCACTAATGGAGTGGATGCTAAGGGTCTCAAAGTCCATCAATGGGTGTATGCATGCTGAGTAAATGGAGTCTAAATTGGACTCTTTCTTCTCATCTTTGGTGTAGGGGTTCCGGTATTGGCACAGCTCTGTTAGGTCCTGGTGTCCTCTCACTTCATGGGGGAGGCAGATCTGATCCTCTGGAGCTAATGTACCTCTTTTGGCTTGGGTGCTGCTTTGGAGTCGCTGAAAGTAGCAGATCGTAAACCGAACTTCACGGCTCAGTTCCTGCATGCTGCTGGGGAGAGCTCCTCTACCCCAAGGGAGGTTTGCTGCAATTGATCAAAGGCTGGAGGTGCTAAAGGATCCTTGGAGGGCTCACAGTTGCAGAACGAGACAGCACACCATGATTGTTGAGTCCTGGAAGCAACCGCACGGGTTTGGCACCAATTTTCTGCAGCAGGTTTTCGGTTCTCAGGTCAGCAGCTCTTCTTTGTCCTTTGCTATTCTTATGTCCATTTGATCTAACTTCAGGGTCCGGGTAGGCCACCTGAATATTACATTTAGAGGCATTAAAGAAGGTGACAGGTAGTAACCAATGGGCCAGCTGCCTTTAGGATGTCTACACCCTCTATGTGACCACTTCCTTTGGGAAAGGGCACTACCCTAGGCCTGATAGGTTGATTTCCTACCATCACAAGATGGAGGAATTGGAAAAGTAGAGTCCACATGGCCTGCTCCACCTTAAGGGTGGTGTTGGCTGAATGCGGGCACACCTCCTAATCTAATTAATTTTCTAACTTGTTCTCCCGCCAAAAGAGGAGCAAGAGAGGGGGGGTTGGCAGCCTCCACTATCTGGTGATGCCTGGGAAGATTAGTCAGAGACCACACCGGTGCTTGGTAGGTATCCCGTGTGCATTTAATAATAAATAAAATACTGGCATCTGTGGGGATTTATTAAGATGAGATGTTGGGGCCAAACATTTTAGGATACAGAGAAGCCATCATGGAGCTAGGAAACTCATAATGACAAGTATCCAGACCATGTACTCTCTATGACTTCCCTGTGCACTTACAGTATCAAAGAATGGACTTAGATACTGTAGGGTCATATCTTCTCATGCAGATTTGTCCACACATGGGATATAGTGCACCCTGCCTTGGGGCTGTAAGGCCTGCTGTCGGAGTGGCCTACCTGTACCCCCTGCAGTGTCTGGGCATGGCAAACACATTTTGAAACTCTTTGAGTGCATCGCTACTTACCTCCTTTTCATACATCCCTTATAAACTTAAAATAGTGTGACTAATCACACTCTCCAATTAATTTAGTGTGCACAAACTTGCAGGGCTCCACCCAGGCTCTGACTGTATGCTAGCAAAGGAAACCAGAACAGATGTACTGGTTGTTATGCACGCATGTCTGCCCAAAGGCCACAGTTTTATCAAAAGTTAAAATCCCTGTATCCAAAATATTGTGACAATTATAGCAATAATACGTCACTCAAAGTCTGCATTTTCATTATACACATGCTTATTAAACACAATTTAAACGGAACCAAAAGAGAAGAGGAAGAGCGAATTCTTCTTGGAATCAGTTTACTTCAGTTCTCACTAACCTTCATAAATGTTGTGAAGTCACATTCATGACTTTCAGATCTCAATTCAAAATTTCAAATTTGTTTCAAATTCCCAATGCATTTCGGGTCACAGAGGACCCTTCTTTAGGTGTCACTAAAAACTTAGGTTTTTAAATGTTTTGCTTAAAGCAATGTTATCTGACAGATATCCAGCATGGACAAAAGAACAAAACCAACAATATGCTGAGCTCCAAGCCTTTACTGTTTCATGTGGCAAATTCCAACAATCCAAGTATCTCATATTTTCCCATCCAAAATTGGGAGCTCAAACGGAAACCTTGCCGAGGTGAAAGGGTCAGCCCACATAATAGAGCCTGCTGGTAAAGAGAGGCCACCAAACTGGATTTGAATCTATACGAGTTAATCTGGCATTTAATAATTTTGTTCACAAGCCTTTTTAAGGTGGCAGGGGCATTCTTTAATCTAAGGGGCATTACATTGAACTGGAAGTGCCCATCTCTAGTAGGGAATGATGATTAATCTTTGTCTCCAGGGTTCAGACCTATCTGCCAGTACCCTAATGTGAGATCAAAAGTACTCAGATACCTGGCTGCCGCCAACCTGTCAATCAATTTATCAGCCATAGGAATTGAATATGCATCAGTTTTTCGTGACTGCATTGGGGCCCCTATAGTCAACACAAAACCTCATGTCTTTCTTTCCACCCTTGGAATGAGGTTTGGAGAGTAAAACAACTGGGCTGTTCCCAGGGGCTCTCTGAGGGTTCAATGACCTCCAATTCCAGAATTTTGCTTACTTCAGACTTGATGCTCTCCCTGCCATGATCTGACTCCCTGTGAATTTTATTTTGACAGATAGAATGTCACCAGTGTCCACATCGTGTGTGTACCAGTTAGTCTGACCGTGGTCAGGGAGAAGAGTTCAGAAAACTGATTTAGGACTTGGCTTCAATCAGTTTGCTGTTGGGCAGTGAGAGTGTCTGACAAGACCGCTACTTCAACTGACTCATCTTTAGGGTTGTGAGAGAGGAGGTCAGGGAGAGGTTCACTCTATGGTTCCTGATCCTCATCTGTAACCATGAGCATGGTCAGTGCAGCCCTGTCATTATAAGGTTTCAGGTTGTTCACACGGATTACCGTCTTGGGGTTCCCATATGTGCCAAGGTCCACCAAGTAGGTGACCTCCTCTTTTCTCTCAAGAATATGGTAGGGCCAAGTCTGTTTGTCCTGGAACACCCTAGGAGCTACAGGCTCCAAAGCCCATAACTTCTGCCCTGGTTGGAACTCCACATGATGGCCCTTTGGTCATTTCAGAGCTTCTGGGGCTCTTGGCTAGCCTCGAGGTTTTTGTTTGCTTTCTCATATACTTAGCCATCCTGGAACAAAGGCCAAGCACATAGTCCACAATATCCTGCTTAGGTTTTTGAGAGGTTTCTCCCACCCTTCTATCACAGGACACAGTGGTCCCCTTACAGGGTGGCCCAAACGATGCTCAAACGGGACACGCCCTACTCCCTTCTTTGGCACCACTCTGTAAGCAAAAACCAGGCATGAAAGTAAGATATCCCATATCCTTTTGAGCTTTTCGGGGAGACTACCAATCATACCTTTAGGTTCTTGTTAAACCTTTCAACAAGAATGTTTGTTTGTGGCTGATATGGTGTAGTGGACCTACAGGTCCCCCCACACTCAGCCACACGCTTTGAGTTCGCAGACATGAATTTGGTACCTCTGCCTGAAACTACCTCCTTCGGAAAGCCAAGCCAGGTAAAAATACCAAGGAGTCCCTTGGCCACTGCAGGTGCAATGGTGGTCCTGAGGGGAATGGCTTCAGGGTACCTGGTGGCATGATCCACTACCACCAGAATAAAATGTATTCCTGATGCTGTTGGAGTTTCAAGGGGGCCAACAATGTAAATACACACCCTTTCAAAGGGTACCCCAATCACGGGAAGTAGAATTAGGGGGCCTTCAGGTGGCTACCTGTCTTGCCACTAGACTGAGAGGTGGCGCATGAGTTGCAAAGCTCATTTACCTTCTTGGACATCCCTGGCCACAAGAAATGGTTAACGGACCAATTCCAGGTTTTGGTCTGACCAAGATGCCCAGCTAGGGTAATGTCATGGGTCAATGTAAGGAGAAACTCTCTAAACTTCTGAGGCACTACCACTCTTTAAGTAAAAACAGGTTTGGGGTCTCTGGCCTCAGTGTATAGGAGTCCCTCCTCCCAGTAGGCCCTGTGGGAACAACTGGCACTTCCCCCTTTCCTGATCAGTGCCTTGCTGCCTTAGGCTTTCAAGAGTGGAACAGGTTCTCTCTCCCTGGCACATATCTTACCTAGAGAGTTCTCCTGGGCCCAGATGTTCTGCCTTCTAAGGCCCAAGCTTCTGGTGCCCAGTTCCCTCTGGGGCTGCCAAGTTTTCTTCCTGAGGAGCGAAGACTTGATCTGGGGCCTGATGAGAAGTTAGTTTCCCAGACTTTCTGCCTTTTCTCTTGGAAGGTAGGGCCATAATTTCAGGCGCCAACACTTCTTTTTCACCCACCCACTCAGGTATTCCCTTGCTGCATGGGTTTTCTTTTCTTCCTCAGCTCACGCTGAGATCCCCAAATCATTGCCAAGCAGACACTGTACAGGAATTGCAGAAAATTTCTGATGGATACATCTGCCTGTGGATTCCTCACCTTATGAATATCCCCCTCTGCGCCAGCATTCCATAAACTTTTCGTAGCTCTCTGCGTCAATGAGGTTGTCACAGCATCATGGCTCCGCACGCGGCTCCGCATGACGTCACCGGAGCCATAAGAAGACCACGTCGGCGTGATGACGTCAGTTACTTTTTTTCCGCCCTACAAGCTAACGGATTTTCTGGGACCCTCCTGTCTTTCAACTGCAACTTTGTTTCGAGACTTTATTTGTTATTGTTTCAACTATGTCTGTTCCTAGGAAGTCGGGTTTCAAGCCCTGCAAGGAATGTGGAGGTCACATGTCCATCACTGACCCGCATGATAACTGTCTCTGGTGCTTCTCCAGGGATCACGACGTTGAAGGTTGTTCATCCTGTAGAACAATTAACCCTAAAGCCCTGAAGGAGAGAGAGGCCAAACTCTACATATCCAAGGTGAGAAAGGAGAAAAGAGGTCGTAAGAGATCCAAGTCGAGGTCGTCGACTTCGCATGGATCCAAGAGAAGGCACAAGAAGAAGAAGAGGCATGGGTCACGACGTCGATCGTCCAAGTCTCGAGTTTCGAAGTCGCCTTCTCCTGCTCCTCGACACCGTACTTATTTCTCCCTCACCTTCCGAGTCTCCACAGACTTCTCCAGACCGGTCTCCTGTTTTGGTTTCTCCGGTGCAGTCTCCGGTGCAGGTTGATTCTCCGGCTTCAGATGGGGATTCGAATCCGGTAGAGGAAGAGTTTCCTGCTGCTCCTGTGGCTCCACCTTTTACTCGAGTGGATCCGACTCCGGAGACTCCTCATAAGGAAGCTTCGTTCCCGGCGCCGGGTTCGGATCCGTCGCACTTCCTGAATGCGATGTATGGTATTTTTACCAGAGCCACATGCCCCGTTGGAGCGCCTTCGGGTCCAATTGGCCCTTTGGCCCTTTGGCATTTAATTTGGGCGTGCCTCAGCATTATCCTCCGGCCCCCTTTATGCCTTTTATGTCAATGGCGCCGTCATGGCAGTATCCGGCGCCGAGGGTGTCGACGCCGCTTGAGCAGCTTCCGGCTCCGTCCGTGTCCCCTCTTCCCGGGTTCATTCGATGTGGATCCCTGTCACGGAGCCTACTTTGACGCCGTTGCCGAATCCGTTGACATCGCGGATGGCGCCGCCGACGCCGCAGCCGAGGATGCGTTCGAGAAGGGAAGCTCAAATGCTTATTGAAGAGGAACAAAATTGGTCTGGTGACATAGAGGGAGGAGAGATTTATGAGTCTGAGGAATTATTGGAAGATCTGTGTGAAGCAAGTGGTTTGGATGTCTCTTCGGAATCGGACTTTGCTTTACAGAAGGCTTCTCCAAGACCGGGCCCAAGTTATTTTGATCGCCCCGGATTGGCCAAGAAGGGTGTGGTACACGGACCTTCTTCACCTCTCGTCACACCCTCCGCTCCGTCTCCCTCTCAGGGCAGACCTCCTCTCTCAGATGGAGGGGCAATATCTACACCCCCACCTCCAGAACCTGCACCTTCATGTCTGGTGATTGAACGGGGCAACTTGAATTCTTTTTCTCTCCTGCCTGACGCGGTGGACGTTATATTACCGGCTAGGCGACACTCCACCAAGTCTGTCTATTCATACAGTTTGTCTAAATTCGTTAAGAGGTGCTGAGAGAAATCTATTGATCCCTTAAAAGCTCATCTATCTGATGTTCTTTGTTTTTCTCTTCCTTTGGCCCAGCAGGGTTTTGCTGTGGCCATTGTTAAAGGGTATTTGTCGGCTTTGTCAGCATTTTTGTGTTAACCTGATCAGCCTTCTTTATTTAAGTCTCCTATAGTCTTAAGATTTATTAAGGGGTTGACAAACATGTTTTCTCCCACTCCTTTTATTATGCCCCAGTGGGACTTGAATTTGGTGTTAACTTTTTTAATGGATTCGTCATTCAAATCGATGCATAGTTGTCCTTTAAGACTTTTAACTTTTAAAACGGTCTTCCTGGTAGCTATCACCTCGGCCAGGTGGGTGAGTGAACTCAAGGCTTTGAGTTCAAAGCCGCCTTTTCTGACCATACATGCCTAAGGGGGTGACTCCCTTCCACCTAGGTCAGTCCATTACCCTTCCTACTTTCTATCCTCCCCCTCACCCTTCCAAGGAGGAGGAGAGACTTCATCATTTAGATCCAAAGAGGGCGATTAGCTTCTATTTGGACAGAACAAAGGACTTTCGTCAGGATGATCAGCTCTTTGTTGGATATGCTGGTCGTATGAAGGGCAAGGTGGTGCACAAGCGCACTTTATCACGATGGATCATCTTGTGCATCGAGATATGCTACTCCTTGGCTGGTAAGGAGCCTCCTGTAGGCATTCGTGCTCATTCCACCAGGTCTTAATCTTCTACTTCTGCATTGTCTAGAGGTGTACCTGTTTTGGACATCTGTACGGACGCAACTTGGGCCTCCCTCCACACTTTTGCGAAGCATTACTGCTTAGATTCCGAAGTTAGGAGGGATGGCCATTTTGCGCGCTCTGTTTTGCAGGACTTTTTGGTATAGATGGGTGGACACCCACCTCCGGTAGAAATACAGCTGTGGGATTCTATTAATAATGTGAGGAATCCACAGGCAGATGTATCCATCAGAAGAACAAGTTACTTACCTTCGGTATCGCTTTTTCTGGTGGATACAGTTTCTGCCTGTGGATTCCTCACAGACCCACCCACCTCCCCGTTGTCCACCCTTTTATACCATAAAAGCTAAGGTTTTTATTTTTTTACGAATTATGTGTACCCAAGACTTTATTACCTCTGTTTACTTACTTTTGTCATGTTTGAAGTGCAAGCTTTCTTCTTTCTTTATACACTGAGTGTATGTGTGTGAATTCTGTATACTATGTATACGTTGTCTCTATGTCGGTCTGCCCGTTTTGCCTTTGTGGAACGGAAAAAAGGGTTGGAACTGACTTTATCACGCCAACGTGGTCTTCTTATGGCTCCAGTGACGTCATGCGAAGCCGCGTGCGGAGCCATGATGCTGTGACGACCTCGTCGACGCAGAGAGCTACGAAAAGTTTCTGGAATGCTGGTGCAGAGGAGGATATTCATAAGGTGAGGAATCCACAGGCAGATACTGTATCCACCAGAAAAAGCGTTACCAAAGGTAAGTAACTTGTTCACCAGCACCCTTTTGTGACCAGTAACCACTCCCCATTCTAAAGACAGTAACGCCATTGGATGTACCTTAGCCTGATTGTCAGCACTGAGTACTGTATATGTGTCTCCAAGAAAGTACTGGTCTGAGGACGCCTGTTGCTCAGTCACCATGGTGACACTGGCGCCAGTATCTCTCAGAGCTTCAATTTTAACCCCATTTTTATGTGGCTGTTGTCTGTATTTTTCCAGGTTCCTGGGCCAGACACCCTGGGTTGCTATATCCACTCCACCATCTGTGACTAGAGTTGCCTCAGCAGGCTTTCTGACATAGTCAGGACCTACCTGTGATCCCATCTGAAAACTTACCAATGAACCACAGGTGAAATAGAGGCATTATTTTTGTTTTTACAGCTAGGGTCTCCAGTTCGGTTTCCAAGTGCCTGAAAGTCATGACAACAACACTTTTTGGAATCCCAATGTTTACCCTCGCACCCACCATAGGGGCTATGAAGAGTTTCTGGGATCACCCTCCTAAACAGGTTTTTGGGAGCCTTTATAAGACTCAATATTATGTTTCTCTTTTTGGTCACCATCTTTCCCCTGGGGGGGTCTTTCTGGTCTATTTCTTTTGGCAACCACCCACCGGTAGTAGTCTTGGTTACTCTTGCTTTGACCCAGTGTTCTGCCTTATTCCCCAACTCTTGAGGAGAATGTGGATTTAGGTCTACTAGATGCATTGTAAAGACCATCATAATCATGCACATTGTAACCTGTTTACCAACCACCTAGTGTTTTCACTGAAAAGTCTACACATTCAAACCAGGACTGACTCTGGGTTTTTCGAGTCTCCCTGAACATAATCCTGTATTCCTCAGTGGTGAGTCCAAAGTCCTCAATCAGAGTACTCCTTATGAGGTCTAAGACTCAGCATCTTTCTCATTCAATGTCAGGGGTCTATCACTGCATTTTCCTGAGAAGAGTTCCCACAAGAGAAAGCCCCAATTCTTTTTGGCTTCCTTTCTACTGATGAAAGCTCTCTCGAAAGTAGTAAACCACTGGGTGATATCATCACCTTCTGCATACTTAGGGGTAACTCCTTTCGGGAGTTTAGGGTCATAAGAATCTTCTCTCTCCCTAGTTATAGATTTGCTGCCACCAGAGATGGGTCAGAGGCCATCATCTTTCTTTTGTCTTTCTATGTTCAGGAGTTGAGCTTCTAAGTTCAACCTCCTGGTCAATCTCTCTTGCATGAGTCCCTCGTCTGAGAGCTCATCATCTGCTCCTGAGGGTAGATATTCTACTACCTCCTCAAAAGGATTCTCTTCAGTATTATGATCCTCACAGGATGCAGCTACTAGTTCTGGGTTGTCTCGCTCAAATTCTGCCATAAGCCTTTTAAGATTCTCTATGGTATCAGGAGAGCCAGTTTTGATACCACAAACTTTACAGAGAGCCCTTAGCCTGGCATAGGATATTTCCAGGTAAAGGGTCAGGTCAAGCTCCTGAGCCTGGTTCTCTGTACCACTCATTATCTTTACTAAACTTGGGACCTTTTTGAACAGGAAAAAAACTAAATAAAAATACTTCGTCATAAATACAGTACCAGACTTTTAATTTTTAACCACCTACTTTCAGGGACTTAGTCAAGGCCCTAGCAGTTACTTTTAAAAGTTTTGAAAAAATGTGACCACTAAAAAAACCTACAACTAGGCTATAGGCTATTTTTAGCTTTACTCATATGGTCTCTTATTGACAGAGTGGTATTGATGGAGCAAGGATTCAAGAAAACGAAACTTGTTTGGAGCAATTCTTCCTTAACTTTCACTAACCATTTAAACTATTGATAAGGCGAGACTAATACGCACCAGACATCGACACATGGCAGAAAAGCTTTACGCATGCTTAATTAGTGTGGAATAAAATGCAACACAACTAAAATCCGCTTTAAAATGGACAAACGCTTTGCGCATGTGCAAACTAGAATTACGTAGAAAATAACGTGACTAACCCGCTTGAGATGGAAAAACTCTCACGCATGCGCAGGAAGAACTAATATGTGGTCTCGAGGAGCCACATGCCCGGCATATGCTTGCTTGAACTTAAAAGAAAGCTGCTATTGCTAATGCTTTTGCTCAAGAGAATAATAATAACATGGGATAGAGTAGAAGTGGGTGGTGAACAGTGAGAACTATAAATTTGAGAAATTAACATCTGTTTATGATTTATTTATTAATAGTGTGCATTTGGGCCTGCTGTCACACATGACCGAAAGAAAATGTCGACGGAAAACTAGAAGTTGCTCATGCTCAGTGAACTCATGATGTGACCCGATGACCGAAAGAGCTGAATGACTGCCAAAGAGCAAGGACAGAAGACGTGCAAAAACGGAGATGGGAATCACTCATAAATGGAGCCTGTATAGAATGTTAATAAATATTACAACAATACATGTATGAGAATTAAAAGTAGTGAATGAGCTAAGGGGAAGGGTTTACAAGACAGTAAGAACTTTAATAAAAATAAATATGTCAGCGTGGTGTGACAAAAACTCCCCTGGCCCTGTCCAATCATATTCCGTATTTCATCGATATTTGCAACTTTTGAGGGTGGGAAATGTACAAAAAAAGACTATAACTAGAGTGACTTAAATTAATTAGAGACCCATTGATACTTAGAGGGAGGAGATAGCTGCTAGAAGAAGAGAAGAGAGAGCAGACTGGGAAGATTCAGATCCAAAGACAGCCTGATTAGATTTGAAGATTCTGGAAGAACATCGAGGAGGGAGAGAGTGTAAGAGAGGGATGCGCCCTAGTGTGCGGATTTTATAGAGAATTCTAGTAAGTATGAGCCCTGTCCTATAGTTCTTTGTCTCCTGATCTTAATTCATGAGACCCCCACCAGTCCTTTGGCCAGAGGGGTGTTTTTTAGTATTTCATCAGGTAAATGTAATTCTGTCTTAAAATTTGCATATTTCTTTGCGAATGTATCTTATTTGTGCCATTTGTCTCTTCATCTATCCACTCTTTGCATTTTGATTTGTTGAATGAAGTCTGTGTAAATGAATGTATTTGCTAAATAAGATTTTCTCTCCCATGTTAAGAATGATGGAGTTTGAACTGTGAATCTGTATTAAACGAGCGCTAAATTTATGACTGAAATCTTAGTTAAAGCTTATGAATTTTACCCAGAGTCTGTGGGTATTTCCTTAAGATCTGTGGATTAGTTACATAGTTGTTAATATCACCATCAACTAACTCAACTAATGGTCCATCGACCAGAGGAAAGAGTGTTGATTTGTGAAGGTTACTTAGGCTTGAGTTTATTTTCAAACTATTTTATGTTCACAGAAACTAACTAATCAGAAGGGGGGGGGCGTGGCTTGGGAGCCGATGAGGACGGTCGCATGAGCTGAGGGCTCTGTGCCGACCCCACCGTTTATCCTGTAAGGAGCACCGGACTGGCCCTCCTGTGACCCTGGGGAGGTGTCCGCAGGCGTAAAGGCCTGCAACGTATACGATCGAGCGTACATTAGCCCTCCGGTGCAGATCTATGGACCCGGGAAGTGCGAGGTCCGACCTGCGTACACAGAAAATGGCGGCCGTGTCCGCTGTTCAAACCGCTGGGGGAGACCAGTAGGTGGCGTAGGCCGGAGGCCTAGAGGAGCGAGTGATCCCCTCTAAGAGCGGAGGGTGCTGCATGCCTGCGGGGGGGCCAGCTCTTCCCTCATACATCGAGGGGGCAAGCGAGGAAATTGCCGGCGCTATAACTCCTGTGTGGTCCAGAGGACACCTGGCTGCAGCAGCGCGAGAGGCAGACGGCGGGGGAGCGCTGGGGATGACCGCGCCTCTCTCCGGAGTCCGGAGGCATGTAGTGGTGGACTAGCGGGTGCCCCTGCGGCTGTGGCCCCTCAGCGTCTGCCATTACATTGTGGACCGGCATCGGAAGCTGGGATCGGCCCCTCGGACCTGGTGGTGAGGGCCTGGAGTGACGCTGCATGGCTGTGGCTGGGGCACTGCAACTGCCTGCGTTGAGACCCTGACCTCTCCCACGGCTGGTGGAGAGGGTGGAGGCCCCTGCAAGAATCTGGGGGTGCCTGGTCGAAGTGAAGCCGGTGGCCGATGGCGAGATAGTGCTGGGAACGATCGCAGTCTTGGCCGGTGGATCAAGGGGAAGGCCTACTGGGCGCCACGGTGTGAGTGGCCTGCTACTGTGGAACCGACCTAGAGCCTGAGGTCGGCCCCCAGGCCCGGCGGTAAGGACTTGATGTGACGCTGCTGCCTGGTGGATGGCACAGGGATGGTCTGTGGCAGTCTGAAGAGCCCTGGAACTGGAAGTGTGGGAGGCAGTAAACTACACGATGGCCTGGTAAGCGGCGGCTCTGGCAGACCAGAGTGGACTACCCACTGCAGCTTGAGGCGGCCTGACGATTTCTTTGGAGCCCTTGCTCGGAGATTGCCTGTTGGGCCCTTCTCCTGCGAACGCTGACTTTTAGGGGGCCTTGGACTGACGGGACTCGCTGTGCTACATCAGGCGCAGGGGGTGCTGGTGAGGCAACTGTGGCGACATTGGGCCTGGGAAGCTCGGAGCACCTTCGCCTGGTTGATAGACGGCTAGCCCAATAGTGGACTGACTTCTTGGGCACCTGTAGGGAGCAAAGGGCGGACGAGGAGCCCCCGGGGGCACGGCTGTTGGTGAGGGCTGGTGGCCCGGAGAACTCTCACCCCCACCTGCAAGAGGCGCCCACGATCGCTGAAGTACGGGAGGTGCTGAGTGGTGGGCCGAAGGATGGGGGCCTGGTAGCTTGAAAATGATGGGGAAACCACGAGGCTGGCAAGGGGGGCTCACCCGGAGGCGGAGGATGAATCTGTGGAGCAAAAGAAGCAGGTCGTGGTCGACTCGCACCCAGAAGGGCTGATGCAACAACAGGTGGACCAAATCCTCCGAGCTATTACGGACACAAAGGAAGCACTCCGGCAGGACATTGCACAGGTGTTGTTGGGTTTGGGTCTCCTACAGGTGGATCACTCGAAGCTAGTTGACTGGGTGAAGCAGACTGAGACCACCTTGGAGGTACTAGAAGCCTCTCAGAAAGCACTGGACATTCAGATGGGAGAAGTCACTCGCAGGCTACAGGTATTGGAGAGGGGGGCCAAAGATGCCGAAGGGCGTAATAGGCTTAACAACATATGGGTAGTGGGCCTGCCGGAAGGAGTGGAGGGGGGCAACATGATAGACTATCTGGAACAGTGGCTGCGGACTGAGGTTGCTCCGGAGGGCCTGACACCTTTCTACACCTTGGAGAGAGCGCACAGAGTGCCAGCCAGACCATTGACACCTGGAAGGCCGCCCAGGCCTGTGGTGGCCCGCCTGCTCCACTATAAGGACAGGGACCTCCTTCTGAATAAGGCACGCACTGCAGGCCCATATAGAGTGGACAATAACAAGGTGCCGCTGTTCCCGGAATACACCTTTGATGTGCAGCGCCATCGAGCCTCGTTTCTGGCGGTCAAGAAGGCCCTTCGAGATGAAGGCATTCAACACTCCCTGATGTTCCCGGCGCTCTTGAGAGTGATACTAGATGGCAAGACGTTCTTCCACAATGACCCTGAGGAGGCATGGAGCTGGTTGGAAGCCTACCAGACAGGGTCGGGTGAGGCAGGAGGTGGTGCGGCACGGACAACGGAGGCGCTGCAAACGCGCCATGCAAGGCGCACGAGACGACAGCGTCCTGGGACACAGAAGCCTTCCACGACTCAGACAGAGAGGGAGAGATCGGCGGTGCTTCAGGCCGTGACTGAGATATTGCAGACGAGCGGAAGGGCGTTGCTGGGAGCGACGGAATTGGACAAAGGGTCCGCTGGGACGGATTCTGATGGGACTGATGCGGGGAGTGTCTCTTTGCCACACGTCACGCCGAAAACAGCAGACGAGCTTGTTGATGCCTGAAATTGTGCAGTACTTCATGAGACAGGTAAGAGGGGTTGGCTGGCCCTGGTGCTGTTGCCCTTGGGGGGGGTACTTGAGGGGTTGATGTAGTTGTGAGGGCTTAGACAGGAGGGCGTTAGCACTGTGCAGTTGCCCCCCGCATGGGGGCCCTTCCAGGGGTTCTGAAGACTCTATCATAGTGGGGTTTGGAGTTTGGACTCCATGAGACTACAGACCAGATCTTCTCGGCACTAGGGCTCCCCCCTTAGTTTCGCTCTCTGAGTAAATCCCTGATAGAAACCAGAGGGATTGTTAGTGGGTAGTTTGGATGGGTGCTAGCTGTTTAGAGCCTGCTCTGGGGAGGGGTGGTTTGGTGAATTTGGGGACTGTTTTTGGATAGTTAGAGCCACCGGTGTGCCAATACGGGGAGTGCAGTTGTGGAAAAGGGATAGTCAGCACAATGGGGACACCACCTGAGTTAAAATGCATTACGTGGAATGTGCGGGTGTTACATACAATGTTGAGACACTACAGGGTTCATGCTTATTTGGTACGTAGAAGAGTGCAGGTTGCTCTTCTCCAAGAAACCCATGTGGACCGAGCTGAAGGCCAGGCACTACAGCACAGGTGGAGAGGGCAGCTTTTTTATACAACGTACTCTGCTTTTGCGAGCGATGCACTGGTTTGGGTTAGGGCGGGGGTTCCCTTCCAGCCAATTCAGTAAATAGTGGATCCTGAGGGAAGGTTCGTGGCTGTTATGGGGAGTTTGGATGGGAGGGGTGTGACATTATGCATTGTGTACGCCCCTAATGTGGAACAGGTGACCTATTTTGCTCGATTGTCAGGCAAATTGGCACCATATTTGACCGGTTCAGTGATATTAGGGGGTGATTGCAACTTTATCACCGATCCTGAGATGGACAGGTCGCACCCACCGCTGCCCCAGGCCCCTATACATAGGCTCTCGAAACTCCGAAGGGATTGGCAAGCTGAGTGGGGACTGATTGACTCATGGTACGCGCAACATATAAGGGAGCGGGATTATTCTTATTTTTCCGCCCTACATGATTTGCATGTGCGATTGCATGTCATATTGTGCACCCTGGATGTTCATTCGTTGGTACGACATAGTGAGTACTTGGCAAGGACGATATCGGATCATAATCCGCTTCTACTGGCGTTGCGTTGGTCTCGGGGGAGGCCTGCAATTCCTACCTGGCGATTACGCCCGGAGGCCTTGGAGGACCCGCTGTTCCGTGCGGAAGTGCAGGAGGGTATAGAGCATTATTTCCCACGAATGCAAAAAAATCATATAATATGAAACACTGTTCATAATATACATATGCTAAGGATCCTCAAGCATATTATTAGACTGATATCAGGGAAAAGTAAAAAAATAACAAAAACAAAATGGCATTGCCCTCTCCTATCGATCTCCATAAAAATGGCCTTGAGAATTGGTAAAAAAGGTTGGCTGCACAAAATGGCCACCGGCCACATGATCAACCATTAACAGCAAGCACAGAGGCATGGCCACAACAAAGAACACATGTATGCCTATGGCAAAAGCACACTGGCTGGCTAGGCTACACAAAATGACCACCAGCCCGATGGTGAACCAACAACTGCAAGCAATAAGCATTGGCCACAACAAAGAACACATGCAGTTCTATTGCAAAGCATAATGGCTGACTACACAAAGTGGCAACCGGTCACATGGTCAGCCAACAACAACAAGCAAGGAGGCATGACCACAACAAAGAACGATGCAGCCCTATGCCAAAAGTACACTGGCTGGCTAGGCTACACAAAATGACCAACGGCCACATGGTCAGATGACAAGCAAGTAGGTATGGAAAAGAAAGAACACATACAGGCCTATGGACACTGACTACACAAAATGCCATAGAGAACAAAGAAAAATGGTGGCCTATGGCAAACACACTCACACATGCATTGACCAGACAAAGGAGGCATGGTAACACTGAAGAAAACACTACCATTAATTCAGCAATGCCAAAAATGAAAATTAACTGAGCTATCAAAAATAATACCCCTTAACACACTTTTTGTATAAAACAAATGTTAAAAATAAAAAATAAACATTTTTAATTTAATCCAATGCAACCTCTGCCTGATATAATGTTTTAAAACAACATATACTAAATAAACAGTGGCTTCATGCACCCATAACTTGTACTGGGCCTACTGGCTGGATGTCCTGTTGACAGACTAAACCATACAGTAAAATAAATTAATATTTCAAATTTCACAAACAAGGAGAAAATTTACTTAAGTGTGCAACATTTTTCGTTTACAAAGGATGAAAAATGAAATGCAAATAAATAACTAGGCTCCTACTGAAACTGCAGGCCTGCCACCACAATACATTTTAAAAAATCAAATAAAGTACAAATAAATACTGTTGGGCACAGTTTTTGAACTTGCTTGTGATATCACAAAAACAACATCCTTAAATCCAGTGGTATATATGTAGCAAAGAGAGTGATCTTTCCAGCTCCAGATCCAAAGTGACCAGGAAATGGACAAAGCACTAGGAAGAGCCTGTTTGACAAGAACAGGAAGTTAGAGTATCTGAGACACTTCCTTCTTGTTGAAATAAAAGTAAAATGAAAAAAAGGCTTCTCTTACAAAAATAAAACTTGGACTGGAGTAGAATATAAATTCAAAAATGTACTTTCGAGTAGATTTAGCAGTTTCTCGAGTAGAGAATGTGTTTGAGATGCAGCCCTGGTTGCTCGCGCTGGTTAACATCACAAAAAAGGCAGTGGAAGGAGCCATCATTGCCAGAAGCCATGATAGCGGCTGCCAAATCTAGTGCATGCTCGCTAGTGGCAGGCAAGTCTCATAGCACTCGCCAGCACGTGCCTAAACAAGTCTTGTGTACGCCAACAGTAAAACAATTCCGCCATGACTGGGTGGTGAAATTTAGTGGAAACTCCGCATTACACACGTAGCGCGGAGGTCCCAAATTCCTCCGACACTATTAGCGGAGTGATATTTTTTCTGCCCAGTAATACTTATATGTAATAAAAAGGTGGGATTGGACTTTGGAAGTACTTTTAATTCAAAAGTCGAATCCAGGCATATATGACACCAGACACCACAGCAATGCACTCCTTAGTGCATTAAGTCCACTGGGGTCTTTAACCCTACACACCCTACCATATATTAAGGACTTAAAGGTAAGTTGTCTTTGCCAATTAGGATTATATCAATTACCATAAAACTTTAGAGGAGAGAGCACTGGCCCGAGTCTGGTTTGCAGAGCCCAGGGCACTTTCAGAGTCAGTAACTCCCAGCATCAGTCAAAAAATGTGGGTGATCATGGCAAAACAGATGAATTTCCTACAACTAGGGACTTACAATACAAATACAAATTTTCTTTATTTCGGATACAAATATCCATAAAAGTACAAATCGTCTCCACCAACAAAATCAACATATAAATATATATTATTATCCATACAATACGTAATATTTTGAAAATAGAACCTAAAAAAGGGGTTGAATCAGTCTAAAAATTCACAGTTAAAAATAAAGTTTATAAAAATATAAAAGAATCATAACAGTTTGTGCAAATCCGCCATAAGTTTCAAATAAAGTGCAGTAATAAATTTCCCATAAAGTGCATCAAAATCCAACATACCACAGTGACTTGGTGATGAGTCCTGAGATGTATAGGCTAAGAACAGCCGTTAAAATGTAAAAATAACAATTAAACAGATTAATCGATCCATACAACATTAAAATTCATACATTGAGGCACGGGACCGCACTGCGGCTTGGAGGAATGTGCTTACTCGAACAATCAGGTCATCGCTTCCTAATCTTAATGTCTCAAGGTATGCAAGTTCATAGTCAGTAATAGCATGGACCCTGAAGTATGGGACAAGGTACTGTTTAGTGTATTTTTCGTTAAAGTTACAAAAAAGTAAAAGTGTAACAGGGTTTGTTTGCCACCAATGCCACAGGGACAGGTCGTTTGCTCTAGATTATTATTAAAGCCTATTGGGAAGCAAAGTGAGTATTTGATGCTTCCGTCCCTGAGGCGATAAAGTAGGCTTCTTTTCCATCTCCCTGTGCTTTTCATAAGATATTCTTGTGGCATGTGATGTTGGGTACAATATTTTTCCAGTAGGGGCATATATCTAACAATTGATGGTCTAACATGCTCAACATCTTGTCTTTCTTTGCGATACAAGTCGTACAGTGCCCCCCTGGTTGATCTTATATTTATGCCTTCTGCTGCTGACGGGCAGGAACAGGCATGCTCCATACTCACACTAGCTAGACTCTTTTTTACTGCAGCCAACCATGGCATGATGCCACCTTTATCACACTTACAAGTAAATCTAATATGCCAATTGGGTATAAGCCAATGTTACCATGTTTAGAGGAGTGAGCACATGCGCTTTAGCAGTGGTTAGCAATGGTAAAGTGCCCAGAGTTCTAAGACTAGCAAAAACAAGATCAGTAAAAATAGTGGGGATGAAGGCAAAAAACATTGGGGTAAGGTTAACAGGTCTAACTCAACTCCTTTGTTTTTTCTCCCTCTTTCTCTTTCTTCCTGTCCCTTTTTCTCTCTTTTTTCATACCCTCCTTACTCTTTTTTTCCTCTCTTCTTCCTTTCAGTCGCTCTTGCCTTCTCTCTTTTCTTTCTACCTTTAAGTATTTCCTTGAATAGTATTTCAATCTATGTATGTATTAATTTGTGTCTCATGATTAGCTGACAGGTATACCGTGTGTGTGTGTATAGGTTTGTGTTACTATCCTTGTATGGACTTGGATGCGGTAACATTCTCACGTTGTGGAGACTTGATTGCACTGTGCAGCCCCGAACCTATTTTCCTCACAAGGCAATGACTTCTAAATGATAGAAAATGACTATAGGAACATCTGTGTAAATGTTTACAACTTTTTTAATAATTGCACTTTGGGGACCTGTGTTTTATCAAGTGTGTTTATATTTCTACTCAGCTCGGCCCCTGTAGACAGGAGGTGGTACTGCAGTCCTAAACACACTTTGCATTTAAACACACTACAAGTAGTAGAAAGGACAGACCTCTTAAAGCAAAAAACTGCATACCCCTGTGTTTATCCAAATATTTCACATGCAAATTAACCATTTCTCTATTTATTAAAATAAATCTTTATTTTACATGAAACTATTGAATTTAAATGTTTGGTGTCTGAAAATAGTGGTTTTATAAACATAGCTAAAACCAATTAGCTTCAGTTTTGAATCCCAGAATGCTTTAATATTAACATATGATCCCTATCTGCAATTAAAGAATGACAGTGCACCACACTGCAGTAGATTGTATACTCATTTGATAGATTTTTGTAAATAACCTAAAGGTAATCAATTCCTATCGTTACATTGTAATGCTTGTACCACGAACTCAAATATATTCAAATACAGACATCATATGTAACTACATTTAATTCATTTGAATTGCTTATTTTAAAAACTGTTCCTCAAGCTTTTGAAATAAAAACAATTTGTTGACATTCCAAAGGGTAGGTGAAGAACAATCATATAAAAAGTTGGATGCACCGAAATATTTTTTTTCTATTGACTGAATGGGTAAAATATGCCATTGCATAGATGTTCCCTGTTAGGCAGATTTTCACTTTTCTACACTATTGCTGCTTAAGGATTATGAAAAGGATACATAGCAAATGCATGGTTACATTCATCAATCAGTCCTTCCTTGTTTAAATAGGAAACAGCAGAGTTTTTAATTTCTCATTTCCAAATCTGTGACCAAATGTGCAAAAAGACTAGTCCCGTAAATTCATTCCACATTATGCTCACAAAACAACATTGATATATACCATTGTGAATTGCAATAAGAGGTGATGCCTATTTTACATCTGGGAGATCTTATACCCATTTTGCCATTCAGAAAGGCTCATGCAAAATGAGTTTATTGCGTGGCAAATCACCATTTTACGGCTGCAAGCCCTTTGATTTAGTGAACCCCAGAGTTTGCAGACATTAAATTTGATCTGGCCCCTGGTGCTGACATATTTGCCCAGATTTATTAATATTTGCAGGAATGCAACAGAGCATTCATAATTAGAAATGGTAAATGTTTTCTCTCCCCCAACATTAGTGCACATTTGGCTGCCACGCTCCAACACACACCTTGCGCCATATTGCAACAGTGTGTGTGTGTTCTCTAACCAATAGGTTTTGTACCAGAAGAGGACCCTTCCAGTACAAAAACTATGCATTAAGTCTTTCCCACTTTGCATGTGTGCTGTACAATGCAGCATAGATGTAAAGTTTGAAAAAAAGGATAAAGCAAATCATTTCTCCTCGTTGCACCAGCTTTGAGGAGGAATAATGTTTTGGCACAAATCCATGTCTACCAATGTAAATAGATAGGATTTGCAACAAAACCAATGGAACACCCCCTTGACGCACGAAAAGGCGATCAAAGTGCAACTTTGTGTTATTTTGAGAATTTTTAACACGAATCCTGATTTGTTTTAGATATTAAATCCCAATTCAAAATGTAGCACTGCATTTGAGTCACAAAGTAATGTAAACCTAGTGTACATCTTTAAGAAATTCAGCCCTTTAAGTCAGCCTTATGACAAATATAAGCATCCTCATTTAAAGGCAGTGTGAGTGCTATTCTGGATGAAAATGAGTGGTTGTATGATGTTACAACGCATGGCTCAACCACACATGCCTGTACCACATGGCCTCTGCCATGACCGCGTCTTTAGCATGCATGCCTTTACCACGTATGCCTTTACCACATCATTTTGTGGTAAAGACTTGATGGGTGTAGGGGAATGCGGTCTAAAGATCTTGTAAGCTGTCCCATTTCTCTCTCCCCTGCCCCCTAAAAATTAAACCTACACGACAAAAAATTACCCCAACCCCAGCACCCCCTGACCTGAGCCCTAAAGTATCCTGTACATCCCTAAACTACCCCAACCCTGCCCTGTAAACAGTCCCTTCTCCCTCTACCCTAAACATTAAGCCCACGCCCTAAACTCTACCACGACCCAGCACCACCTGCCCTAAACCATAAAAACAATCCCCTACATCCCTAAACTACCCCGACCCTGCTCCCTGCCCTGTACACTGTCCTTTTCCACCTGCCTTAGCCCTGAAAAATAAACACACACCCCAAAAACTACCCTGACACCAGCCCCTCTGCCCTTAGCCTTAACTATCAATGCATCCCTAAACTGCCCTGTAAACAGTCCCTTCACTTCATGCCCTAACAATTAAGCCCATACCCCATAAATGACCCCGACCCCAGCTCTCCTGCCCTGAGCCCTAAAACCTATCCCCTACATCCCTAAACTACTCCAACCCAGCCATGTAAACTGTCCCTTTTTCCCCTGCCCTGAGCCCTATAAATTAAGCGCATGCCCCAAAAACGACCCCGACCCAGCTCCCCTGCCCTGAGCCCAAACAACTCTCTCCTATATCCCTAAACTACCCGCCCCTGCTCCCTGACCTGTTAACTGTCCCATCACCCCGTGCCCCAAGACCTAAAAATAAAACCCACGCCCCAAAAACTACCCCAACCCCAGCCCTTCTGCCCTGAGCACTAAAAACTATCCCCAACATCCCTAAACTACTCCGACCCTTCACTTTAAACAGTCCTTTCTTCCCTGCCCTGAGCCCCAAAATTAAGCCTATGCCCCAAATACTACCCTGACTCAGCCCCCCGCCCTAAGCCCTAAAAACTATCCTCTACATCCCTAAACACCCTGCTCCCTGCACTGTAAACTGTCCCTTTTCCACCTGCCCTGAGCCCTAAACTATCAATACATCCCTAAACTACGGACCATGCCCTGTAAACTGTCCCTTCTCCCTGAGCCTTTAAAATTAAGCCCAAACCTCAAAAACTACCACGACCCCAGCCCCCCTGCCCTCAGCACTAACAATTATTCCCACATCTGTAAACTACCCCGACCCTGCCCTTTAAACTTTCCCTTCTCCCCCTACCTTGAGCCCTAAAAATTAAGTCCACGCCCCAAAAACGACTCCGACCTAGGCTCCTTGCCCTGAGTCCTAAAAACTATCCTCTACATCCATAAACTACCCAACCCAGCTCCCTGCCCTGTAAACTGTCCCTTTTCCTCCTGCCCGAGCCCACAAAAATAAACCTACACCCTAAAATCTACCTCAACCCCAGTCCACCTGCCCTGAGCCCTAAACAATCAATACAGCTCTAACCTACCCTGACTCTGCCCTGTAAACTGTCCCTTTTCTCCCTGCCCCGAGCCCTAAAAATAAAGCCACTGCCCCAATAACTACCCTGACCTGAGCCTCCCTGCCCTGATCCCTAAAAACTATCCTCTCCATCCCTAAACTACCCCAACCCTGCTTCCTGCCCTGTGAATTGTACTTTTCCCCCGCCCTTAGCCCTAAAAATTGTGTCCCACCCTAAAAACTGCCCCAACCCCCCCCTTAGTCCTAAAACGTACCCTGACCCAAAAACTACCCTCTCCACCCTCCAAGACCAAGCCCCGGCCCCACTTACCTCACAGTGTCCTTTCCCAAGCTTTCCGAGTCCGAGTCTTCTTGTTCCTGGTTTCCCCTTCCGCTCAACAACCAGACAGCACATTGCCTTAACCACGCACATGCGTTGTTAAGGCATGTGCATGGTTAAGGCAAGCGTGGTACGGCTTGCAGGAAACAGCACGCATGGCTAAGCCCTCACCGTTAAGGCCGTTTCCCAAAATGTGTCTCTTTTCCTTGTGTGTACTTTGTATAGGGTACTGACACCTAAGTTTGGCAAGAGCCAGGCGCCATTGCTAGTTTTTTAACAGTGATGTGGGGTGACATGGCAGGTGCCAGATAGCAAAATATGCATGTATTCCTCGCTTACGAGGTGCACAGACTGCACTTTAAGTCACATTACAAGAAAGATTTTGTCAGGTTTAACCAGACAAAAATACTTCAGGTAAATAAATCTTCAGGTGATCAGTTTGCGCCTGAGATGGAATCCTGTTTAAAATTCAAATCCCTGAATGTGCTCAAAACCGGATTAGAGTTCACATTGGAATTGGGTTACTGTGTTTTCAGCAGCCATAACTTTTTATAATATATCACTTGACATATAACTAATGAGATTGTGTAAAACACATTATGGCATTATTACCCAGCTATTTTAACATTTTTTTTACATATTGATAAAATGTGAATTGCATTAATAAGGTAAACATTGATTTATTTAGGAAAGAAACTACACAATTTGAGCAAACTGTATTTAAAAGTTTTTAATCATAGACTTTATTGCGAGATAAAATAATTAATTATTTATTAATATTTTATAAGCGCAGTCTTTAGTAACACTGTCCTTTCCAACCCTTGTGTAAAATAGTTTGTGTTAAACATACAATGTTGCAGTCAAGAGAAATGTAAAAAGGAGAGAGACCCCTTGTTATAGACAAGGGAGTAGGGTACTCTGTTGTGATGTCATGCTTTCCCCGTTCAAGGCTATCTCACATTGGAAGGTAGAATGCGCTAATGTAGAATGCCTGAACTTGATGTTCTGTGCGATTCCATAGCTGACCGTTACTGTCGGGGAAGTTGATGAGGGTTGACGATTAAACCACTCTCTCCTACCTACTCTTCTGTTGCTGCCTCTTCTTTATACATCCAAAATTTGGTGACGATTTTTAAAACTAATTCCAACCCTCTAAAAGAAAGAAAAGGACCTACGCGTGTTAAATGAAAGAAAAAGAGAAACGGACTAAAAAGAAAAACTGTAAGTAAGGCTTTCTGCCTACCTGTTTTCCTTCACGCTCGCATAGTGCCCATCTCCACGCATTCCAGCCACTAGTGATCAGCTTCCCAGAATTTACGCATTGTTTTGCAAAGAGTGAAAATAAAAAAACATATTAAAAAGTATGATGCGCGTCATCGATCACGTTGCTCGTCACACCTAAGCAACCAATGATCAGGCATCCCTTGACGGACGGCGAGGCCAGCGTCACACGTTACCACTTAGTTGCGGACATCTTGTTGTGCAAACAGCCCAAGATCAGGCATCTACAAAACGGACAGTGACGCAATTGCCATTACGTTCCCACGTTGGGGTGGACATTTTGTGTGCTCTCAGTTACCGTTTACATGGTAACGTATCAACGTTAACATCTTCCGAACTGGAAGTCCTTTCGTTCAGCAAGCCAAGTTTTAATGTAATTCGGAACTGCTGTTTCGAAGGATATTTTCAAAAAATCCAAAAAAAAACGCGTCCATCACACATTTGAGGATAAATCTCATAATGTGTGCAACACTGTGACACGCACACAAGTCTGTTTACACGAGTTTGTGAAAAGACACAACGAAGCAGAATTACACTGTGACATGCACACATGCCTTATAAGTGTGTCAACAATCAACAAACCACCTGTGAATAAAACGTTTTCTTCACTGCGACCTTTTCAAAGCTTGCTCATGATCTAAAGCATCTATTGTTCACCATTCAACACCAAGCAATTTTACTTGTTATTTTATTTTTTAAAGCATTATATACAATGAAAATATAAAGCGAAAACAACTACATTGTGTTGTTTTCACAAATCTTTTTATTGTACCCTGTGATACGCTCACACTTCTTGCGCGTCAAGTAGTCTAAAAGAAAAAGGGGGGGTCTGTCAAAAAAAAAAAAACTTTGCAGTTGAGATTTAATTTACATTTGTTGCCAGAATTTATGTCAATTTGATTTTTAATGGATATTCGTTCTGTTTGTTCTTTATTCTAAACAGTTTATTTTGGTCTGATATTAAGATGCAAAGTATTAATGCACCTCCACCTTTCCTTCAAATTCCTGGGGATCCACCTATACCATGGCGTTCCGGGTATAGAGCCTTCACAAAATATCTGGGTGCAATTGGGGGCAATAGATACTGTCCAGAAAGAAAAAAATAATTTTTAGAACATAGTCTAGATTTTGAAGGACAGTCAGTTTATGAACATCTTCCACCGTATGAGGTGAGAGAGGATGATGAAGATATTGATGAATATCAATTAGCGGTCCAAAAATTTGAAAAACAATTTGATATTCCACCCAATCTTATTGTAAACAGACACAAGTTTTTCACTAGGGAGCAGCAACAGAATGAATCAATTGTTACTTATGTCGCTGCTTTGCGCACACTAGCAGCAGAATGTGAGTTTGAAAACTTTATGTCCCAACTCATCAGAGATCAGATTGTAGTCTGATGTTGAGATAAGAAAGTTTAAGAAAAATTATTAACGTTAAAAAATCCTTCGCTCACAGAAACAATTGATATAGTCAAAAGTATAGAAATTTCACAAAAATCGTCAAAGAATTAAAAAACACTAAAGAGAGTACGGTCAAACACAAAAAGGACCCAGTAAATATCCCTATAAAAGAAAAGAAGGAAAAGATCATTTCTTCAGTCAAAGGAACATTTGTTTTAGGTGTGGTAACACAAGACATGGTTTTAATGGACGTCCTTGCCCTGCAATGAATGTTAAATGTAAATTGTGTAATAAGACAGGCCATTTCGCAAAAATATGTCAAACACCAAAAGAGAATATCAAAGTAAATACGGTTATCGAAAATTAAATTAGTTATGAATCTGTAAGTGAACAATTTGAAAGAGACATGATTGTTGTAGTAGTACAAAGTGATGAAATGGATTGTGTTGATCCATATGAGAACATTATTGTAGATGGGAAAACTCTGAACTTATTAATTGACTCAGGGGCAAGGATGACCATGATCACTGATGAAATGTTTAAGAAAATGTGGACTGATAAGCCTTTACTTCCTCCAGATAGAAATCCTTTTACTTATGATGGGAGGAAGATTGAATTAACAGGTTATTTTGAAGGCCATTTGAAGTTTAATGAGAAAGAGATTTTTGGGAAAATGTACGTAGCAAAGAAGGGACTGAATATTCTGGGGTGGTACCACCAAGGATTATTTGGAATGACTCTCAGACCAGGGAGAAAAGTTTAAGTTTCTTTGGTTGCAGATCATCCTTGTGGGCATCTTTCGGATCAAGTAACCAGTAATGTTAAATGGATCAACAAATATAAAGATGTGTTCAGTGATAAGTTGGGAAGGATTTCTGGATTCAAACACATGATCAAAGTACAGAGTGGTACTACTCCAGTTAAACATAAATTGAGGAATGTTCCATTCAGTGTACGAGATGAGTTGTCACAGATTCTCAAGAAAATGTGTGAGGATGATGTCATAGAACCAATTGAGTCTTCTCTTTGGTTATCCCATTTGGTCATCGCAAGGAAAAAAAATGGGCAACTTAGAGTCTGTGTGGACCTTAGAAGTTTAAATAGAGTGATTTGGGTAGACTCCCATCCACTTCCACGTATTGATGACATTGCATCTACTTCTCTGGTGCAAAAGTATTTAGTAAAATTGATCTGTCTTCCGCCTACCACCAAGTAGTGCCTGATGAATCATCAAAACACTATACAGCTTTTGTCTCTACCATCGGGACCTTCCAATTCAAGAGAATGCCTTTTGGACTAGCTTCCGCCGCTTCTGTTTTTCAACGTGTATTGGAGAATGTGTTAAGTGGTCTAAAAGGAGTTGTAACGTTTCAAGACGATATCTTAGTGGCAGGAAAAGACCTTGTACAACATGATGAGTTAATGGAACAGGTTCTCAAGAAACTTCAAAAGGCTGGCATAGTTGCAAATCTAAAAAAATGTGAATTTAATAAGGAAAGCATAGAGTATCTCGGTCACGTCATATCAGAAAAAGTAATATCACCTAGATCTGGTTTAATTGATGCCATTACCAAAGCACCGTGACCAATAACCAAAGAACATGTTTCATCATTTTTAGGAGTTTGTGAATTCTATGCTAAATTTGTTGAAAAATTTTCAGCAAAAACTGTAAATTTTAGGGAAATACTTAAAAAAAATCACTTGGTCAGCTGAGTGTCAAGTGGAATTTGGCAATCTCAAGAAAGAGATTAGCTCTCCAAATATACTAGCACCTTTTGATGCTTCAAGACAATATATCATCACAGTAGATGCAAGTAATGGTTTGGGAGCGACTTTGTCTCAGCTAAATAGGCATGGAAAGGAAGTCACCTTAGGTTTTGCTTCAAGGTCACTAAGTGACAATGAAAAAATATATTCTGTAATTGAGAAGGAACTTTTAGCGTGTTGTTGGGCGGTGGAGAGGTTTAAATGTTTCATTTGGGGTAGGAGGTTTGTATTGCAAACTGATCACAAACCTTGTGAATATTTTATCTGGTACTGTTATCATTTGTAATTTGTAATTTGTAATTTGTAGGGGTATTTGTAGAGCGCAACGGTCGCTCCGGAAGGAGCATCTTGGCGCTGAATTTCCGGGTAGATGATTCAAGTAACTGCCTAAAAGGTAAAAAAAAAGTTAGATGGCTGCCATGATGTAGTCGTCGGGAAGATTAAAAATCCAAGTTTTTAGTGCTTTCCTGAAGAGTTTTTCTTGGGTTAAGGACCTCAGGAATTTAGGCATGCTATTCCAAGCTTTAGAGGCAAGATGATTTAAGGTTTTGCCACCTTTGGTTTTCAAAGCGAACCTAGTAGGAAGGATTAGATTGTCTTTAGAGGAACGCAGGGATCTGCTAGGGTTGTAGTGAGGGAAACGCTTGATGAGATATTTAGGGCCGGAGTGATTAAAAGCCCTAAATGCTACCATAAGAATCTTGAAAAATATTCTTTTGTGCAGTGGTAGCCAATGTAAAGATTTTAAAGCAGCGGATATAGAAGATTTCCTGGGTAACTTCAGGACTAATCTGGCTGCAGAGTGAAGTACACTTTGGAGTTTTTTAAGTGTAGCTTTCTTGGCGCCAGCCAGGAGGCTGTTGCAGTAGTCCAAGCGAGCAAGAACTAGGGCTACTGCAACGGTTTTTCTAGAGTCTATTGGTAAGAAGTCAAAAAACTTTTTTAGAGACTTGATAATTCCAAAACACTGGCCGGCCACAGTCTTCACGTGTTGAGCGAAAGATAGATCGGTGTCAAACAGGACACCAAGGTTCCTTGCAGTTGTTACAGTCTGGGGGGGGACAGCTGAGTCTTCAGGCCACCAAAGGCTGGGACAAAAATTTACATTTTTTCCCATAGGGAGAATCTCGGTCTTGCTGGAATTACATTTTAGATGGTTTAGATCCATCCAGTGAAAGACAGCTTTCAGACAGCATTTGAGGTTCTGCTCCGCCTCAGTCGAGTGTTCCTCTAGGGGCACAATGAGTTGCGTATCATCGGCATACGAAGTTACGAGTATGCCGAATGACTCAATCAGGGAAATGAGTGGGATTAGGTAAATGTTGAAGAGGAGAGGGCTCAAAATGGAGCCCTGAGGGACTCCAGATGAGACCCTCTTCTCTTCGGAAAGAAAAGGACCTAGGGCGATCGTTTGCGATCTATCCGTTAGAAAAGACTTTATCCAAGCCAGAGCCATTGCTGAGATACCAATATCTTCAAGTCTGCTAATCAGAATGGAGTGCGAGATGGTATCGAATGCCGCTGCAAGGTCTAGAAGAATGAGGACGGCATTCTTCTTCTGATCCTGCAGTAACTTTATAGAGTCAGTTAATTTAATCAGTGCAGTTTCTGTAGAGTGATGGGGTCGAAAGCCAGATTGTTGGGGATGGAGTACGTTGTGTGCTTCAAGGTACTTTTTAAGTTCATTATAAACAGTTTTTTCGGTGATCTTTCCAAGTGCAGGGAGGAGAGATATTGGACGGAGGTTAGTAAGTTCTGAGGGGGATTTGTTGGGTTTCTTCATCAGGGGTTTGACTATTCCCTGTTTCCACATACGAGGTACTATTCCAGTGCTGAGAGAGGAATTAACAATCTTGTTAATGATTGGGTTCACCACGTCAATGAGTTGATGGAGTATTCTAGGGGGGCAGGGGTCGGAGGGTGAACCAGATTTGCATGCCATGATAATTTCTCTAGTTTGATCTAAATTAACTGGAGTGAAGTTTTTAAGATTTCCAACAGGGCTATCTTTCTGGGCGGAATTACTTCTTATCTGAGTTATTGGAGGAGGGGGAAAAATTTTTTGGATGGCATCTATTTTCTCCACAAAGAAGTCGGCAATTTGGTTGCAAAACTCTTGGGATGGTGGGATTTCAGGTTGTAATGCTTTGGGATGGGTGAACGTCTTCACGATTGAAAACAATGTTTTTTGTTTATGTTTGGACTGTTTAATGGCATTTGTATAGAATTTTTTTTTAGCTGTTTTAATGTTGAAAAGGTAAATTTTCCTCAGCTGGATATATGCAAGTTTATCTGCCATGCAGTACATTCTACGCCATTTACGTTCAGCTTTTCTGCAAGCTAAATGGGCTATTGCTAGCTCTGGGGTGAACCAGGGGGCACTGGTCTTAGATTTTTTATCTGTTCTTCGCGGCCGATTGGGAGGTTCACGAGCTTTAATCTCCTGATGAATCCAACTATGGAAAAGGTTAGCGTCATGTTCGACGTTACCTGTGAGGTTAGGAATCGGAGAGTTGGAGATGGGATTTAAGTCGAGATTTTCCTGTACCTTTTTCCAGTTAACAAGGTTGTCCGGGTGCGAACTGAGTTTACTGGTAGTCGGTGCGCGTGAAGTTTTAATTAGGAACGGGATCAGGCTATGATCAGTCCATATTTGAGGGACAGGAGATAGGGTTATTAGAGGGAAGAGGTTAGTGCAAACCCCATCAAGTGTGTGCCCTAGTACATGAGTAGGCTGATTAACTCTTTGGTGGAGATTAAAGATTTCAAGGGTCTGAAGAAAGTTGTTAACTTGTGCATCAGTATTGGACTCCAGGTGTAGGTTAAAGTCCCCAATGAGAGTGAAATGAGGATATCTAAGGAGGAGGTGGGCCAGGGAGTCACTCAAAGAATCTAGGAATCTGGTGGCATTGCCAGGGGGGCGATATATCAATCCTCCGGAGAAAGATGACGAATCGTTAAGTTTAATAGAAAAGCCAAGACCTTCCATGTCTATTAGGGGGTCTAAGTTAAACGTATGGCAGTTGAAGCTGCTTCTAAGTACTAAAGCGACACCGCCGCCTCTTCCCTTCAGTCTGTCTTGCCTGAAGATGGAAAAGCCCTGAGGAAGGGCTATGGCTAAATCAGGGTTACTATCATCGGTTAGCCAAGTCTCAGTGATCAGGAGGCAGTCAAGGTCTAAATTTAGGATAAGATCCCTTATGTCTTGGCTATGCCTACACATGGAGCGAGCGTTGATGAGCCCTCCTTTAAAGTGAGGTGAGTTATCCATGGAGTAGGTTACAGGGGTAGGTGATGTAACTAGGTCGCTATCAGAGGACCAATGGCAGAGTTTACAGCTGAAGGGACCATATAGGTTCTTCATGTCAAATTTGCTATTGCAATTGTGCATCCCGCGTAAGCGGTATAATTCGTTAGGCAGATACTTTACTGAGGGGGAAGTTAGGACAGAATTTCCTGCGCCTGTCGCGGACTTGGCGCGGACGGGCGCAGACGGGCTTGCCTTAGGCGCGCCTTCGGCGCGCAAAAGGCGCGCCCGCTGCGCTCGTCCGCTGCGCTTCCTGTGCATGCACATATCCAATTGAGGGGGGCGTGGCCTCAAGGGGGCGTGTTCAGCGAGCACGCCTATGGGAATGGCGGCCGCTCGAGGAAGTCAACAAACGCTACAGCGTTCAAATCGGCTGTGCGTGTGAAGAGGGAGCGAATGGTTGCTAGCAGGACCAGAGTGATGAGGGCGGTAAGGTTATTTTTCAGTGCGCAGTTTAAAACAAGCAAAATAATGTGACACCAAATACAATTTTAAAATTCAGGGAGAACAAGAAATCGTACCGCCTCCTCCCGGCTTCTGCCTCAGGAGTGGGTTAAGAAATCGACGAGAACGCTAGTAATCAGCGTATTTATAGGCTGTGTAGGGGGGCGTGGCCTCAAGGGTGCGTGTTCAGCGAGCACGCCTATGGGAATGGCGGCCGCTCGAGGAAGTCAACAAACGCTACAGCGTTCAAATCGGCTGTGCGTGTGAAGAGGGAGCGAATGGTTGCTAGCAGGACCAGAGTGATGAGGGCGGTAAGGTTATTTTTCAGTGCGCAGTTTAAAACAAGCAAAATAATGTGACACCAAATACAATTTTAAAATTCAGGAAGAACAAGAAATCGTACCGCCTCCTCCCGGCTTCCGCCTCAGGAGTGGGTTAAGAAATCGACGAGAACGCTAGTAATCAGCGTATTTATAGGCTGTGTAGGGGGGCGTGGCCTCAAGGGGGCGTGTTCAGCGAGCAGGCCTATGGGAATGGCGGCCGCTCGAGGAAGTCAACAAACGCTACAGCGTTCAAATCGGCTGTGCGTGTGAAGAGGGAGCGAATGGTTGCTAGCAGGACCAGAGTGATGAGGGCGGTAAGGTTATTTTTCAGTGCGCAGTTTAAAACAAGCAAAATAATGTGACACCAAATACAATTTTAAAATTCAGGAAGAACAAGAAATCGTACCGCCTCCTCCCGGCTTCCGCCTCAGGAGTGGGTTAAGAAATCGACGAGAACGCTAGTAATCAGCGTATTTATAGGATGTGTAGGGGGGCGTGGCCTCAAGGGGGCGTGTTCAGCGAGCACGCCTATGGGAATGGCGGCCGCTCGAGGAAGTCAACAAACGCTACAGCGTTCAAATCGGCTGTGCGTGTGAAGAGGGAGCGAATGGTTGCTAGCAGGACCAGAGTGATGAGGGCGGTAAGGTTATTTTTCAGTGCGCAGTTTAAAACAAGCAAAATAATGTGACACCAAATACAATTTTAAAATTCAGGAAGAACAAGAAATCGTACCGCCTCCTCCCGGCTTCCGCCTCAGGAGTGGGTTAAGAAATCGAGACCATACACCAAGAATCTCGAGGTTGAGTGCAAAGTTATTACAATATGACCTTAAAATTGAGTACATCCCTGGTGGGAAGAATGTAAGGGTAGACTATCTATCACGTTCTCCCATTTCTGTTGAAATCAATTCTGATGATTGTGATGAGGATTCTGATGAGTGTTTGATAGCATCTGTGGATGTGTGTCAAGGACAAGCTATCAGTGAAGAACAATGGAAATTGAGTATGGGAGATGATGGGGATCTTGTCATTTGGTCAAAAATGTGTGATTGAAGGTTGGCCAAGAGAACGTGTGTTGCCTGCGAACTTGCAGGTATACTCAAAAATTGCAGATGAACTTCATGTTCAGAAGAATGGGATTTTGATGAGAGGTGACAGATTTTTTCCCCCTTTTGGTTTGAGGCAAATAATTATTGAACATGAAGGGCATTTGGGACAAACTATAACAAAAAGGAAAATTAGAAAGGTTACTGGTGGCCAGTTATGGACACCAACATAGTTAACAAAATTGAAAGGTGTGTCATTTGTGCCAACAGTGACAAGAGTATTAAACTCACCACCTTTCCTTTACAACCCTGTAGTTTACCTGAAGGGCCATGGATTACAATTGCTATTGATTTCATTGGACCGTTTAACATGTTACCACACAAATACAGGTTTGCTTTAGTCATTGTTGACTACTTTAGCAAGTGGTGGGAAGTTGACTTCATGGAGGAGCCCAACACTAGTTCTGTTTTAAACTCTCTTAAAAAAAAATTCCTTAGGGAAGGATTACCTAAAGAAATGGTTTCTGATAATGGTGTTCAGTTTATTTCCAGTGAGATGAGAGATTTCCTTGAGAAGAATGCTATGGTTCACAAACGGATTGCTCTTTATTATCCACAGGCAAATGGCTTGGTGGAAAAAATGAACCGAACGTTGGTTGAATGTATTCAATGGTCTATTCAGAATTCTGTTCCTGTTCAAGAGGCTGTTGAGAGCATGTTGTGGTCTCACCACACTTCACCCAACGCTATAACGGGTAAGAGTCCTTTTGAACTTATGAGGGGGCGTTTTTCAACGTCTAAGTAATGTCCCGCATGGTTAAGGTCTTATCAATCCAAAATGGAAAAAAGCAATCCTGTTGATGAGACTTTACATTCTAAAGTAGAATTGTACCAAAACAAGATGAAAGAGTATTATGATGAAAAGCATAGAGTTGGTGTAAATCACACAAAGATTGAGGTAGGGGATTCGGTCCGAATCAAAATTCCCACGCACGTTGTAAAAGGTAATTCTAAGTTTAAAGATCCTGTACAGATTGATGCTGTGTCCAAAAATGCCGTTAGGGTCAAAGGATGTGAATAGTGGATTAAAAATAGAGTACATAAAATTATTACCAATAGTGAGAAGGAGAACATGCATGGTACGAACAAATGTATCGAAAGTTTTGGAATGTCAGATGCCAGTATGCAAAGTAATACTGAGGAGGAAACTCCTCCTGTTTTGCACAGAAGCAAAAGGTTTGTTTCCTAACCAATCAGATTTCGTGATGTATAGAGTGTTCTTAATTTATATACTTTTTTCCTTTGGAGAATTTTAGACGATATATGTTTTCTTCACACTTAATTATTCTTTTCCTTATTTGTTATTTGGTACTGTTGCTGTATTTAAAATGTTTATAAAAGAAGGGAAATGTGTTGTGATGTCATGCTTTCCCCATTCAAGGCTATCTCACATTGGAAGGTAGAATGCGGCAATGTAGAATGCTGAACTTGATGTTCTGTGCGATTCCGTAGCTGACCGTTACTGTCGGGGAAGCTGATGAGGGTTGACGATTAAACCACTCTCTCCTACCTACTCTTCTGTTGCTGCCTCTTCTTTATACCTCCACATACTCTTGAAAAGTAAAACAAATATTCCCTTGGGTTATGAAAGGAACAGGATCGAAGGTTCAACTTGCAACTAGGTCGTACCTCACAAGGCGCACAATAATACAATTCGTCAAGGAAAATCCCACCTAATATTTGAATCAATTGCTAAATAGCACTGAAGTTTTACAAAAATCTTTTAATATTATAAAAATAGTTATCATGTTAAAATTTCAATACACTTCCTATCTATCACAGTTTTATGTAAAACAATTGATAAAAACAATTCATATAAACAATAAATGTAAAATCCTCAATTTCAATCAGTTTACACAATATATTATGACATAAAAATAGAACAATGGTTAGACAGTATACTTTTTCTTTCAAAGGAACATATCCTATAGGACAGTTTAGAAACCTGGCCTGAATACACTCATTTTCGTATCCGCGGGTCCAAATTTTCCCTTGGATTATGTACAATGATGCATCGACGCGTTTCGAAGGCTTTTATTATTATTCCATCTTTATCAAGACATTAGTTAGTTAGTTTTTCTCTGTATTCCTTATTGTATAGCTTGGTCTATATGCCCTTTATAAAGCAAGTATATATAGAGAAATATTTATTTAAATTACACAAAAATGCCAATTACAATGGCAAAATCAGTCTACAAAAAACCTTATATTTCATTATGTTTTGCATTGTTATGCACATCTTTAAAAACCAATTAAGCACCATTCAAAAACCACAATGATTCTACACGATTATTGTATACATGCACTAAAACAAATCTAATTTCCCCATTTATAAATACACTGTACTTCTATCTATAACATTTTTAATTCATTGGAAAATCATGAGTCACATTTCTATAGTCATTGGCGAATGGATCTCATGTTATTACCTTAATCAAACCGAAATCCTTGCTAAACCATTACATATGACAGACCAAAAATTACACAGTCAGTCCCCAACTCCTTGCTAAAGGGTCAACTTGTCCCCCACACTTGCAACATTTAGTTCATTACCTCTTGTGTCAAACTTTATAAGTGTGTTCAGTTCTTCTACTGATTAGAACTGTTTTCTGTTCGATTTCTCTTCAGTTAATGCAGATACTCTGAAAGAATTCAATAAGGCACAAACTAAGCAGAGTAATTCTAAAGTTCGACTTTGTACGTTGCTCAAGGGCTAATTATTACTATCTCACCTGCTTAGTTCACTCGATGTACTTATACGTTCTAACTTCCTTTTGGCCAACCCGAGAGGTCGATTCAATTTCCTGCCAAGTGGCTACTGTATTTAAATGCCTAGAAAGAGAAGGGGAGTATTACTTTTGACCATAAGCTATATTAGGTCCCTGCATTCCTGCTCAAAACTACGCAAAACCCTCAGCCCATGTCGTACCTTAATCACGTATTCACTTTTTCTTGTACACTCTCCTGTGTCCGTTCCTTCACGAGGGTAGAGGGGCTTTTTGATTCTACACCTCCTCTAACTTGTTGCACTAGGCGGCAAAATAAGAAGGCCCATTATATTTAGTACTGTGAATAAAATTTCTACAGTCTTTTATGTTAGTAGAAGTTCCATATTAGCCTCCCGCTCTCTACCTTCCTCAAAATAGACCTTTCCAGTTCTCACCTCTTATAATGCAGAGAATCACCGAACAAATGCTCCTTGTCGTGGGCAGGTAAAGGAAATCCAGAAGAACAACTCAGGTTTAAATAATGCTACATGTCTTCTGATTGGTTGTCCAGGCCTATTCTTACTTTGCAACATTTACATGTGCTGACTCTGCCTCTAATGAACCAGGACGTTTTTCTTTTTGTTGGTAAATGTACATGTGCTGACTCTGCCTCTAATGAACCAGGAAGTTATTCTTTTTGTAAGTAGATTTTAATATAGTAACCCGGAAATACTAATACCGGGACCAATCTAAATGTCAAAGGGCCCAGGCAAAGGACCCTGTAATTTATGTAACACATTATTTTTAGTATTTAAAAAAATATTGTGTGCATATATTTCTGTCACTTTCTGACTTTCTCTTAGATTGTGTGCCGATATTTTCATTTTATCGAAATTAACATTACAAATGCACATAATGCATCCATTACGAATGCAACTATATATCTATCTTTACGAATGCAACTATATATCTATCTGTCATCTTTGCAGGTGCCTCATTCTCTAAATTATCATAACTTCTACCCAATGTGGTTGAAGTGTAATTCACAGTTACATAATGCTCTTATAGTAAAGGCAGTAATAACTCATTTATTTGAAAATAGAGACCAACCCTGTTATTGGTTAGCTACTATTTTCATCCAATCCTCACGTGAGTTTAGTCCATTATCTATTGTATTTAGATGGCACATATACCACTGCTCCCATTTTTTCCTTATTGTATCCAGATCACCTCCTCTTCTACTGATACTTATTTTATCAAGAATGAACCACCTGAATTGATTACAATCGTGGTTCAATCTTGAAAAATGGTCTGTAAGCGGAACATTTTCTTTTGTACTTCTTATGGCTGATTTTTGCTCCAATTGGCGAGTGCGCAGTTCCCTGCTGGTCTCCCCCACATAGCTCAGCTCGCAGGGCCACATCAATAGATATATTACGTTTTTGCTATGGCAGTTGTTCAAAGTTTTCGCGGTCAATGTTTTGTCCGCAAATACCATGTCTTTTGCTTCAATGCAGTGTGGGCATATGGAACACGTTCCACATTTGTAATTTCCCAACGCCTTCTGTCCGCCTAGTGTTCTTAGATGCTCTGACTCTGTTTTGTATGTTTTTACTAAGGAGTTTCGGATTGTTTTATTCCGTCTAAAGGAAAACAATGTTTTTTGTAAATGTGTCACTGTTCCATGATTAAGAATCTTCCAATTTCTATTAGTTTTTTATTTCATTGCATATGTTGGAGAACTGACTCACAAAAACAATTCTTCTAATTTCTTTATCTTTTTTATCTTTATTCGTATCTAGCAAATGGTCCCGATCATAAAATCGGGCTCTCTTGAAGGAGTGTTTATTAAGTCTTCTAGGATACCCTCTCGCTTTTAGTTTATTCCCCAAGATCTCTGAATAGTGGTAGAAGTCTTTAAGGGTTGTGCAGTTATGGCCCAACCGAAGAAATTCCCCAAAGGGGATGTTGTCTCTTTGTGATTTGGGGTGGTTGCTTCCGTAGTGCAACAAAGTATTTTTTGTCATTGGGCTTTCTAAATAGCTCCACATGTAATTCATCCTCTACACTTTTTAACCGGATACAAGAAAGTCCACACTCGTACTACTGAAATGCGCCGTGAATCTTAAGTTCTCATCTCCCAGATTCAACCATTCTAGGAACAACTGTAGGTCACTGCTGGCACCGTTCCAGATAAAAATGATGTCATCTATGAAACGGTGCCAGCAGGTGACATTTTCTCAGTAGGGTGCCATTACGTTGTAAATGTGGGTTTGCTCACAGTTAGTGACATAAAGACAGGCCAGACTGGGGGCCCCATGGTGGGCCCCTTCGTTTGTTTGTACAGTTCATCTTTAAATAAAAACATTGTTTTTTAGGACCATTGTGACACATGCCATGATGAAGTCTTTGTTACCTCTATTCAGATCTTCTTTATCAAGGATTGATGAAATCACTCGAATAGTATCATCCCGAGGGATGTTTGTGTACAGGGCCTCAATGTCCAGGGTGAAAATAAGCTGGTCACCATATTGAAGCCCTGTCCCCCAAAAATGGATATGGTATGTGCTGTATCTTTAAGATAAGACCTCTGTTTATGGACTAGTGGTTTTATAACAAAGTCTGCGTATTGACTCAGTGGCTCTAAAATCGAGCCTAAACTGTTGACAATTGGCCGCATTGGGGAATTTAACACATCTTTGTGTATTTTTGGGAGTCCATAAATGGCAGGAAGAACCGGATACATGTTCAATAAAAATTTGTACTCACTTTCACAAATCCATCTCTCTTCCTTTCCCCGCTATAATAACTGAGATACCTCATTTTTAAGCTCGCTAATGGTAGAAAAATGTATTTGTTTATAGTGGTTTTCTACATTAAGTTATCGGCAGGTTTGATACTATTATAATCACATTCTTGTAGTGATTTAAGAGCTTCCCTGTGGTCTTTTGAGAGAGGAGATAGCGAGCAGGGGCTACCACCCACCATAGGACCTGAGGCTAGGGAGCAGCAGATACATATAAATCAATTATATCTAGTGACCAGTTAGAGTAATATCTGAGCTGGGGCTCCCACCCTCTGCATGTCAGATAGGTCAAGCAATGATTCATAGTGACTTACATTGGATGAGTATTTTCAGAATCTCAGCTCAACTCGGAGTTACAGACCCATGTATGTTTGGTGTCTAGTCATTCCTTCAGTTGCTCATTTGTCACCTTGAGTGAGACTCAACCTGCATGATTGTGCAATACCACTCCTATGTGTTATTTTATTGCTGTTCCTTAGATGATGCCTTGCAAGAAAAACTTAGGGCCTTATTACGAGTTTGACGGTCTTACCGCTGAACCGCGGCAGTCCCAAGTAGATCACCGGGGCATGGGTCTCCCCCCACTACGATGTTCCCACTGGCTCAGTGGCAGTATTTCTGACAGTGGTGTATACTTCATATGTGTCAATGCATGTGTGTAAATTTTGACTGCACAAGTGTTGAATGTACACATATGCATGACACGTGAAAAAAGACCTACTACAAGTACTTTCCCATTGCTAGAGTCTGAATTTTATGTGCCAAACAGTCAAGGGGTAAATAGTCCAAAACGGACTTCCCTGGATTTCGGCCTCTACAGGGTCATTTTCTTCAGGGTCCAGATGCTGCTGTCAAGAGGGAACATGAAGAATGGATTCTATGTGGGTGACTGAAGGGAAGAAATATATATATATATATATATATGTATATGTATATATATACATATATTCACTGAGAAAACCATAGGTTTCAGGGGCGTTATAGTTAGCTGGACTTTTCACTCGTACAAAACCATTGAAATTCCCCCGTTATAGTTAGTTCAGCTAACTATAACTTGCGCCCCCGCAATGCACTGCTGATGACGTCACATATTACATCACTCATGACATGGTCAGTGACATCACTCATGACATCACTGATGACATCTCAAATGACATCACTGATGACATCACTGATGACATCATCCAGTGAATGTGTGTTTTTCTGAAAATTACATATGTTTTATATATGTATATCTCAAGGTCGATGGAAGAATAAATGGGTATATAAGTGTCTAAATGGATGATTTGTTTTTGAAAAATTGATTGTATAACTGACTGATTAAGTGTATCTTAGTGAAAACATGGCTTAGTGAGTAATGTTTAAATATGTAAATATCTGTATCAGTCTCTCACTTTGTGTATAAGTGGCTGCATGGGTTGGTGAGTAGCTACATGAGTGTCTATATAGGTTATTAGTTGTTTTTTTGAGTATCAGTATGAGTGTCTGAGTGTCTGTATGGTTCGGTGGGGGGTATTACATAGTGCATAGGCACATGAATGTGTGACTCACTGTTTGTATGTGTTGAAGACAGCATGTGTGCAGGACGGTATGGGAGGATGAGTGTGTGCATGGGTGTGTTAGTGAGTGAATGACTGTCTCAATAGTGTATTTATGAGTAACTACATATGTTTTAAACTAGTATATGTGACTATTGGTGTATATAAGTGAGTATATGTGAGAGTGAGAGATTGAAAGAGTTCCTGTATGAATAAGTATGTGTTTCTATAAGTGATTGTTTAAAAGGCTAAGTATGTGTAAGTTTCTGTAGAAGTAAGTGTGGTGGTGTGTGTTTATCTGTATATGCAAGTAAATGGATGTTTGATTCTTTATTAGCATGAGTGACTATGTGTGTGAGTAACTCTATGGATGAGTGGCATTGTGTAACAGGATGTATAGGTGTATGAGTACATATGATGAGTGAGTACATGTATGAGTGACTGTATAGGACTGTTGGTGAATGAGTGCATGTGCATGTGGATCTTAGAATTACTGAATAGGCTGTTGTAACTGATATTGGTATGTCCATTGTTTTGAAAATTTTAGTTTCTATTTTTGAATGTGTGTATCAAAGGTAATATTAGGGGGAGAGGAGGTCTGCCACTCTATCACAAGGATGATGTCATCAGTGATGTCATTTGAGATGTCATCAGTGATGTCATGGGGGATGTCACTGACCATGTCATGAGTGATGTAATATGTGACGTCATCAGCAGTGCATTGCGGGCGCGCGAGTTATAGTTAGCTGAACTAACTATAACGGGGGACTTTCAATGGTTTTGTACGAGTGAAAAGTCCAGCTAACTATAACGCCCCTGAAACCTATGGTTTTTTCAGTGAATTTCTAAGGTTTTTTAAATGCTAATTCCTAACTATAACGTGCCTGAAACCTCTGGTTTATTCAGTGAATTTCAAAGGTTTTTTAAATGCTAATTTCTAACTATGCCTACAGAGATAGGACATGTTAAGAAAGAAGAAAAAACGCACAGAAAGAAAAAAAAGAAATGCAGATAGAAGCAAGAGAAGTCCACAAGACGAAGGAAGAAGGATAACGTGCAGAAAGAACAAACAGAGGAGCAGAAAGAAGCGTTGTTGCAAAATCATCCTGTACCCTCAACTTTTTCAGACGGATACTGGTGGCAACTGAGTCTGACTAACCAGTCCTAGAGCCAGTGCTATGTTAAAAGACACTCAGAATACAGTGAAAACACCTACATACACTAGGGAACACTGCATTGGGGTCCCCCTGTGATCAGCATGACCTCCTCTGTAAGCCCCTAGTATATAATAGGGCAGGGGATTAAAACTACCTCTTAAAACGCGCCACAGGGCGCGTTGGCACACGTCACCTCAGGCCCCGTCCCCTCACTTCCCCACTGTGTAAACACGCCCTGTGGCCGTTTTAAGTAGGGGTGGGTGGAATTTGCGAAATTAATTTTCGCAATTTATCGCGAAAATGCTAAAAATCTCCGCAAACACACCGGAAATATCGTGAAGACGCGGAAGTTGTTTTCCCGCCTTTTTGCAGTATTTTTTGCGTGATTGTGGGTCGCCAACTTACCCATGCGGTTGCTCACGGGCGCGGCCATCTTGTTTTCACTTGTTCCGCCCTCTCGCGATGCTTACTTCCTGTTCCGGGTCGCGCAATGCATGTTTGCGCCCGTTCGCGGTAGATATTTCCTCTTCGCGACCGCTTTTACTTGATCGCGTTGCTTTTTGCTTGCTCAGGGAGAAAAATATCTCGCAAACGTGCGCATGTGGTCGCAATGGGCGCGGCCATCTTGTTTTTCACTCTATTGCATGGTTCTGGGGCCTGTTTTTCAATCCTCTCCAAATCTTTTCAATCCTTGGTTTAAACCCACTTTTTTTTAATCTTTATTATTTCTTATTTATCTTACTATTTTCCAGCTTCCAGCTTCTATATTTTTGGTTTTTGTCTTCTTTTTTTGTTTTTTAGCTACTTTTTCCCTTTCTATTGCCTGCTATTATTTATTTCCTTTACTTCTTTTATGTTATTAACTTTTCTTACCCCAGAACCATGTCTAAGGGTACGGCTGGTGGACGACGCAGCCAGAGCCGCGACCGCCTTCCTTGCGGAAGGCGGCGCCCACAAGGGGTGCAGGCACGGGCCTTATTTGGGGAGGTGGAGTTTGCTGCACTAATTTTCTTTGTGCAGAGCCACCTCCCCTCAACCCTGGCAGCAGGTGGCAGGCCTGGGTCTGGGTACGGCCTCCAGGAGCGTCGGAAGCGGTGGGGGAAGGTGCGCCGGGCAGTGTCGCGCTTCTCTGGGGTCCGGCACACCGAGGCGCAGCTCACGCACCGGTGGTCCGACATCCTAGACCGTGAGCAGGACCTGCTGGACCTGCTAGGAGTGGAGGTCCCGGGGCTTGGTGAGTACCTATTTAATTATTACAACTTTGTGTCTGTTCTTCTGCTCTGTGTTATATATTGCGAATATCTTTTTTTTCTTCCAACCAGCTAGAATGTTGCTGCTTACATTCCAGGTTAATTATGTTTAATTACGTTTAAAAGTCTTCTGTGATTATGACACAGGTGCTCTTCTGCGCTACTACTAATCTTACTTGTTTGCAACTTTGCGTTTGCGCTTGCTTAGCGTGATTCTTTACGATTAATTAAGTTACGTAATGCTACAGTGACTCTAGTCCACTCCTTACTTTGTCCTGTCACTTATAGATAGGGGCGGATTGATACTTACGTTTAGTTACTTTGTATGAGCTTCTAATTTGTTAGTGGCATGCGTGATGCCCCCTTAGTTACGTGACGTGCTGCTAGTACGGCAGTCTTTATTAGAAGTTTAGAACCTTTTCTAGTTTGTTCAATGAGTGGTGGTAATTTGCTTAGCACTAGAAGAACATCAGCATCAATCAATCAACCCAAAATTTGGTGTATACAAAAAATGTAGTCATGTGTCCTCCATGATTTGACCATATGCATTGTTAAGGAATAAAGTGGAAATGCATACTTAATGTACAATTGGCATGCCTGGAATAGGTGGGCTAGATTGGGTGGTACGTCATACTTAGGCTTAATTGTAACTTAGTATTCTGAAATCAGAATGGAAGACTGGATTACTGTTGATAAATAGTAACTTAAGTAGTCGATCTGCGAATCCCCCGATATTACTTGTTGACCAGATGAGATCGGTCAATTTAGTTATTGCAATTGTTGTTTACATAAGTGTTTTTTGACCGTTGTTGAAAAATATTGTATTTGTTTGACACCATCCATCAATGTTTGTCTCTTTCTTATATCTTTCCTGTTCATCATTCAGCACCCAGGGGCAGACAGACAGGGAGTGGGGGTTTGGCGGGACAAGAGTCTGAACAGCACCAGGAGGACACCAATGAGGGCTCCTCTGCTGCTCCAAGTAAGTCTTCTTGTTTTTAATAATATTTCTTATTCCATAACTTTTACTGCCCCATATTTTTCACGAACTATTGTTTGTTTCCAAATGCTATTTTTTTTACCAACAATTATCCTTCGATCTGTACGGTTTCAAAAATCTTATCCCTGCCTCCGCTATGATGACTCTCAGTACTACTACTACTACTAATACTATCACTCTGTCTGTACTGTAGTAGCTAGTCTTGCCCAGTTGGCTAGTGCCACTCTTTATGTGAAAGGTTGTAATACACCAGTAGCTCGAGCCATTGAGTCCAATCCTTTGGGTCGTCGTCTTGTACTACTTCTACTCTTATTGATCTTGAGTCTTTGTTAATCTTGAGGCTTTGAAAATTCACAGCAACAAAAGCCCAACCAGATTTATTACTATTTTGATATGGTAGCCTATAGGACATACTACTACTGTTGTAGGGATCTTGCACATACACAGACATTTGCACCAGAAAATAGGATGTTGGTGATGGTAGGTTGGACCTTCCTCACACACCTCAATCAGATATTCAGCACCCACCACAATTCCACTGCTCGCCTATAGTACTGTCATGTCATAACTATTAGGTCTCCGAACCCTCCCCCCAAGATACCCAACAAGTAGACACCCCAGAACATAACACACCCAACCTCTCGGTCGTGGAAGCAATGCACATGCACACCCTTACTTTAATTTGCTCACTCGTGTAAGTTAGTCCACACCAAATACCACCAAGTCTATGTAAGTTCAAAATGTTTATTTTGAATTGAGAACCAAGCTCTGTACATTGTTTTATTATAAAATGCAGCACCAACCGGAAAATCAATAACTTTAAAACAATATACATTGTTACACTTATACAGTTCGGAATTAAATCATGATAACTGAACAGTGGTGGAAGGCAGCACCACCATCCCCTAGGAATTTAGTTTATATAAATTTATAAATGAAGATGTGAGTGAAGGGACCCCTCACCTTAGAAGAACCTAGTACTGGTAGTTGTTGCATCATTCAGAAGCTCTGGTTCATAGAAGGGAATCTTCCGTCTGTAATGCGAAAAATGAAATGGTGTGCGTTAGTATATTGCAACTTGCAAGCATTTCTCAGCCGTGCCAAAAAGTGTAGCATTTATGGATAAGCAATATGGACTAACAGTACACCAGTACTTCCTAAAAAAGTGACTTGTTAATGTTTTTGTTGACCGCTTGTACGCAGCGCGTAGACTAGACAGTAGCAGTGTGAGGCAGGTCATGTGGGCTCAAAGGTGCCTTATACAAGAAGCTGCAAGGTAACGTCACATGTGCAAAAATAAAAGACACAAAGGGTAAATGGTAGCATGGCTAGGACTAATTAAGCAAAGGCTACAATGATCATATATAACTATTAGTGTCTACTCTACTACTACCTGATTTGTACTAGTGATGAATGTTAGTATTAACTCATTTTTCAACCTTGCTACTGATCAATAGGGGGAGGTGTATATGACGCCTAATAAATGTGTAATGTTTTCTAGGCGCACTACCGACCCCCATTGCCGGGGCCAGCGAAGGCGACGCGGAGGGCGAGGATGCGGCAGTTGCTGCAGATAGCAACGGAGCGGTAGGGGGAGTGGCAGCACCAGTGGCGGGCGGTGGTGAGTTAGATTCATAATCCTTAACTATTGTTGAACTTGACAGTACACTCACTGCAAGGGTGTAATGTATGTATATGTATACTGTACAGTTGCGACTTAGGGCCCCATTAGGATGGCGGGCGTATTGCCCCCGCCGGGCCGGCGGTATTCACTGCCGACACCGCAGGGGCAAACCTCCCACTATCCCTGTAGAAAATATTCAGACCCCCCACATGTCGACCAGGCGGAAAAGGGTTCAATATGGCGGTGGTGTGTCTCTGAACACACCGTCAGCCATATAATCTGCATTTTGGAATGCCTTTGCGTGGCGGCATTGCCGTCCGCCACGGAAAGGCATGCAGACATTGCAGAGTATGCTTGGGGGCCCCCATGGAGGGTACTACCTACCTATGCTATGGTACCCCCCCTGCCTTTCAAAGCAAAACGTGACAGGCTCCGTGCGGGGCCCGTCATGTTGTGCTTGGAAAAGCAGCACAACATGTATTTTTAGCATTGCTTTCGGCAACGCCAACCAGAATGTCAAAAAAACAGGATGCGCCCCCCACTGTCCCGGGCGCATCATCCTAATTAATTGTCCCCACGGGACCCCCACCCTTTTTAGCGTGAGGATGGCGGGCGGACAAAGGATGGCGGGCAGACAAAGTCCGCCCGCCATCCGATGTCGTAAGTAAGTATGAGTTGTTGGGGACGTTTGAAGAGTGAACTAGAAGACTAGAATTCCCTTTAATTGGCATAGGAGCGGGAGTATTGAGTAACCAATGGCCTCATCTATCTGATTTCAACTCCGCTTTGAAAGTTTTATGGAGAAGAGCACCTGGTGCACTCACTGTTCAACTAAAAAGTGAAAGACGGGTGGAAGGAAGAAGGACGGGCGAGATTTAAAATGTTATGTACTACTAAGCTTTATAGACAGTGCTACTCTACCATGCAACTATGTGTATAAATAATTAACTTGTCTTACTGTTTTTCTAAGAGTATATTTTACAATTGTCTTGTTTTTTTCTTTTTGATACACAGCTACTCTGAAACTAAATCGTAAGGAGTTGGCCGCCAAGGCACGGCGCCGGAAGCTGGAGGCAATCCAGCGGGAATACCGGCGGCTGGTGGTCTTAGCCGAGAAGGAGGAGGAGACTGCGGCACCAATTCTTCAAGCCTCCTCCAGTGCCCCGGGCCCAAGCCACCGCCCTCCAGTGGTACGGCGCCATCTCCGGTGCCCCCCCGCTGTGGCTGCAACTGCCGCGCACTCAGACGCCGCTTCGCCTGTTTAGAGGGCCAGATGTGTGTCCTCCTTGAGGTCCGCCCCACACCCTAGTCCCTGTCATCTTGTCCTGCCTCTTTTTTAATTCCTGTTTGGGTTGGCGGGTGGGAACTTGTTTGGGCGTTACGGACTTTTTCTCCTATGGACATTGGTTGGGTGGGTCAGCTTTTGTGGGTTTAGTTTATTTTTGTTAGGGTAAATTAAATATATTTTTCTATGTTACATGCAATGTTGTTAATGTTTTGTAGGTGGGGTAACTGTTTTACATCACACTGTTTCCTTACTGGTGCATGGCCGCCCATAGCCTGTGTTTGATTTAAATAATTGGCTGACTGTATAAGACACAAACAGATAGATGCGACACACCTCACTCATTGACTTGTCCTTCTAGTACTTTCAGTCTGTCCTCTAGTCTATGCATGCTTTATCGGGACTGGTGTGTGAAAATGAAATCATTGATAACATGTCCATTATTAATTCTGCCTCCCCCAAACTTCTCTCTTACCGGTGCTTGATGTTTATGTCCAACTGTGACACAGCAATGGCTGCATGGTGAAGATGGTTTCCTTTTTCATACATGCCATGATTGGGGTGGTGGTGGTGGTAGTATAGTAGTAGTAGTAGACACTGGCAGGGCGGCAGCATTTGCTAAAAAAAGAAAAGGAGACGGTCAATCGCCTTTCAGAGACTGTTAGAGGAGTAGTAGAATGAAGTACAGTACAGAACTTACCGAGCAACAATAATATGCTCAAATTTTTGACAACAAAACATAATGGTGGTTGGGATAGCCTACTAGACAGAGTTACAAACTATAGTTGTGTCGAGTCACTTGACTAGGCCTACAGCCTAACAGTTAGTGCTGTATATGAGGAATGACAACAAACAAATCCAATCAATGGCGGCAATTCATGCTGAGGTATATGTTCCTTTGTTAAATAAAATAACCTCTGAAATATCCCACTCATGGGTGGGCAACTGGGCAAGCAGAAGAAGATCATCGCTCTGCCTTGAAATTGAAGTAGTGTTGCTTTCGCCACATCCGCCCCAGCAAGTGTGTGATTAAGTATTGGTGTACATTTAATTTAGTCACACTTCGACAATAAGTCACACAGCCCGGGGGAAGAGGGTTAGGGTTTGTTGAATGGATGGTAAGGGGTTTTTTGGGAAAGGTTTGACATAGAAAAACAGTATGCATGGACAAACAAACGACAATGATTGAAGACTACCATATCCATATGTTAAGGGAGAAAAAGGAAATGCATGCATGATGATGAGAGACCCGGATTACATACACTTCTAGTTCTTGTTCTGTTGTTCCGGCCTTAATACTTTTACAGATAGCAAATAGAAATTTTAAATATTGGTAGGGAAGAATCGTAAACACAGAGCAAACCTAATAATGATAATAACAACTCCAAGAACACACTGTTGTAAAGATTGTATACAAAATATTAATCAAAATATTTAAAAGAAGATTAAAGTGGATACTGTTACTGTGTTATCCTGGTAAAAAATGTGGACTGGATTTGCATCTCGGCATTCCTCTTGCTCCTCTCGTCCATCAATCTTGGGTGTGTTGCCTCCCCACTCGCCACTGCCCGGCTGGAAAAAAAATGTTGATTTATTGGTAAGGTAAGTGTGCATTGTAATGTTTTCCAAAGTATAGGGCAAGGCCCGGCCTGTAATTGTAGATGGAAAACCAAAGGGGATATTGAGAAGCAAAGTTGAAACAAATGCACACCTTATGGTGTAGTGCAAAAAGAACACTTTCCGAGGTGGCATGTATGCATCATCTCAGTCTACTCTAGTCTGTTTCCAGCATTGACCTTCAACAATAACAGGAGAGAGCAGGCCCACAGTGCTTAGCAGTAGCACATGCTACGTTAAGACTTTAGAGTACTTTTTTTTTTAAAGAGTTGGACAAACGCAAAGCACATTATCCATTCCAAACATAGCATTTTACAGTTTAAGTTAGTAAAATCAATGCACCGCAGTCATCCCACCGCTACACTCTATTCCACTTCTACACAGACATTTGGGTCTGCTGTGGTTGTTGTTGACGTGTTTACCTTTAGGCTTTTACGTTTTATGCCACTCATGAAACGTCCTCCTGACTTCATCATCATCTCCGATACTTTTACTGACTGACTGTGAAGATCGGCCTGCAGTATAAGTACAATTTTTATTACACAACAAGAGTAGAAATATTACTGACTTGAGTCATTCTTTAGTGTGTACAGAAAGACAGATTACTAGTACACTTTGACTTCACTTTGTGCACAACAAACAAACAACGAAAACACAAAGACCAATCACTCAGAGTCAGGTGTCCAATGCATGCTTTTAATTGTCATTACCTGTTCCATCTCATCTTAAGTTAACGGGCTGTCTATTTCGCCATCATCATGATGGACGGTGCTGTTGTGTCAATCATACTCATTGCGCAGATTGAGTGAGTCCCCTTCCTGTATTGAATTAAAAGCAATGTATCACCTAGCTGTAGGAGAAGTACAAATTTAATATTTGCAAAAAGGGAAAAATTGAATTTACCTTGAGTTAAGTTTAGTGTGTTCTGTAGAAAGTTGATTAGTGGCAGTGCACAATTACATAAATTCATGCACAACAAACACAACAAAATCTAAATCATTCAGTCTGCGACTCAATGCATGGCATCAATCATTACCAGTCTCTCTCGGCTCTGAAAGGAGGATAGCTATAGTAGTCATCTGATTCATGCTCCACTTCTTTTGGAAGGACTAGGAAAGTTTGACTTTGTTGTTGTATTATTTTACCATCATCCAATCCTCATTCATGAGGGAAATGGAATTGAGTAGGAGATTCAGTATGATGGAGCGGAGGAGCTGGATTCGGAGGACTGTACTGTCAAATTGCAGACACCTGAAACTTGTATATTAAATTAGAAGAGTAGAAGACGGTGGTAATGGATTTGTTGTGATTCACAAGTTTGTAACCGGAACAACAGACACACAAACAAAGGGGGAAAAAAGGGAGGAAGACAGTAAGTGCAAGCCTAATTGTCAGGGAAGTATAGCTCGTCCTCAAACTCTGGGGGTTCAGCCAGTAGTAGGTAATCATGTGACACAATACTTCTGTCACCTGAGCCGCTGTCCTCATCTTCCTCCATTGCTTCATGTATTGTGTAATTCGGTGGTATGAAGTGCTGATTCATTTTGATCATTGTTAACCTCTCCACGTTTTTTGGTGATAGACTGGTCCTTCTCAATGTTACAATGGAACCAGCAGCACTGAAAACACGTTCGGAAGAGACACTTGCGACAGGGCAAGCCAGATAGCTTAATGCCAGCCTGCTGAGCTGTGGCCATTCAGACCTTTTCGTATACCAATATTGCAATGGGTTTTGATCAATGTACACCTCTGTTGGGTTGTCCAGATAGGCCTGGACCATCCGCTCAATGTTCAGGGTTGCTGCTGGTAAGGTTTCGGGCTCTTTTCTCTCTGAATCAGCACTGTGATTATTAATGCCTAACTTTACATACCAATCGTGTAATGATTGTACTCCGCCTACTGATCCAATTATTGTTGCTGTGGTCGATAGTGATGGTGAGTCTTGTGATCCAAACGCACTGCCCTCAGCCGACGAAGTTGCACTTGATCCTGCATGGCCTGCTGCAGTACTTCTTGTGGGTTGATCTTGCGAGCTTTTAATTAGCAGCCGTTCGTTTTCCAACTTACTGGCCGCTCCAGCTATGCAAGTTTTGTAGCGGGCAACATCAATCTCGGAAAAAGCAAAGAATGTCTTCAGTCCAAATTTTGCACGTGGATCCAGAATTGTAGCACAAATGTAATGTTCTTGTGACAAAATTTTATTTTGTATCCTTACATTTTCAGCTAAGCGACGGGATAAGCTCTTCTCCAAGTCATGAGCTTCCCTTTGGTCCTCTACACCTTTGTATGATTCAGACACATTATTCAGCTGATGCTCTAGCATTTGCAATAATGGGATAGCTTGGCCCATTGTACAGTCCTCCTTGCTGACTTCACGTGTGAAGACCTCAAAAGGACAAAGCATCTCAGTCAGGCATTTAATTAGGCTCCATTGCTCCAGCCCAAGGTTCATGCTTTTAACAGTAGCATCCCCTTTTCTTTTCCAGACATATTCATGGAGTGACCTGTACTGCTCATACAGACGATCAAGCATGTAATTCGTTGAGTTCCAGTGTGTTGCCACCTCCTGGATGAGTGCCTTGACTGGCATTTTATGTTCACGTTGGATGATCCTCAGCTGCTTCCGAGCTTTAAAAGAATGGCTGAAATGAGTGCAAATTCTTCGGCAGATGGCCAGTAAATTTCTGACTATGGGTTCTTTTTTCAGAAAGTCTTGAACTATAATGTTTATGCAGTGCGCCAAACACGGAACCCTGAAAAAGGAACCAAGTGCCATGGCCTTGAGTACATTACTGCCATTGTCTGTGGCAACAAAACCAATACCAAGCCCTCTTGGCCGCAGCATTTCAAAAACCCCCTCTTCTACATCTACCTCCATAACTCTAAGTTCTTCTGGTACCTTCCTTTTCAGAAGCATTGTCTTGGGGTGTATATCACTCTCAGACTGAGCTGGTGGGACCCAAGTGGCATCACGATCATCAAAAGCGGGGCTTGAAGAAGAAGATGAAGGACTAAGCCTCCTTTTCCTTGCTGGTGGTCTGGAAGACAATAGATCTTCTGAAACAGTGGTTTGACTTTGCTCCACTTTGTCTGCTGGAAGCTCGATTTCCTGAAATGCCCCTCCGTCAGGAGCAACAACTACTATGGTGGGCTGTTGCGGCTGCTGCTGTTCTTGTTGCGGCTGCTGCTGTTCTTGTTGTGGCTTCTGCTGTTCTTGTTGTGGCTGCTGCTGTTCTTGTTGTGGCTGCACACTTATCGGCTGAGTTTGCACCTGCGTTGAACTTGATTGTGTACTACTTTGTGGTAATGACATTTCTTCAACATCGCTGCTCGTTAGTAGACTGGCTACCTCTGCGACACTAAAGCCCTTGGGCCTAGGTTGGTGTGGTTGGTGTGGTTGGACCGCTGTGCTGCTCCCAGCTTGGTTCCCAGACAACGCTGCTGCAGGCGTAACTTTTTGGGTGCCAAAAAAAACATTGGCCGGCACACCACCAGTCGTGGTTAATGGCACTTCCTTTTTCTGTTCTCACCGGCAACTTTCTTGGTGCTGGACCTGGTAACTTTCTTTGGGGCCATCTTCTTCAGATGTCAGGCAGGATGCAGATGCACAACAAGTTCTGGTCACACGTGGACGTGATGCGCAGCAGGACTTCTGTCTGGCTGGCAGTACAACGGGTAGCCGGGTGATGCTGATGACACCTCCTCCTCTGTCTTTTGTGCACCTAAAACCAAATAAGCCAGGAGAAAAACATCAGTGAAATGTTGCATTTGTTGTTGTGATTCAGTTACTTAGTACTGTACTAGTGCAAACAAAAAATATAGTCTAGCCATTTATGACTTTTTTTTTAACAAGGGCTATGTTATACTACTGTGTACAGTCACACACTACACTCAGGAAGGATAGGAAAGTTAATAATAACCACCAAAATAAAAATGTAATGGAAGTGGGGTGGACCCTATTTGCCATTACATTTTTTGAGCATCTCGGCATCCATGGAGCTGCTGCTGGCAAAGGGGGTGGATGGATGGAAGCAGTAAGCCAAATAGCCAATAGGAAAACCATGCAGGCCTATGGCAAAAGCAGGACAATAATAGCTCCCAGTCCAAACACAAAATAAGGCCACCAGCCACATGGACACTCACAAAACACAAACAAGCAGGGGGGCTGGGAAACACCAGGAGCGGACAAAAGGCCTATTAAAGCCAGGTAAAGGCTGCATGCTAAAGCACACTGCTCTGCCTTTTTAATGCAACAAAATGGAAATACGAACATTCACAGGCCCCAAAAAGGTCTGCAGGGTGCATGCATTGCACAAGAACCCACCAGACACATACAACAAAAGCATGTCTTTAAGACAACCAACATCAGAAAGGCCACCCCAAAAAAACACACTTCCCCAACTGAATCCAATGCCATCCATGCCCTAAATGATGTCTAAATTCAACAGACCACACAGAAAACACTTGCTTAATAAAACTGTGGCTACCTGCTCTGATCCTAGTGGATGAAAAAGCAGACCTGTTGGCAGACAAGGCCAGGCAAGCTTGCAGGCCTAGGCTTCAAAATGGCCACCAGCCACATGGCCAGGCCCAACAACATCAGAAAGGCCACCCCAAAAAAACACACTTCCCCAACTCAATCCAATGCCATCCATGCCCTAAATGATGTCTATATTCAACAGACCACACAGAAAACACTTGATTAATAAAGCTGTGGCTACCTGCTCTGTTACTAGTGGATGAAAAAGCAGGCCTGTTGGCAGACAAGGCCAGGCAAGCTTGCAGGCCTAGGCTTCAAAATGGCCACCAGCCACATGGCCAGGCCCAACAACATCAGAAAGGCCACCCCAAAAAAACACACTTCCCAACTCAATCCAATGGCATCCATGCCCTAAATGATGTCTAAATTCAACAGACCACACAGAAAACACTTGATTAATAAAGCTGTGGCTACCTGCTCTGATCCTAGTGGATGAAAAAACAGGCCTGTTGGCAGACAAGGCCAGGCAAGCTTGCAGGCCTAGGCTTCAAAATGGCCACCAGCCACATGGCCAGGCCCAACAACATCAGAAAGGCCACCCCAAAAAACACACTTCCCCAACTCAATCCAATGCCATCCATGCCCTAAATGATGTCTAAATTCAACAGACCACACAGAAAACACTTGATTAATAAAGCTGTGGCTACCTGCTCTGTTACTAGTGGATGAAAAAGCAGGCCTGTTGGCAGACAAGGCCAGGCAAGCTTGCAGGCCTAGGCTTCAAAATGGCCACCAGCCACATGACCAGGCCCAACAACATCAGAAAGGCCAGCCCAAAAAAACACACTTCCCCAACTCAATCCAATGCCATCCATGCCCTTAAATGATGCTTGAAAATGAAATACATTTAAAAAACACTAAAGGAACAGTTGCTTCATCATGCACACACACACACCCATTAGGCCATGCCCATGACTAGCTCGGGCCTACTACTGACTAGTACTACCCACAACATTTAAAAAAAAAAAGGAATAATGATAGTTACCAAAAATAAATTGTAGTTACAAGAACTGCAATGCCCCCAATCAAACATACACAACAACCACTTACTTGTGAAATATCCAAATCAAAAAATCCTCAAATCCAATTGCAATGATGCAGCAGACAAAAATAGTGATCTTTCCAGCTCAAAATCCAAAGGCAGAATGAGCAGGAGATGGACAAAGCACTGGGAGGAGCCTGCTGGACAGGAACAGGAAGTTGGAGATTCTGTGTCACTTACTCCCTCTCCCCACCTTATTAAAAAAGGGCACCTTGCACAAAAAAGGACAGCCAAATGTCAATCTGAGGAGTTGTTTTCATCCAAAATCATCATTTGCAGAAGGTTTCATGCTGCTAGAGCTGATATTCTTCTCCAAATTGAAAATTTTACACGTTCGAGTTCTAGAGCTTCACATTACTTCCACCGGATGTCGATGGAGTGTCGAAAATGACTTGATCGCGTTCTCTAGCTCCCTGTCGCGTTGGATATGACGTGTTTGGGGTCTCTTTCTCTTTTTCGCGTTCGATTAGACGTGCCCGCGTCCTCACTCTCTTTTATTTTACTCTCTGGAAAGGAGACGAACTTCACGTGAGAGTCACAGCATGCTCCGGGCTGAGCCTAATGCTGTGTTATACCCACCAGTGCCCGCCGAGTGCCTCACACCTCTGTGTTGTATTCCACCAGCTAGTGCGTATGCTATGACACTCTCTAGCCCATGTGCACTGTAACACCACCCCGTGAATATATCATGCCACACTTGCCTTCGCACAGGTTATATTGCCCCATCTAACGTGCCTTCCTCGATGCCTATGTTATAACGCACAGCGCTATGCCACACATATTACAATCTGGGATCCATATCTTTGTCACAGTGCATATGCAACGTTACACTCCCCAGCACATATTTTATATTACAACTTTAGAGACTAGTTAGGTTACACAACACTGCCCTGTGAATATTACACTCCAAGGCGCATATCGCATAGCACGCGCTAGTGCCTGTGCTATCTCGCGCACACCAATGAATCTGTCATTGCGCACAATGTATTGCATATTATATTTCACGCCCCGTTTCATCTTATAGCACACTTTTTGGTGCATAGTTTATACAATCGTGCTCTCAGGACTATGTTCTATATAACACTGCGTCCACCTACCCTTTTCACGGGCATTACATTTTGCAATGGGGTGGAGGGTCAGGGGGTGTTTCTGCCAAGTGAGTCCGGAGTCACAGTCACAAACATCCTCTTCTTCCTGAATAAAAGTGAAATTATGCTGCATACTTGTTCATATTTTAAGTAGTTCGCACAGACACACATTTTAAGAACAATAAAGTTCCTAATACCCACCTTCTCTGAACAGTTAGCTTGCTGCCCCATCCACCTCCTTCCTATCCTCTGTTGTCTAAATCCATGGACTAGCCTCCTCCCTCCTGCCATGCATGGTCTGATGTGCTGCCACTGCCCTCCATTTTGCATGATGTACCAGTCCACTCCTCCTGCCCTCCATTGCCCAATTCTATGACCCATCATTGACCTCCTGCTTAGCCTCTGTGCTTAGCTTGCTGCCCCTATTCTCCTTTCCCCTGCCCTCCGATGTCTTTGTGCATGCCCCTGCTCCATCTTTTTTGCCCACCATGTTCCATGGACCTGCCACTCCTATCTACTCTGAGTGTTCTGTTGAGCTGCCACTCCCCTCCCACCTGCCTAGCATTGTCAGATGACTGTAACCTGTCCCTGCCACCTCCACCCTGCCTGTCCACATGCCATGCCCGTATCCCCTTCCTCCTGTCCTCCATGGTCCATTTTACTGCCACACCCTTCTGCCCTCCCTGGTCTGTTGTTCTGCAACTGCTCCTCCTGCCTGCCCCGCACGGTCTGTTGTGAGGCCCCTTCCCCTGAACTCTCTTGTCTGTGCCCAGGTCCTGACCCTCCTTTCTATCCTCCATGGTCCTTTGTGCATGCCCCTGAACCCTCCTTCTTGCCCATCATAGCCATTGAGCTGCCAGTAACCCTCCCGCTTGCCATGCATGGTCTTCTGTGCTGCCATGGCCCCTCCCACCTTCCCTGTGTGGTCAGCTAGCTGCCCCTGATCCCCTCCCACCTTCCCTCCATGGTCTGTGTGTATGCCATCATAGTCTCATTGTTGCTCTCCATGGTGTGTCTTGTTTCTAGTGCCCATCCTGCTTGACCTCCATGGTCATCTTGCTGTTCCTGCCCTCCCCCCTGCCCCCAGCCCTCTGTTTCCATGTGCAGACCCCTATTCCCTCCCTCCTGGCTTGTCTGTTCCATTGTAATGCCCCTGATCCGTCCCTCCTGCCCTTTATGGTCTGTTATGCTGCAGCTTTCTCTCCTTTCTGTCCATTATGGTCAGCTAGCTACCATTACCTCTTTCCCCTCTGTTCTCTGATGTCCATGTGCATGGTCCTGTCCCCTCCCTATTGCTTTCTATGGATTGTTGTGCTGCACTCCCGTCCCACATGCGCTGTGTGGTGTATTGTGCTGCTGCAAACCCTGATGCCTGCCCTGTAGGGTCAGTTTGGTGCACCTCCATGTCCCTCCTGTCCTCTGTTATCCATGATCCAATGTACCATACTTGCGAACATTTTGAAATTGGTAAGAGGGAGATTTTGAAAAAAACGGGGTTATTGATTTTCCCCTTTGAGTTACATTTAAAAAGAGGACATTTTAGACAGGAGACAGATCAAATAAAGCCCATTTGAGCTTAAAAACATTGGACGTTTCCTGGCTGAAACGGGTCTGTTGGCATGTATGGTTGTACTACCACTGCCTCTTCCTTCTGCCCACAATGGTCTATTATATTGCCACAGCCTCTCTTGCCAGTCCGGTATTGTTGGTTTGTTGCCCCTGCCCCCCTTTCCACTGCCCTCCATAGTCTGTTGTGCTGCCACTGCCCTTCCTGCCTGCCCAGTGTGGTCAAATAGTTGCCTCTGCACTCTCCTACCTGCCTTCAGTTTTCAGAGTCCGTGCCCCTGGCCTCTGCCTCTCAACAGTATCCCAATGAACAACTAGATTGCTAACATTCTATATTTATTACAAAAGTGTGGAACGCCTGACGTCATCTTGATGTAATCAAAACTGTAATACCTAGAGCATTTCCTTTAGAAATTACATATATGAAAGGGTCTTATTTGCATCCAAATTATGGTTAGTGCTCTAAAAAACTAAAATAAGGACATATTTTCTGAGTTTTCAAATAGCGACAAAGAACTTTTAAATTATTTGTAATCTTTATTTTTTTTTATCCGGTTGACCACTTGATTAAATGTTGCACCTAGGGGAGAGGATGTGGTGTTACTTCCAGAGCTGCAGACTTTGCAACTGGGGAACCAGGTTGCAGTTTCTGCTTCAGCTCAACGTTCTGTGATTCTGGTCAAATCACTTGATCTCCCCATGTCTACAACCAAAATGAATTTGATCTTGTGTGATGTAACGAATGCTCATGTAAAGCACTCCAATACCTGGCAAGTCTGCACTATATAAAACTGCAAATACACAAAAAATAAGTGTTTTGCACACTTCTGTCATTGGGCTACATGTGGGCTACATCTGGGTGATATTTGTGCTGCATTTGGGCTCTTTTGTCTCTGGTGGCCATCTTGGGAGATTTATTTGTTATGAAGTTTCCTAATGTCCTCATTTACTGCAGTCTCCTCAGTAGGAAATGATTTCAGTTTTTTACTTTGATTCCATCAAGAAGGTATTCAGATATGTCACACAGTTGCCATAAATTATGAATGTTAGCACTCTAGTTGCTCATTAGATCATTGTAGTAAAGCTACTGCTCACCACGGAAGTCTGCTGCTGGTATTAAAAGTGCATGTTTCAGTCTGCATATCAGAATTTTTTAATGAAATAGAAGAGGATTTGAGAAGTCACTCAAATGGGGCCCTAATTTTTCTTTCTTCAGCACTAATCATAATTTCTACAGCAAAATGAACCCCCTCATTTTGTTCCTTTGTAAATTAAATGTTTTAAGTGTTACCAGTTTATTCCAATCAAGATGGCTTCAAGTGTGCCATACTTTTGTAATAAGTAAGACTGTTAGCGCTCTAGTTGTTCTGAAGAACACTCTGGGACATTCTGTCATTGGGCTATACTTGGGCTACATCTAGGTGAAATTTGGGCTACATTTGGGCTCTTTTGTCTCTGGTGGCCATTTTGGTAGACTTATTTATTATGAAGTTTCCTAATTTCCTCATTTACTACAGTCTCCTCAGTAGGAAATACTTTCAGTTTTTTACCTTGATTCCATCAAGAAGGCATTCAGATGTGTCACACATTTGCCATAAATTCAGAATGTTAGCACTCTAGTTGCTTATTAGATCACTGTAGTAAAGCTACTGCTCACCAGGGAAGTCTGCTGCTGGTATTGAAAGTGCATGTTTCAGTTTGCATGTCAGAATCTTTTTTTTTTTGTATTTATTTTTTTGAATGAACAATCATGCTGGCATACACAGCTGCTCGCCTACAACCCTGAGGCCGGCTGCTTTGTCTCTGATAATCACAACATAACACAGCTTATCCCACATCCCGGAGGCCGGGCATCACTGTCTTCTCACGCAGTAAGAGGACATCTCTATCAATGAGTGCAGCCCAGCTTGTCATTTCTTATAGTCTTTTCCCTATTAGGGAGCACAAAGTTTTCTTCGTGAAGCATCATCAAACTAAACATCAACACCCTCCCCCCCCCCCCACCCAAAACTGTCGAAAAATCCTGTCAGCTGCTCCCAAGGTCTCCACCTCATACTCAATGCATGTCCATCGCATCTCCTCTCATAGGCCTGCCATACCTAACCGGTATGCACACAGTCGGACAGTACCAAATGACCATTTGTGTCCTCCCTTTCTCAATCTATACCCTGGAATGTATGTCCCCCTCTGTACAACAATGTTCGGAGCTCCACCAACTGTCGCATAACACCCTTCAGTTTGCACCAGCACCCGCCGCTTCCAGGGTCAATGCGCCTTCCTCCCCAGCACTGGGCCTATCTCCCACCTCACCGCTCTTGAGGTAGTCAGCATACAATCCCCAAAAGATCTTTGGCCTGCTTCTCGGGGGTAGCAGTTCGCCAAACGTCTCTGACTGTGTACAGCAATAGAGCACGTAGAGCTTCCACTGCGCCATTGTAGGCAAGGGGCCTCGCATCCAGCATAAAGCTACCCTGCGCTTGGCTATCAGCATGCTCATGTCCACTAGCCTACGCGCTGCCTTTGGAAGCCCCCTCGAGTGTCCCAGCAGTGCCACCGCAGGATCCAGGGTTAACTCCAAGTCAGCTATCTCTCCGATCTGCTGAAATACAGCCTCCCAAAATGTACCCACACCAGGGCAGTACCACGCTAAATGAATGAAGTCTGCAACCGGGTGCGCACACCTCTCACACGCCGACCCCTCACGCAGGCCATATCTGTGTAGCCTTTCCGGCGTGTAATACGCTCTGTTTATAAACTTGAAATGGTTAAGTCTATGCCTGCCATGCAATGTTATACGGCGTGTACCAGCACAGCAATATGACCACATGGCATCGTCTATCACTGTGTCCAGGTCCCTTTGCCAGGCCAATCGAGCCTTAGTATATTTCTGGGATCTCTGTGACATAGCTATGCAATATAACTTGGACGTCATCCTACGAAGGCTATTGTGTTTAATAAGATACGATAATTCTGGAACGTCAGGGGGTTCAACCATATCATCTCCTAGGCGTTGTCGCCATGCACCTCTGACCCTGTGAAATTGAAACCACTGTAGCTGAGTATAGGTCTCCAATGTCAACGCCACTTCATCCCACGTTTTAGCGATACCATCCTTAAACAAGTCTCCCACCAAGTGTATACCTAATCCACGTAGGGACTGTACCACCCCGCGTTCCCTGCAAGAGGACAACCAGACCGCCCAATCAAGGGGCATGGCCGGAGAGTATAACAGTCCCCCCGCAGTCTGCTGTAGTAACCAATTCCATGCATGCCGAGTGGTATTTAATGAATCTAAGAAACCCGTTCTGCGATTGGCAGGCTCAAACATGGCCGCAGGCAACGGGAGAGGCGTTGCAAACAATCTATCACGCTTTAGATATGGAATCGTATCATCGCCGTGTACCCAATTGTGTGCCTGTGCTCCCTGTGCTATCCTGTAGTATAGTTCCATGTCAGGCGCCCCTAGGCCCCCCATATGGTAAGGCAGCGTCAAGACGCTCCAACACACACGAGCTTGCTTCCCCGCCCACGCCAGCCGCAGCAGAGACTTGGTCAGCCTAGCAAAAAAGGTACGTGTCGGTACCATTGGAATATTGGAGAACAAAAATAAAAATCGGGGTAGTACCACCATCTTTGCGATGGATATCCAACCCATAAGTGACAGGGGGAGTCCGATCCAGGTCTCCACGTCATCCTCCAGTTTATCAATGGCTCTCCCATAGTTCTCAGTGAAAACTACGTCAGAATCCCTATGCAGTTGTATCCCAAGGTATCTGACCGAGTCATCGACCACTGTAGCGGGTACTCCATTTCGAACGAGGTGGTGGACGACGTCAACGGAAATGCAATGGACTTGTTCCAGTTGACTTTTAGCCCAGACAGTGCCCCGAACTGCACGACCTCCCGCAGCACCGGCGCCAAGGCGCTCTCCGGCTCCCTGACATATAGCAAAGTGTTGTCTGCATATGTGGAGACCCCTATTCAATACGATGGAAAGCTTACGCCTCTCAGGCTGTGGTATTCACGTAGGGCACGCGTCAACGGTTCCGCCACAAGGGCATATAGTATGGGGGACAGGGAGCAGCCCTGGCGCGTCCCCCTTGAAATTGGGATAGCGTCCGTGACCAGGTCACCCAGTCGGATCCTAGCAGTAGGTCCCTTATACAGCACCCCAATCATTTGCAAAAAGACCGGACCCAGTCCCATTTTGGTCAGGACCTGACGCATGTAGGGCCACTCCACCGAGTCGAAAGCTCTCTCCATATCTAGGAAGACTGCAAGTGCCCTCGAATCCTGTCGAACATGCTGCAATACACCGAACACCGTCCTAAGGTTATACGTGAGGTTCCTGCCCGGAACAAACCCTGCCTGCTCTGGAGCAACCAGCTCCGGCGGGAGCAGCGCAAGGCGCGTGGCTAACACCTTCGCAAATAGTTTAATATCAACGTTTAACAAAGACAGCGGTCGATATGAACTGCACTCCTCCAAATCTTTACCTGATTTGGGGATAGCGACCAGAATAGCCTCCCTCATGGATGGAGGCATGTGGCCGGTGACACACAGATCATCAAACAGCGTGGATATATGCAGGAGCAGAAAATCTATAAAGGACCGATAGAATGCGACCGTAAGGCCGTCCGCTCCAGGGGCGCTATTTGCCTTCATACCCGCCAACGCCTCTAGGATTTCGTCCCTCTCTATAGGGAAGGGCCAAAAACTCCCTATGCTCATTAGCGAGGAAGGGTAGCTGAATATGATCTAAGTAGTCTTGTATGCTTTCGTCCATATTAGTCTGTTGAGAGGCATACAGGGTAGCGTAGTAGGACTTGAAGCGAACGGCTATGTCCGCCTCTTCTGTCAGTATTGCCCCATCGTCCGATCTAACTTTAGTAATCGCTGCCTTGCATCTATGGGCTTTTAGCATATTGGCTAGGATAGAACTAGGCCTCTCACCCTTACCATACGTTCTGGCAGTGGCATACTTTTCTAGATGTAGCACTTCCGCGTCTGCCGCCTCATAGTAGTCTGCCAACAGAGCCTTCAGCTCTTCTGCAATGTCTTGCGATGCTTCCGACTGCTGCCTAGTCTCTACTTCCCCCAGCTTGCGCTCCAATGTTGATAACCTCTGCCGGATAGGTTGCTGCACCCCGGAATGCTTGGCGATTGCAACCCCATGTCAGAATTTTTTAATGAAATAGAAGAGGATTTGAGAAGTCACTCTAAATGTGCCCTAATTTTTCTTTCTGTAGCACTAATCATACTTTCTATGGCAAAATGAACCCCCTCATTTTGTTCCTTTTCAAATTAAATGTTTTAAGAGTTACCACTTTATTCCAACCAAGATGGCTTCAGGTGTGCCATACGTTTGTCATAAGTAGGACTGTTAGCGCTCTAGTTGTTCTTTAGAACACTCTGGGAAGCTGCAGTAGAACACAAAGGAATCAACTGACAGTCTCTGCCCTTGTTGAATGTACATGTTTTACTGAGAATGTCAGACTTCATTCTCACATGACTGAGAAAGATAATGTGAATTTACAGAAAATATGCTCTCAGTTTAGCTTATAGATCACCTTCCAAACCTCTGTGGGAAAAGCATGAGAAAATAGTTTTCTCTCAAACATGATTCATGATATCACAGCAGAAGGCTTTTTCACATGTTAAAATCACCTTAGAACACACCACAATTCCTAAAATAAGTATGGTACCATCAACAAATGATTTATAATGTAACTAAAGTCTTAAAACCTTCTATTAACTGCAATGCTTATTAATGAGGTGCTATCATGTATATTGGTCCCAAGATGGCTGCCAACACTTCTTGAATGAAGTGCTGACAGCCAATCAGATCTCAAGAGGAGATGTGTGGTTAGGCTCCACCCAGATATATATGTGATTTTACTCCAGGGGCGCTATTTGCCTTCATACCCGCCAACGCCTCTAGGATTTCGTCCCTCTCTATAGGAAGGGCCAAAAACTCCCTATGCTCATTAGAGAGGAAGGGTAGCTGAATATGATCTAAGTAGTCTTGTATGCTTTCGTCCATATTAGTCTGTTGAGAGGCATACAGGGTAGCGTAGTAGGACTTGAAGCTTACAGCTATGTCCGCCTCTTCTGTCAGTATTGCCCCATCGTCCGATCTAACTTTAGTAATCGCTGCCTTGCATCTATGGGCTTTTAGCATATTGGCTAGGATAGAACTAGGCCTCTCACCCTCACCATACGTTCTGGCAGTGGCATACTTCCCTAGATGTAGCACTTCCGCGTCTGCCGCCTCATAGTATTCTGCCAACAGAGCCTACAGCTCTTCTGCAATGTCTTGCGATGCTTCCGACTGCTGCCTAGTCTCTACTTCCCCCAGCTTGCGCTCCAATGTTGATAACCTCTGCCGGATAGGTCGCTGCACCCCGGAATGCTTGGCGATTGCAACCCCATGTCAAATCTTTTGATGAAATAGAAGAGGATTTGAGAAGTCACTCTAAATGTGCCCTAATTTTTCTTTCTGCAGCACTAATCATGCTTTCTATGGCAAAATGAACACCCTCATTTTGTTCCTTTTCAAATTAAATGTTTTAAGAGTTACCACTTTATTCCAACCAAGAAGGCTTCAGGTGTGCCATACGTTTGTCATAAGTAGGACTGTTAGCGCTCTAGTTGTTCTTTAGAACACTCTGGGAAGCTGCAGTAGAACACAAAGGAATCAACTGACAGTCTCTGCCCTTGTTGAATGTACATGTTTTACTGAGAATGTCAGACTTCATTCTCACATGACTGAGAAAGATAATGTGAATTTACAGAAAATATGCTCTCAGTTTAGCTTATAGATCACCTTCCAAACCTCTGTGGGAAAAGCATGAGAAAATAGTTTTCTCTCAAACATGATTCATGATATCACAGCAGAAGGCTTTTTCACATGGTAAAATCACCTTAGAACACACCACAATTCCTAAAATAAGTATGGTACCATCAACAAATGATTTATAATGTAACTAAAGTCTTAAAACCTTCTATTAACTGCAATGCTTTTTAATGAGGTGCTATCATGTATATTGGTCCCAAGATGGCTGCCAACACTTCTTGGATGAAGTGCTGACAGCCAATCAGATCTCAAGATGAGATGTGTGGTTAGGCTCCGCCCAGATATATATGTGATTTTACTTTTGATTTTCTCAGGAACTACTGAACGGATTTACAACATTTAAGCAAAAGCCACGAGTCTGAACTGAGGACTACCTCTTTGCCAAATTTGGTGTAATTCCGTTCAGCACTTTGGGCTATAGCTGCGTCAACAGGTCCTATGGGAAAATGCATAGGGAAAACGTGTTTTGGGACCCCCCTTTTTTCTCGGCCCCCGCTTGACGAATCACAATGACATTTTCAGGATAGGAGCGGACCGGAGCTGGCCAAAAGTTTGGAAACTTTTGCGAAGATTCATCAATCGACGCCAACGTTATTCCAAATAGAATGCTGCGGATTTCCTATAGAAAATAGGTCCTAACTATAACTACCTACTGGCGACTGCCAGTAGGTAATATATATATATATATATATATATATATATCACCTGCTGGCAGTCGCCTCGCCAGTAGGAGTTATAGTTAGGACCAATTTTCCGTCTAAAGTTTTTCCTCAGTGTGCGGCAGAGTAAGGTCTCTGTGCGCTGTAGCCAAGGCTATGTGCGCCAAGTACCCGACTGCGCGTGTAGACCAGGGCTTTAAGTGGGATGAAAAAATGTATGGGTCTCTCAAAGGGGCGTGACCGATGCAATTAAGGGTGTGGCTTAAAAGCAATTAAGCTAAAAATCTGTGCTTAGTTAGCATAGTGTGCCACCTGACTGATATTTTGCTTCTTCTGTCATTGCATTCAGATACATAATACAAATAACATTACACCTATAAGAAGCCAGAACTATTGGCTTTGTCAATGGTTGTTTGTTGCATAAAGTTGTATATAATATTGAAAATGCTTCTGCTCTTGTGGTAAAGGTTGTGGCTTAATGCTCGAGCTGGTGACTTTGGAGATGGGTTTCAGAGTCTCGGGTCAGCTTAACATCCTGTGATTCTGGACAAATCAACTAATCTTCCCATGCATACCAAAATAAATAAATATATAATTAAATCATGTAAAGCGCTCCAATACTTTTGGATTGAGTTGGGACTATATAAAACTTGCTGCATTTCTAAAAGCATACCTCGTGCTTGTAGACTTGCTGAATTTCTTGGACAATGGAAATAGCTCTCGCATTGTAGAGACTAATAGAGATAAGCAACCTTTGCAGAGGGCCTTTCATTGCGTGGCAACATGAGTTGCTGTGTTGTTAGTAACTTTTGAACAATTTCAGCTAAGAAACAACTTTTTTGGTAAAATATGCAGAATATGCAGCAGATGATGCATTTTTATGTGGCAAATGCGGTAAGTCCATAATTATGCGAAAAATGCATTTAGGGTGCTTTTTAAGCATTACTTGACGCTGAATATCTGCAATAGGCATCTTGTCAAATAAGGCATGAGATTTGCGTTGATTTAGGTTATATTGTAATGTTCTCATGAGAATAGTCTTTCCTGGAGAGATGCTCGCTATTTTGAGATCTTACCAACAGCAGCCACATCCCCACGTGCCTTTTGAGAAATTCAATGCATGAATACTAAATGTAACTGCAGTTCTACCTGGACATTTAACGGTACTGATATTGAATTGTGATTCCTTTTTTAAGTGGAAAGGCATCATTGTATTCACAAATAAGGCATAGTACCCCACGGACTACAAAGATCAAATTTTGAAAAGTTTTATGCCGAATGCTAAATTACTCATTTTTAGCAGTTTCAAACACGCATTGAGACCAGATACTGATGAGTGATAACCACCCCCATAATGTTGGCAGGGATAAAGCTTTGAAGAGAATGGCTGAAACAGCTAAATATCCAAACAAACAGTATATTTGCAGCAGCTCAAGGCAAAAGAAAAGACAACAGTGCACCAACTTTATTTAGCCACACATCTGGTCTCAGATGTTTGTTATGTTCGGTCGTAGAACAATACAATATAATCATCACTGCTCCAAAAAACAATGTAAACACAAGGAGATGATGGACGTAATCTCACCAAGAGGGTACAGATAAAATCATCCAGCTTTAATTTTATATCACAGAACAGGCAAAGAGAAACCTGCATCTGGCAGTCACTAGAAGTACGCCTATGCTAATAAAAATAACCATTGCGACTTTCTGGTTAGACGTGTACAAAAATAATATATAACGCATGAAAAAGTCATGCTTGGTTATATGGTCACAATATTTGGCTCCAAAGAAGCATGTTAGGATTTCTACAAAGACGGCTTTGAGGATAAATAAAACATTTGTATTTTGGTGACAATTTTCCCTGCTTTGTTCACCCACCCTCCCTCATTTCGAAAGCATGCGCCGGGTTAAGAAATACCTTCGGTTCTCAGACTTGCACATATCAGAAGCGGTTACCACATATGCAATCGTTTTTTTATTTATTTATATTGAACTGACGGTTACATTTTTTAAGTAGCTTTCGAAATGTGTGTTAAAGAATTGAGAAAAAATAAAGACCGAGCGTGTTGGGTGATGGGCAAACACCCATTCCCAGTTTCTTTCCCCCCTCCCACCCAGACAATCAGTTTCTTTTCCCCATCCCACCCACCCCACTCTTATTACAATTCCATTTCACACAGTCCCCAGCCGTGTTACTTACCTCCCATCAAGCACGAATGTGTGTTTTCAAAGGATTCTGAAAGCCACATCGTGTTTGACCACTTGCTGAATTTCTTTTCTAACTAGAGCGCTGCTTTGGGGCTGATCGGTTGCCTTTTGAAAGTATTTATGTTAATTGCAGCCTTTGACGGGCGCTGTGATTAACATAAATACTTTAAAAAGGCAACCGATCAGCCCCGGAGCCCCGCTCTAGTTAGAAATAAAGGCAGCAAGTGAAGGAGCATTTTCTGCCTTTCAGCACACAAACACACTCCTGGGATGTGCTGTGTGTGCGCGCTTCACACACAGCACTGTGCGCTCGGAAGGACAGAGGTGCACGCGTGCACAGGCGCGCAGCTTATAGGGAACAGTGGTTAGGACCTAGTTTCCATAGGAAAGTGTTTTTTCTTTTGCCAATATCTTTGGCACCATTTGATGAATCTTCGCGTAATTTTCAAAACTAATGGTTCACTCAGGTCAGCTCCTGTCTTGAAAGTTTGGGGCAATTCGTTAAGCGGGAGCCGAGAAAAAAGGGGTTCCCAAAACGCGTTTTCTCCATGTAAATTTCCATAGGAATTTTGAAACAGGCTACAACTTAAACTGCTGAACGGAATGACACCACATTTGGCAAAAAGGTAGGTCTTGGTCCAGAAAGTGTGCTTTTTCTTTAAATGGCATAAATCTGTTCAGTAGTTCCTAAGAAATTCAAAAAATAAAAATATCGATATCTGAGCATGAGGAGGATTTGCGACCCTTCCTGAGTATGAGCTTCTCTCTGATTGGCTGTCAACACTAAAGCAGAATGTGTTGGCAGCCATCTTGTGACTCGGTAACTAAGTCACAAGAAAAAGGTAAAAAAAAGGTAAAAAACAAGAAAAGGGGGCAGGGTAGAAACACCCTGACCCCCTTGGCCTGCTCAGGGTGTCCCACAAGGACCCCCATGCCCCAAACAAGTATTTTCTTTTTACAATGTTGGCCGAATTCGCGGTGGGTGCATGAATCTGGTTGAAATTATTTTAAAAAAACAAAGAGAGGTCTCCCGTGCTTTGTTTGTTAAAAAGTCCCCGGGTGGGGCAGGTCCCGGGGGCAAATCAAAATTATGGTGTGGGGGCCCGTGACCCGTGAACTGCCACCTCCCCGGTGCTTTATAATTTATGCATGGGAGGCACACAGCCCCCCCCGCTGCCCTGGGGATCGCCACCTACCCGGGGCTTTATTAAAATTGGGTGGGGTGCCATGCGGGCCCCCCAAGCCCTGGGGACTGCCACCACTCCAGGGCTGTAACTAATAATTAGCGTGGGGGGCTCGAACCCCCCCACACTGCCCCAGGGACCACCACCTCCTGGGGCATTGAATATGGTGCGTTCTAAGTTCTAAGTTGGGAATTAAGTCCCCTTGAATATTGAGGGTCCCTTGGGGCCAACTAGCCCACCAGGTACCTCCAGTAAGTGCCCCACAGCTGGGTTGCAGAGAGGTGGTCTGAGGCCATGCCCCTTTTTACACCACTCTGCAAACGTACCTCTTGGTGCACTGCTGGTGGGTTGATGAGGTCCTCTTGTGTCCTGAGGACCTCAGGAGACAAGTGGACTTCATCCCCCGAGCAGCAGTGCACCAGGAGGCGCATTTACAGAGTGGTGTAAAAAGGGGTCGCAGCCTCGGACCACTCTCAACAATCCAGCTGTATGGGGCTTACTGGAGGTAACAGGAGGGCTAGTTGGCCCTAAGGACCCTCAGGAGGAAAGGGGACCTAATCCCCCAACTTAGAATGTGCCAGGAGGCACTTTTGCAGAGTGGTGAAGAAAGGGGGCGTGGCCTGTGTCCATCCCTCAGCAATCCCACGGTGTGGGGCTTACTGGAGGTAAAGGACCCCCAGTAGCAAAGGGGACTTCAATACCCATCTAAGAGCATGCCAGGGAGCGCGTTTGCAGAGTGGTGGGCAAAGGGGGCATGGCCTTCTATGATAATTTAGCAATCCGGCTGTGTGGGACTTACTGGACGTAATAGGAGGGGTAGTTGGCCCCCAAGGATGTGGGAGTGCTAAGACGTCTTCGGAGGCCATACCCCCCTTTCTCCCCCACTCCGCAAACGAACCTCCTGGCAGACTAAGGGATGGGGGATGAAGTCCATTTTACTCCTGAGGGACTTTGGGGGCCAAAAAGCCCTCCTTGTACCTCCTGTAAGTCATACGCAGTGGAATTCCTGAGGGCTGGTTGGAGGCCCAGCACCCTTTCTCTACCACTCTGCAAACGCGACTACTAGCTAAAGTAGTGTTTGCAATGTAATAGGTTTCAAATTTGAGAGAGTTAGAGCTATTAGCGTTGCAAATATAAAACTTTTTTACTAATGTTTTTTGGAGTGGATATACGTTGTGTGTAGTGGAATTATGTGGTATGTTGTTCAGTGAATTTATGTGGATAGAACGTATGTGTTATTTGGTGTATAGGAATTATGTAGAGCGCGATTATGTGAGAGTAATTATGTGGTATTGTAGTCTGTGTTGTGGAATGGTAACCTCAGGTATTGTCTTCATCATTTTCATAGAAGCTCAACTATGAACTCAGTGAGACAAAAAAGAAGGAATCACTGTGGAGCCCTTGTAGACCTAGTCCGAGGTATGAGCAGGGCCACTGGAATTATGCAACTGTTTGGCTGCATCGACTTTCGCATAATTATACATTTTCTGCATTAGCCACATAATTTATCATCTGGTCCCTAATCTGCAGATTTGAACAAAAAAAGCCTTGTTTCTAGCTCAAACGGCTCAAACATTACCAAAAATGCAGCAACAAGTTTACAGCGTGGTGGAAGCCCCTTTGCATACCTAGAATGGTCACCTGTTATTTATTGCTAAATGTGGGTGTTAAATTTATATTAATGGTGTGCAAGCCACTCTTTCTTCCTTCTGCACCTCTCTTGCCTCTTTCTGCATTTCTGTTGCTTCTCTCTACACATTTCTTTATTTTTCTGCACATCTCTTGCCTCTTTCTGCACCTCTGTTGCCTCTTTCTGCACCTCACTTGCTTCTTTGTGCACCCCTCTCACCTCTTTATGCACCTCTCTTGCCTCTTTCTGCACCCCTCTTACCTGTTTCTGAACTCCTTTTGCCTCTTTCTACAACTCTGTTCCTTCTTTCTGCCCTTCTTTTGTTTCTTTCTGCAACTCTCTTGTTTCCTTCTGCACCCATCTTGCCTCTTTCTCTACCCCTCTTCCCCCTTTCTGCATGTCTGTTGCTTCGTTCTGTACTTCCCTTGTGTCTTTCTATACCTCTCTTGTTTCTTTCTGCATCCCACTTGCCTCTTTCTGCGCCTTTTTTCCCACTTTGTGTACCTCTCTTGCCTCTTTCTGCACCTCTCGTACCTCTTTCTGCATCCCTCTTGCCTCTTTCCACATCTCTTTTGCTTGCGTAAGCACTTCCTTTGCCTGTTTCTGTACCCCTCTTGCCTCCTTCTGTACCGCTGTTGTTTCTTACTGCATTGCTCTAGCTTCTTTCTGCACCTCTCTTGTACATTTCTACACCCCATTGCCTCTTTCTGCAACCCTCTTGCCTCCTGCGCCTCTTTTGTTTCTTTCTGCACTGCTCTTGCTTCTTTATACACCTCTTTTGCCTGTTTCTGCAACTCTCCTGCCTCTTTCTGCACTTCGGTTGCCTCCTTCTGCACCTCTGTTGCTTTTTTTTACACTTCTCTTCTTCTTTCTGCACCCCTTTTGCTTTTTTATGCATATCTCTTGCCTCTTTCTGCACCCCTTTTCTCTCTTTCTGCACCTCTCTTGCCTCTTTCTGCACCCTGTTCCCTCTTTCTGCACCTTTTCTGCCTGTTTCTACACCTCTCTTGCCTCTTTCTGCATCCCTGTTCCCTCTTTGTGCACCTTTCCTGCCTGTTTCTGCACCTCTCTTGCCTCTTTCTGTACCTCTGTTGCCTCTTTCTGCACTTATCTTGCCACTTTCTGTACCCCTCATGCCTCTTTCTGCACCTTTGTTGCTTCTTTCTGCACTTCTATTGTCTCTTTCTGCACCTCTCTTGCTTCTTTCTGTACCTCACTTGCCTCTTTCAGCACCTCTGTTGCTTTTCTCTGCAGATCTTTTGCCTCTTTGTGTACCCCTCCTACTTTTTTCTGCACCTATCTTTCCTCTTTTTGCACCTCTGTTGGTTCTTTCTGCACTGTTATTGCTTCTTTCTGCACCTCACTTGCCTCTCCCTGCACTTCTCTTGCTTCTTTCTACACCTCTGTTGCTTTTTTCTACAGATCTCTCGCCTATTTCTGCACCCCTCTATTCTCTTTCTACACCTCTCTTGCCTCTTTCTGTACCCCTGTTCCCTCTTTCTTCACATTTGCTGCCTGTTTCTGCACCTATCTTTCCTCTTTCTGTACCTCTGTTGCCTCTTTCTGTAATTTTCTTGCTCTTTCTGCACCCTTTGCGCCTCTTTCATCACCTCTGTTACTTCTTTCTGCACCCCTTTTGCTTTTTTCTGCATATCTCTTGCCTCTTTCTGCACCCCTTTTTTCTCTTTCTGCACCTCTCTTGCCTCTTTCTGCACCCCTGTTCCTTCTTACTACACCCCTCCTGCCTCTTTCTTCACCCCTCTAGCCTCTTTTTGCACCTCTGTTGGTTCTTTCGGAACTGCTCTTGCTTATTTCTGCACCTTACTTGCCTCTTTCTGCAATTCTCTTGCTTCTTTCTACACAGCTGTTGCTTCTTTCAGCAATTCTCTTGCCTCTTTCTGCTATTCTCTTGCTTGTTTCTGTACCTCTCTTGCGTCTTTCTGCACCTATGTTGCCTCTTTCTGCACCACTCTTGCCTCTTTCAGCACCCTGTTGCTTCTTTCTGACCTTCTCTTGCCTCTTTCTGTACCCTTCGTACCTCTTTCAGCACCTCTGTTGCTTGTTTCTGCACTTATCTTCCTTCTTTCAGCACCCGTCGTGCCTCCATCTGCACCTCTGTTGCTTCTTTCTTCACTTCTCTTGGTTCTTTCTGCACTGCTCTTGCCTCTTTCTGCATCCCTCTTGCCTCTTTGAGCACCCCTTTTACTTCTTTCTGTACTTCTCTCTCCTCTTTCTGCACCCCTCTTGCCTATTTCTGCACTTCTGTTGCTTCTTTCTGCACTTCTATTGCCTCTTTCTGCAGCTCTCTTGCTTCTTTCTGCACCTCACTTGCCTCTTTCAGCACCCCTGTTGCTTTTACTGCAGATCTCTTGCCTCTTTCTGCATCCCTCTTTTTTCTTTCTGCACCTCTCTTGCCTCTTTCTGTACCTTTCCTGCCTCTTTCTGCGCCTCTCATGCCTCTTTCTGTACCTCTGTTGCTTCTTTCTGCACCACTCTTGCCTCTTTCAGCACCTATGTTGCTTCTTTCTGACCTTCTCTTGCCTCTTTCTGTACACTTTGTACCTTTTTCAGCACCTTTGTTGCTTCTTTCTGCACTTCTCTTGCTTCTTTCTGCACCCCTCGTGCCTCCATCGGCACCTCTGTTGTTTCTCTCTTCACTTATCTTGGTTCTTCCTGCACTGCTCTTGCCTCTTTCTGCATCCTTCTTGCCTCTTTGAGCACCTCTTTTACTTCTTTCTGTACTTCTCTCTCCTCTTTCTGCACCTCTCGTGCCTCCTTCTGCACCTCTGTTGCTTCTTTCTGCATTTCCATTGCCTCTTTCTGCAGCTCTCTTGCCCTTTTCTGTACCTCACTTGCCTCTTTCAGCACCTCTGTTGCTTTTACTGCAGATCTCTTGCCTCTTTCTGCACCCTCTTTTTTCTTTCTGCACCTCTCTTGCCTCTTTCTGTACCTTTCCTGCCTCTTTCTGCACCTCTCTTGCCTCTTTCTGTACCTCTGTTGCCTCTTTCTGCACCACTCTTGCCTCTTTCAGCACCTCTGTTGCTTCTTTCTGCCCTTCTCTTGCCTCTTTCTGTACCCTTTGTACCTTTTTCAGCACCTTTGTTGCTTGTTTCTGCACTTTTCTTCCTCTTTTCTGCACCCCTCGTGCCTCCATCGGCACCTCTGTTGCTTCTCTCTTCACTTCTCTTGGTTCCTCCTGCACTGCTCTTGCCTCTTTCTGCATCATTTTTGCCTCTTTGAGCACCTCTTTTACTTCTTTCTGTACTTCTCTCTCCTCTTTCTGCACCCCTCTTGCCTCTTTCTGCACCTCTGTTGCTTCTTTCTGCACTTCTATTGCCTCGTTCTGCAGCTCTCTTGCTTCTTTCTGCACCTCACTTGCCTCTTTCAGCACCTGTGATGCTTTTTTCTGCAGTTCTCTTGCCCCTTTCTGCACCCCTCTTGCCTCTTTCTGCACCTCTGTTGCTTCTTTCTACACTTCTATCGCCTTGTTCTGCAGCTCTCTTGCTTCTTTCTGCACCTCACTTGCCTCTTTCAGCACCTGTGATGCTTTTTTCTGCAGTTCTTTTGCCCCTTTCTGCACCTCACTTGCCTCTTTAAGCACCGCTGTTCCTTTTTACTGCAGATCTCTTGCCTCTTTATGCACCCCTCTTTTCTCTTTCTTCACCTCTCTTTCCTCTTTCTGCACCTGTTTCCTCTTTCTGCACCTTTTCTGCCTGTTTCTGTACATATCTTGACTCTTTATGTACCTCTGTTGCCTCTTTCTGTACTTCTCTTGCTCTTTCTTCACCCTTCGCGCCTCTTTCAGCACCTCTGTTACTTCTTTCTGCACTTCTCTTCCTTCTTTCTGCACTCTTCCTGCCTCATTCTGCACCTCTCTTGCCTCTCTGTGCATCCCTCCTACCTTTTTCTGCACCCCTCTTGCCTCTTTTTGCACCTCTGTTGGTTCTTTCTGCACTGCTCTTGATTCTTTCTGCACCTCACTTGCCTCTTTCTGTACTTCTCTTGCTTCTTTCCACACATCTGTTGTTTCTTTCTGCACTTCTCTTCCTTCTTTCTGCACTCCTCCTGTCTCTTTCTGTACCTCTCTTGCCACTTTGTTCACCTCTCCTACCTCTTTCTGTACCCCTCTTGCCTCGTTTTGCACCTCTGTTGGTTCTTTCTGCACTGCTCTTGCTTCTTTCTGCACCTCACTTGTCTCTTTCTGCACTACTCTTGCTTTTTTCTACACATCTGTTGCTTCTTTCAGCAATTCTCTTGCCTCTTTCTGATATTCTCTTGTTTGTTTCTGTACCTCTCTTGCGTCTTTTTGCACGTCTGTTGCCTCTTTTTGCACTTGACTTGCTTCTCTCTGCACCTCTTTTGCCTCTTTCGGCACCTCTGTTGCTTCTTTTTGCACTTCTCTTGCCTCTTTTTGCACCTCTGACTTAGAGGTAGTTTTAATCCCCCTGCCCTATTATGTACTAGGGCCTTATGGGGGAGGTCATACAAATCACAGGGGTACACCAACCCATAGTGTACCCTAGTGTATGCAGGTGTTTTCACTGTATTCTAAGTGTCTTTCAGGATACCACTGGCTCCAGGCCTGATAAGTCAGAGTCAATTACCACCAGTACCAGTCAGCAAAAAGTTGGGGACACAGGATGACTTTGCAACAAGGCCTCTTTCTGCACCTCTGTTGGTTCTTTCTGCATAGCTCTTGCTTCTTTCTGCACCTTTCTTTGTCTTTCTGGACTTCTGTTGCCTCTTTCGGCATTTCTCTTGCTTCTTTCTGCACTTTCCTCTTTCTGCACATGGCCTACCTCTGTAGGAATAGTTAGAAAGTAGCATTTAAAAAACCTTTGTAATTCACTGAAAAAATCATAGGTTACAGGGACGTTATAGTTAGAAATTATCATTTAAAAAGCCTCTGAAATTCACTGAAAAATCTATAGGTTTCAGGGACATTATAGTTAGAAATTAGCATTTAAAAAACCTCAGAAATTCACCGAAAAAACCACAGGTTTCAGGGATTGTTTGATGCACACAAACCTGCAAATCAGAACAGTCTTTTTTCAACATGCACATTGCATCCTTAACTAGGACTATCAGCAACAATAGAAATACACATATCACTGGAGTACACACATAAACACACACACACACACACGTTACCATCCTTGTGGAGACTATGGAGCTCATTACGATGACGCAACGATCACCACTGCCGAGCCGGCGGTGGCGACCGCTACGCCATCGTAACGTGAAATACCCCCGCCATATCACGATGGCGGTGGGTATCGCGGGGGACGGAAAGTCCATCCGCCGCTTTACCCCTGGCAGGCAATTATTACGATTGCCTGCCGGACAGAGCAGGGGCTCCAATATGGTGGCGGTGCCTAGCAGGCACTGTCAGCCATGTTAGGATGTGGATTCATGAAGGCCTTTCCATGGTAGCGATGCTGCCATGGAAAGGCTGGCGGAGATTGGCCTTGGGGGCCCGTTGCAGGCCCCGGGGGGTTGGGGGTAGGTGGGGTGCACTTGGGGGGGTACCTATGGTACCCCCTACATGTCGCTGCACCAAGTGGCAGGTACTGTGTGGTGCCTACCATGTGGTGCAGTGACATGCCAGGCATGCGATTTTGACATCGCGGTGGGTGTTGCTATAAGCAGCACCCGCCACAATGTCAAAACGCGGAATGAGACCGCCAGGGTGGCGGTGGCATCCTAATTAACGGTGCGGGACCACCGCATGTCTGGCGGCTAGTCCCAACACTGAGAGGATGGTGGGCGGACTCAGGCCTGCCCACCATCCTAATAGGCCCCTATGTGTGGATACCTGCCTTGTGGGGACTACCCTTTCCCAATGTTTTTAAACTATGCTAATAACAGAATTGTTTTTTAAAAAAAATAATAATTCAAGAACCAGCTTCAAATTTGCAAATATATTGTTATTTTATTTCACACAAAGTGCAATCCTTGTGGGGACTTGAATATGTGATACCATGCTTGTGAGGACCTACTCCATAATAACCATTTATGATTGAATAGAGTCAGGCAGATGGCTACATGTTTATTTTATTACCAATATTCACAAATAACATTATAATCTAATCATAAATTGCTGCAGATACCCTAATTGTACACAAAGGTTTGATCATGCTAATAATGAGTCACAAAATATCATAAATCATGATTCTAGGAAGGCATTTAAAACTGTATTCAACCCATTGCTTAGTGCTCACAATTGTAGGTGATAAGGGAACTAGCACATAAAGAAAATAAAAGATGTAAACAAGCAATATGGTCAAGTGAAACCCTGAGTTTGATTATTTGCTCATATTTTTTTTTATCAAGGAAGCTATTAAATATCTCCATAGCAATGCATGCAATGTTAAGGTCTGCATAGGAATGTTGTCTGATAACTGAATTTGGATGGTATGTGATGATGCTCACAGAGGTGGTATGTGATCACAGTAGAATAGTGGTCTCTAAAGCAATGCTCTCTGTAGACATGACAGAAGCAGAGTGTGAAGAGAATTTTATTTAAGTTCCCACAGAGATGGTGCATAATTATAGGAGTGTTCAAGTTCTCACAGAGATGGTGTAAAGGTACTCATGTTCAAGGCCCTAGAAAGATGCTGTGTGTTATTATTGGGATGTTCATGTCCACACATAAATATTGTGTGAAGCTGATTGTGTTCAAGGACCCACTGAAATAGTGTGCAATGACAATGCTCAAATCCACACAGAGAGTGTGTGAAGATGATGGTGCTCAATTCAGAGATTGTGTGTACTTATAGGAATGGTCAAGTTCCCACATAGACAGTGTGAGAAAGTAATCATGTTCAAGTTCCCACAAAGATAGTGTTATTATAGTGATGTTCAAGTCCCCAAAAGGAGAGTGTGTGATTGTATTGCTGTTCATACACCTACAGAGATAGTGTGTGGTTATTGGGATGTTCGAGTCCCCAGAGAGATGGCGTGTGAAGATAATCTTGTTAAATTCCCCACTGAAATACTATTAAAAGATAATGCTCAAGTCTTCACACAGATAGTGTGGAAAAAGGGATGTTCAAGGCCAAACAGAGATTGCGTGTGAGAATAGGAACATAGAAGTTCCCAGAGAGATGGTGTGAGAAGGTAGTCATGTTCAAGTCCCCACCATGATAATGTGATGTTAAAGTCCTCACAGAGATAATATGTGGTTATAGGGGTGTTAAAATCCCCACAAAGGTAGTGTGTGGTTATAGGGATTATCAAGTTCCCACTGAAATAGTGTGTAATGATAATTCTGTACAAGTGCCTACTGAAATAGTGGGTAAAGACAATGATCAAGTCCCCCCACACAAGATTATGCTATTCAATTCTCCACAGAGATAGTTTGTGATTATCGGGATGTTTAAGTTCTCAGTATGTGGTTATAGTAGGAATGTTCTGATAATATGTGCAATTATGGGAGTGTCCAAGTCCCAACAGAGATAATGTGTGAAGGTAATCATGCCCAAGTCCCCACATATATAGTGTGTGATTATTGGGATGTTCAGGTACCCACAGAGATAGTGTGTGAAGATCATTGTATTCAAGTCCTCACAGAGATAGTGCCTAAAGATAATTCTGTTCCAGTGCCCATTGAAAAAGATTATAAAGACAGTGTTCAAGTCCTCACATGCATACGGTGAAAATGTTCTAGTCCCCACAGAGATAGTTTGTGGTTATAGGAACATTTAAGTCCCCAGCATGTGTTTATAGGGATATGCAGATAGTGTGTGAAGATAATGTTCAAGTTCCCAGTGAGATAGTATGTTCAAGCACCTATTATAACATGTTCACATCTCCACATAAATAGTGTGTGATTATAATGATGTTTTTCGATTCAACACAGAGATACAGTGTAATTAAAGGTATGTTAAAGTCCCACATAAACCGTGTGAGGTATGCAGATTTTACCCTGTGGTCTTTAACCCACAGGACATTACCACACATGCCATTACCACTCAGGTGAGTACCACACACACATTTTTGGCACTTTAACATAGGTGAGTTCATTTTTTTAAATGACATAATTCTTATTTCATTAAAAAAGAATATTTAAGGGTTATGGGTTGGGTAAGGGGTCAGGGCAAGAAGGGTCTCAAAGGAACTTTTAGGGGTTTAGGGTAGGCCTGGGCGGAGTTCGTGAAGTGACCCAAAAACTTTGCCGCGCTACGTGTAGTTCCGCAAGCATGCCAGGTCATGCTGTTCATGCTAATTTTAGAGCTGGGTGTTTGTCTCGTGCTGGAAAATCAACACAACCAGCACCATGCTCAGCACAAGAGGGCGCTGCTTTTTTCTGCCACTCGAGTAGTTGTTCTACTCGAGCATCAGCTTCCTCAACACGAATGAAAGGTTTTGCAACATGAGTGGCCATGACAAACAATAAACTGCAGAGTAATTAGCCAGACCTAGGAAGAAATTTTGGTCTAGCTTACAAACGTAGAGTAGTTTTATCTTATATATTGTATGGCAATGATGCTGTAAACCCCAGTGAGACAATCAACTCTTAAAGGTGATCAATACATAACCGAAAAGGAAGAAAATTGACTTTTGGGAACCCTACATGTAATTCTTTTGCAATACAGCTCTTGTGCCACTAGTGGTGTATGCTCACTGGAGCAAAATTGCAGTAATGCAGGGGTGGAATTGAAGTTACTTGCCATTTGAATACCGTTATCTTATCCCTATATTGAACAGTAGCTCAGAGTGGTGTTTAATAGTTAGAAGCAGATCTCACTTTTATAAAGGTTGGAGACCCCTGTTTTAGGATATACCTCTAGTAAACGCCTCTTAGTCATGCTGCCAACTCATTGAGAACCCTACCTTGTTAAGCCCCCCTAAAACACTGATTGTAAGGATTGGCTGAAAAATTATTACATTCAATGTGGATGAAAGTTGATAAAAAGCATGCCACGCTAAGTAGGAGTGAACAAAGTTGTCTGAGGGTGGATAAAGGGGCAGACAGACTGAAAACCTGGCACAGAGGTATAAAGTTGGATGGGTGAAAAGGTTTGTGATTTATGAAAAATTACTGAAAGGGTCTTGGAAATTCAGAGGGCTGAAGCCATCAAGAATGTAAGTTGCTAACGAAGTGAGTCAAAGGGCTAAGACAATCAGCAAAGTAGAGGTCAGGCTCAGAAAATGGCTCTTATGAGTAGAAGAACTAGTCAGTGAAGATGCTGTTAGATGGGTACAGAAGGTATGCAAAGGGACTCCCAAGTAACAAAGGGCTCTGATTACCAGCTGTGTTGGCACTGACCAAGGCCAGCTGTGGTAGCTTCTTCACCACGTGAATGGCTTGCAAAGCTCTAATAGCAAATTGAAGGTTGGTGGAGGTGCCTACACAACAGATGTGTTTGGAGTGCTGGCAAAGATGCTGGTAGAGTACTCTGCAAAATGCTCCTTTGTCAGAGAAATTTGAAGAGGGTGTTGGAATTTTAAAGCTGAAGATATGGTTGTAACAACTGGAAGGACAGTAGAGATTATGTGGAAGTTCTCGGGGGACTGATGGATGGGCTACTAGGGCTAATAGAAAAACATCAGAAAATCAAACAAGGTATTTTCAAGACAATAGTGAGGTTGTGGGAGGTGTAATAGAGGCTCTGTGATCATCAAGGGGCATAGATAGGCTCAGTTGTCTGTGCAGGCTACTAAAGGAATGAACAGACTTTTGAGGGTCAGCAAGGCTTGGGCATAGGACAAAGTTCAGAGTGAAAGCTGGCAAATGTCAATACTTGAGGGCCGGCACGGCAATGTGAAGGCTGACAGGGTGCTGGAGGGAGGTCTGAATACTAAGATCACCAAAATGGATCATGGGCTTGCCAAGTGCTGCTGTAGGTCAGTTGAGGATGCTCCAAAAAGATAGGCTCAGTGAGTCAGTTAAGGTGCCCCGAGGGTCAGAAGAAGTGGCATTGAAATGTAATTATGGTAGAGGTGGTCTGAGCATTGGTGTGGAAGTTTTTAGTGCTAACAGAAAGAAGGTACCTCATGATTTGAGTGCTGGCTGAAAGTTTTTGGTGCTGACAGAGAAGCTAGAAGTGCTCTTTTAGCAACAGAAGCACAATCAGCATTCCCAAATAGTAGCATACAGGTTCTAAGGGGAGAGGTTGGTAGAACTGAGCTGAGTACTGGCAGCAAGATCTCACAATCTCTCACGGTCAACAGATGGTTAAAAAATCTAGTAGAGAGAGAGGGTTGGATCAGATGAGCTTTCTGAACCCACAAAGAGGAGGGTCTGGAGGATTCTGAGAGTCAGGGTAGGCAGGCACAGGGATTCCTAGTTCCTGTTGTACTAGCGTAAGGGCTGAAGACCAGCAAGGGGTATCAGCATACTGTGCTTTGTGAATTATTATTCTTGATCAGATCTTTTTTTTGGTTAAAGGAGAGTGCGGTTCATTGAAAATTCTACTTTAGTCTGACTCCCAGGTCCTTCCACTGCTATTCGATGTGTGTGTTGAGTGTGTGTATCTGTGGTGAATGTGTAGCACATGTGTAGTAGTAAGACTCATGCATAGTGGGGGTTTGAGTGCTGGGGCCAGTTGGATGCATTTCAGATGGTGCATATTAGCCTGGCACAAGACGGAGGGTGGGTAAAGCTTGTCCAGACAGTGGATGTGTACTGACTGCATTCCTCTGGCTGAATGTTAGAGACCCAGACACTGAAGCGGAGAAGGTGAAGACAGGTCTAACCTTAGGAATTCAATAAAGTCCTTGTTAGCACAAGGCTGTTGATTAGTTATTTCTGATCACTGCCATTTAGTACATGGTAGGGGTGAGGGGTGGGCTGTCATTTCTGTTATTAAAGGTGAGAAAGTGTCTAAACTGACTATCCCTTTCATCTGTCTATGATTACTGCTCCAGGGAAGCTAGTGACAGCCAGATGCAGAAATCTCACACTTCACTGTGCCCTTGTTTTGGATACTTGTGCAAAGAACCAGCACCACTGCTACCAACTGTGACAGCCATCAGCTTGCACAAATGCTGCACCAGAAAATTACATTTGGAAGTGAACCACGTGAAATTAGTTCTCAAACACCTAACAGTGGATCCACATACCTTGTCTGGAAAATGAGCATCAATCAATCAGGGTTGGTAAAGCACAACAACTCACCCGTGAGGATTTTAAGCTGCTCGGGGCAAGGGGGGTGGCTCCGTTGAATGCTGGGGTCATCCGATAAGCCAGGTCTTGAGGTCGTTACTGAACTGGGACAGTAGCATAAAAGTGAGACTGTAAAATATTTATTTTATAGAGCACAAGAATGCAATTAACAAAAAGTTTTTGTTTATTCACATGGTCTTATTCCCCAAAGTATTTATAATAAAGTCAATGAATGCAATATCTCTCTTAGTATCTTTTGTTCTGTGTCTTTCTCCTCACAGGATACAGGCAAAAAGCCTTGTGCTCATGCAGTATAATCTGCTACTACTAGGACAAGTCACTGTATCCCGTGCCATTACCCAATCTCACTCAGAATGGGTGCAATTTCAGTGTCCTCTAGTCACCAGATCACCACCAAACAGAAAAGCAAAAAGCATGGAGCACTCTCAGAGGGCACATATGATTGTCCAATTTAACAGGAGGAACACAAGGCTAGCAAACATATCTGACTGGGTTGAATGGTATAGTGTTTCAAAGCTGTTCTGGGGACTTTCATCCCATTACTTTAGTTAAATGTTTTTGATTAATGGAATGCAATGAAATATTCATTTAAATACCCACACTCCTTTACTCCCTCAACCGTGTTTCTAAATTTTTCCTCAATAGATTCTTTGAGAAAACCACAAGGACTGCAATACTTGCAAAGAGATTGAATAATTATTTTCATTGTTGAAAGGCTGCATGATCTTATTTATATCCAAAAAAGATAACAGATATTGAGACTCAACATAGCACATCTACGTGACTTTGGGGCATATCAACAAGGGCTTTATCTCTGCTTTTTTGGCTTTAAAAGCCAAAAAAGCAGAGATAACACTAGCACCCTATCAACAACAGGGTGCTAACATGCAAATGTGCATGTTAGCACCTTGTTACTCTACGCTTCCCCTTGCATCTCTAATGAGATGCAAAGGGGGCGTTCCAGAGTAAAATAATAGGAGAAATGTCGCTAAGCGACATTTCTCCTATTATCAAGAATGTCGCTAACCCTGTTAGAGACAAAAAAATCAGCGCTAACCGTGGTTAACGCTGCTTTTTTACGTCTGGTATTTTTCTGACTTAGCCATGATATCCTATGGAAGGAGGATATCATGGTTAAGTTTGCCTGTCCCTATCAACAAGGTAACGTGAGATTATCGCTGGGTTTCCAGCGATAATCTCACGTTAGCCTGTTAGCGTGAGGATTTTTATCGCTATTGAGATAAGCATTGCTAATAGCACGCTATCTCAGCGATAAAAATTCACGCTAGCCGGCGATAATTACCCTAGCGCTAAGTGCGCTTAGAGATAATTATCGCCGGTTGTTGTTGATATGCCCCTATATTTGTTCACTCTATAATCTGAATACAGGCTGTCTGAAAGAATTAAAAAATATATAAAGAGTATAATCAATATCTAAGGGTTGGTAACATCAACTGTATCAACAGGTCTATAAAGGCAGCACATTGAGGCTGCCTTTTACGTGTCTTGTATTTTTAAACTGGATTATCCAGAATATATTCTGATCCACTGTCTCTGATGCTGCTGTTTAAATAACTTAGACTTGAATGATAATGCAATTACCAACCAAGCAGTTATTCAGTTTGGACAGCATTTACTTGCCAAACATGACAAAGGCATCTGACAAAAAATTGACTGACATTTGGCTAGATGCAGAGAATATTTGGCCAGCTGCGAAACAATGTTTTTCTCAAATCATGCAGCCGTCGCTATTAAATGTCAGTGTACCATACCCCAGGGCTGTGTAGTGTTGATTACACCGAATGCCTCTTTAATCCACCACCAGACACTCCCTGCTCCTTCGCCTAGCTTTTGCAGATTCCCGCTTTCTCCCTTTGTCACAGTTTTCCAGCTTTAGGTTTCTCCTTCTTCCCCCCTTGTGTGTTTTTCTTTCTCTTGCTCTAGGTATAATATGTGAAAATGAGTGCAGTGGGCCCTACCTGAAACAACCGGCTCAAATTAAGCACTATGGCCGGATGAACAATGAAAAAGTAGTCCACAAGGGGTTGACCAGTCAACAATGGAATCTGCATCCTAGTAGAGGAGTTCTGATGTTCAGGTAAGTACACTATTAAGCCACTACTTAGGAGTGATCCCTAGAGACATACAAATGAATGCATTTCTGACTTTGAAATAAAATAAAACTCTGCTTAATGCTACCTGTGCGCTCTCTCAGTTATCTAAAGAGATTCCAACCATGGACAAGTGAGATACTCTCATACATTAGGTGTGCAAAGAAAGCAAGAAAACTCCATCCTGTGCAAACGACAAAGTTCTTCCCATTCTGTTTCAGAAAGTAACCTACTTTATAGCAAAACTTTTCAGCTTCAAGTTGTCTTTGCATAAATTGAAATGTCTGCATCAGCAATCACTGTTCTCCATATGGTGCGCCTGGAGTACCTGCTGCGTTCGCACAAAAGAGCTGCAAGCAACCCAAAGCCTAAAACAGCAATTTTCTTTTTTTCCATGCATTGTTTGCAGTCTGAGCTGTTCAACGTATTTGTTTTTCTTTACACAATAAAATACGGTGATCAGGGTAAAGTTAAATGTAGTTATCTTCTGACTCGGTAAGTATTCAATAATCTACTATGGGGTTAAAGTGGGTGGACTGGATCTTTTAACAGATCACATATAAAGCCTTGCTCCAATGTGGACTGGGTGGTTTTAAGTTATTTACCACACCCAGCAAATGCAAACCGCAGACACATTGGGCACAGCATTACACTCATCTTTGCATGCATTTGTATTTTCCAGGAGTTATGACCTGCCAAAATTTCCCTTGGGAAAATTGTGTGGTTATGTGAGGTAATCACACATTTCAGAATCCCAGTCTCAGGACATTCAGTCCTTTCAGAATCAGGGCATAATTTTGTAGTACCGGATCAAATACTACCCAGACATGAAATCTGAGATGAGGGAAGAGGAAGCAATGTAGAGGTTATTCAGTTTCAGTGTAGGAGTTGCTCAACTAAATATAGTTCCTTTTATTTTCGACCCATTTTTCGTTTCTAGCCACTATACAACCATCTTTTCCTTTCTAGGCATTATAAATACATATTGTGTTAATCGTCAGAAGGAATAAATGCCAACTGTGAGCTAATTATTGTCCCCAATTTGAAACATAGGGCCTTTTTCTATTTTCTTTGTTAGCTCTGCAGGGAGATAATAATCTCAAGATTAACAATTTCAGCTGGTATCACTCAGTGAGATAACCTAAATTACATGTTATTTCTCCAGGCATGGGCAAGAAAACGGCCCTAGGAATATTGGATCTAGTATCCACATAAACTAACCACCTGCTTAGAGTAGGTCGTAAATGTGTGCTTTCCTGGTCGAGAGGGGTACAAAGGTTAGGGGGCTGTCATAGGGCAGATATCCTTACCTTCATCTGGGGAGAGTTGTTTCTGCTCCCTCATGCTGAATGATACTGGTGGTAAATGACTCGGACTGTGCCCTGAGCTCTGCTGACAGGCCCACACCAGTGCTATGATTAAAACACAACACATATATAGGGTACACTATGTATTAGAGTACATTTAAAGTTGTCCTGACAGACCCTATAAGTCCCTAGTAGGTAATAGGGCAAGGGGGATTAATCTACCTATAAGCCCCTAGTAGATAACAGGACATGGAGGTTTCGAATCCCAACAGTTTGTATGCACTTTGCATATGTGCACTGCTGAGTGGCTGTCTGTCATTTTAAATGCAGCCTCGCTGAATGCCTTTAAAAGTAAATTCTTACAATTGGCATGACCTACCGTATAAGTCCCTACTAGATAATTGGGCAGGGGCATTGAAACTACCTATAAGATCCTATTATACAATAGGGCATGGAAGTTTAGAGGCCAGCAGCTTTGTTTGCACTTGCATGCATGTACTGCTGAGTGCCTAAGGTCATTTTAAAAGCAGCCCTGCCCTGCAGCACTGCTTTTAAAAGTAAATTCACTGCAAACTCAACTTTGGTGCTATGGGCACTTTACAAGTGATATTCTACAAAATCTTTTTACATATTAGATACCCCCCCTAGTGTCCCCCAGGTGTCGGGGGAGGCGGTCATGTAATTATAAGCAGGGTCCCTATAAAAGATGCTTTATAAACCCTGGTGAGTGAAAACTGCCCATTCTTTTCCCCCATTGTAGATACTCAGCCCATAGGCTAACACTCTAATATTTTAAGTATGTATAATTGTTGCTAGGAAGGGAATCAAATATCATTCATAAACATACAAGAATGGCATTGATAAATCCAACAGATTGCCATTGTTGAATTACTCATAACTTGTACAAAAAATAAGTTACAAAACTTCCTTTTCTGTAAGCTAAAATTGAGCCTCCCTATGGTATTCCCTGATTGGTCAGCTCTAACAGGATTAGCCAGGCTGCCTTGATTAGGTGATAAATGCCTTGACTGAACTGAGGTTATGTATGGAGGGATTTCTGCAGCTGCAAAAGAATGCCCAAGCAGGGGAATGGGTCATAAAGCATGAGTTGAACAGAACAGGCTAGAATGCCAGCCAGGCCCATCCCCTCTCCCTGACAGATGGCAGGCTTAGGAGATGAATTTACAGAGGTGGGGAGGGGAGCTTAGGGAAATGAGCCACACTGTGAGTTGGTTTAGCTAACTCTTACAGCTCTGCTGAGATTTCAGCCATGATGGATTTGGGAGGAATAGTGCCTCCTGGGACAAGGAGATGCCTCACTTTGGAGGCAGTGGTCATGCGCCTGGCTGGTCAGAGTTGCCACCCTCTTGGTTCTGCTGCCTGAAATTACAAGGAAAAGAAGGACTGTCCTGCTGGAATTTGCAACCAAATGACTGCACTCTGAATGACTGTGTCTCCTTCACTATTTGGTACTACAGTCCTGGGAATTGTGTCTTGCTTCAAGAAGGATTAAGGAGTGGACTCCCTGTAGATAAGAGCCCACCTGCATCATCTCCACTAATAGTCCCCATCCTGGAGTGCATCCAGTGGACATGTAAGGATTTGGCCAGGTGCATTGTGGGAATTGTGGTCCAGACTATCCAGAGACCATCCAGGAGATTCCATACCTTTGGATTTGTGTTTTGGATGCTTTGAACCTACAAGGATACCTGCAGGAAGCACCTCCTGAAGTTTGGAGAACTTTTAGGAAAAAGCTCCATAAGGTGACCGACCAGACCGCGTGAGTCAAGCCAACAACCTTCAAATGCGACCGGACCAGGAATTCAATTCGTCCTGCTTAAAGCTCCGGAACCCTGGACTTCTAGGGTTAGACCAGGGCCTCACGGACAGTAAAACCAGTGAATCCTCTCTGAATCCTGCCTGATCAGGGTCTCCCTCTTAGTGTATCTGACCAGGGCTCCATCCCTGTCGGCCTCAAACTTTGACCTTGTCCTGGTCAATCATAACCAGATGTCCCAGAGTGGTGCTATAGGTTTTTAAGAACTATAAAGTGGTTAATCTCCAACCGTTGGATCTACAACTGCCTTAAACCTCCACTGATGGATCTCCAACTGCGCAGACACTCTGGCACCCCTCATGAAGGCACCCAGCAAGAAACACTCTAAGAAAGCCAGTTGGTTCACCCCCACCCTCCATAAGTCCAAAAGCACCTGCAGACGACTCAAGAAGAAAGGGAAGAACAGCAAAATCCCTGAAACCCATGCAGCCTTCAAAATTCAAAACCCCCCATCACTGTACACCACATCCTCCTCAAAACCACAAAGAAAACGGCCCTCCAAGACAGAATCATCGCCAAGGCACACAACAACAAAGAACTCTTCGCCATTGTCAAGGAGTTTGTCAGGTGCAACAGCGAGACCACATATGTCCCATCCTCCCAAGACCTCTGAAACAAACTCTGCACTTTCTTCCACCACAAGATAAGGCAGATCTACAATAGTTTCGAAACCCAAGACCCTCCCACAACGCCCAACACCACTGCACCCAACCAAGCCGCACCCCAACAGATCCTGCTCAACTGGACCATGCTCACCACAAAGGACACGCTCAAACCATGAAAAGCATCCAGTCCAGAGCCCCCTCAGAACCTTCCCTTCCTGCATCTTCCATTGAGCTGCCACCATCAACTGCTCCATTGAAACTGCCACCTTCCCCGATGACTGGAAACACACCAAGATCAACCCCCTGCTGAAGAAGCCATCCGCCGACCTAACAGACCTCAAGAACTTCAAACCCATCTCCCTGTTCCCCTTGCCAGCCAAGGTCATCGAGAAAGCCATTAACACCCAACTCTCAGAATTCATCGAAGCAAACCGTGTCCCAGACATCTCCCAATCCGGCTTCCGAAGCAACCACAGCACCGAGACTGCATTCCTTGCTGCCACCGACGACATCCTCTCCCTCCTTGACTGGGGCAAAAGCACAGCCCTCATGCTTCTTAACCTCTTGGCCCCTTCCATTCCATCTCCTACCACACCCTAATCACAAGATTCCAAAACACCGACATCCACGACAAGGCCCTGGAAGGGATCCACTCCTTTCTCACCAGCCAAATACACAAAGTGAGACTACCTTTGTTCCACTCAGAACCCCAGAGATCAGCTGTGGAGAGCCAAGGCTCCTCCCTGTGGCCCACCCTCTTCACCTTCTACATGGCTCCCCTCGCAGCCATCATAAGGAACCATGGGCTCAACATTGCCTCCTACGCAGACGACACCGAGCTGATCCTCTCTCTCACCAACAAACCAACAGTCGCCAGAATCAACTTCCACTGCGGGATGAAGGCTGTAGCCACCTGGATGAAAGACAGTTGCCTCAAACTCAACTCGGACAAGACCAAAGTACTCATCTTGGGACCCATCCCCTCAGTTTGAGATGACTCCTGGTGGCCCACTGCATTGGGAACCCCCCTCACCCTCACGGACCATGCATGAAACTTCGATTTGTGCCCTGTGCCTACCCCTGCTCTCCTCATGTGGGGGCACCGTACTTTGTTTTCTCGCTGTGCTACCTGGGTATGATCTCTTTCTCTTTACCTTCCTAGCTCACACCTTTCTTCCACATCCTGTCTAGGCTGCCTCCTTTGCTCTGAGGTACTGCCCCTGTTCTTTTCGATTGAGCTTTGGCCTCAAATTTGCTTTCTGCTGTTTCCTCAGCTACCTGAGCAAATTCTGTAGCTCCACCCTCATCATCGGATCCCGGAGGACTGGGGCCCCCTTCCTCGCTTCGGCTAGCTGTATCACTGTCTAGAACCACCACAAATTTCCCTGTCACTCAAATGTGTGTTTGCCGAAATCAGTGAGGGTGCATGTTCTCTGTATTGCTGGGGTTCTATGTGTCGGGCATGATGGATCGGGGGTTTGCATTTCTGGGAGCCCTTGCACCAGACTCGGGTTGCTCTGGGACTGCCTTGGCCTGCTGGCCTATTTGTCTCTCATGCCTGGGCCTAACCGCTCATTTTTTGGTGGGGGTCCAGCCGATTTCTCCAACTGCTGGATTGGAGTATCATAATGTGGGGGGAGCACCTTCATACCTGCATATGGGGAATTTGCGAGCACCTTGTTTGCTATCTATAGTGCAAGACTTTTGATCTTGGCTTCCGTGAAGATGGCCCATAGTTCAAATAATGTCTCTCTCTTATATTTCTTTTGACCTGTGCATTTGGTTTCTATGTATGTTCTCATTTGTTCAAGTATGTTAGTTTCAAAAGTTCTCTCTTTTGGCCAGAGAAATGTATGTGCCTTTGTGTGTGCGTGCCATTCTAGGCAAAACTTTTTTAGCCTGTGTGGGGAACCTGGTTTGAATTTGTTTTAATGGTGTCTCCGTGATAAGATTGGTATTTTTAGAGGATAAGATACCTTAACTTCTTTGTTTTAGGGACTCCCTGGTTTTTATCTGAATCATAGGTAAAAAAAGAAACAAAGGGTTACTGCTTCTAATTGCGTAACTATGAGCTCAGGGCTATTTACAGATGCATCAACAATTCAACATGAACATTTCATAAAACACAAGTAACAATGCATATGAAGGGTTGCAACATAGGAAAAGTGCAATCTGTCAATAAAAACTATATGGACTCCTGGCATCAAATATGGTTGTGAGAAATAGCAGCATCTTCATATGAAACATTTGGTCATCGACAAAAGCACACTACTTAAGACAAAACACAGTTTGTAGTAATTACCAGCACCACAACATCATGCATAAACCTTACATCAATAATCGCTACCTGCATCACACACTGGGGCCACGCATACCATCTGTATCATGCCCAGTGACTGACACCTAAAAAAACTGCCAGAGAAAAAATTCCTTAATCTCTCCTAGCACATGCTATCTTGTGACCAGTGGAAGCTCTGCGTGGTACCCGGGACTAAGTGACTCTGACAGTCTGTCAATATTGGCTCCGGGACAAAGAAAATAACAATAGTTCGCAGAAAAAAGCTATTAACACAAGAACCAGAGGACCCTCTTGGCCAAACACAAGGTACACCTAATCTCCCAGGTCCAAATCTTTTCCCCTTAATGTCCGAATCACACCCTGTATCACACCCATGGGCCAAGCATACCATCTGTTTTACGCCCAGCGGTCTAACCACTGGCTGTGTTATACCCAGCGGAAAAAGCAGACCAACTGTGTTATGCCGAGTGGTCCAAGCAACCTTCAGATACCAAAGGTGTTAGGAAAGTGGAGGCATTGAGAAACCCTTTTTAGACTAAAAAATAAGATTGAGGTGTCAACTCTGAAAATAAATACATATTTACCTTTCCTAGTGTGCTGACTATCAAAAAAGGTGACTTCTGATGCATCGCCTACAAGGCTGCCTTGCGACAACTCAACAAGGACATATAAAATAGGTAATATGCCCGATTTCTGTCAGTGGCAGGGTGCTCAGGTTACCGTTTCGCCGTTCTACCTAATTTGCCATGCGCCATATGCTTTACTAAGGTTCTGATGTAGTCTCTTACCCTCTGTGACGGTTGCTTTAGGATGGACCTCCGACCGCAGATTCAGCAGAACTTCCAATCAATTGCATTGTCTGCTCACCCTCCTTGTTGCATAAATGCGAAGCCGTACGGGCGGGGTCTTCTTCCTTTGGCTACAGTTGGGTTTGAGGTATCAATTAACTCCGATGGTGGTCCGCCAAAATGTTGCTTGAACATATAATACCTTGAAAAAACAAGAGACAAGAGGCGTTTTTCAAAACAGGAACAGTTGGTTTAATTAAACAATGCTGCTGGGAAAACAGTCACAGTCATAGGGTCTGAGGACTGACTTAATTTACAATCGGTCTGACATAGACTTTTATACAGTTAATTGAATGCAATAAAATAGTTCCAGCTATACTTTTTGGGGTAAGGAATGTAAACCTCTGTCTTTGGAGCCATAAATTATTGTATTGGATGAGGAATCCAGGTGGGCCTCAAACTTGCGTAGACACAATGCTGCCCAGTGTGTAATGTGTCCAGATGTCATGCGTGTACTTGTGCTGTTTCCTGGTTAGCTATGTGTTCCTAACTTCATGTGGCATCTGACATTATGGTGTTTTGGGAACGCATGCACCCCTCCGGCCACGTGTACTTTATTGAGGCCAATCTCCCTAGAACACTGTGGTGTCGCTGCACCTATCTGTGGAATTGATCTGGGATTTCCTGTTCACACGCTTGTCTGCTGGCTATGTGCCACCCCCACATGTGACCATTCAATCAGTGACCTCAGGCCTGGGTCTCATGGCCTGTCTAACAACCTATTTCTGAGTCGGGTTGACGTGGAGTTCACAACAGGCAAATTTGTAAAAAAAGATGAAATTTTGTTTTAATACATGAATGTATCGTTATTCATATTGACATCGAGTTTTTCAATATTATGAAAAGCAATACGTGGCAGATTATTCTGTCTCATGGCTCAGCTGAGGAATTCTTTTTCAGCAGATCTGCACCATATAATCAATCATCTCAAGTTCAAGAAATGCCTCAAAATTATTAATCCTGTCTACGGAGCTAATAGACGGGTAGGCCGGCATGTGATCAATATCAAGAGAAGGTTTATTAGTTCTCTGCACTATATCATTATGCACTACATGATTGTTTTCACTCACTCACTTACTCCCGTACTCCTCCCACCCTGCCACCCTCACCCTGTCACCCCTTTTATTCAACCGCTCTCTCCCGCAACCTCAGTGCTAATTCCTACTTGTCGTTGCTCCCTGACATTGTATCACTAAGACCTACCTCCTACCTGCTCTATGACCACCTCCTCCTCCCCCCCAAGGTTCATCCCAAGTCTAAGTGCACTAATCGAGGTTATCTCAGGTCTCACGTTCTACCTCAATACTGCACAGCACACTTGGACTTCCCTATCCTATTATGTATAACACTGCTTTCTATCCTCCTCCTGTTCCCCCTCTTAAAGGTTCATCCCAAGACAAAGTGCACCAATCAAGGTTATCTCAGGACTCAAGTACTACCTCAATACTGCACAGAACACTTGGACCTCCGAACCTATGGGTATATCACTGCTCTATTATATGACTCTTACGAGAAACTGCTGTGGTTCAACCCAAGACAACGTGCACTAATCGAGGTGATTTCAGGACTCATGTACTACCTCAATAATACACAGCGCACTTGGACTTCCAAACCAATATGTACAGCAAGATAACAGGCTCTATTATATGACTCTTGCTGTTAAAACTGCTGTAAAGCGCTCCGATACCCCCGGGTCTGGCCAGCGCTATATAAAACTTCTCAAATTAAATAAAATAAATAACTTATTCATTCAGGACTAAATAGCCCAGAGTGATGAGTGGCGGGAGGCCCTAGGGAGGTGGCCATGAGATCCAGATTCTGTTTAATACAACTTGAAGTATTACACAGGTACTATTACTCCTGCACTACCCTTGTAAAAATGGGCAGGGCCACACATACACAATGTCCTAGGCACTGTGGATCAATAGGCACCTTTTTTTATATGATATGGAGGGGCCTCACACTACAACCCTATTGGACAGCTGTTGTCGATTGTATGAATAATGTCACAAAGTGGTGTCTCCTCAATATCTGGGATGCAACTGATTTAATCCACATGGAATGAACCTGGATCTGATTGGGACTGATGGTGGCTAAACGCAACATTGCATTTTCATGGAGGGGGGGACGGAGCCATCGCCGCAACTAAGAGACTGGAAAAATTATATGGACTGGTGCATGTTTGCAGAGAAAGTGGTTTATGAAAGGAGGTGCTGCCCTCAGAAATGGGTGAAATTATGGGGAAGGAGGAACAAATATGGAGGCAACCACTGTGCATCTATTGCGGTTAGAAATGCTAATTTCCTGCTTACTAATCAGACTGAAGCTCCAGTGGGCTTGGGAGGGGTGGGGTTGCGGAGGGACCCCTAGGAAGAAGTGACACGAATAGATCATTGCTCCTATTGGATTAAGTCATTGCATAGCAGTCTGTTGTTTATTATATTTTCTCTCTGCTTTGATATGTTCATGTTTCTAACAGTAAATAGTTTTAGGGAAGCAACATACCCTAGAATGACAGTGGGAAAACCCAATTCCCTAATGTGTGATCCATGTCTGGTGGGACATTAGGATGCAGAAAATGAGGTTGGCAAAAGTAAAACAAGTGCCACTAAAGAAACGCAGGAACTTCCCCCTTCTTCACAAAGTGGAAAGCTCCTATGATTACAGGCATTGCGGATGGAATATTGTTTCAATACACCTATCCTAGAATAGATCTTGGGTCAAGTCTTTCCTCAGGCTCATCATCACTTTTAGCACAGTGCATCTTTCTGATTTCTATGAAATGTGTATGTAAAAATTGCATGGATATTGTAATAGGCATTGGAACATTAGTAAGCCCAGTGGGACGCTTTAGAGGGAAGAGGTTGCAAAGGCCTGGGGACAACGGTAGCAGGGCTGGTTGGTCGGTGCTGGGGCCAGTGGGGCAGGGTGCAGAGTGAACAGGTCAGCTGGGCATTGTTTGTCTTGAGGTCCACGAGGACCAGAGCTGGCAACTTGAAGAGGCGATCTCGGGACAGCTGGGCCACTCAGGAAGTGGGTCTTGGAAGTCTCGATGTCCCTTGATGGGTGGTTGCTTCTGGTGCTGGAAAGTCCAGAGGGGACTCTTTGTCTTGGTGTTTTCCGTTAGGGGTCTGGTACCCTGGGTATTAGTACGCTGAATCTTTGGAAGGTCCTGGTATATCCAAACTTGGTGGGGAGACAGATCTGACCGTTTGAAGCTGTTTTGCCTTCTCTTGCTTTGGTGCTGCGCCAAGGTCATCTGGGAGCAGCAAGTCGACAAACCACACTTCACGGGATCAGGCCTGTAGTGTGCAGGGGAGTAATACCTTCACTCAAAGGAAGTTTCTCTATGATTTCCTGAAGGGTTTAGGTGCTCCAGGGTTCTTGGAGTTCTCTCAGCAGTAGCGATTGACGAGTCCAGGGAGCAGCAAGCAGGGTTTGGTGCCTTTTTCTTATGCAGCAGGGCTTCAGTTCTTATATAGTGGTTCTTCTTTCTCCTGATCTTCTCTTGTCAGTCAAATATGAAGTTCAGGTCTCGGGGTACCACCTAAATACTGAATGTAGGGGTGTTATAAGGGGAGTCAGGTAGTAGCCAATGGGCTACCTACCGTTAATGTGTCTATACCCTCTAGTGACCACTTCCTGTGGGAAGAGGCACTTCCCTAGCCCTGATAGGAGTTGTTCCCAAGATGGTGGAATTTTGGGAGAGAGGTTTACATTGCCTTCCCCTCCCTAGGGGTGGTGTAGGCTAAGTGGGGACCCTCCTCCTAATCTAGCTAATTTTCCCGCCTTTCCTGCCATCAAAAGTGGAGCTGTTGTGTAGATCCGATACATTCCTATACAGAATCTGTGCATTTGGATAACAAAAACTGTGGGTTTGGTGGCAGAGTGGTTCCGAGCACCCCCACAGAGAATGTTAACCTGTTTGCATTAGCTAGTTCACAGTGCCACTAGAATCTCCTCTTATCGGGAGAGAATAGTATCTGGCAGCCTTAGAACATGACAACCCTGATCCCCCCAGATCGAGGAAACAATGTACTACTTTTTGCTCAGTCACTCGTGCTCACTTATTCAGTCTCAGAGAGTTACACCGAAGAAACAGTCGGGCGTCTTACAATAAGAATTTATTGGACAGTTGTGCTTCTAGTGTAACTAGATGTGCTGCAACAACCGTTAGACAGTAGCAGATGTATATGATCAGCAGTACAATGAATATAAAAGGATAGTACAGTTCTACCATTTTGCAATAGTCATGAATACTTACATGAATATAAAATGCATGATAAGAGAAAGCGCACACTCCTACGATGTCTCTCTAGATGTACCTAAACGTTCTTATAATGCTTTCTTTTATGGCTGGCATACAGCCGAATAAAGAGTTTGACTGACTGTACCTAAGTTTACCTAGTATGTGAGTAGGTGTGAAGCCAAGAATCCCTCTAGGATTTAGTCTAACCTCATTACCTGAAGAGAGAGAGGGAGTGACCCCGTCCTGGTCTCGAGTTAGACACCCCGCAAGGGATGTGTTAGACCACTGTCAGTTGGAGCGTCTGCATGCAGAAGTCTCAGTGTCTCTGGTCAGTGTGTCGGCTGGAAGTCTTGGTTCCCTCTAGATAACACTAGTACGATGTGCTGCATTTATACAGAAAGTATCTAGGATTACCTTGTTTCTTGTATTAGCCATTGTTGGATTTGAGGATGATGCATGGGATAAATCTTGTGCGTAGATTTTAGGCAGGTGGTGTAGCCCCAGCCTGGTTTCCAAGAACCCTTATGAATATTCATTCATACTGTGTGAGTCTATTGATGAAGCTATAGGACACTATTGTTCAGAGAAAACCCTCCTTCTGTGCCCAGGACTAGAACTAGGTAAAGGTTCAATCCTAAAAGGCTTGCTACTGTGTAGTGTAGGGAAGGTAATGTAGGTGAAGGTGTAAGATATTACTCGGGCCTATATTAGGGTACCTATATGAAATATAATAGAGCAGGAAAGGGGACTTGGCTTCTCCCACTAATTGGAGGTTCCTGGGTTGGATTTCAAAGGCGGCATCACCTTTGAAGCTTCCTGCCCAGGAAGGCCATCCTGTCCTTCAGTAGGTGTGAAGCACCTCTGCTCAGAGCAGGCTTTGTCTCTGTCCTCTGAGAGCACCCTCTCTGACCCCATGAGGTCAGAAACATGTTTGGTAGTAGTAGGCTGGTGGAAACAAGTCAGAAACGACACCAGCGCTTGGTAGATTTTCAGGGAACCTCTAAAAGGGTCTCCTGTGTGAATTTACTAATAAATTCACCACTGGCCTCAGTGAAGATTTATTAAGACAAGATGTTTGGTACCAAACACCTTGGAAATCAGTGAAGCCATCATGGAGCTATGAAACTCGTGTTTACAAGTATCCAACCAATGTACTCTTCATGGCTTTCCTGTTTACCTAAAACTTATCAAGTGTATGGGAGGCATGGCACACAGGGCTGTGTGCTATGTCGAGTCTTCTGATTTCTCTGCATCAAGACATGCAGCCTGCAATGGCTGACAGCATAGCCTTGATGAGAGGTCCCTGGGGTGGCACAACCAGTGCTGCAGCCCCAGAGGACCCTCTTCAGGACTCATGTCCTAGGTACCAGGGGTACCATTCACTAGGGCCTACATTAGTAACTGTAGTTGTGACATTCGTGGTACAGGTTCTGGGAAAGAGATCTGACACTAGGGAACTGATTAGCAGGGACCCAGTGCACCTACAATTCGAAATCACATGAGACATCAGGCAAACAGGGAGGGCTAACCATGTAAAAAGAGGCACTTTCCTGCACTGAGCATGACGGGCTGCATTCAATTTATAGAGGCACCAAATATGGACGGCCATGAGGGAGATGTTCCCTGACCCCTCTGATGTAGAAAGACTAATGGCAGAGACTATGAAGGCAGGGGAGACAAAACTTGATTTTCTGGATTGGATGAGGGAATGATGGGGACAAGAGTCAGGACAGCCGTGGGCTGATACAGGACCACAAGATGCATTATTTTACAATATTCTCAAAAAGGGACTGCCTACCAAAATACAAAGCGGATTGGACATCGTCTGTTGGTTAGACACCAAGCCCTGGGGGGAGATGCAAGCCCATATATTTCATTACCACAAAAAGAAGCAAGAGAAGCATTGAGAAAAACAGAAACAAGCACAGAGGAAAACTGCTATTGGTCCAACATAAATTGAAAAAGACCGCCCTCAAGGGGGCTGCATTGGCCGCAAGCATGCAAAGGGCACCAGTTTTAAAGGGAACTCCACTGCAAAAACTCAGAGGGTTTCAACTTAGCTATAGTGGCAGAGCCCAGGGAGGTTGATAGCTACTAGACAGTAGGGAATGTTACTATTGCTACAGGATGGGCCACCTGGCAGACAGATGCCGGTTAAAAGCATACCACAAACAGAGATCGATGGGCCTGGGTCTGCCACCAAAAAGTCCTCTTCAACAGAAAAAAGACCAGAGAAGCCCAAATACACCTTAATTTAGCTGCAGGGAGGCCAGTAAGCCTTCCTACCTCCACAACAGGTAGTCGGATGAACACTTGGCAACAGCAACTGCAGACAGGGAACCTAGCCCAACAGGGACAGGGGCCATAGGCTCGGCAGGGAGGGATAAATGTCTGGAGAGGTGGGGGGCGCTAGAGGGCACACAGCAAGATGGCCGCACTGGTGTGAGGCTCTGCCCGGCCGAGCCACAATCCATCCATTATCCGCTGCAATAATTTACATCTCAGCCCGCTGGACACTCGTGTGGCTTAGTGAACCACTGCTGTACCTGCTGGGGGTGATTGCAGCCCTGCAGGATTGCTGGATGAGTGCACGTTGATGCCGCGGCGTAGAAAATGGCGGCTGCCGTGATGCTGAAGCCCTTCCTGGCTGCGGTGTGTTGGCGCGTCTGCCTAAAGCTTCACACTACACCTTATGCTATCCTGAGCGCTCCTCCCTGGGATCGACACTGAGCTGCCCTGCCGTGAGACCGTGCGATCAGCAAAGGAGAGCGAGGGATTGATTGCTGGAGTGGGGCGAGCTGTGGAGCCTGGACGGAGCGTGAAAGGCGGTACCCGGCGGCTGCGGAAGCCACCTTCAGCGTGAAAATCGTCTGCGGCTATTTGAAGCCCCGGACGCCCGTCGGCGCCGGTTGCGGTGAGTGGGATTGCGGCTAGGCCCAGGTTTGGGCTGCGGAGGCTGGCGCGGGCCTGGGTTAGGGACGCGGCCTGCGAGCTGCGGCCGCTCTGCGGATCAACGTTTGAGGCCTGGTCTTCGCCGAGCGGCGGTGGGCGTTGGAGGAGGCATCGTCGGGCCTGCTAACAGTTGCCTCACTGGGAACACCTGACTGTTAGCCTCCAGAGTTGTAGCCTGTGCTGGCTGAAACATCGCTAATTAAGAATGAAGGTAGAGCTTCTTACCCGCTACAACTCCTCATCATTAAATGTGACTGAGCTAGCTTGCACTGAGGGGCATACATTAAGAGGAACGCGAGATAGCTGGTGTCAGGGCTTTAGCATGCAATACTTGGGCGGCTCCCAGCTTGTGCCTGGGACCTGAAGAGACTGCTCAGTTGATTCGCTATACCCGGTGCCTGGTACAGGGCATCCAGAGGTGGCTGCAGTGCCCGAGGCATTCACAGATAGCGCCTGGGGGCTGTACATTATCTTCTGTGCTCATCACCCTTGACTTGATATCTGCCACTGGGGGTGCCTATTAAGGAGCCATGGGGAGGACAGACAAGTCGCAGCCACACCTCAATTTCGAGGCCCGCAAGCCCACCAAGAGTCTGCAGAAGGCTGCATCGGACTCGGAGGCCGATGCCCAGGCAGATGGCCCCCCACGTTGGAATCCACGTTGATAGCCATGTAGTAAACCATCGCCTTGACCACATGCCATCCCAGCTTGAAAAGCACAATGCACACATGGGGGAGGTGGAACAGAGGGTGTCAGCTACAGAGGATGGCCTGAGTTCAGTAGCAGACAAGACACTAAGAGGCATATTTACAAGCCCCTTGCGCCACTTTTGCATCACTTTTCCCATGTTAAAAGTGACGCAAAAGTGGTGAAAGGGGCTTGTAAATCTGCCCCTAAATATGGAGAAAGTTTTGGCCCTCATCCAGGGCAAATATGAGGATTTAGAAGCGCGGTCCCGGCGCAAAAATATTCGCATTACTGGGCTGCCGGAGTCCACGAACGTGGGAAAAATGGAGACCTTTATAGAAAACCTTGTTTCTGATATTTTTGGCACGGATCAACTTTCTAGCATGTTTATTGTGGAGCGCGCCCACCGCTCTCTTGCTGCCAGGCTGGTTCCGGGAGCACCACCCCACCCAATCATAGCTAGAATCTTGAATCATAGGGACCGAGACACCATATTACAGATGGCAAGAGAGAAGGGTACTATAATTCATCAGGGCAACACACTGGCCTTCTTCCCTGACTTTACGGTGGCTGTTCAGGTGGCCAGACGAGAATTTGGCACTGTAAAAAAGTTTTTACAAACTGAGGGGGTTCCATATGCTATGCTGTACCCGGCCTGTCTGCATATAGGCGTCAACGGAGACTGTAAGATAATTTCATCACCGAAAGCCGCGATAGAGCATGCCATGTAGTTGAAGCACAGGAGACGAGAGTCCAGTACTGCACCTGAAGAGGAGGAGTAGAGGTGGGATCCGTAAGTGGGCTCGAATTTACACATTTGTATAGCTCCTCGGACTGCTCCTATTATGATGTATGCTAAACTGAATTGCACTGGACGTTTCCACGCAGCATGCTGAATCTTTCATGTACACTGTGTACTCCTACTACCAGTGGTGTGGCCTTAAGAGACCTGAATTCTCTATGTTACTACAATTGTTATAACTCTGGGTTGCTTTTTTTCGGGTGGGGGTCTCCTATAGAGGGCTTATTTTACAAATCCAGTTGGGGTCTTGACCATTATGTTTCCTTACGGTAGTCTTACCGCTCAGGGGGCTGCTGCACATTGTCTAAAGGGGTATCTTGACATGGGCAAATTCCTATAATAGCGCAACTTACAGCTGCTCAGCCACCTCTTACCTGTAGGAGGCCAGTAGCACTCTGTGCCCTCCGTCAATGGGTGTACCCCAATTTGGTACTGCTTTTGTTGGGAATTTGGTGGGAGAAGGGTAGGGTATTGGAATGGCTTTGGCATGTTGGGGCTGTTGAAGTGGGAGGGGGGTTGGGGGTGTTGGCTCGGGGAAGGCAGAATGATGATGATACTAGGTTGGATAACCCTTGTGTGGGTAGGTAATGGTACTTTGGGTGGAAATTACCCGAGATATTTCATATGTGCTCAACCATGGCTGGACTTAAACTATGAATAATACAATCAAGTTACTCACCTGGAACGTACGTGGACTGAACACGCCTAAAAAGATTAGATCGGTATTTGCATATTTGGATCGCGTGGGAGTGCAAATTGCCCTCTTGCAAGAGACGCATTTAACAACTGATTCAGCGAGCAAAGTAAGTACACGCTGGACGAGTGCCAGGGCTGCGTCCTCTTTTTCTACCTACTCTAGGGGTGTGTTAACTCTGGTAAAAAAGGGTGCACCATTTACTGTGATTAGATCAGAAACAGATGACTGTGGGAGAGTGGTGATTTTGCATGGGAAATTGAGTGGTGAGAGTGTATTGATTGTGAATGTGTATGGTCCGAATGTGGATGACCCCTCATTTTATTCTGATATGTGGCATAGAATGTTGTTGTTTCCTCAGGCCGCAATTATATGAGGGGGGGATTTTAATCTTTGCCTGGATGCTACAATGGATAGAGCTGGCAGTAGTGAGATGCGGCCCAAACGTGCTGCGGAAGTGTTACTGGGACTGCTAGACATTGGTTACTTACATGACATTTGGTGAAGTCGTCACCCCGCTGGCCGGGAGAGTACATTTGCTTCTTCGGTGCACGAGTCCTGGTCTCGTATTGACCTTTGGCTAGTCTTGGAGATGGTCTGTACTTGGACAGTTGCGGTGTTGCATGAGGCATGCACTCCGTCTGACCACTCCCCTGTACTCCTCGCACTGCAACTTCCTACCTATAAGAAACCACCCTTTGCATGGCGGCTCCAACCCTCAGAACTCAAAGACCCTGTATTCAGGCAGACTATAGCCAAGGCGATTAAAAACTTTTCAGGGAAAATGAGGGGTCAGTAGACAGCGTGGGAGTGCTGTGGGAGGCGTTTAAAGTCACCATAAGGGGATCTTGTATAGTGGCCCAATCCGGAGTCTTGCGCGACATTAGACGTAGGATATAAAAATTAGCATCTGATATATCTCAACTAGAATGGGAATATGAATTCCACTGCTAAATTAGCTGCAATAAGGGAACTTGTCACGGATCATAATGAAACGGTAGACCAGGAACTGCTGCACTACTCTTGGCGCAGAACAGCACGGTACTATGGCGAGGGTGGCGGCCCAGGTCACTCCCTTGCGCAAAAACTAACAGAGCTGCGTAGCCAGGAGAATATAACCAAACTCATTGACGAAAATGGGTTAGCCCGCCACTCGACATCGGAACTCTGCGATACTGTTTTGCAGTTCTATACCAGTCTCTACGCCTCCAGAGAGTCTCCACCGACTGCGGAGATAGATGCATATCTGGACGATGTAGCACTCGGATGGTTGTCCAATTCTCATCGGGAATACCTTGTACAACCGTTTGATGAGGAGGACGTTAAAGAGGCCATAATGTCCCTGCCAACCTGTAAAGCTGCGGGGTCGGACGGGCTGATGAGCGAATTTTATAAAGCATACGCGTCAGACCTGGCCCCTCGGTTGTTGGAAGTATATGCAGAAGCCTATGAGAAGGGGACACTGCCGCCCTCTCTCCGGGAGGCTCTACTTGCTACACTGCTAAAACCAGATAAGTCCCCAAATCAGTGTGGGTCATATCGGCCTCTCTCGGTTCTTATATTGATGCAAAGATTTTGGTAAAGATGATTGCCATTAGATTACAACCCCTAATTTCTCTATTGGTGCTGCCAGATCAGTCTGGGTTTGTCACGGAGCGCTCTACGACTCATAACTTGTGCACGATCTTCTCTACACTGCATTATTTTGAACCAGACTTTTAGGTGGTGGCTGTGCTGCTGGATGCAGCAAAAGACTTTGACTCTCTACAATGGCCTTTTATGTTCACCGTGCTAGGTAGGATGGGCTTTCCTCCTTTTTTCCTCCAGTGGCTCAGGGTGCTGTACAGCGGTCCGGTTGCCCGCGTCCGGGTTAATGGGTGGGTGTCATCATTGTTCCGCATCGAGAGAGACACGCGGTAAGGGTGCCCTCTATCGCCTATGCTCTTTTCTCTAGCCTTGGAGCCCCTTGTCTGCAAATTACGTCAAAAGCACGCCGCGGCTGCCCTGCAGCCCTACGAGAGCTGGCTGCAGCAGGCATCTCTCGGTTGGGAGACCTTTACAAGGGGGGTCAATTTAAAACACTACGGGAGGTGCAAAGTGGTGCAGATCGTGGCTTTATGTTTAGCTTTACATACTTCCGAGTCTGTCAAGCTGTCCACGCGGCATATCCAAAGTACCCTGCAGAGCCCACTACTCTACGGGCGTTGCAGGCGATGCTGTCGGAAGAGGGGCGCAAGGGTTTAATCACTAAACTTTATGATGCCTCCTTGCATGAACGGGAACAGGGCGATCATCCCTCTTGTTTATGCTGGCAGGCAGTGTTGGGTGTATCCATTGCACCGGAGGTTTGGACGGTGTGTTGCCAACTCTCTGGTCGCCTCACGGCTAACTGCAATCTTAGAATCATTCACTTCAAATTCCTGTATCAGGTATATTACTCCCCCTTGCAATTATATAAGTATGGTCTGCGAGAGACTGCTAACTGTGTGCGATGTGGAGCAGCGGATGCAGACTTTTTCCATGTTGCCTGGATGTGTACGGGTGTATTTGCTTTCTGGACCGCTGTGGCGAATATGCTTACTGATATTGTGTTGGAGCCAGTGTGCTGCACTCCTGAGATATGCTTGCTGGGTTATGTTAAATGCCTTAAGCCCTGTAACAGGCGCATTGTAGCAGTTTCTACCCTCTTTGCGAAAAGAGCAGTTGCTCAGTGCTGGGGTGCTAAGACAATTCCCACTGTAAAAAAATGACTCCATGACCTGGTCTACTGTAGGGATCAGCTACAGATATATGAGTAGGAGCTACCTGAGACGTTCCGCCCCAAAGAGTTTTGGTTTTGGGCCCCCCTTACAGCATATTTGCTATCCCACCCTGACCTATTGTGACTTTCTTGTGCTGTACCCCCCCCTTCTTGTTAAGTTATGTTATTCGGATTTGTATAGCACACAGCTGCTCCAGCAAAGGTGTGTCCCGGCGCTGCAGCATCAGAGAGCGGAACCAAACCCTAAGACAGAGGAGCAGCAGAAAACAGTAAAATTGTCGAGCAGGAAAAAAAACTTAATAGGGGGAAAGAGAAAAGTTTTGATCGCCTTCCTGAAGCCGGACAAACAGGTCATCCTACGAATCTGAACAGGCAGAGAGTTCCATAGCTTAGCTGCCAAGCAGCGAAAAGACCGACCCCCAGCGCAAAGACGTTTTACGCGGGGGACAATAACCAAATGCTGCCCCAAGGAACGCAGCTGACGTGCGGGAACATAAGGGATGTGCAAGTTACTAAGCAGACTGGGAGTAGCCAGCTTCAGAATCTTAAAGGAAATACATAACGTCTTAAATTGAATGCGCTCCACCATGGGAAGCCAGTGAAGCCTTCGAATGGCACTGGCAGAGGAGCATAACCGCGGGAGCCCTAACAAGGCTCTAGCGGCAGCATTTTGAACACGCTGCAGCCGAGTTATTTCAGCTCGGTTAGTCCCTAATAATAGAGAGATAGCATAGTCCAGTCGAGATAAAATAGCTGACTGGACAATCAGCTGGCGTGTTGGGGGATCAAAAAACTTTAAAAGAGGCTTAAGACCCCGTAGGAGTCTAAAGCAGGTGCCGGAAACTTTTTTTGAATGATCTTGAAAAGTGAGGGAGGAATCCATCCAGACCCCCAAGTTCTTAACCACAGGCTTAGGATTAGGAGGACTGCCCAGGACACTCGGCCACCAACTCTCACTCCAGAGGCTAGCGTTCTTCCCTACTAACAGAACCTCAGTTTTGCTGCCATTCAGTTGTAAACAATTAGTGGTCATCCAATCTGCGACGGCCGCCAGGCCGCCCCTAAACCTAGAGGCATTCAGTGTGGAACCTTCTGCCAGGGCCACCACCAGCTGTGTATCATCCGCATAGGAGACCATGGTGACGTTCCACTGCCTGGCAACCGCCGCAAGAGGCTGGACATACAGATTGAACAATGACGGGCTGAATGCCGAGCCCTGGGGCACCCCCTGATCAATGGAATGAGTCTGGGAAAGAAAGGGGGGGCAGACACTCAGAAAGGTCTATCAGTTAGAAAAGATCTAGACCATTCCAAAGCCAAGCCAGCCACACCCACCTCCTCCAGCCCCTGAAGCAGAATGCCATGCGAGACCGTATCAAAGGCGGCACTGAGATCCAACAGGATCAATGCCGCCGTCTGACCGGAATCAAGAATGGTCCGCAGATGTTCAGTCATGGCCAAAAGAGCAGTTTCCGTGCTGTGGCCCGGGCGGAAACCATTCTGAGAAGGATCCAAGATGTTATTGGTGCTTAAAAAGTTTGTGAGTATGTTAACATGTGTCTCTGTAATCTTAGCCACCAAAGGGAGGAGAGATATAGGCCGAAAATGTTCGGTCTTGGTAGGGTTAAGTAGTGGTTTTTTAAGAATGGGGGATACCCATGCCTGCTTCCATGGCACAGGGACAGTAGCTGAAGAAAGGGAAAAATTAACAATCTGACATAACGGGGTCAAGAAAAGAGAGAATGACTCCCTAAACTGGGCCGGCTTTAAAGAGTCAGCCGGAGAGCCAGATTTAACTTTCTGGTTCAACTGAGTGAACTCATCCAGTGAGATGCTAGGTATGACTGTTAAGGAAGGACGTGGCAGGGATCTAGGAAGAGTGGTAGAAGATGGAGAGCTCACTTGAGGGAAAAACCGGTAGATGGTACGGACTTTCTCAACGAAGAAAGTGGCCAGGTCTTCACACTGCCGTTTAGATGAAATAACGGGAGCCGAGCTTTTTCTGGCCCTAAGATCTTGGAGGATCTTAAAAATACATTTAGCTGGATTGGGGCTGAGCTTGATTTCATTGGCAAAGTATGCCGCTCGAACTTTACAGATAGATCTGTGATATTGTTTAATCAGAGCCAGATAACATGCTTTTTCCTCGAAACATAATCCTTTCTCCATTCACGTTCTGATTATTTACAAGCCTTCCTTAAGGTGGTCAATGAATCATTATACCAGGGACTAGTGTCCGAGGAACGGCCCCTAGACCACTTGGCCGGAATAAGAGAGTCAAGCCCATGGGTAATCCAGTCGCAGAACAAACTATAGCCCATTTCAGCATTATTAAGTGATCCCAGAGGATTTGTGTCGAGAAATGCATGAAAATCCTCCAACCTCAATTTGCGCCATGGGCGTTTAAAAACGGGCAGTCGAGTAGCTTTGTTAATAGGTTCTGAGTTCGAAAAAAGCATTGTTACCAGCGAATGGTCAGTCCAACCCATGGGTTTAGGAGTCTCCACAGTTGCAGACAAAATATTGAAGAAAATAGGATCCAGCAAATGGCCAGCAGAATGGGTAGGGCCGGTAACCAGTTGGTTAAGTTGGTATGCAGCCAAGTTCGCAAGCAAGCTACAGATCTCATTATCTTGCAAAAGATCAAAGTGCAGATTGAAATCGCCCAAAATACTAAAATTCTATAGCTCAATAGTCCTGTCGAGGTGCTTGATCGCCGCCCTGGCATTTGTCACTCCCAAAGCGATTCCTTGGATTTGGTGTGTTTGCTGTTCCCGGCTCATAGTGGTGGACTATACGTAAGAACTTTTTCACGATTGTCCTTGCTATTGCCCTACATACGATGATCTATTGCTGTGCAGGTTTTTCCCAAAATGTACTAAAATTATGATATTGCTCTGCCTGAGAGGGGGGGGGGGGTTGTAGGGTTTGTATGATCATATCACTCTCTATCAATTTGCATTACTGACTGTTTTTATTTCTTTGAAATTGATAAATAAAATATAAAAAAAAGAGAGGTAATGCCTTCACACCAACACAGAGTCCAAATGCACAGAAAGATAAAACTTCAGAGTAAAATACCACCCATTCACCCACATACCCAAGAATTAGCTATAACAAAACCAAAAGAAGGATGAATGAGATAACGTTGGAAACACAAACCTTTACTGGCATCTTGGGATGCTGTATGTGATTTGTCGATAGGGTATCCTCAGTATAGTTTGCCATTAAGGGCGCCTGCAGGAGCCAAAGCCTCACTCTGGGAAGGGTCGACTTGTCACACCCCAGGGGCAGGGCAGTCTGATGAGGGGGCGCAGCGGCTCCCAGACCAAGTACTGAGCCAGGCACCCAGGTCCCAGTGTCCAAAGTGTATAAAGACGGGTCCCAATAACCAGGTCGAAAAAGGTCCCCATTCTCGGGCATTCAGCCCAGGACCCATATTTCCTTCATGGCGTAAAGTTCCAACAGCGCCCCCAAAGATGGAAGCCTCTGGCCAAATGGAGGCCCCCTTTCAGTTCTAAAACAAAGCTGTACTCAAGTGACAGGATCCAGGATTCCCGTACGCATGGGATAGTGAAGATCCCATAACCTCCACAGCACACACACAAGAGCCAATCAGTTGCAAGGTGCCCACATGGCACCGAGTCAGTCGAGAGGTTCGTTAAATTAGCCAGACATCTTGAAGATGCGAGGCACTTCCAGTCCAGTCATCATCCCTAGACAAAGTTCGGCAAAGGTTCTTGTGCTTGGTCCCGTGCTTCCCACGTTTTTATGAACTCTGCGGTGTTTTCTTTTCTTTCCTTTGAGTTTTCAAATCTCTGAAGTCTGGTAACCATGCTATAGCACTCTAAACTAGCGACAGGAGTATGCCTCCCTAGCCACAAGCCAGGAATTGTGGATCCAAACAGACTGAGAAGACATGGTCTTAAGGAGGCGGGGGGTGCCTGAGAGAGGGGAAGCCGCAAAGTCCATCATAGGCGAGAGAAGAACACATAATGTGCTCACCCCTGTACCAGGCCTAGCAATTAACCAATGCACCAGGCCTCACATACACCATCTAGAGCAAGCAGTAAGCCCAGACCTCAGACACCACAAGATGGCATATGGGGTACATGGGGGCCATGGAACTAATTTCTGACCCTCTCCACCTCCTGATAGGTGAAATAGCAGATTGCTAAAGATCTAGGGAAGCACCCAATACCCAACAAAAGTAGCCCAAACTTAGCCCAAAAAGAAGTCTCTAGAGAAAGGATGGAACCAATATCTGGTGCCACAAGGGACAGGCTCATTGAACACCACATGCCGGGACACGTGATCTCAGGGCACGTTGCACCCACCAACATAACTTAACGGCAACATGCCCCCTCCTTGTTAAGTCTAGGCCTAGGGGGAGTTGGCGGTCTTCCGTGACCAAAAACTCCACTGCTCTACTCAGAGTTCCACAAGTGGTGGAGTACATTACGTTGCTCCGTTCGCGCTGATTTTTAGCGCCAGTTTTTTGAAAATCAGCATGAACTGCACCATGCACAGTGCAAGAGGGCGCTGCTTATTTCTGCCCCTTGAGTAGATGTTCTACTTGAGCAGCAGCTTCCTCAACGTGAATGGAAGGTTTCTCAATCTGGAGTAAACTTTTCCTCGCTCATGCTTGCCAACTTAACGTTGTCGAGCACGAGCGAGGAAAAAGGAGTGGAGTTTTTTAGAACTCCGCACGTTATGGGATTGCAGAATGGGAACATCTCTGCAAACTCCGTGAGTGAAAATTCACTCCCAGGCCTAGTTGAGTCCTGCACACATGTAGGTTGAAATCAACCTGCACCAATGGGGCCCTAATGCACACACACTATTGCTCCTGCCTCCATTTGTGGTCCAAGGGTGGCTCTTATCATATCTGGGGCAGTCTTCTTTGTTAACAAGCAGAGATACCCCATGTCAGCAAATCTGGGATACCGGGGTGGGTGCATACACTTGGCTAGAAAGGAAGGAGCAGCCCCTAATTGTACAGAAACTTACACTGTCTTCTTTATGTTTCAAAGGTGAAGGAACCCTTCCACTGGGTACGAATAAAAACTGTGGCACAATTCTGCACATTACGCTTAGGAAATGGGACACTTCCTTGCTTATGGATATGTACTAGCAGTGAGGTGAGTTTGCCTATACTCAGCTCGTCCCTGGATCCCATGGACCGGTTCTTTGGTAACCATAAACACCCCTACCGTGGTCATTCTTGGAGAAGAACTATCAGACTTGTACCAGCACCTGCTAAGGAAGAAGACAACTTTGCTGCATCAAACTCGTGAAAAAAGAACTGCAGATTATTTTGGCTGGGCTCAGTACAAGGACATTCCAGAAGATTTTAGATTGTTCTGAGGCTCACAAGTATTAGGGGGAGGGTCCATAGCCATCTTAACTATGCATACGAAAGCCATTGCCCGCTGACTCCAAATCACCAGATGAAAAATGCTTAAAATGATGAGCAGCACTGAGTTCGGCCTTAATTCGATCAACTGAGAGCAATCTGCCTCATGATAATGCAGCATTGATATGTGTTAGACTTAAAGACCTTGATGGAGGGAGGGTGCCAAGATTGGTGCATCCTGCTGCACGTTTATCCCAGGGAATGACCTTGATAATGGGATATTAACTCTTGCCATCCAAGCACTGCACTGTTTACAAAGAGACATGTGTGAGAAGGGAGGTGCCCCTGAGCAGGAGTGGGTCTCAATTTGGTTGTCTTGGCACCCCTTGTGGCTTTCCAGATTGTGCACATCATTGTTGCTGGTTTTCATCATGTTCATGTTTGTTTGTGGTTCTGTGCAATTGGGTATTTCCTGCTGTAAAAACGTAGTCCTCAAATTGGGTTGAGTGCAAGTAACTAGGAAAGTAGTAATTGTCAATCCTGAAGAACAACAGCCCCCCAATTAAGTAAATGTCATGAAGAATGGGTTAGATAGTGTAGTTGAAACTTCAACTTGGGGGGATCTTAATATTGAAAAAGTTATTGTCAATGTGAATAATGATATATTTATGTATAAAAAAAAAACCTATCTTTATTGACAAATTCGCCCTTAGTGAACTCCATGTCAACCCAAATCAAATACGTAATTAAGCAGGCTCTGAGACCCAGACCAGAGGTCACTGATTGAGAGGCCACAGGTGGGAGCGGCACATAGCCAGTAGACAAGCATGCAAATAGGAAATCCCAGATCAATCACACAGATAGGCACAGGGAAAAATCACAATGGTCCAGGGATATTGGACCCAATAAAGCACACAAGGCCAGAGGAGTGCATGTGTCCCTAAAACACCATAAAGTCGAATACCACATGAAGTTAGGAACATTTAGCAATTCAGGACACAGCACATGCTGTACAAGCAGTGAACACATGCTCCCCATGCCGTACATCTGGACACATTACCCACTGGCCACGTTGTGTCCACTCAAGGTGGAAGCCCACCTGGATTCCTCATCCAATAAATGTATTTATGGCTTAAAAGACAGAGGCTCACATTCCTTACCAAAAAAGGATTGCCTGAAGTATTTTATAGCATTCAATGAATTTATAAATCCCATGTTATACCGATTGTAAATTGAGACAGTCCTCATACCCTGTGCCTGTGCTCCTGGCCGCATTGTTTCATAAACCAAACTTTTCCTGTTTTGTCAAGTGCCTCTTGTCTCTTGTTTTTTAAAAGCATTTCATGTTCAAGCAACATTTGACATTTTGCTTTTGGAATGCACAGCAGTGTTTCTGAAAAAGAGATTAATGACATATGGGATTGATAGTAAAAGATCCTTAGGGAGAGGTAAATAGGAAGGTCACCTAGGAGGGCTTTCTGATGAAGGCTTTTATAGGTTTAACTTAACTACTGGCATCCAGTGTAATGAACTCCTCCCTGAGGACATATTGTTGCTTGATTTCAGTCTAAACAACAGCCATATCATTGCCTTTTGAGCAATATAGAGTTTCTGGATGAGACAATGATGGGCACCTCACAATGTTATATTAAGATGTTTTAGGCCTGTGCAAGACATATTTTGGGACCCCTGTTCAGAAGAACTTCGAATGTTGTAATGCATTTTTTGCTTATTCAGTCCTGCATGATTTCAAACCTTTGGGAAACAAGGTCGCACAAAAACAGCTGAAATAGAGACAGGGGTAGATGTAGGCAGAGAGAGGGAGGAAGTCTGTGCTATAGAAGTAGACAGAGGTGAGATAGAAACGTCACGTTTCCAGGGGGGAGACTTGGAAGGATTGGTCCCTGGGCAATTGACCAATTGACACTTTGCTCGTGCCTAAAAATGTCTCTGGACCTGCATACAACTAATTTGCATACATCAAAGCAGAAGTTCTCTGATGCATATTGAGTGGATGAGAGAAAAAATGGGTTATTGTACGTATAGCTAAAAAAAAATATTGATGTAATCGCTGCTTTGATCAGACAGAACAATATCAAAATTGGATCAAAGTTGCATACTGGGCTGTGGAACAGAGTTTCTGAAATCAAAAAGACCACCAGAGGTGAAGCTTTGATAGTGTCTCTGTTGGTTCCTCTTTGGAGTATTTCAGAATTTCATAGTGTACATTTTTTAAACTTTAAAAAAAAATCCTTTGACTTTGCCATTTCTCACACCAATAGCTACGTGTAGCGATCTGCGAACAGCTCCCCTCGTCTTTAAAATTCCACCCACTGTGTTGTAAAAATGGGTTTAACATTTTCTACATTACTTCAAAAATCACATTATGTGACACTATCAGGTGGAATCAGGTCCAAGGTGAGTTTATGTCCCTTTTGCTGTTCTGGATATACAAGTGTAAGTCTTCACACAAGAAAAGAAAGTTGAAAACTGGAACATTTTTCTTTTTTTAATTTTTAAAGTTATTCAGGTTAAATTATTTTCCCTACCTCTAGAGAACTGTGAACCAATGACATTGTTCTGTGTTTAGATTAGTCCAAAATTGCAGTATGCTGTGTTTTACTGAAGCATTCACCTGCCCTTTGTTAACCCTGTTCTCAGGAGTCATGAAGCCACTGACAAGACTATAAATTAAACAGGTCTATGTAACTCTGTTTACTTTCTGTAGTTTACATTCCATGCCTTTTTCTCGACAATAGCATTAAATAGGATACTTTTGAAGGGATATGGCCAATTGGTGCAATTCTGAGTGAACTGGAAAGTGGCCTGGTATCTTCCTCCCATCGAATTACTCTGACTACAAGCGTAGATAATTCCTGGGACACGAGGAATTACTGCAGGATCACAAGTTCGTGGCTGAGAACTCCCTAAGAAATAGGCTGTTAATATTGAAGGGTCTTTGAAAATCAACAATGAAGTGCCTAAGTGCAGCATTGCAGCAGAACATCGCCTATCTGCTAAAACTCCCATTTTTTTTATTTGATCGAAAGTGAAGTCAACAGCCCAGTACAGATATTCTAAACACATTCAATTTCAGAAATCGTTTAAAATTTAGATGAAACCTTGCAGAACATTGAACTGCTAAAGCGAAAGTCTTTGTGGCCTGCTTGATGTTGTCTTCCACCAAATGTCTTCCCTGGTAAAAGGAATCATTCCGTCTTCAAACTCAAACTAACTCGTTTACATGAAATTCAATCAGGACCAGCTGGCGCTGTGATGTTAATATTAGTAAAGCCATTCATGCGGGGGTTTTTACACCTGCATTCTGCTTCTATTAAATGGTTCTACCGAAAGAAACCCTTCTAATACGTTTTCCAGAAATAATACACGGGGCCTAGGCTAAAAATAGAAACAATGCTTTTTTGAAAATGAAAACGAAAAAAAACCCTTAGATTGGAAACTCAATTGAATCAAACATTATCTAGCTATTGCTCTGCGCTGTGACTCATTGGAATGAGTTAATGGTCACTGTGTTAAATTATTCGGTGTAAGATTAAAGGCAGGAAACTCACACCAAGACAAAAAGCCTGAGGACTTTACATCTCGAAGTCGAAGGAAATGGTTATGCAGACGGTGCATTCAGGATGGAACGCGCTGAATTGTCGTGTCTCAGATCTTAATACACAACCAATTATCATTATATTTTCTCAGTATTACAGACCTTGTGTCAATGAAACTAGGTAGTCACGCATATTCGTCAAATCTGGTAGAGGCGCTTAAAAAAAAGCAAATGATCTATAACACGGAGTTTTGTATACTACTACAATGGAGACCTGCTCTCTGAGCGCTCATATATTGTCAAAATGTAATATCAGTTCCGGGTATCAGGGCTGGCCTTTAGCATGGGCAAGCAGGTCCCGCGCCCGGGAGGCGGACCCCCAGGATGTAGCGTCTTCCCTAGCCCAGGAGCATGCAGATGAAATATGCCACACAGGAGCTGCGGTCAAGCATTACTTTATTCTTCAGCATACACTCATGATGGAGCAGGGTTTTCACGAAATAAAACCTGCTCGGATTGAACTCCTCAACATGTGACTCAACAACCAAATGTTTTGAAGAATGAACCACGCAAGACTAAAAGGGGAAAAGAGGAAAACTGCGCAAGGGCGTGCTGGGAGTGTTAGAGTAGGCTGCAAATGCACATGACTAATGTAGAAAATCAAGTCAAAAGTGGAGAGTTTATTTTTCACTAACAGATTGAAAATAATAAGCAGCGCGTAAGAAAAGAAAACAAATGAAAGCATTCAAAGAACGCTTAATAGTGGAGTTTTATCAAATAATAAATAACACTTGTATTTGTTTTCTTTATAAGTGCACTTACTGCACTGCAGAAAAGGCCCAAGAATCTTATTTAGAATTAGCATGGCATAATAGAAATGTAGAAGATGAGAAAGAAAATGTGACGTCTCCTTCACAACTCCTGATGATGACCAAGGTTGCGCAGAGAGGAAAGAGATAAAAAGAACTGGAGCTTCCTTGCCGAGCGGAGCATGAGGACATTTGTATCTCAAAATGATACATGAGTGAGATGGAGAGATGAGCAAAACACGGAAGCCAGATACTAGAGTTTCATACATTGGAAGTGAATACAGTGTGCAAAGTTAAAACAATGGGACATTATGAAGTTGGGCACATCGAGAGTGGTGTGATTAAATACCCCTTCCTTTGGACTAATCACAATGTACAAAATTCATGTGAGATGACACAATGAGGGTTGGACCTTTAGTGAATTTAGGGTATAATTAGTAGTAGTAGGAGGGTGGGTTTTTAGCACACAATTTCTTACTTTACGGGAGAAGAGATTAGTGTTGCTGTTTTCTAAATTCTATGGCCTGGCTGTTGTTCTGAGGGTCCGGACTCTTTGATTTTGGTCCTTAAATCTTCTTGAGGGGGCCAGTTTACTCTCATGGCCAGAGGGTAGCTTTTCAGATTTCTTGAACCTCATATGATTGGTTCGTATGATATTCAGAATTAGCAAAAAATCTTTTACAAATGTCTATATTCTTTTGTCTCTACGCCTATCCACTCACTCATTGCGCATATTTGAGATGTACAATTGTTGTTTATTTTGCTAATGTTTCTCTTGTGTGATGACTTATGATTTGAGCTGTATTGTACTTGATTGAGCAATTCACAATTATTTAGATAAAGCATATCTAACTCTCATAAGTGAGTTTGTCATTATTAATGTCATTATTTTAGCTATATGCAATGATTTTTCAATGGTGATATTTAGTCATTCTGATATAATTTTGCCAAAACCCTGATTAACTTAATAAAGATTTCATCTCCCAAGAAAGCATAAATAGGATGACCCAATTGGTAAGTTTGGTTTAAACTCACCCAGCGTGAAGGGACTGTTGGGTATTGAAATTGGGTCCAGTTGATAACATGTGTCAGTTCCTAAACACTGGATCACTCTCATACTGCGCATTACATTATACTTTTCATTAACCACACCCTAACACCTCCCCTCATATTACATACTTCCTGTTCAGAGTCCGTCCAGAACAAGGGTCCCTGTGAGTGTAATATCAAAATCCTACAGCTTCCCCTTTGTTAAATAAAAGTGGTAGACATCACTAAAATCATATTTCCTCGATGAATCAGCGAGGCACTCACACTTGTCTGCTGGCTCCGGTGAACCGAGGCGATCAAGGTCCGCCCTGATCAGGCAACCCTGATCTGTCAAATCACCATGGGCTGCTGCATGCTCAACAACATTGTCCTGTGATTTAACATTGCTTATAACGCAGAGGATGGAGACCAGGAAGTGCCACTGGGTGAGGATCCTGAAGTGCCAAATTATGATGATAGCGGTGAAGATGAAGGATCTGACTTGCGTCAAGATCTCATTGATAACTTCTCATGAGTGTAAATATTTTGTTAAAAGTCATGACTTTGACTGCAACAGAAACTCTTGGGGTGATGATGAGAGCAGTATGTTACGGTAAAATATTAGGAAGTTTAAGCTCTGGGAAATCCAGGTGAAAGGTGACTGTTGATTAAGGTATAGACACATGGTAATTTTGTTATCGGTACCTTCACCTTGGCATCTTCATTTGGACATTTCAGAGTTTGGACATTTGCGGGCATATGATGCTGTTTGGAAGTACAAAGGGGACATGAGTTGTTCCTGTGAATGATTGTTACAGACAATCTTGAACCAAGGCAGCTTGCATAGTGATAGGATGGAAGGTATGAGGAATCCATTGGACTTGTCCCTTGTTGTGTAGTAGTCCTAATGCAATATGTGTGCCATTATGTGCTCCAACAAAATGTTGTTGTGGGGCCAAATCATGCTATTCTCCCTTACTTTGGTTAAATCCCCATTGTGTGTAAAGTGCATGTAGCAGTTGATGCGTCTCCTCATTGTAGGCCAAAGTGTTTGTGGCACCCCACTGAAATTTTTATTGTGATATTTCACCTGTGTCAGGAAAAGAGTGCCTTCGAGGTAGAGGATAACGATGAATGGTGGTGTGTCCCTCTTCTTTTTTCACAGCCAGCAGAGTTTAACGAATGGACAGAGGATCGGACTTGTCACTCGGATCACTCCACGGTCGCAAGATGGAGTGGCCCCTTTAATTGGGACCATTCTTATCCAAACACCGCCCCGAGCCTGTTGTCAATGAGGCCAAATCAATGAGTGTGAAGAAGGATGTGGCGCCCAGAGGGTTGGAAATCAGAGAATCTGGAAGACAACAAAGAATCAAATCACTGGAGGGCGGATACAAAGTCCTGAAGCTGGAGACGGGAGAAGAGCATCTACAACCGGCCTGTTCAACTCAGGAGGCTCACACCGAATGAGCTCCATAATGCCAGGAGGACAACGGTCCAGTGATTCACTCCACCATGCTTCTGGAGGAGTGTGGCTTGGACAGGTGTGTGCACGGTTTTGAGGTTCAGTCGGAAGGAGGTTTGTCTATTGGTGTAATTGAAGTGGGTTTCCTTTCGTGAGCAAGGTGATATGGCTCCTGCTGATTACATTGACCAATTTTATTTTGCCCGTTCAATAGGAAATTATCTGATGGATCCCCTCCTTCCATGTTGTTAAGGTCTGCAATTGAAAATGTGATCACTGGCACAGAATATCCGAGTCAGGTATGATTTGCTTTGTTTCTGACATAATGCCAATCTATTGTTGGTAAACTAGAATAAATATGGTATATGAGAATACACTTGTATTTATGTGCTTGTGAGACATGGTTGTGATCCTAAGCTAAACATTGTGTACATGCAACATATTCATGGTTACACAAGTTGATATTTTTGGCATTGTAAAGTTCAGATAGGAGTACACATATCGATGGCTAAATGTGAGATGTATTACAGTAGGCAATGAGTTTCAGACTATTGGATTTATTGAAGTGAAGAATGAGAAAATAAACATTGGGCAAAACCAAACAAGAACACAGAAAAGTGAAGAAGTCAGTCTTAGTGAATGAAACCGTAGTTATAGATGCCAAATAGTTTGAAGTCCAATGTCCAAAATGCTCCAATCAGATAGGTAAATGTGTCCATAAATAGTTAACATAGTGAATGTACTACACACACTGAAGGACATTAGGTACAAGGTTTATTGCTGGTCATGGTGGAGATCTTGCCATCCAGACCTCCTGTGTGAGGGAGTCCGCAGCTGCGAGGACAAGGGTGTCTGCAGGTGTGTCTTCCTCTGGCAGGGCCTCCCTTCCTGTGGCTGCCACAGATGTTGATGGATCAGATGTTAGACCACAGGAAGAGGTAGATAGTGTTGGAAAAGCTGTGCTCAGGTGTTTGTGTGTGAATGTCCTGCAGTACGCCAATTAGGAAGCCATGTTGGTGTTATGGGCCTGCATCTCATGGTACATGTCCCTATGCAGCTGCTTCATCTCCTGAATTTCAGTGATTACCTGGCCCATCACACCTTGGGAGTCCTGAAATGTTCCCAAGACGTGCTTGATGGTGACGAAGCTTGAGTGGCCTAAGTGGCTTCACTCTGCTGGCCCACATTTACCCTCACTAAACTCCTACCCCACGAGCCTGTGCCCTTGGCTCAGGGTGCCCTCTTCCTTTGAGTTCTGGCTCCTCTCTGGCAGGGGTAGTGATTGTCACATCAGGATCCAGGAATGGGGGCACACAATGGTTAGAACTGTGCTAGGTACACAGGTTTTGGAGACTGAGGTTGGCTGAGGGGTTGCAGCTCTGGTGGGAGGTGTTGTTATGGGCCCAGTGAGACTCACTGTTGCCATCTGCCCAGACTGACCAGATGGACCAGCACCATCATCCAGATCTCCAGGAATGTCGTCATCACTGAGGGTTTGATCCTGGGGTGGAGTGGGTGTCATTTCTGTGGCCAAGCTCTGGGAAGGTGCTCTGCTAGATTGACCTGTTGTGAAATAGAGAAAAATGTTATTGGCAGAAGTGTGGTATCTACATTCAAATGATTTGTGACACTTTAAATAGAAATCTAGGAAAAACAAAATTGGAAAAGATGACTATAATGATATATTTCAGTGTTATTGAACTTGTTAACGAGACATTTGAATACATTAATATATGTACTTGAATTAAGCTGCTCATTACATGTCCTGAGATATTGCATTTTGGATTAAGGAATAAACCTGACATCTCCCAAACATTTAAGCCAACATAGTAGAGATGTAATGTGTATTTGACCATTCCAAGGCCTAGTTATATACAAAACAGGCGATCACACAACTGGATTGCATATTTAGCATTAGTCATCATGTGAGCAGTGAAGAGTCAATGGGTCAGCTGCCACGTCTGATCAGCTGAGTTACCTTCATGCCTTACAAATATTTGACCTATAAATTTGGCATGGTGTAACTTATGCCATCAATGGTTTCAGTTGAGGAGACCAGGACAAAATAAAACTAAATAGGTAGAAATGTCTCTGAGTAAAGCATTGTATCTAGATTGCTCAGGCCATTAAAATTGAACACCAGTAGTAACATGTCAGGCAATTGAGAATGGGCAAAATCACAATTGTATCTTGTTTTGAGTTACAGAAATTGGGTCTCATGGTAGTTGTAGTTATTTCACTCTCTACTTGCCAATGCTTGAAAAATGATTAACTCCGTGAGACATGAACATCAGTTGTAATATGTCAGACAAAAGAGAATGAGCAAAATCACAATTTCATCTAGTTTTGAGTTACAGAAACAGGGCCTCATGGTAGTTGTAGTCATTTCAATCCATACTTGCTAACACATGCAAAATTATTAATGTAACATACATGTTGCCAAAATGTAATTGAGTTGGACCATACAATTACATATTAACACATTATATTATATTATATTTTTTATAGTAATATACTTACCAACACCATTCCAACATCTGGCATGTAATGGAGATTGATACATGTGATCTTTTATGCAACAATACACATTAACACAGACAAACCAACATCTCTGATACTTTGAGGATTGTGTGATAGGAAACTATGTACAAAACACAATGGCAAAAGCTGAGAGCAAACAGAAGATTCAGGTATTGTGACAGTTACTGTGGTGTACCTTACCAGACATCACTCACCCAGGTATTCCTATCAAGCCTTCAGAATGTAGGATGGCCAAGACCTTCTCCTACTAGGGGAACATTTGTATTGAGGCACTGGGAGAACCACCGCCAGTCCTCTGGGCTTCCAGGTGTTGTTTGGAGACCAGGGAATGCACCTTCCGCCTTCAGGTTGTTCCATCTCTTCGTAAGTTCCTCCTGTGTGAGTGGGATGGTACCTATAGCATGCACCATGTCTACTATTCTGGACCACATTTACCTTTTCTTACTGAAAGCAGTATGTTGGGTTGGTCTCCAAACAATTGTCTCTCTTATCTTATGATTTCATCCACCATGACTGACAACTCTGCTTTTGAAAAATGCACATGTTTTTGACATAAGACATCTCCAAATTAAATAGTAAGTGACAAAGAAAAAAGAATACACCCAGAGATGTAAGAAAAATGTGCAACAAAAGTATGTGGAGAGTGGTAAAATGGATGGGGAAAATAGGGCTCCTTTATTTCACCAAAAATTGGACTCTGACTTGCCGTAATGCAGTGGAGTGAAAAAGGACCATGGTCTGATAGGGGTTGTATTTTATAGTGTTATTTGCAGGTGTGTTCACTTGGCCAATGGACATCAGGTGTGTTGTATTAGTATCGATTTAATGGCTACTATGGTGCTTTGCTGAGAGTGTACTGTGACGAACTATCTCCATCAGGGAACCACCACAAGGGGACTGCCAGTACAACAGTGTTTTTGTAATAGGCTCAGCGGGAACCCGCCACCATGACAGCGATGGAATGCGCATCGCCGTCAGGATGGACGCACTCTAGAGATGCTTTCGGCGGTTCAAGCTGCCTTTATTGTAATAGGGTGGATGGAAGACCGCCAGCTACACTGTCGTCTTGGGACTGTCGCTACAGTGGCATGGCGGTGAGACCGCCAAACTCAAAATCAGCTCCTATGTTTTCTACATATAATCCATATATACAAACTAAACTCTTGTCCAGACCCAGGGGGCCCGCTTTCAAAATCACATGTTTGTTATCAGTCCAAGCAACTAAGACAATGTCTTGAAGATTACACACTAAATCAACCTATATGTGAAAACAATGAAATTCAGAAAGCACAAAATTCAGAGAAGAAACAATATAAATAGCTTTATACAGCTTTGAAGAGACAAGACTCTACATCACCATTTACAAATGTATGTAGAATTCATCACTGGTAATTAAAGCATCTGATTTCTGTGTAACAAGCATTATTATGCCTCTCGATTCACGCCTTTCGATCATTGTTTCCCAAGCTCTTCATCTTTTTTCTTATCTTACCCTTTTTTGTCCCTTTCGATTGTAACCTTTTGTTTGATATGCATATGTGATTTGTTTAGGTTGGTACCCCTTCTGACGATTGTACTGCTACTATTACCTTCCTTTCCCTCAAATTGTAAGGCGCTCTGACATCCTTCGAGATCATGTCCGCGCTATATAAAACTTTATAAATAAATAAATAAAATCTTTTTGATATAAGAGTACAATTAATCACAGAAAATGTTAACAAAGTTTACTTTCCCTCATGGAACCTATGAAAATGACTGGCAACTGGCTAATTGCAACTATATGCTGGAGAATTCATTCGTAGACTTTCAATGTGTGCTTCTTATGTAATATTTACCACAGGGACACAACAGTCTCTATACTGCTGGTTCGGTTTCCCATGTAAAAAGCCTCACAATTTTCCACACTTGTTGTTCACCAGGAATAATAATAGCTTTAAACTCCTCACTACATCTGCATGCCAAACAATAATATCACCCCTTAAATTAATCGCTGCTGGATTATTGACTTTCAAAGGAGGAAATTCACTTTTGAATGAATGGCGTTTCATTGATGGCACCCTACTGCATGTGATTTAGAGACACTTAGGTGCTTTATCTCCAATAATTGGCTCATTTAATAGCAAATCCCATCTCTTTCCCAAACTTTTACTCACATTGTTGTACTGGATAAGGCAGTTATCAAAATAGGTCCTTAGTACCTTCCCTATTTTTATACTTTTTTCCAAACAGTTGTTCCTCTCGAGTCTTCTACTCAGAGTTCTTAAGGCTCTTTGAAGTATATTCTGGCTATATATTCTATTCTGCAGTCGTATTATTATGATGGCTTGTTCCTTTTTTAGCAAATCAGTATCACTACATATTTGTTTGGCCCTCAAACATTCACAACAAGGAATGTTTTTTGAGAGGCTCAGAATGGAAACTCAGGGCATGTAGTGTACTACTCCTTAATGTTGGTTTCCGAAAAACTGACATACAAATTTTGTCATTTTTGATTGTTACATTAACATTCAAGAACTCAACTTAATCATTACTTATTGTAGGTGTAAAACGTAAGTTAAGATCATTGACGTTAATGTTTCTAACAAATGCCTGCGCCTCATCCCTTGACACATTCAAAATTAGGAAAAATTCATCCATAAACCTAAGCCATAATTTGACCCTGTTAATCATAACTTAAGCATAGTGCATATTGAGCCCCTGTTCTTCTAACCAGCCCATTTCCAAATTAGCATAGTATAGCTGGGGATGAAAAAGGTGCTTACCTCAGTTCCATGAAGTTGCCTGTGCAGCTGGTTGCCAAAAGAAAAAATATTTTGTTGCAATTCAGTCATCAAAAAAAATAGGCAACACATGTCATTCTGATCTAGAAGAGCTTCTTCATGTATTCAATGGTCTTATGAGTATATTACTGAAATCTCAAATTTCGGTCAACTACGGGCCCAATTCTGATCTAGCTAGAAAAGCCCTCCGTACGACTTGGATCCGGAGGGCTTTCCAAGCAAGACGTGCTCCGTGAATCTGCACGAGCGAGGACGATGCTGCCATATGCTTTTGGACTTCGTTCGCTCGGACTCCCATTGAAGTCTATGGGAGCCTTGTGTACAGACGAGTACACAGGCACCTATAGCAGAAATGGGGTGGGTAGGAAAAAGCGTACGCTCTGTGGTGGGCACCCCATAGTGCCCGCCACACTGTGCATGCCTGGATCAGGGGGGATTCATGAGCACACCCTCCTGACAGATTCGGAGTAACCCAGCTGAAGGGGAGCCTGCTACGGCCTCACTTGGTACGCTTCCAACAGCTGTTTCGTCTCGCTGAGACCGAGACTAAGCCGCTGTCCGAATCATGCATATCGTACTCGATTGGTCGGAATACGGCTCCATTGCGTGGCATGATTCAGCTATGAATGAGTGGTATGGACAGGTTTGGGTCCCTGAAACGATTCTGTTGGCCCGTATGCGATCTTCGCATCGTACTTGGCTGTTCGGACCTGTGTACGATTCGGTCGTAAACAAGGGCTATGAATCAGATCTGGGAAAGCCAAATCTGATTCGGAGGCCTTCTGAACGACATCGGAATCGGGCCCTAAGAGTCCAATTAATGATTCGTTATGCTTGTGTATATGCAATGTTTGATGACATCATCAACATATGCCAAGAGGGAAATGTGTTAGCTGTTTTTTTTATTAATGCTTTATGAATAAAGAATATTGTTACATGGAATATTATATTGGGGACATTATTTAGAAACCAAATGAGGGGGGATAGTAAACACTATATGATTGGCGTAACCACCAGTTAGTGCTTCTCCTATTTTTGGTTGATTTGAAATTTAAAGCTGAAGAGAACAAGCATTTCAAGATGGACAAGACAACTTACAAGGGGAAGTTTTGGATTGTGCGGCCAATAGGCATTTTCTTATCCAATATTAACTGCTGTGCATAAAATCACCCATACCTCCCTTTACCTCTACCTGCCCCATAATCACCCTCTACCACCCTTTACCTGTACCACCACCTTTACTTTTTTTATAACATAAAAAGTTATGTTATTTAAAAAACTGTTTATGTACTTAGCTACATGGTAAAATACTGCGTGGTTGCATTTGTGTAATATGGGTAAAAGCCTATGTACTTGCCTGCTTGGTAAAGACGGCATTGTAAAGGTCATGCATTGTAATGACTGCTTGCTAATGGCTGTTTTCAGCTCAAATCCACATACCTATTTTAAAATACATGGATTACACCTTTGACACAATCTAACATGGCCAGATAAGCAAGATTTACGCATTGTTATTTTTGGCAGAATTGTTAATCAAAACGTTAAAATTAATATCTCTAGTTCTACTTATCAGAGTTTTGTCATTGTGGTGTCATTTTATTTATTACAATATAGTCTATGTTTGTAGATTTGTTTGGAAATTTTTTCGTGTTGTGTTTTCACTTTATTACTGGTTGAGTAATGCATAAATACATTACAAATTGCCTCTCAGAATTACCTTTTGACGTTGACCTGGTCTTGGCGCGACCAGATAACATGGTTGCAGATTCTCCTCTTGGCACTATTTTTAATCCAAACTGAAAAAATGAATTTCTCCCTGTCTACATATTGGATGTTTGTCATTTTGTCCCTCTATGTTTTCAAATTGGTTTCGGTTGGATTTTTGTTGTATTTTCACTTTATTTCTGTTTGAGTACTGCATAAATACTTTGCACATTGCCTCTAAGTGTACCATGCTACCAGAGGGTTAAACGCCGGTTTATTAGGTGACATTAGGGGCTCACCATGACAAGGATTGTGGTTATTAATTGAAATTCATTCTCATCCCCTTAACTAAAATTTTAATTTCTTGCTTGGTGCTCAGTGATGAAAATAAGAACTTGTATTTTTTTCAGTGCCATTCAGTGATTTGTTTAGAACCAAAAATCCCTCGTTGTAATCTGACATCAAATTCTATTCTTGATTTTAACATTTTCCTTTATTTTTTGGGGGGACATTTTTTTGAATTTCTTTTTCACTGAATTTCACTTCTGGCCTCATATTTTGCTCTGTGATTTTTTTGCAAGAATGGAGGCAGATATCAACAACATTGAAAGGTTCATGTGCAAAGCTGAAAATGTTGTTTAAGGAGAGGGGGCTGAAGCTAACAAAAGGCTCCAATAAACTAAGTACCAGTTCGAACTCAGAGGCTGGGAAGGGGTTTGCATGTTGCACTCTATGTCACAGGGCCAAGAGGATAATAGGGCAGAATAGGAGGATGAAATGGAGGAGTAGGAAGAGAATATCCTGGGACTGGCCCAGAGCCAGAGGAAAGAGGAGGGCTCACAGCAATGAGGTCCTTTGCCCAGTCCAGGGCCAGAAGCAATGTGTCCTCTCACAATCTGATCGCTGAAGAGTTAAGGGACAGGCAAGCTGAGAGAGAACTGAGGCTGCAACTGGCAACTCTGACCATGGAGGATAAGAAGCTGGCCAGGGAGGAAAGGAAAGCTGAAGCAGAAACAGCCAGAGCTCTGGAGGAGAAAACATTGGCTCTCCAGGAGAATAAAATCGTGTTGGCTTATGTGATTAACCTTAATGAACTGGACCTGCAAGCCAGAAGGGTCACAGAGTCCACTGAGGATGGTGGATGCGACAATGAAGTGCAAAAGGGGGTAAACGGGACCACATACCCAAAGACCTGGTGCCTAGCTTGGTGATGGTGGACAACATTGAGGGGCTAGTCTCTAGAAATATATGCCAGTCACTGGTTGGGAAACCCTACTGGCCCATGATAAAGCTGGCAGGATGAGATAAGCCCCATGAAAGAAGCCCTTGTTGTCAAATCTGGGTTCACCTCGGGGGCGTGGCCTGCTGAGCAGCTAAATGGCCGCTTCTTAAGTGTGCTCCACCGGCCGGAACAATATCCTGTAATTATCCTGCACTTCTGACTGACTGGAGCTCGCCCAGACCCATTGCAGGGACATCGGAAGGCGTGGTGCACTAGTGGGTGAAAGTTTGAAGCGCTACTGCCCTGGAAGACCAAGTTACACTCCGGATCACCCCTGAGCCAGGAGGAGGCCGTGGACTGCCCCAGTGAGCTGGCGGGGAGAATCGAACTTGAGCCCGGGGCTGCCGCGCTGCCTGAGGCCTCAGGACGAGGAGGAGGAGCCTTCCCTGCAACTGCGAGCGGCCCGTCTGAGCGGGCGTGAGACGACCGGCGTGAAGGTGAGGTTCGGTTGCGGTGGCCCTAATCGGCGGTCAGTGAGGGTACTTGTGAGGCTGTGGCCGCTGTGTCCGACCTCGCGGTGCGGGATCTGGAGCGGCGTCATTTCAAGAAAGCTACGACAGTTTAATCAGCAGAGCGGCGGCTGGATAACAAATACTGGATTTGGCACGCAGACGCCGATGTGCCATGCGTTGTAGGCGCTCCCAGAACCATGCTGTGATTGCCGCTGTGTGGGGCCCCTGCTGATTTGCAGTTGTGACGGGGGAAGAGGTGACCGCCATTTTGTGAGGCAGCACTGGAGGTGCTGGAGAAAGACCTCGACACGGTGGGGAGGTTGCGAGGTGACATCCCGAGGACTGTGGACCTGGAGCCTACTGTGGGTTGCTGGAAGGTCGGGTGGGGTGCGCGCCCCCCCCTGAGATCATTGACATCCAGAGGATCCCCTGCGCTTCCTGACTCCCCCTGGATGTAGGTGGGGAGAGGGCTGAGGATACTCGTCTTACCTGCCCCGGACGATGAGACTGCACCTGGCCCCCTGGCTTCCTCATCGCCCCTCCTGTGCGAGTGCACTCTAAGTCTAAGGCTGGGTGTGCTGTGAGTAACCTGCTTTGTTTTTTCTTGAAGTGTCCTCGTGCAAGCTGTGCCTGGGCGCGCTCGGCTGCTGGCGCCGCTACGGACAATTGTTGATGTGGAGCGGAGGGTGGTCCTAATACAGGGGCCAAGGCTGTGCATTTGGAGGGCTGCCAAGTTGCCTGTGCCAAGATGCTGTAGTTGGGTGCATGAACTGTTGGACTGCCCACCTCACAATGGGGGGTGCATCTCGGGGGAGGGTAGAGGAGGTGCAGCCTGGTGACTCTGAGTCGCTCTCTGTGTGGTCCAGATCTCTCGCACCTTTCCCTCCGCTGTGCAGCTGTTGACTGAAGGTGTGGTTGCAGCGGTCGACATTTAGCCCTGGAAGCTCTGTTCTATATATATCACGGAGCGTTGGTGGGGGACTGTGGCCATACGCGCGCAGGAGGAACGGCTGAAAGGGAGAGGTGGTCGGGTCGTCTCTCGTCTTCCGCGACCGCTGGTCGGAGGTGCGCTAGCTGCCTTTTTTTGTGTCGCGACCAACATCTTTGCCATAATGGGAAAACAGGACGCCAAGCAGCCGAAGCTGACTTTCAATCATAAGCGAGCAACGATGCATACAGATTCAGAACAGAACCTGAGACACAGGCCGAAAGCCTGCGCGAATCAAACGCGGAGCATAGAGGGGAAGATCTGAGTACCCTTATGCTGGAAATGAGATCTAGCTTCCGCAACATTGACACTAAATTGGACACCCTCACGTCGCAATTGGACTCTGTCAAGTTGCAAGTGGCCACGCATGAGACACGTCTAGATGCGCTTGAAAATCGCACCACAGAGTTCCATGAATTCCAGGTAGAAACCAAGGAACAATTATTGCATATGGATAAGCTTCTGAGAGTCATAAGAGCAAAGAATGACGACTTGGAGGCCAGATCGCGACGCAACAACATCCGCGTAACGGGAATTCCGGAGACGACTGCCATATCCAAAATGGAGACCTATATCACGCAATTGTTGCATGAGCTCTTTGACCTGCACCTTTCTACAGTTTTTGTGGTGGAGAGAGCGCATAGATCGCTGGGCCAGAGACCGCCGGTTGGGGCACCACCCAGCCCTATTATTGCCAGGATCCTGAACTACCAAGACAGGGATCTTCTCCTGCGGTTAGCAAGAGAAAAGGGCAGCATCACGGATAAGGGAAACAACATTTCGTTTTACCCGGATTTTACCCCAGCGGTGCAAGCGGCGAGGAGAGAGTTCCTCCCGGCCAAGCGCATGCTACTACAAGCAAAGATCCCATACTCTCTGTTATACCCGGCTAAACTCAATGTATCGTTTGACGGTACCACTCATTTCTTTACGGATGCCAAATCAGCGTTGAAGTTTGCCAAGCATGTCGGAGGCAGAAAACCTAAGAAGCATGCCGAGAGCGCAGGGGCAGCAGACGGCCAGCTAAGTGACAATGATTGATTGGGGGTATTGTATAGACTGACCACTAACTATGTTATGTTGCTACACGTGGAGACTGTGTCTTATTGATGTAGATGTACATCTCTCCTTCATGAGTCCCCACCACGCTATAACTCATTCTTTTCCATCGGTTTGGTCTTGGGTGGGCTGAGTCATCTGCAGAGCTTCTGGCCACCCTGTTCCACATGGGGTAGTCGCCAGCACAGTTACGCCCCCGTGGGAAGGTTCCCTTTTTTGTTGCATATTTTCTATTTAGGGATGGGTAATCTACAACCTGATTGGGGGGTTGGAGTGGGTGGAGGGGGGAGTGTATTTTGTTGTTCTCTGTCAGTATAAGTATTAATAGATATGTGGGTGATGTCATATTTGTGAGATGTGGGCTTTGTTGGTTTTATTAATAGGTGAATTTCAACTGACGGCGACACACACAGTTCCATTAATGTCCTAAACTGTTTAACATGGAATGTTCGGGGACTGAATGATGGTAGAAAGTCCAGATTGGTACATGCTCATTTAGCTCGTCACAAAATTGATATATGCCTCCTGCAGGAAACACATTTGAATACCACCCCGTCTCACCGCCTTCGCCATAATAGATGGGGCCAAGTTTACTCTGCCATATACTCTAATTATGCTAGGGGAGTGGCTGTGTTGATTAGACGAGGGTTGGACTGGAAGGAGGGGTTGATACAGAGGGACCCTGAGGGATGATATGTCTTGGCTCAGGGGATTTTATGTGGAGTATCGGTGGTCCACGTGGCTATATACGGTCCGAATGTTGATTCTCCTGAGTTCTTCCACAAGGTCTGGGCGATGGTTAGGGCGACTGGCTGTGGTACCATTCTCTGGGGGGGCAACTTCAATGCTGTCCTGGACAATGTAGTTGACAGGCGAGGTGCTGCTAGAGCCATACACCCGATGGCTGGCGCAGCCCTGAAGGCGATTATATCAGATGGAGGATTGATTTATGTATGGCGAAGCAGGCACAATGCGTGGTCCCGCTTGGACTATTGGTTGGTATCCCGAGATGTCGCTATGTGGACTACGGACGTGGGGCACATGCCCCGTTCCCTGTCTGATCATGTCCCTAGCCTGCTGAAATTGCTGATCCCGGGTTTACCCCGTCGTGCCTTTTCGTGGCGTCTCCCACCTCATGCTCTATCAGATGAGGCTTTTAAAGAAGAGATTAGGAAGGATATTACCTACTATTTTGCATTGAATACTGGGTCGGTGAATACTGAGTCCTCCCTTTGGGAGGCGTTTAAAGTTGTTATTAGAGGCCAATGCATAGCCCACCAAGCGGGAGTGTTAAGAGCTATACGAGGCACACTCGCATCCCTAGAGACTAGCATAAAAGTACTTGAAAATCAATTCTATGAGGCAGGCAACTCAGGCACCGCCGGCTTGCTGAAAGCTAAATTACTGGATTACGCTGAAGAAGCGCAGCGTGAGGTGAAATTTTTGGGTAAATATGCGGAGGCCAGGCAGTATGGGGAGGGAGACAGGCCGGGAGCGGTTCCAAAGGGACCTTCAGTTTAGTCCCAGTCTTGCCACTCGCCTGGCAAAACTTACAGGTCTTACAATAGGTGTCAGAGGCAACTCTCATCCTGGGCCAATAAAAATGTGGGACCAACCGCGCAAAGGTTTTGTCCTGGCCCAGGTGTCCGGCTAAGGGTATTTCATGCGCCAATTCCAACAGGAAGGCCCGGTAGCATTGGGGGACCACTAAGGTCCTCGAAGATCCATGCACCGGAACCTTAGGCTCACTGTAAAGGAGGCCATCCTCCCAATACACGTGATAACCGCCAGTCTCCTGATTGGCCGCTTGGGCTTCGGCCTGCCGCCGCATGCCATCAAGCGTGGGGCACTCCCTCTGCGCCTGACAAAATTCCTCCCGGGTAGGCCCTCCTTCCACATGCCAGTCGGCAAGGGTCGGCAAGTCCCCCACGGGAACGACATCCACCTCCACGGACTCTGGGGGTACCTCCGCGGGCTCCCCATCCATCACACGGGGCGTGTCCTCCACCACCTTCTCCTCTCCAACATTGGCGTTGGGTTGGGCCATTATCCCAGGCTCCAACCCGGGTTGAGTTCCATGCCGGGCAGCCATGGACCTCGTGACTACGCAAGTCCATCCTGGTAACCCCAGCATCTCAGTATGGGCTCGAAATTCCACATCTTTCCAGTCGGTGTGCTCTAGATTGTTCCCTAGTAAGCACCCCACAGGCAAGGCAGGGCTCACCGCAACTCTCAATAGGCCTTTGACTCCTCCCCACTCAAAGGGAACTTGAGCCACTGGATAGTGACTCACACTGCCGTCAGCCACTCCCCTTCCCTATCTAGGGGCAGCTCCACCCCAAGCGCTACACTAGCCACCCCGGGGCTCTTCCCGCCCGTTGGGGCTGGGGGTCTCTTGCGACACTTAGGATCGCCCTTGTAGTGTCCAATCTCCCCACATTCATAGCACCGCACAATCCTTGGCTGCTGACTCTTGTCAGGGTAGGTGGGCTTTGGGGAATTGGACTGAGGTGGGGTCCCTACTCCTTTCCCAAACTGTCTAGTTTGTGGGCCTCGCGAGAACTCCACCTTTTTATCTCCCCCCTCTTTCTTTTGAGGGAAACCCTGTCCGCCTTTCGGGCCATCTCCCCCGGGACCCTAGTGAGACACCTCCCCGCAAGCTCACGGGGATCAGTCAACTTGCGGTCCACCAGATGTTGGCGCAGCTCCGGAAAACACTTATGCAAGAGGTGCTCTCTCAAAAACAGATTGTAAAAGCCCTCGTAATCATGCACCTCGCTGCCACGCACCCAACTATCTAGAGCCTTACGGGCATAATAAAAAAAATCCACCCAATTTTGCGTGGACAGCTTATGGCTGCCACGGAACTTCTGCCGATACCTTTCAGGGTTGAGGCCAAACGTTTTAAGTAGCGCCTCTTTCATGGGGGCATACCTGACCTGATCCGCCTTTGCTAGGTACAAAAGGGTGTCCCTGACATTGGGAGGTATGTAGCGATACAGGCCACCCCCCCAGTTGCTTTCAGGTACCCCATGGGCTGTCAAGGCCACCTCATACACCTCCAGCCACTTGGCGATGTCATCCGCCACCGTGTAACTGGCAATCACATCCTTGGGTAGATAAAATTTTGGCTCCTGTTGAGCCTTTGGTACGCTGCCACCATTATCATTAGCTGACGCATTCAACTGTAGAGCTCGCAGCTCCAACTCTTTAAGCTGAAGCTCGTGCGCCAGCTTCTTCTCTTCCATCGCTAGTCATCTATTTTCCCTTTCGTGTTCTAGCATGGCAAGCTCCCACTTCAACTGCCTCTCCTCCCTCCTGTCCTCATACTCTTCTGGTGACGCACTCCTCCTAGACCCTGCACTACTGCTTGCCCCGGAACGTCTCCCTGTTGGCAAGTTTTCAGAAACATCAACATTGAGCAGGTCTAGCTCCTCCTGCGCACTCTCCTCCTGAGGTGCAGCCTGCCCCTCCTGTCCTCCATCCCCTCTCTCCTCTGGGTGGGCCTCTACCCATGCCCTCAAGGCTACACGGAGTTCCGGTCCTTTGGCTCTCCGCACCCCCGGCACCCCCATCCCTTTCCCGAATTCTCTCAGCTGCCTTACTGTATACCCCTCAAGGTTGGCTAACTGGAACTCCATTGTGACAGGTGGGGACCCAGACATCAAGGCAAAAAAATACTAGGGTGTGAGTAACAGTGTTGGGCTAACCAGGACTCCACACACTCAGTCTAGACAGTGGGGGTCAATTGATGCAGAAATACAATACACAATAGGCGTCTAATTGCGGCGCCCTCCGTCTCACTGGAGGGTGCTGTAGTCACAGGTCCTTATCCCACCGCTGGCCAACAATGTAGGACCGGGGGTTACCAGGCCCTATGGGGTTAGCGTGGCGCGAGCAGGTAGGCACCCAAAGGTTTACGTGTAAAGTGACCATACAGCACACACATCCACTGAGACAGGAAACGCACGCAATAATTGACACCACACCAGTAGGTTGAATAAAACCAATCAGCTTTATCTAGATCAACATTAGGATCAAAAGTATTTCATTAGGAATAGATTGGCAGTTCATTAAAAAATCAAAACCTGGCATTGAATCAAAGCGCGGCAACTGGCGATCCTGGGGAGCGTCAAACACAGCGTTTACACCAAGCGCGGCACATAGCAATTCATTAGCGCTTCAAAACATGGCATTTAAGCAGAGCGCCAAACATAGCAAATCAATAGCGCTCCAAAACATGGCATTTCAACACAGCGCTGCACGTAGCAAAACAATAGCGCTCCGAAACATGGCATTTCAGCATAGCGCTGCACATAGCAAATCAATAGCGCTCCGAAACATGGCATTTCAGCATAGCGCTGCACATAGCAAATCAATGGCGCTGCAAAACCTGGCACCTAAGCATAGCGCGGCACATAGCAAACCAATAGCGCTTCAAACATCGTGCTGGATCCGGGCAGTTCATTGGGTATGAGACCTGGCGCCTCCTTGCAGTATCCCTCTGGGCCAAGGAGACAGTTATTTGGGGGGAAGTCGAAATGAGGCCCTCGGTATGGGGAGGGGTTCCCCCTGGCTCTCCTTATGCTCAAGACACCCCGCCTTTGAGGCACTCCCGGAGCCCTTCCTAGGGCGAGGGGTGAGGGGGCCCACTGGCCTAACAAGAGACGTCCCCGGGGGAGGGGCGGGTCCCGGGCCTCTCTCTGGCCTTCCGCCCTCCTCCCCAGGGGTTACCTTGCTCTTCGGCCTCGGAGGCCCTTGTGCAGCTCCGCGGTCGGGCGGGGGCTCACCCTCCTCGGAGCCCCTCCAACCGCGTGGGTCTCCCGGGGATGTCCGGGCCGATCGGGTTATGGAGGAACACTGCGGAGCCAAGCAGGGTTCGCGGGGCGCGCCCGCAGCCGCCAATGGCAGCGCGGCCTGCGGGGGCGCGATCGCTGGGCCAATGAGGCAACGGCGGGGGCGGCGCTCGTGAGTCCGCCCCGTCAGGTGACGGGAGTCTCTGGCTACAGGCCTACGCGGCCTCTACCTGGTGACTTGGCCTAACGAGGCCTTCACTGGAATTCTAGCGGCCCTCTCCTTGCGGAGGGCCGCGTCGCAGGGGCGGCAGCAACAGCGACGGGGCCCCGGTCTTCCCCGCGGGCCCCGGAGATAACGGGGATTGTCGCCCTGGCCCCGGGCCGCAGCGGTGAGTGACGGGGGACGTACCCCAACAGGGGTGGGGGAAAGCAAGTCTCTGGCTGTCGTCTGGGGCAATTCGATCGATGCCCAGCGCCCCCTACGCCCACAGGGGGAGCGCTACAAGGCAGGCTGGAGGGGCAGGCTCCACGACAAGGATACATGGGAGAAGGGTGGGGGGATCCCAGGTGGGGCCAGGGAGCGCGGGGGTGTCACAGCGCTGTTACCTGGCTGATCCCCCAGCAGTTTTGTGGTAAAGTTAGTAGATTTTCTTGGCGCTTGTTGATTCTGGCGCCCTTAGTGGGTTTGTTCCTTGGGGGGGGTAGATTGAGTTGGTGACTGAAGGGAGTTCTCAGTCAGGCTTGGTAGGTTGCCCCTGGGTTCCCCTCCCGCTGGGCCAGATCAGTGGGATAGTTCAGGATCCCTCACTCAACTTAAAAGGCAGCACCTAAGCCCTGTCACTTTCAGTGGCATAGGTCCCTGACTAGGCCCTACCGCCTAAAACTCCTGCGTAGGTTCCCCCAGGTCTGCGTCGCCCCAACTGACTAAAAATGTTCCCTCCTTTCCTTAAGTATCCCTAGGTCAGGTGACCACTCTCTAAGGCGGCAAAAGTAAACCCCACCCTTCTTCTAGAAGGTTCCAGCAAGTTCCAGGAGCTTCCCCACCCTAGCTATAGGAGAAAAAAGGCGGGCTGGTGTCGCAACAATGTTGTAGGGTCCCAGCCAGCTCCTGGCAACTAGGGTGCTACTAAAAAGGCCCCTCCGCAGTAGCAGGGGCCTGTGGCAGCCATATTGGGGGAAGAGAGCACTTGCACCTTAACACTGATTAGCAATGGAAAGGCGCCTGGAGACCTAAGGCCAACGAAAAAGAGGGTGGAAAAAATGAGGCAAGGGCAAAAACACAGGGAAAGACCACCCTAGGGCTGACAGGTCTAACAGGTTGTGAGACACCTTTCCCGGAAATTCCCACTTTCTGGGAAGAGGGTGATGCCCCAAACCCACAGAAGAAGACATTATTGCCCTGGAAACCTACCTGAGTTAACCAGGTGGAAAATTAAAGAGGTGCTGCCCCAGCCAGAGTTCTGCAAGGTGCAGAGGGACTGCCCCACTCTTCAGGGCCTACAGCAGAAGGCTTTGACACAGGCAGCTGTCAACACTTCTGGTGATCACCCAATCTATTGGGAGAATAGTATCCTGAATAGTGAGTCTAAAGTGCCTGTGCTTGGGTCATCCCATGAGTTGGAGGGGTAGCCTACAAGTGTTCCACTCCTTATACCCCCAGATCAATGGGCTTGTTGAAGGGATCAAGACTCTGAAAGGCATGAATGTAGGCCTATCAAAGCTCTTGCGGGGCAAGTGGTATATTGTTGTAATTAAATGAAAGTCCGGTAGCCAGGTTAAGTATAGGTATGCTGTAGGTTTATTCTCAAGTACAGCCTTAGGTAGATTACTGGAAGATGTAAAGTCCAGGTGATGCCCCACCAGGAGCAGCCTCCCTGCTGCTCAGCCTGCTCACTCCAACTGACACTCACAGCCTCACCAGGCACCCAAGCATTCCACGACATCATCAATCATCCAACATTCCAGACATTTCCAAGCACACTATCTCTCACTCTGGCTGAGCAGTAGGGAAGAGATACATAGGCAAAGGGGAACGGCAAACAGTAGATTATAACATATATCCTCTTGCCATGCTTGCTATTTGCCTACATTGAAGAGCATCAGAAGAAAGTAGAGTTCAGTCCCTTTGAACTTCCGCTTGGCCACCATCTACAAGGACCTCTCAGTCTTTTGAAGGAGATGTGAGGCAAGCTCCCTGGAAACCTCCTCAAGATGTACAGAGCTACAAGCTTGCCCTCAGATAACGCACTTCTGGAAGGAGGCTACTGAGAGCCTGGAGGCCTGCCAGTAAGTCATGAAACACTGGTAAAACCAGAAGGCCACTCTGGTGGAGTATCAGCCTGGAAGAAAGGTCTCCTACCCGGGGAACCTTAAAAAACCTAGGAATCCCTTAAGGGATCTACGTGTGGAATGCCTCAAGCTCCATTTTAAGAGGTCTGAAGTCATTGTCTTGGTGAGAGATGATTGTGAGGGGGAAGGGAGAAAACCCCTCCCACACCTCTCTTCTTCCAAAGACCGAAATGGGTCAGTGGAAGGAGTTGTTGTCTCCCCTAACCTGACCCCCAAAGCAGCAGAGGGAGTGTCCCACTTGCTAATGTAGTTCACCAATGTATTCCCCCTTCCCCAGGGCTCGTAGACTGGTGTACCCATGACATAGATCATACATGAAATGTCAAGAATAAAGTCTACAGACTGTCTGACAAAGTGAGGGCCAGCATCAAGGATGTGTTATTCAAGATGTTCCATTTGGAGGTGATTGAGCCTTTCTGGTCCAGTTCAGTGGTTCTGGAACCCAAGACTGCCGCAGTACTTAGGATCTATATGGATTACCAATTCAACTTAGATGGCTGCGGCTTTGACTGCATTCCCAGTCTCGGTTGGTTCTTTATACAGAAAGTGGATAAAAAGTTTTTAAGTCACTGCTTTTGCAGTTTTGACAGGAGGAGTACACTGTAACACCAGTCAAGGGTCCAGGACCTGGGGGCATCACTAAGGGGGGGGGGGGGGGGTAGAACTCACTGTAACAGAGGCCAGCAGTTAGGGGAATTGGCAGGTCCAGTTGGTACTAGTCAGCTGGGGAGGGAAAGAGGCCTCTGGAAGGTTGTTGAGTCCTTGTAGCTCAAAAAGGAAGTCAGCCAACTGACCTTTGAAGTCACACCTGGGGACCTGGGTTTAAGGCAAGCAGGTGCAGTCTTCCTACAGGTTCTTTAGGCAGCAGGGCAGTCTCTCTTTTCATTCTCCACAGGCCCAGAAGTGTTCAGATGAAAGATCTGTGGGGTCCATTTTATGGCCAATGCTAGCCATTTTGAGGAGGGTAAGCATTTGTCCACACCTTAAACCACATTCTGGTCAGTTCTTCAACCCCCACTGGGTTTGGTGTCTGCCTGACTACAGAGACAAAAGGGAGGCGGGTCTAGGGATGAGCTTCATCCGCAAATGACAAGGTAGGTATCATTTGAAGCTCAGGAAGTTGTTGGGCACAGTCCCTCAAAGTCATCCTGTGAAGGAAGCAGCCGCTTCACACTCCAAGGGCCCTTTGTTTACCATCTGTGAACACTATTCATTTGACCACAGTGGAGTCATTAAGGGTCATTTGACACATGTGCACAGGCAGAAAATCCTTTTGGGTTTAGGCAGGAAAATGACAACTTTCTAAAAGTGTCATTTCCAAAATAGTTTTTTTAACACGTACATGTAATTCACATGGAGGGGAAATTGGCAGATTCAAATCCGTCCTGAACGCCATAATGACAAGGATCCACACCCACATCACCTTCCCCACAACCCCATAGGAATTGAATAAGACCAAACTGGACTTCTAACAGGTAGCACAGTTCCCTCATGTGATAGGTTGCAAAGATTGTACGCATGTTGCCATTTGTCCACCAGCAGCTAATGAATCATTTTCAGGAACCGTAAATCCTATCATTCTATCAATGTACAAGTAGTGTGCAATGCTAAGTATATCATAACAGACATTATGGCTCAATACCCTGGAAGCACACGACTCCTATATATTTCGACACAGTGGCATACACACTCGTCTGCTCAGGTGTGATTTTGGCAAAGGACAGCAGCTTGGTAAACACAAATAATGATTTCCCACACACAATGGCCAAATGGCAATGCATAATTGTCGCTAACCCTTTGCTTACTACCCTCTAGGTGACAGCGCATACGCTGTGCGGAACTACATATTGACACCATACCTCAACCAGCCACCCCACATGAGCAAAGGTATAATGCAGCGCATATCACCACATGAAATGTGATTGAACGCACCTTTGGGCTTTTGAAAAGTCGCTTTTGCGTCCGCCACAAGACTGGCGGAGCATTGCAGTACTGGCCCGAGACCTGCTGCAGGATTGTGGCTGCATGTGCCATATTGCACAATATTGCGATCAGGAGAGGCATACCCATTGAACTGTCCAACAGTGAGCCTGAGGGGGACAACCAACAACGGGCACAACTACGACCAGCGCATGGGGCTAGCTCAGCAGATGGGCAAAGGAGACGTGCAGAAATTACACAACATTATTTCTGAGGTTAATAGTGATGAGACACGACACAGCATGTTTGAAGTTTACTGTATTTACTTGGATGAAACCATGTAGTAGTGTTTAGGCACACATAGCAGGTGCCATGGAGCACAGTGATTGCACGCACAAAAAGAATACAATGCCTAATTTCAGGACTTGAACTCAGTTACTAGTAGGGCATTGTTCATGGTTACCTCACCATGGTCGAATAGTAATGGGCAAGTCAGTCTATCTCTTCCTGCCACGCACCCCCAAACGCCTTTCGCCGGCATCTGCTCCATCCCTCATGGAGTCACCGGAAGGTGTTGTGATCCGAGATCTGCACCTCCTGCAACTGGGGACTGGCACTGACAGGCTACTGAGGCTGGACGCCTCCTCACTCCCCTCTTCCCCCATCACATTGCTGACCCCAGCAGTAGCAGCCTGGATTGGTTCCACGGCAGTGGTTACCTGGGCCAGTGCCCAGCCACATCCCCACAACAATGGCCCATGTCAATATGCATGGCCACGGACCAACATGCCAGCAGTGCAGTGGTGGTGCAAAGGCGATTGTTCGATTTGATATAGCCTGCTAAGCGCATAATAAACTGGCGATGCCTCCTTCTCTGTGTCTCCTGGCCCTCCTGCATCATCCTGCTCAACTCCTGCATGGTTGCATTTGTCTGCCTGTTGCCTCCCACCACAGCTGTTGGTAGTTTTCTCACACAATCACTCATGACTGTGATGTTGGTTGCCATTCTGCAGAGTTATTCCTGCATTGACCCCATATGTTTCGCTTGCAGACGCTGCACCCTCAGCATCCTGGCCTCAGGCCACCCCCCACATTTGGAGTTTGGTCCTCCCGTGATGTGATGCTGGCCCTTGACCTGCGCCTCTGTCTTTGGATCGTGCTGTGCCGGACCTGTGACTGGAGTGTTGTTGTGGGGGTACCTCGAGGCTGGCTTCTCTCTGGAGCTGGTTCACGCTCCAGATCAGATTCCATGGGCTGCAGTGATGGAACTGTGGCCCTCGGTTTTGTGGGGGTGGAAACTGTGCTTTGTGGGGCCACAGGTGTTTCTACGTCACCCTCAGCATGGGTCTCCTGTATGTTTCCACATTCTCTGTCCTCAGAGTCTCCTCCTGCTGCATCTGTGATGTGAAACAGTGCACTGTGAATTTGCCGTAAGGGTAATGTTGTGTCACATTAAGCATACTTGGGTCTCATTAAATCCCTTACTGTCACACAGTGTTTACGTGTTTAACTTTCCAATGGTGTGTTTGCCTACTCACTTGCCTGACCTGCCTGTAACTCCCATAATGCATTAGGGTGTTGAAGGAAAATGTGGACAGGAGTTAGTATCTGTACACTGGAGTCGAACTGAGGGGATGTTCACATTTGATTTGTCTTTAGATATGGACACTTACATGCATCTTACTTTGTGGAGTACTTGCCGCTTCGGATGTATCCAGCTGGGTCACTCCCACCACAGCTTCAGGCTGGAGTGTGGACTCAACCAGCTCCTCCTGGGGTGTATTATCAGGCAGTGTTGATGGTCCTCCTCCAGTCCTCTTAGGCTCCTTCAGCCTGTCTGCAATGCTCTGCTTGGCACGGCTGCGAAGGTTGTACCACCTTTTTTTCAGGTTGTCTATTGTACGGTGGGTGACCCCCACTGCATTCACTTTGTTCTTGATCCTGAGCCATATGTCCCCTCCGGCACCTTCAGTGACAGTTTGCCAAAGAGCTTGTTGTGGCTCTTGCCTACCTCCTCTATGAGGTTTTCAAGTTCTCTCTCACTGAACTTGAGCTTGCGTTTCCTGGTCACTGTACTCTCCCCTGATGCTGAAGGATCCATTTCTGTGCACTGGACAGGTCTGTAAGCCAAGTGGTTGCTTGTTCTGTTATGCTCCTGCTCTCAGCCTCCTCCTCTCACTCTCCCTGGGCACTGAATGAAGCATGGGCTGGTTGACTTCCTGGTTGTGATGTCATCAGCATGCTTCTGTTGCGACAAGCTATTTGCAAAATCACTAATAGCGATTTTGCAAATAGCTAAATCGGTATTTGTGCATTGCGATTGTTTGATTGATATTCGAGATTGCGATTTTTAGCGATTCGGTAAAAAATCGCAATCGCGGTAATGCATTGCAGATAGCGATTCCAAAATAGCGATTCCTTAAAATTCACTATTTAGGAATCGCTATTTCAACTTTTGATGCATGAGCCCCTTATTTGCTTGATCGAGAGTCATTACTTTAAAGAAAAATATGAAAATTTAAGGATTTGCTGAAGGTTTTCGATTGCATTTGATACACCAAGCTCAAACCCCTCCCAGGCGGTGAGTTGCCTCCCCCTCCCTTCTCAGTCTCCAACTGCACCCCTCTAACCTTAACATACACCATGGACAACTTGGATGGTGCCAAAAGAAAGGTCACCGTTTAGTACACATTTAACATCTCATACATTTGCTTCATGTGTTGATACATGCATCATTGTTGAATCAGGTAATTTCGGTTGTCATCTGCTTTTCAGACAGATCACCTTCTGGGGGGGTGGGGCCCCAATACCACGGCCACTGTTGGCAAGGGGTTAGGCTGCAACTTGCTATACCGACTTGGTGGGTTTCCGTCTCGAATCGCCCGGGCCCCGAAGTGCCATCAAGCTTGTCTTCAGTGCCAATCTAGCCCCGCCCTGCTCTTCCAGGTCCCTGCCATGTGGCATCCTAAGGACCCCATGTGAACGTCCCAACCATTCAGCCTGTGGCTGAGTTCTACCTCTTGCTCCTTTGGTACCCCTGCCATGAGTCATCCCAAGGGCCCTGCGGGAGCCTTCCATCTACTCTCTCCGGGGCTACTGGCCACTGTTCGCTCAATCCGTGTCCCTGCCGTGAGGCATCCCAAGGACACTGCGTGAGCCTTCCATCTACTTCAATCAATTTCTCTTCCTTTCCTATCGTTCTAGGTTGTCTTTCCTTCTCTCCAGCCAAACGGAGGGGTGCGAATGCCAGAGGGTGCTGCTTGCCCCCTTCTTAACCCCCTCTGTGGCTAGCAGCCCGCTCCCCTGATTGGGGTAGGCTGCGTTCGCTTTGGGGCGACCAAAAACGGTTGCCCCTTCTTCCCGGTCTTGTGCCCGGGGGGAGAGAGAGGCTTCCCGCCTCCGGGCGGCATTTGGCCCAGGCCCCCATTGGGTGCGGCTTCGCCTTCCCCGGCCCGGGCTCCAAAAGCTAAATGATTTTTCTATATGAATATATACCTGTTTTTAGTCACAATCTTTCACCATTAACCTGAGTACTGATTTGTACCAATTGATTACATAGAAGCATCTGTGAATATGTATTGAAATGTATGTTCTCTAAATTCTGCAAACTAATACATGTTTCATCATTTGTGAGAAACAAGATGAACTTGAAATCTTGTTTTCTTTAATTTATTTATAGGTGTGAGGGGACCAGTACAAACTCTCTGTTTCGAATTTAGTAAGAATTAATTTTATAAATTAATCCAGCAGAATTGCTGCTATTTATACTGTACATTATGCTCAGATTCTGGGAAATACGGGTTTACCCCAGAACATATCTGACATACCCAATAAAGGTTGGAGTAGCTCTTGTTTTTGCTGTTTATTAATGTATTTAATTTTGTAACTTTCCTTACTTCACCAACCTCTTACAGCGTTCATCTACAATTCTTGATATAGTGTAAAGTTTGCAAAGCCATGTGCTTTTCCACTTTTCAATTGTGGAGCTGGAAAAGTTTAGATAACTGAAAAAGATACAGCAAAAGGGTGATTACTGCTGTCACTCAAGTATGTGTACATGCTACTCGCAGCTCAACGCCTCTCTGCGGGGCCTACATGACAAGCCACAGACTTCCAATTTATGCCAGAGGAATTGACTCAGCAGAAGGGAATGGGAAGACTGCTGATCACCGCAGACTAATAGTGTCAGTTATTTTTCCCCAGTCCAACTCAGGGGGCTAAGGGCACTCCAGAGTGACAGCGGGTAAAACAAATCCTTGTAGCCCTATGTCTCTTTGCGGGACTTCAGGCTGCAGGGGTATGGGCCTGGGATGTGCTAGACAACTTTGCCTCAGGATTAATAGACAGGAAACTTTATGAAAGGTCAAGTTTCACCATGTTGCAAGTGAGGTAATATGCTTTGGAAAACCCTGATATGACAATGAAAATATGTGACAGTAGCTGAGGAGAGGCAACATTTCCAAGATAACAACTAAAAAATATACGAGTAAGATAATAAATGAGGGAGAAAGAAGGTGTGGGAGGAGAAGTGTTGCTGAACTAGATGATTTGACGTTATGTGTGCTTCCTACATTGTGTAATACTAATCAATGTTTTTTTCTTCCCACATTAGGGTCACCAACACCTGCTGTAGTGGAGGGGCAGAAAGAGGAGGCAGCAACTACAGCATCACTGTAATAGTACAAATTTATTGTGTCATGTTTTTTCATTTTTGATTTTATAAGTATATATTGATAGTTTGTTTGTCTTTTTTGTAGCATGTCTCTGCCGTTGGTGACAGTATGTGAAGTTCCAAAGCCACAAACAACACATGTTTCCATATTGTTATTAACACTTGGAACAGGTTTTGCACTTTGAATAGGATGAAGCAAAACTTTCCTGCACCAGTGTTTCTGCTTGAGCTGTGTGAATGCTGCTTGGCACCCACAGCCGGCCGCCTCCCTGTGGAGATGCCACCTGAAGAACTATGTACTTCCTAAACCCACTGCTGAATTAATTCTGTCAATCATTGTGGGGACCGGAAGTATAGTTGTTATAGTGTACTCACGATGACTTTCCTAAATATTAAACAGGGCTAGGCATAGCAGGCTTGGCACTTCTGGCTTCGGATATATGTGTCAGGGATATGGGTGCAAAAGGTGCTGTGAAACGTTGCCCTGGGCATGGTAGTCAGGAATCGTGACTTTGTGAGCCAAGTTATATTTTTTTGGGACACTGCTAGTATGATAGTGAATATTTTTTAAGGCTGTGGGAAGAAAAATATTTGCATGGCAACAGAAAAGTGCAAACTATAATAAATAAATCTGTTTTGTATGATATTCGATAGAGGAGCAGGTTAATGTGACTGGTAGGGTTTCTAAAAAATCCTCTTTTTATGACTTTTTACATGTGGAATTTTTCTGGGGCTGTAAGGATCATTCAGTGTTTTTTGTCTTCAGTCTTTAGGACTGCTACAGCCTGTTTCAATGTATATAATACATTAACTTTGTATAACGTAAACAATGTTCGGTTTTACAGCTCACCTCTGAGTTGTTGGTAGGGCATGATGATGTAAAACCATGCGCTTCGCTTATTTTGTTTTCTTCCAAAATCTCTACAGATTTGCTCAGTTGTGGAGCTGGCAAAATGCAAAAAAAGAAGGTAGCAATTAGGTGGCCGTGCAACTCTGTCTCAGTTCCTGCTGCTGCTCAGAGTCATGAAAATGCTGCTCGGCAGGTAAACCTCAGAGGGGCATATTCTCAAGGACTTATCGCCGAGTTATCGGCACTTTATCGCAGCCAAAGTGGTGATACATTTTTCGGCTTATTCACAAGCTGGTGCAAACAGCCAATATCACCAGTTTACCTGCGATAGCAGCCGCAAAAAATATCGCCACAGATGACCCCGGCAACTAACGCTAATGATATGCAGAGCAGGCGTTCCCGTGCAAAAAGCTGCATCAACACCACTCCGCAACATTCTCAACGACTAGCCAGATTGGCGATAAGATGCCAAAGCAGGCGATAAGGCGCATTAGCAGCAGGGATTTAACACCTGCTCCTACCTGGTGTAAAGTCGTAAGACAACCTGCACCATAAAAGGGAGTTCAGCCCAGAGCCGCACCTGAAGAACAACAGATGCCATGGAGCTACTGATCATGCAGCCCCGGGCACCCCTTCCGGACAAAGATATGTTACATCAACTTTACAAAATCACGAACAAAACAATTTGCCTGATGCTGCACAATTACAACAATCAACAAACTTGTGTGGTCAGAAAAAGGAGAATCATTAAATCATCTTTGAATTACCAAACAAATCATTTTATTCAAATTACACTCAAAACAACCATTTGGAAGAGTCATGGCGGGTCCTCTCTGGACAATCTATAAGTCACAGCCTGCAAGACAAAATTCAAGATAAGAAGGTGTGTCATGAGAGAGAAAGAGAGAGAGAAAGAGAGGGAGAGAAAGGGAGAGAGACAGAGAGTGAAAGGAAGAGAGGGAGAGAAAGAAAGAGAAAGAGAGAGAGAGAGAAAGAGAGAGAGAAAGAGAGGGCGAGAGAGAGTGAAAGGAAGAGAGGGAGAGAAAGAGAGAGAGAAAGAGAGAGGGAGAGAAAGAGTGAGAGAAAGAGAGTGGGAGAGAGAGTGAAAGGAAGAGAGGAAGAAAGAGAGAGAAAGAGAGAGAGAAAGAGAGAGAGAGAGAAAGAGAGAGAGAGAGAGAGAGAGAGAGAGAGAGAGAGAAATGGACAGAGGGAGAGAGAGAGAGAGAGTGAAAGGAAGAGAGGGAGAGGTAGAGAGAGTGCCGACACTGCGGAGCCAGGCCTCACCGCTCACCTGCTGCCACCGGTGTGTCTCCAACCATGTGCCGGTAAACACTGCAGTCCACCAGGTCCCTTATCTGAAACAAAGTCCAGATTCATGAATAGCAGAGTACAAATAATTGCACAAGCCATCATCTCTTGCCCGCCCCTGCGCACACACGCTGCTGCACCCCAGCCCCTCCCGCCGCCCAGCGGTTATTGCCCGTCCCTGCGCACCCAGGCCTCACTGCTCACCTTCCGCCACCAGCGTGTCTCCAAGAGGGCCCACCACGTGCCAGTGCAACCTCCAAGCCAGGGCCCTGCAACCTTGGCAGCCTCCACATCATGCAGCCCCACACCGCGGGCAACCAGGTTACACTCGTGATTCTGGGTCTTGATTTCGCAATGGCAGAGATCATATCAGTGCACACGGCATCATCGCAGGCTGCACACCTGCTCAGCTCTTTGGGTGCCACTAACTTTGAGACCCGTGATGCAACGCCATGTGGTGGTAGGCCCCCGCTGCCCACTGGCTCAGGCCTACACTGCGGTCCAGCAGGGCTCACACAAATCCTTACCAGTCCGGACCGCCAGGACGGCGCATCATCGCAGGCTGCACAACCGCTCAACACTTAAGGTGCCCCTACCTCAGTGCACCGAAAGTCACCGTCCCGTGGCAGTAGGCCCATGCTGGCTGCAGTGTATCCGGTGCCACCAAATCTGTTCAAAGCAAATCATGGACCCTCTATGATTGAGTGTCGTGGTGCGGACGCCATCATGTCACCTCCGGCATTGGGGGATGTGATGTGGTAGGGCCCTTGGCCCTCATGTACAAATCATAACCACACGGATACACCCAGAGACAGAGTGGAAATGGCGTCGAGCATGTGTGCCCGTCCCTTTTCATTGGCAGGGTCACATGTCACATGTCCTGTGATGCCTGTGCTGGATGAGTGTGATGTGGGTGTGAACAAGCAGTGAGGGAGTGGCTGTGGCATGCTGAGAACTAGAACTGTGATCAGCAGATCACTACCGGGGAGACCTGGGACATGTAGCGTTGTCATCCCCCCCTGGAAGCGTAAGCAGAGTGGGCTGGGCCGGCATATGCCAGTCCAGCGTAGGGGTGTGAACAATGACCCCGGGCCTCTGGGCGTGGTTCCGTCCTGGGCTGGACAAGGAAGTAACTAATGCGTGTGTCTCTGTTGTAGTGTCGGCGCCACCCAGACCGCAATCGGTAATGTTGCTCCCTGTGACTCAAGTCCCACAACATGAGCAACATAGATGTGAGGGTGAATCACTGACCCTACATTCATCCATACTTTCACACTTGAATGTTCATAGACATGGCAAATCTGTGTGAAAATGAATGTTTAATGCACATTCAGTGGAGTGTTGTAGCAGGAGCAGGACAGGGTCATGCAAAGCCCACTTTACATTGTTGGCCTGTGGAGGGCCAGCCTTTAGGGACTAACAAGTTCATCGGAAGAGGAAGACTTCAGTCCGCAGTCTGAGTGCTGAATCATTGGTAACCAAACATAATATGGCAGTTCATGTCGGGGTCCAAGGTGAGTGTCGTAGACTGTATCGGGGGAAAGTGGAAGGTGATGATGCAGAGGGCAGAACCAAGCAGAAACAGGCCATATGGCAGAGATGAATGCTACTGCATCCTTCTTACCACTAAGGCAGAATCACCCGCATCTTCGTCCTCTGCTGTTTCATGTGCCTCACATGTGGGTGGTGGTGTTCTGTCTCCAGCACTGTGTGCCTGTGACACCTCAGGGTCCGGAGGTGGGATGTCTACTGCACTGTGTGGCGCTGACACTTCAGGGGGCGGAGATGTTGATGGAGTGGTAGCAGCAGCATTCATGTGCGCCAGGCCTTGTGGCAGCAATGCCATGAGGAGGGTCTGCAGGGCATTGAGGAACCCAGCTACCTCTCGCTGGTGTGCAGCCATGGCGGATGCTCTTTCTGCCTACACCCACTCCATGTTCTCCATGATCCTCCGCATGTGTCCCAACTCACGTCGACATCACTGGAGCCACTCTGACTAGACAGTTGTTCTTGTCTCAGAGTCAGGACTCCAGCGATGTCAGCCATGGATTATTGGAGAGCATTGGGAGGATTGTGGGTGTCCGTTAGAGACTGTGAGTGGTCCCTGATGGCACTTAGACACCCACATATGGCATCTAGTTTGGCTGCCATGCGGTCGAACCCCACCCGCACCTGTTCAGCCAACTTCTCCTGGCACCCCAACACACGGCGTTGGAAGGCCATGTGTTGTTCCTGGGTGTCCTGGGAGGCAGCCGTGGTGGTGGGTGCTGCCTGCTGTGTGGTCTGTGCAAGGGGTGGGGTCTCATCGATGCAGCTGGGCTGCCCTGCTCCTGGAGGTGGGTTGACGTAGCTGTCAATGAACTCTTGGAGGGCGTCGGTGTGGAAGGTGTGGAGGTCCTCTTCATCATCAGTCAAGAGAGGTTCGGTCTGTTCTGCAGGATGTGTTGGTTTTCCCTCTGCAATGTGAAGGGGAGATGCAGTTCAACATTGTGTTCACATGTATGTTGACGCATTGTAAATGTTTCCATACAGACTGCATGACATGGTACATTGTGACTGTTTGGGAGTTGCTCCCTTTTTGATGCGGGACAGTGGACATTTGTAGTACATCACAGATGTGTGTTTGTACTTGTACATTATCAACTCACATTTCCCTGCTATGCCAAATGTGATTGGCCAGTTTCTACACACAAGCGGTAGCAGTTGAGTCCTCTGTTCTGTTGTGAACGTGTTGCGGTTTGTACCACATTGTTGTCAGTGTTGATGTGCTCTGCATGTTATGTGTGTGTGCTGCATTTTGGTTGAGTCGCCCCTGCAGCTCTGATTTTGCTGCCCCTTATCCCTTTCATGCAGTGTGCCTTTGACTTCTGTGCTTATATAGTGCTGATATGTTGCATACTTGGGTACATTGGTCTCTTGGTGGCAGATGGGGGTCTGGGGCATGGTTTGTCTGCAGATGTGTTGTTGACGTCTGGGGTTGTTTGTGCACATGGATGCGTCAGGGTGTGACCTGCACCTTTACAGATGTGGATCCACATTCATCCACCTCAGTGTCGTGGCGTGCAACATTTCATGGTATATTGACTGCAGCAATGCTATTCGTCATGCAGTGTCACTTGCATTGTCAGTGTTGCTCACAGACACACCGCTTTGCTGAGTTTGACACTTGTGCATGGGTTGGTTGTAAGATTGGTGGTGTGTGGGAAGGGTCCCCTCTGGGCACATAGTCGACAGGGACCTACTTGTTGTTTCTAGGTGTGCTGCAGTGTGCCAAGGGGATCAGAGACATGCTCCAAAGTCATTTTGGGTGTGCACTGTGCTATGCTTAATTGTGCATGTGTGCCATTGTGCCCATCTCAACCCGTCCCCCGGTCCCTGGTCGTTACTCACCCTGTTGCTGTTGTGTCCGGTCTTGTTGAGCAGTGTCCGGTCCCCCAACTCCTGCCACTATCTCCACAAGCAAACCTAAGCTCCTCTAGAAGGGTTAGGGAGGAGAAGTTCTATCCCCCCTTCAAAACCTACAAAATGCTAATATATGGCTCCAAATGGCACACTGATAGCAAAATTTATACACAAATCGGTTTAAAATCCAAAGATTCTGAAGAGAAATTAAGGAAATATTACAATACTTACTCTCATGGTGTGACTGTGAAGCCCTACCCTCCTTAGGACTGTTTGTAGTTTAACATCGCTAAGGAAACTTTCTAAAACTGGTGACAAGGCCTTGTGTTTTCAGCACAGTTCTATGTATTAGATTTCTGAAGATTATCCAGTCGTCACAATCATTTTTGATCACAACTTACCTTGTATTGCTGAAAACGTGATCAAATGAGGACACTAAATCTTTATCACATTTTTCACTTGGGCCCAATGTCGTTGTCTTTAGAGCTAACATGAAAATGTTGTCATAATCACACTCATAAATTGAAATAACAATGCCACTTGCTCTCCTAAGGTCCTTCACTGTTCTGCTGTCAAGCAGTTCCAGGTATGGTAATCCTAAACTGTTTCCAACTTGACTGCTTCCTTAAGATATGCCAACACACCACAAGCGTTGGATTTGTGCCTAAGCTTGTGCACTGAAGTGTACTTTGAAAAAGATCTCCTCTGAAAGTGCAAAACTATTGGTATTCAAAAAGGTAACACGTCTAATTTCACAGTTTCATACAGTTGGCTCTTCATTTGGCTATAGCCATTTCCCACAACTGTTAAATTGGCATGGGTCTGCTGCCAGCCAGTATGTAATAAAACTGGAATAGCTTTAAAATTGTACATTTTGCAAACATAGTTATTTGCCAGTCTCTGGAGTTTGGTTGATCTCATGCTCTTCCCTTCCCTTTCTGTATCACTCTCTTTAGCTCTCTTTGCAAGAGGTCTCCCTAGTAAAAACAAAAGGTATCTCAAAGTTGGGAACCAGTGTTAACTGTCTGATATTTTGCAGGAAATAAGTCATCTTTGCAGGTCTTACTGGTGTGCTGTATTATAGCGTGCTACATGTTAAGCCAATACGCCTTACTTTTTTCGTTTTTTGCTTGCAGTCTGCTACCCTAAGCAGCACAGAGTTTGGAGGGACCCCGCCTGCTAAGCTCCAATGAGCCTTCCTCATCGCTCTTCTAAAGCTTCCTTAGTAGAAAGAGTTATCCCAAAGAGGGAGAGCAGCTACTTCCATTAGGAAATTGGTTGCATATTTTCATGTCGGCAGACAGTCGTCCTGGTGTTATCTGCCCTCTCTCTGATTTACTGTTTAATACCAGACCTCTAACACAAGTCTGCTTGGCCGTTGTCCCTCCTGGGTTCCCCTCCAGTGTATCTGGCCTAGGTTTTGTTGGAGAGGAAATCACATTTGCATTTTATGACAAGAGACACCGAATATGACACTTTCTGAGAGAAAAATAATAAACGTGCATCAAATACACGTTATAGAAAAGATGTCGAAAAACAAAAAATTTTAGTTACTACATCATAAAAGCATGTAGAAAAAGTGTAGCTTAGATGATACCATTCTTATTATTAATATAGCTAGTGATTTACTAAAGAAAATAACTATATTTTATTAACGTGTGTTAGAAAAATGTGCAAACGGTGAGCTCTCAAGTTATAAAGTTTACCTTTAATTGTTTCTGAACCTCATTTATATGAAAAAATAACTAATGAAATGTATTAATTTTATGATTATTCCTGATTATGACAGGGAATTTACTAAAATCTGTTTTCTTTTTGTGTGTAACTGGGTACACCGAAAATGTCTAAAGAAAAGTAGGTGCTACACATTTCTATTTGATGATGCTTCTGAAACTTATAGAGAATGTACTTCACATATACATCAATCTTATTTGTTTGAAACTAAATCTTAAACATATAATCAGGAATGTATTCACATTTTGGTACTTACCAAAATTGCAAGTACCCTATAAGTGCATCAGAAGTTATGCTAAAATCATGACATTTTAGTGTTCTCTTATGATTGTATACCTATAATTCTATACATTCCACATTATGTTAGCCTAAATTAATATGGGCCTGAATGCATGCATAAAAGTTTCTGCCTCGCTAAGCTCATTTATTCATGAGAGATTTCCTTTACTAAGATTTCATGTACTGTACAAAAGATTTGCTACATCTTTGTTACCATTTCAGGACATCTACCTTCAAAACTGTCCTCTTGAACTCTCTGCTATGCTCCTGCTAAAGAAGCATTGTTCAAATGTTTCACATGTTGGATGACTTAAGGACTGCGTAATTGTCCCACCTAATTCCATGCATTTTGTGTCGTCTTTATGTCGCCTGACACACACTCCATCTGAACTGACCAATGGACTGAGTGGTGTGACTAGTTGAGGTGATATTAGGAGGTGTCACCCCCGTAAAGACAAAGAGTATAATATTGTCTGATTCCACAGATTAGGAGCATTGCATTATTATAGTGATTTGCGTATATGCAGCTTGATGGTGATGGTGACGAATGGCTGCTGTTCTGCAAGCCTGCTGATTACGAACCACTAACTGAGATTTGCAGAACTTACCTGGCAATTTAAGTTGCCTGATGTGGACTCATCTGGCTTCTACCCCGAACTGACGCATATCCTCTATGCTCTTAGTTCTCTTCCTTTCGGGACTACTCAAACTGGCAAATTCATGTCCCTTTCTGAACTCTTGAGCTTTTGGTACCTATTTGACCTTTATTACTGTCTTATTACCTTATGCAATCTAATGATGCACTTATTTTTCTAAATTTTGATAAACTAAACTAAATTTAGTGCTTCGACTCAGCTGTCATGATTTTTCCTTACATAAGTGAATGTGCATTCTCTATTTGGTTTTACTAATGACTAGAGGAGATTACATTAGAGAGATCACAGAGCATCAAATTCTAATGTTATTATTCTCTATAGCTTTAGCCGAACATTGGTGTGTATGATTTTGGCTTACCTACATTTCTGCAGGAGATTTGGACTTGCAGTGATAATCCTTTACCTTTATAGTATTGTCTTAAGAATAATCTACATGAGCTTGATATCCCACTTGTAATCAGCTATCCGATTCCTGGTACACTTTGGATGACTGTTAGGACCCTTTTATATCCAACCCCTCTCGACAAACAGAAAGGTCCATCGGTACACCAAGAAAGTGGCATTATTATTCAGTTAAATAAATGTTTTAGTTGGTTATTGCATTACCATCTGTAGTTTGGGTCCAGTAAACTCTAGAGAAGTTTTCTCCTTTCCATCAACCCAGTTCCCTTGAATTAACTCCCTCCCTCAATTTTGCTGTTCTTTACACATGCTTGCTTATTTATTCTCTTGTTTTATGTAAACACCTGTAATACCACATGGTGCATTGGACCTACAGAAAAAATATACAAATACAACTATAAATGGTAATACTGATTCGCATTCCATCTCCCATTTCAGAGAAGGTTCTGCATTAGTATGTTTCTTGGATGGCCAGTACTAAATCCAAGCATCAAGCCACGATTAAATTAGCTGAGGGTCTGGGTAATTGGATTTCGCTCCACTGTTCTTCTACATCTCAGCTAGTAGCATTTGGCCCACTAGATCAACTTATGTGTTGTTCCAGTGTGGAAGAATTGAGTTGAATCAATATCTTTGTAAATTAGAAGAAGTCAATTTTGACACGCGTCATGGAGGTTACTGGGCTGGAGGGAATTGGTGCAGCACTCTGGCCCAAACCTTCTTACCATTGGTTATTTGATGGATCTTTCCTTCACCGCCTGAGAGGTGAGGGGAGTTAGCATTCACTTTAATTTCAATTCACAGTGCAACCCAATTGGCTACACAATAAAGATCAGGAATTAGTGACTATAGTGGTTAAGGTAAACAAATCTTAGTACCATACTGTAAAGATACAGAATAGCAACTTGAAAACCTATCCTCCTAAAGAGGTGTAGGCATACCAATAAGAGTCAAAACTGATTTTCTGTTCTATACATGAGAGAAGTTTAAGATCATCTAAATTAAAGTTCAAACTAAGCGGATGGCTTTAGACCTAACAGGATCTCAAAAATCAGGGAAAATATGGGAAATTGTCAGCACTCAGAAGCTTGGCCAAGGGTCCTCTTGGGCCAGGAGAATAAGTGCTAGCCTAAGCCACACTCTGCAGGAGTCAAAGGGAATAACCATAGAAGTCTAAACTTCTCAAAGTCTAAGTAAAAGTAGTATAATATCAGACAGGGTGAACGCTAGTTATTTCATCCAGAAACCTTCCAGTAACACCCCTCTGTTTGCATCATCAGGGGTTCCATGGCCCTTTCCATTCTCACATTGTAAGCTGTAACATCTGCAATTTCTCTATGGACAGACATGGCAACGCTATTGTTCTTGATCACCTAAAAGCCTTTGTAACATTAATAAATGGAGACTTTTAGTTGACGTTCTTGCTCTCCATGTTCCTTGTTAAGGTCTCCTTCTCAGGCTCTCTCTCTCTATCACTAATACAGTGTTGTATCGATTCTCAAACTAACAAACCATGTGAACCTACCTGCAAGGAAAAGGCATAAAGCAGAAATGAGAAACAGCATTTTATGCAAGAAGAAACATAGACCTAGTCAGGACAACGTAAAGCTTTAAATCAATTGTGCACATTTGATATGCATATGAGCATTCAGAAACAAATGAATAAAACTGTCTGTACATTAGATTCACATTAAAGTTCATACAGGTAAAATAAACTTGAGTATACGTTTTTAAATGTAACTAAGAACTACATTCAAATGCAAAAGTGAGACATTAGTACGCACATTTCATAAACCCATTGTCTTTTCTAATGTGGATACATGTCGATAGTGTGAGGATGGTTTATTTAATCACCTAAGCAATAAATGTTCATTTTATTCAGTTAAGTCACCAGATTTGTACATCAAATTCATATTGAATATCTTGTTCCCACAAGAGTTCAACTGAGGATTTAGACCTGATTACCTTGGGTTGTTGAAGTAAATATGATAGCAACTGTTGGTATACTATCATTCCAAATCAAGTTATACAAACCTGGTGGTGGTATAACACATGGCGGAACTGCATTTAAGTATCCAGACAAATATTTTGAATGGGAGGCATATTGCAATGTATATACTTTGGAGAATGTATTGGTAATCAGTGTATGTGTAGTAGATTATGTAGGGCATACACCCAATATTTAATTGTTCAAGAAAATACTTTTTTTTCCAATGCTTCCAACAAAAGTAGGTCTCAGGTATTTGTGTTCCAGATATTAGATGATAAGAAACATTATAGAAATGGGATAGCCTTTGAGTAGTAATTATGGGCAGGATTCAAACTCTCTTTAAAGGTGTTTGGTGCTTTGTGTTGTAAATTGTCTAAATGTTCTAAATATCTTGTGCCTGATTCAAAAGTGTTTTGAGTATTTAGGTCCAACGTATTAGTGCAAACAACTTGATATATGAATGTAAGATATTCCCAAAAGGTGATCTTGCATTTACAAAATTCTTTGATTGATGCACAACTGTGAGAGATTGGGGTATTAGTTGAGGGAGTGAGAACCCACCTCAAATAATAATCACAATCCTTGTCAGGGTGAGCCATAAAAGTCACTACCTAAACCTGTGTTAAAACCCTCTAAATACAATAATACATTCTCCTATTATCTCTATAAGTTTCAAGTTTATTTTTATTTTTATAGTTACTGAAAAACATTGCAACATTTTAAAATAGCCAATAAAGCTGGTGTTAAACCCTGGTAAAACCAATAATACACATACTAAAAATGCTGTACAGAGGTTAAAGTAGACGGTGTAACCGTTAGTGTGAATCAGTGATTCACGTAGTAAAGTGCAGTGTGGTAATTAAAATGCATTACTAAAATCAGAAATATATGTAGTAAGGTGCCGTATGGTGCATACATATTTGGCAGTGTCAACTAAAGAACTTGGCACCTGCTGACATTTTATACATTAAAAGGGTTCTCTTTTCTTCTTGCAACAAAGAGAAGCAGTGACCAGCTTGCAGGCCAATGGCTACACAGGCAGCTTATTGCTGATGTTGCTGAGGTTGGATTGTCATTTTAGGTAGTTTTTGTTCGGTCAGCATGAGAAATTTTAACGTTTTGCAGTTCAGTTACGTGGCTCTCGGGTCAAAGCATGTCAGCATCACTTGCCTCCTGGTGCGAGTTCCTTTCTGCTTGAAGTGGGCCTTTAACAGCTGTGACCTCTATTGCTGCAGCTCCTTGCATGTGCAGATTAAGTGCAGGATGTCTCCTTGATCCATAATGCAGAGCCTGCAAGTGCTTTGGGTTGATGCCCTCAGCAAGGTGGAAGGTAATGAGTACATGGAAGAATGCCCAATTTATGCTTTAGGAACTTTGGGGCATATCAGCAAGGCGGCGACAGAAAATTATCGCCGCTTTTGCAGCCGTTTTGGGCCGAAAAGCAGCGATAATTGTATCGCCTAATTAGCAAGGTCACACTAACGCGTGAAACCTTGCATTAGCGCACAAAATCTTAACGCCCAGCTTTGCATCTCTAATGAGATGCAAAGTGGGCGTTCCTGACCTAACATGACAAGAGAAATGTCGCTAAGCGACATTTCTCCTATCATCAAGCCCCACGCTATGAAGCATAGCGGCAAGAAAAGTAGCGATAACCCCTGTTATCGCTACTTTCCTTACGCCTACTTCAGGACTGACTTAGCCATGATATCCTATGGAAGGTGGATATCATGGCTAAGTTTGTGAGGCCCTATCAACAAGCTAACGCCACATTTCGTGAGATTATCGCTGGGTTTCCAGCGGTAATCTCACGTTAGGCAGTTAGCGCTAGGATTGTTATCGCTTTTGAGATAAGCGTTGCTAATAGCACGCTATCTCAGCGATAAAAATCCACGTTAGCCGGCGATAATTATCCTAGCGCTAAGTGCGCTTAGTGATAATTATCGCCGGTTGTTGCTGATATGTCCCTTTGTTTTTATTGGTTTAGGACAACCCTGATTAAAATATTTTTGAGGTGCGAGTGTTTTATAGGAATTTAGGGTCATCCATGCATGAGATCTGGCTGAGAATGTTGCCTTGTTCTCCACCAGTGAGAGTTGTTTTACGCATTTCCAGACCAATATTTTGAAAGTTAAATGGTGAAGTTGTGTGTTACAGAGTTTGTGAGCCTGGTGGTTTCCAGTGATTCCTGTTGGTAACTTCTTGCGCTGGAAGTTTCACTGTTCTAGAGCTCTTGCCATAGCAGTTGATTTAAGGTGTTTGAAATGTTCTGATTTTGTTCCAGTAAATAATATAAGGTCCACGCCTAGTCAGGGATTGTTTTATTATTCCAAACCCCAGCCTTTTTTGAGCTGGTGAGGTGTAGGGCGGAAGGCAAAATATAGTTCTGTATGCTTTAACCAGTGTGCTGTCAAGGAAAACAGCGTCACTAGCCCGCATTGCTTCCCTGCCATAGGTTATCGTAGGGAGTAGTTTGACTTGAACTACCTTCAGGAGCAGGCTCATTGTAGGCCCCGTCAATTTATTTGCGAGATTTTTCATCTATATTGCTATGACCAACCCTCTCCTTCTTATTTCTTCTTTCTGGCGAGCAAAGGTCCCTTCTTTACCAATGATAACTCCTAGGGACTTGTATTCAGTTGTTGGTTTAATCTGTGTACCTCCCAAGTGCCATCTCCTCTGCCGATTCCTTTTGCTATTTATTGTCATTGTCCGTGTCTTAATAAGGTTAATTTTTAGGTTGTTCTCTGTAGCATAGTTCTGCATTTTGATGAGTAAATGTTGGAGACCGACATAGGTATGGCTAAGCAGCACTACATCATCGGTGTACATAAGATTGGCCAATATTTTGCCTCCTAGCCTAGGTGCATGTGAGTCGTAGGTGTTAAGAGCTTGCGGGAGGTCAGCCATAAATAAGTAGAACAGGGTGAATGCGATCACGCAGCCCTGCTTTAAACCTTTGGTTGTAGGGACTTTTGAAAAAAAGTGAGTTCCGCCAACAAGTGTTACCTGAACACAGGTGTCTATGTGGAGAAGTGAAAGATGTTCAGAATGGCCTGTGGAATTCCCCAGAGCATCAGCTTCCCCCACAGTCTGCCCCTCTCGATGTTATCAAATGCAGCACTAAAATCGATAAAGCATAGATGTAGTGGAAGGTTGGCAGTCTTGGCCGCGTCGATGAGTAGAGAGATTGCGAGGATATTTGTTGTTGTGCCTGCCATTTTGCGAAAGCCTGTCTGGTTTAGCGGTATAATCTCATTTTCCTCTGCCCGGGTTGTGAGATCCTCTAAGAGAGTGCCCGCAAAGTATTTTGCTTCATTGTTGATAAGTTCTACCAGCCGGTAGTTGCACGGTTTGGCCTTGTCGCTTTCTTGTGAATCGGAACAATTGTCGAGCCCTTCCATGATTCCGGTAGTCTGTTTATAAGCCTAACCTCCAAGAAAAGATGTTGCAGGATGTCAGCCCAGTCAGTTGCCTTAGCTTTGAGCAGTGCCGGTAGAATGCCAGTCAGTCACGGAGCCCCTTCTGTTCTCCCTTTTGAGATCTGCTTTTTTATAAGGATTAGCAGTGGTTCGCTGGCCTCGCAAGCCAGTATGATGTCTGTGACTGGCGTGTTCGGCACTGGTGTCTCATTGTGGCCCACTCTTAAGTGTTCTTCTTTTGGTCTAGTCCTCGCTGGATGGAGATAGGTGCAGTGGCTATTATCAGCATATTTTGCGGACGTTGACCGCTCTCCCCCTTGTCCCCCATTCTGAACTCCAGGATGTGTGGAAACAATGAGAGGCTTGCAAATGTATAATCTAATATGGAGCTTGTTGTGGAGGAGTAGTATGATGTAACAGGAGGCGAGTTTTCGGAGAATGTATCATTGAGAGGTCTGAGGTTTAGGTGTTCTAAGTTTTCCAAAAGGTGGCATTTCTTGCGGCTCTTGCTTCCGTGTGTTGTTGCGCATTGGGTTGGAAATATAGAAAATTGCGGATTGGATGCAAACCTCCTTGCCCCCCAATGTACCAAAGAGGTATTGGTTGAGGTCCCCAGACAGGATGAAGTTAGAGATTTCCATCTCAGTTGTGTACTTTGTTACTTGGTCAGTTAACCTTTTTGAGTCTTTCACGTTTTGTTTTTGGTGAATGTATGAGTTGATTACAACCACCTCTGTTTGTTCTCCCTGGAGGGAGATGGTGAGCTTAACTGCTGTGATGGCTGCTGAAGTAGAACCCACAAGCGCTGACGATGTTATGCTAGTCGTAGATACATATGTTGCCAGCCCCCCCAGAGCTGTGCCCAAAGTTGCTTCCCTTTGTGGCCAATTTGATGACGCATATGAAACCATGGGGGTGATGCGGGTCGATAAGCCAAGTTTCCTGCAGCATGATTATGTCGAAGGCCCTGACGTATTGCAGGAAATCCAGATCCTCAATTTGTGTAGATAGTCTGCTAATGATCCATGAGTAGAGGCGGAGTGGGGTATCCTTAGCTCTTGTACCACCTTCGCTCTGTGTGAAACATCAATACACCACCGCGGAGGTGGTTATGGTACTGGTGATTGGCCCAATGTATGACGATCTGCTCCGAGATGCTGGTGCTGCTCAAGCTCTATCTTGTTCGTCCGCCAACACATTGCCCCTCTGTTGTGGAGATCTTCCCAGCGCCACTCTAAGCACAGAGTTTGTGCATCCGTGTGGTTTTGTTGATGCAGGCCTTGTATTGCAAGCTGAAAGGGGTGGGGGTTACCCAGGTTTTTGGTATGGGATGATGTCAATGCCCCAGACTTGAAAGATGCCCTGTTCTGCTTGAATTTTCTTGGCAATTTTTCTTAATTTCCATGTGGCCTTAGTGTCCTCTGGCATTGAAGCTTTGCTTTGTGGATGTACTCTTGTAGTGCTAGAGGCGCTCTTGTGGTCTGACACCCTGAGATGACCTTTGAATGCCATTATTAGTTGACTTTGGTGTATTATTTTATCCTAGCCTGAATATACGACATCCTGCATATGCCTTGTTTCTCTTAAAGGTTTCTTTCTTGTAATGTGAACGTGTGGAATGTGCATTTGAAAGCATGAGAGAGAGAGAGGTGTGGAATGTACTTTTTGGTCTTGAAGTGCAGTGTTATGAGTAGTGGTGCACAAATGTGCACTGTGTTGTACATTGAGAGATGAAGTATGTGATGCTGTTAGCAGTGGTGTGCAAATGTGCACTGTGTTGTTCAATTATTAATTTCTTACTATTGGCTTTGACATGGCCTCATGTCATCCTGAATTCTGACTCTGCCTTGCTTGAGCTTTTTTCTGTGTGCACAGCCACGCTTGCAAGTTGTTTAGGTTAATCACATTCAAGGATTGTTTTGTGAGAGATTGTTTAATGTACCCTGGAAGGCTTTCGTGAGCTTTCTCAAGATAAAGGCTGGAACAAGCGAGAATGTAGAGGGGACGTGGGAACTCCTTCGTGCCATGGAGTGCTTGCTTGGAAGGTGGCCAGTCCTAATAAGTTTCCTTGTGTGGGGAGGATGACTCTCGAATCTTCTAGTGTGTGCTTTGAGATTATAAAGATGAGAGTTGTTGACTTAGAAACCGTGATTTTGGAATCCGAATGGGGATGGATGGGTCTCCTTCGGTACAGTGGAACCCTGGTTGCTGAGGCTTTTATCCCCGGCTGTTTAATCCCCCAGTCAGGAGTGGGCTAAGATGCATGTTTGCACCAGGTGAAGTGTTGAGTTTCGATTATTGCCATTGTGATGCGTGGTTCCAGTGGCTGAGGGACTTTTAGATGTTTGAATTTTGATTATTGCATTGTGATGTGTGGTCAGTGGCTTTGATCATTTGAGGTGTTTTCTTTGTGATTCAGTGTATATATCTTTTTGATCTCTTGCAGGACGTCCATTATATTTCCTTTAGTGTTATTTCATATTATTTGCTGCTTGTTTATTCATTAGTATTATTCATGAATCTAACTGTTGCATTTACCAAGTGTGTTATTATTGTAAAAATAACCCCCAAGCCTTATTCTAAAAAGAAAAAAGAGAGTCTTTGCATTATATAAAATACAACCCTTTTCTAAAGGTGTTGTTGTGTTTTACGTTTTGCTTAGCCGGGTTTGAGCCACTGTGTGGGACATTCTGTATTATATGAAAGGCGAAGCAAGACAACTGTATAGAGAGTCAGTCAGTTGAACTCAGGATAGCAAGAGTTGGTATTGCCTGTAATAGCCGTATGATGTCACCTCTATTCAAAGTATCCTGGTGAACTTTGGAAATATACATTGGGTGAAAAAGTGTGCCCAGTGTTTCCTGCTGCATGGTTCTTGGTGGGCGTATTGGCTGTGGTTGATCAATGACTAAGGTTGTTATTCCAGGTTGGCCGGTGAGGCTAATTGCTTCCTTTGGTTGGGGTTCCGCTCCCTTGATCATTGAAATCTTGATATTGTATTCCTTGACTTTGTGTTGGTTGTTGTTAGCCCAGGGCATGCCTGCTTTGAGGCTCACGGGATGTTCTGTTTCCTGGGCTGCATGCTGCCAGCTGGAGCACTCGTTAGTCAGTGGGGCCTGGTTTCCCTCATTGAACATTGTGTACAAATTCAGCCTAGTTTTCTAATCTGTGCTTTCTCCTCCACGTCCATTGCTTAGATTCTTGTGTGTCGCTTTTCCCATTGAAGCTGCTGGCACTTGCTCCGCAGAATGTCCCTCCGTTACAGCTGGCTATCGAGGCTGTTCAGTAATTATGAGTGTTGTGAGGCCTTCCAATAGGCTGCAAACTTTGCGGCGGCTGTTGGCAGCTGCCCTGAGGGGCCTTTTTGAGTGGAGACTTAGCTGTGTACCCCTTTCCCTTTCCTTTCCCGTTTTCCGTGTGTACCCAGTCTATATTCAGCATAGGTGATATGCCTCCTTGTTCAGATGGGTTGTTAGAGCTGTTAGGAGGCAGCAGGGCCTTGTTTTGTGTTTAAGTCGCCTGGCTTGGTGTCCAATTTTGTGTGTTGTCCAGCAAAGATGGGAAAGTAAGCTGTTTTGTTTGGAGTAATTTTCCGAAAGCGCCCTTTCCTTTTCTGTTGGCGGCGTTTTTGGGAATTGAGCTTCGGGGCTTGAGCTCCTTCTAGAGGATCTGCCGTCGATTTGCTGCGCACTCCTTACTTCCCAGGTGATGCCATGATGCCGGGGCCCTCCTGCGGGTTGCGATGAAGTGGCTCCCTATTGGGCTGATTCGCTTGTTGGCCATGCCCTGTGCAGTGTTGATATTATCCGAAAGCTTGCTTATGGATCCAGAGATTGCCTTCCTCATATCCTTTAGCATGCTATTTAGCATTGAGGGAAGAGTGGGTAGTTGTCAACTATGTGGCTGCAGCGGAGTTGGGCATCGGATTGAGATCTCCTAATTAGGCTGTTTGGATCCCCAATTTCTCATCAATGCCTGCTGTGAAGAGTGCCAAGGTATTTAGTACAGAAAGTTGAACGTCCATCTTTTCAGACTGGTATTGGAGTGCTTTGACTGCTAATTGTATTGTGTTTAGAGAGAGGCCCAGGTGCTGCCGGCTTGCTCATTGGGGATCATACCCCCCTTGGGCTCATTTTTAGTCATATCCCTTGGTGGTTGGCTTAGGCTTCGGGAGTTAAGTTGGAACTCCTTGGGCAGAGTCAACCTCTATAGCTGGTCTGGCGAGTAGGTGGCCAGCATGTCCTCCCATTCTTGTGTGTTTGAGTAGGAGAGGATCGCCTTCCCCTCCTCCTGCTGGATTGGGTCAGGAGTCCCTTCGAGCAGCCCGCCTGGGTGGAGTGGTGGCCAGGATAGTGCAGGCAGTGGTGCTGAGGTTGATGAATTTGTGTTTGCTGGCTGTGGTGTCGATGTAGGGACACTATTCATGCTGTTCGTCCCAATCAGAGTTGGGCTGTATTAGAAATGGGGGTCTCTAGTTAGCAAGGGCTTGCACCTTTGTCCAAATAGGGACCCTTCTTCCTAGTCAGGATAAGGGAGTTACACCCCTAAAATAACCACTGCTCTCACCCCCTTGGTAGCTTGGCACGAGCAGTCAGGCTTATCTTAGAGGCAGTGGGCCCGATTCATAGAACTAACTTACTACAAAATCCTAAATGTACTACCATTTTGGTATTCACAGAAGGCACTTACTCATTTTGATATTCACAGAAGGTATTTACTCATTTTGGTATTCACAAAAGGCACTTACTCATTTTGGTATTCACAGAATGCACTTACTCATACTAACTTTATGTCTGCACTCAGGCCGGAGATTCCGGCCTGGCTGTGGAGATTCCGGACCAGAGGTAGAGATTCCGGCCCAGAGGTGGAGATTCCGGCCCGGAGGTGGAGATTCCTGCCCGATGGTGGAGATTCCGGCTGGTGGTGGAGATTCCGGCCGGTGGTGGAGATTCCGCCACCGCCACCAACAGCATTTGATTTATGGGCCCTGGCACGCACATTGCTCTTTACTAGGGGCTGACACATAAATCAAATAGGCCAATCATGGTAACACGAATCCATAACACAGTTTATACAGAGAGCATAAGCACTTTAGCACTGATTGGCAGTGGTAAAGTGCCCAGAGTCCTAAACCAACACAAACAGGTCAGGAAAAAATAGGAGGAAGAAGCAAAATGTTTAGTGATAACCCTGCAAAAAGGGCCATCTCCAACAGGCTGAGAGTGATGTCTGGTGCTTGTTCTGCTTGCGATCCACTTCCCATGCCTCCTGTGGCATTGCTCTTGTCTTTTGTCTTGGCTGCTCTATCCTCTGTACCGAGCTCTGGCAGTGAGGTCTGCGTGCCCCTTTTGTGCTTAGGTTCTCTTGTGAGAGATCCTCTTGTGAGAGACCTAGAGGGCTAATTGCTTATGGGGCATGCGCCGGGCACGCAGGCCCCCGTCTATAGCCGGAGGTGAGGCTACTGCTGCTGCTAGGTCTGAAGCTGGATTTGTAAGGGCTCAAGGCTGCTTTTGGGCTTGTTTCCATGCTTGTTGTTGTTGTGGTAGTTGTTCGCACGGCATAGGGATTCCTGGGTGCCCTGGTAGGGCAGGTTGGGAACAGATTTTATTTTGCATTGAAAAGGCATGTCCCTTGGGCTCTCCGGCTGTTTGGGGCAAGGTAGGCAAGGGGATCTCCTTGGGCAGCATGCCTCTTGAGCCGTGAGGTAAAATTTTGGGGTATACTGGTTTGCCATTGCATGCTGTGCGCTAGTGGGCTATTCAGATCCTTAGCGCCTTGACGAGTCTCCTCCTGTGGCAGTGTAAGTAGAGAAGGCAGCTGCGACTGTAGGAGTAGCAGGGGATCTGCAGACCTATGAGAGTGGCATTACGTGAGCAGAGAACAGATCCTGTGTCACTTAGAAAGCTGAATTTTGTATAGATTTTCATTTGGTTTGAATAGTTAAGCTACTTGGTGTTGCCATGTCTTTTGATTCCTGGTCTGTGGCAATTTTTGGCGATTTTCTCCTCCCCTGCCCGGGGGGAATGGCCACCCTGGTTCTCCCTGACCTCATCTGCGTCCAACAAACGTGGGTGCATAATGCTGGTGGTTGTTGCTTCAGGGATCTCAGAGGCCCGGGCCTCAGTGCCAGGGACTTAAGTGCCTGGCGCTTGGCAGGGCTTTGTGGACTTGCGGCACCAGGATTGTAATTGAGAGAGAGGGGAGTAGACCAGTTTTTTTTTGCGAGGCGCAATCCTTGTTGCCCTTTGAAGATCGTCTCCGCAGGACCGCAAAATCTGAAGGATTGCTGCTGTTGTCCTGAGGGTGTCCTGTGTTTCCTATGTTACCCCCTGACCCCTGCCAGACAGCCCTGGCTCAGCTGTTAGGGGCCAGGATGACCAGGAGGCTAAGGAGCTAAGGAGCTTCCAGTCTGTGTGGGTGGAGGCTAAGGCTGAGGCTGTGCTGCTGGAACCGCTGTGCTGTGCTGTTCAAGTTCCAGGGAGGTCAGGGCACTTTTCCCAAGGGTGAAACTGGGGTGAAGCTGGGGCTAAATCACAGAGCCCTTGGGCATATCGCTGGGATGGAAGGCCAGTGCGGGAGGCCAGGCCAGTGCCCCAGTACTGCTCCACGCACCCCTCTCACCTATTACTGTCAGCTGCCTCTCCCTCAGAAACCTCTGAACTCAGGCTAGGGCCTGGTGTTATTGGGCAGTGATTGGGACGTTTTGCGTGGAGGAGGTGGGCCAGATCCCGCAAGCCGCGCCCAGCCAGGCTGGACTGCTTCTGCGGGAGACCCCAGGCTCGCTCTCTGCAGTTGAGAGTAACCCCCTGCACTCAGGCCCTTACCTTGGTGCCTCTTTCCTTTCCTGTTCCGTTCTGCAGTGTTTCAGCTTTTTTGGCTGCGGCTATGGCCCCAGTTCTGCTCAGGCTCCTACAACTCCTTGGTCCTTGCTGAGTTTTCGGATCTCCACTTCCATTTCCGGACAAGGAGAAGCAGAGGCCTTATCTCTATAAGGTTTTATAATACAAACTGTATGAGAAGTTGCTGTATACACTGGGTATCAAGAAAGAGGAACAAATAGCAAGTAATGTCAAGGATAATAACACTGAATATTGAACATCGTTTAGAAAGTTACAAGACAGCACTTTTTGGAAAACCCCATGACCATTTCTATATACATATGTATTAACAACCTATCTCACCTAACCCTTAATAAAGCCCTTCTGAATTGACCAAAGTTCATAACAGCATTCTATCTTGTTGCACTTTAGTTAGAAGATCCTATTCCTAAACAGTTTGCACAAAACAAAACTTACAACAAAATGGTAATCTAATGTCCCAATTACACCAATAAGTATGCACATATTTGAACTACATATATGTCCTATCAGTTAATATCCTAGAAAAGCGGTGGTCATAGTTATAGAGTATACTGTAAAACATACTCAAATAAAAATACCAGAATGAAAACCCCTTTACCTTGTTACAAATATTACTGGTATTCTGAAACTAATGAGTCACTATCCAGAGTAAAATGGATATATGTCTTGTAAAATAAAAGATATATAAAAAATCCAAACGTTCTAGTCTGTATAAGGTATATAAAAACACCTATACCAATATTCTCACAATGTGCACCCATTAGTATATGTTTTTTATCTCCTGATGATTATTGCAACATGGGTGGTTGGTGCCATACAGGCCAACCAGCCTTTGGAGGTAGGTTGACACAACTCTGAGTAAAAGTTGAAGTTTTTTGGAGGTGCAAATGAAAAGGCTGGAGATTGTTCGATTGTGTGTTGGTATAAAGCAGTCAGACTTTACTTAGGGGCAATGAGTAAAGTGTTTATGCCATACTCAAACAATAATAACATGAAAATGAAAGGAAAATCCCAAACAAATTTAGAAACATGAGGTAAATGTAATAAATAAAATGATACCAATATGACATAAATCTAATCATCAGAACCAGAGTTATACATTTTAAAAGTTTAAAGTTTAAAATAGTGCCTAAAAGCCTTAAGTGCAAATCGCTGCCATTTGGTTCCACTTGGCTGGGACAAAGCCAAAAGTTAAGGCTATCGGTAATGAAGCATGGGTCAGATGCAGGCTCTAGGATCATCCTGGTGAAAAGTTTAGTTTACAACTTTCTCTCAGTCTCTCGAACGGAAGTAAAAACATCTTCAGTACAGCAAGGCAGCAGGTTGTGCAAGGCATCAGGGCTCCACATTGTCGGTTAGTCGATGAATGAGGTGTAGGTGAAGCTATTGACTTTTAGCTGGGAAGCACAGAGTAGGAACAATTACAACTTTGTGACTAGAGAGAGATCCTTGTTAGCCAGATACTTTTCGCACCTTTACCAGGCTAAGATTTTAATCTTCAGACTTAGTCATTTTGGACCTCAGATTCTTTCAGTGAGGCAAGGCTGAAGGCTATAAACAAAGAAGTCTCCAAAAGGCCAACACATTCCCAGTGTGGTCCCATTGGATTGGATTTGCTGCTGCGTAGAAGAACATAGCAGGAGCAACCTGCATTATTGGCCCAGTGGTAATGCACCTTCATCAAATCAGCTTAGCGGTTGGTCCTGGATCCCTGTCGATTGTGAGATCAAAAAGTTGTTTAAAGTCCAGTGTAAGAAATTGGAATACTGGCTGAGGTGGGTGAAACTCTACTCAAGCAGCAACCACAATCCTTCTCAGCGTGAGGTACAAGCAAACCACAAATTAATCGGTGCTCAACCTTCTGGTAGCTTGGCACAAAGCAATCAGGCTTAACTTAGTAGTTATGTGTAAAGAATGTATGCAGCACATCAACCAGTTATAAAATGAAAACACAACACAAGAAAAAACCCACATCAATTTAGGAAAATAGAGTAGTGTTTAATAAATAAATCAAGACCAAAATGACAAAAATTCAATCAGTAGAACCGGAGACATGGAATTTTAAAACTGTAAATAAAAACTATTCCAAAAAGCATACAGTGCCACTCGCAGCTATCTCGTTGTGCATGACAAGGAGAAAGTCAAACGTCCAGGTCAACCGGAATGGAGTGTTGGTCAGGTACAGGGACCAGGCTAATCCCGCTGAAAAGTTACCTTCTCAGTCCAGCGCATATATTCCTGTTAATGGTGGAGAGGGCCGCGAGGTGCAGGGAAGAGTCACGGACAGTCGGCGATGTAACACGAAGATCCTGTTGTAGTTGCGAATAGTTGGGCTGGAGCTTCGCAGTGGCGCACTATATGGGGGAGGTCGATGTTGTAGCACAAAGAGTTGAGCCGATGGATCTTTATGTTGGCGGGCTCTGTGAGTAACAAGGTTTCAGCGCCAGTGGGCTGGTTCATAGTCATAAAGAGCCAAAAAGCTTCAAGTCAGTCTCTCTGAGGCCACACCAAGTGTCCAGGAGCTGAGGGGCTCCACTTGGGTGTCAACTGCTTGCTCCAGCTAGATCTGGGTGCTGGCTCACGATTTTGGGAGCTTGCTATGTCCCTGTGGCTCTGAACAGGAGGTCAGCAGACTTGCCCTTGGAGTCACTCTACAGGTGCAGGCCCAAATCCCTCTGAGTCGTGCAGGAGGGCAGCTAGGAAGCAGGGCAGCAATCCATCAAGTCATCAGTGTAGCAAGGCAAGAGTCCCGAAAGGCAGCACTCCAGAAGGGCATCACTCCAGAAGGGCAGTAATCCAGCAGAGTGTCAGTCATTTCAGCAGCACAGCTGTCCTTCTTCCTGGCATAGTCTATAGGTCTAGAAGTGTACTGAAGACTTGGTGTCTGAGGTCTAATATTTATACCAGGCGCTTTTTTGAAGTGGACAAAGCTTCTTAGGTTTTCCTTTGAAGAGCTCAGGTTTGCTACCTAGCCTGCCCTGGTTCAACACTAACTAAAGGGGGTATGCAGCCCTTTGTGTAAAGGCAGGACACAGCCATTTCAAGTGTAAGTAGGGCTATGCCCAGCTCTGCCCTCCCATCCTGCCAGGGATGGATCATCCAGGGACACCTAAGTTCTCTGTTGTGTGTGGCTGTCTAGGAAGAATGCACAAAGCCCAACTGTCAGCTACACCCAGTCAAGTGACCCACAGAGAGGCTGCAGGCCCTAAATGGCTAAGGCAGGAAACACCAACTTTCTAAAAGTGGCATTTTCAAAACTGTATTTTCAAATATTAATTTACCATAAGCGAGCATTTTTCATTATAATTCAAAAGATAACAAACAATAATTGGGTACCTGTTCCCATTAGGAAGTTGTAGCTTATTAAATAAGGTACTTCCAATTGTATCCTTTGGAAAAGGCAGAACTTGCAGTACTGAAAACAAATTAAATAATTTTTCACAACCAGGACATGTCAAACTAAAAAGTACATGTCTGGCTCTTTAAGTACATTTCACCCTGCCCTCTGGGCTGTCCACGGCCTGGCAAAAGGTTTCTTTTGCAAGGTAAACATGACAGTTTAAAACTGCACACACAGGCTGTAATGGCAGGCCTGAGATATGTTTAAAGGACTACTTAATTGGGTGGCACAATCAGTGCTACAAGTCCAATAGTAGCATTTAATTTACAGGCCCTGGGCGCAGGTAGTGCCACTTTGCTATGGACTTACAAGTAAATTAAACATGCCTATTGGGTGTAAGTTAGTTTTACTAAGTGTCTAAAGTCAGCAAAACAGAAGACAAAATGTTAGGGGGAAAAACCATGCCAAGGATGCCTGGTCTAACCCCCAAGTTTAAAAACATTTGGGAAGAGTACACTTTGATACCAGTCAAGAATCCAGCACCATAGTGAAAAGCACTTGGGGATCAAGACTCACTCCAACAGAGGCCAACTGCAGGCTCCTGGGCAGGTGTAAATTCTTAAAAAATGGTCTCTTGGAGCTTGCTGTGTCCCTCTGGCCTAAACAGGAGGCCAGACGTATAGCCCTTGACTTTATTTCTTTGCCCTGAGTACAACAGAGAGATTGCTTAAGCGGGTAATGCAAAAATGTTGTATACCCTCCCCATTTTGCATGTTTATACTAACTAGATTAATTAATTAAATATAATCGAACTAATGGATTGATGTGGAAGTTACTAATCAACCTTATTAATGACTGAAATACACGTGGGATTGCTTTGCATGACTTTACTAAATCATAAACTAAATTATGTACGCATACTAATGATAGACAATTAGAATATTGCATGATATATGTTGCTTTTGTGATGTATTTGTAATTTGTGCTTTACTTTGTAAGTATAAAACCGCTTGAGTGTTGCTTATTGCTAGATAATTACACACACATATGGGTATTAGTGAGGGAATAACATTTATTTAGTCATTTCTATGTATTAATTACGTTTTGTGTTTCTTTTGCTTAAGTTGACCATTTGGGCCTGCCACAAAATGGCTGCCTCTGACCAACCCGACCGTCGATGCTGTATGAGGTTTGGGTGAAGTGCGCCTGCGCTGACGCCAGCTACAGTGGCCTCGTCATGACCCTAACCAGACTGTACCCATCAAGGTCATCCTGGGAAGCAAGCCAGCTTTTCAGAAAGAACAATAAAACACATTTAAAAACTGGAACAAGCAAGATTGATGACATCAGAGACATTATTTGGTGTGAACCCTGTCAGACGATTTTCGATTGACCAATCAGAGGAACTGAAGACCCGTTTTTGTTACAATTTGTCAATGATTTTTACTATAAATTATGGTAGAATAGAGAGGTTGGTGCGGGTTTGTTTCTGGCCTTTCTGCCCAAACTCCTGATGAACTGAAATTACAAAATTTGATGGGCATAGATTTGCAAGACTACCAGATTTGACATAGAGGACGACAATTAGCCAGAATAGGTAAATATGATTGGCGACTTGATTAAATGAATGATTTCATTTGCATGAATTAGATAAAGATTGAATTGATCAACTACAGAATGAGTTGGGTTGTTTATTCATTGAAAATGTATTAATGAAAAGGTAAATTAGACAATTGGAAGTTAACCTAAACCTGCAACTAACTGATCCATCCCGATTTATGAGAGGAATACTAAAAGGTGAAGTTCAGGGCCTAATGAGTATCAGAAGGTTACGTAGATTTGTTGCTCATTAGGGTGAAAAAGGTAATTCCTTTCATGCCAGCGTTTGGAAAATAATCGCCTCCCTAGAAACACAGATTGAAGGTGAGTGAATGTTGGTGTTATGGGCCCCACCAGCGAATGTATGGATAGTGTGTGTTTGTGAGATCTTTGGTCTGTGACGGAGGGAGGGATATTTTGCACTCCACGCTGGAGCAGTTTTTCTGGTAGCAGGATGATGGTTGTTATTGTTTTGGTTTGGTGATTATTGCTTGTACATTGCTTATTGATTATTGGTTATTGATTGGTATTGATTTATGTACTAACACTCTATGTTGAGTTGCGTTGAGTTATATGTTGTCAGTACGGCTTCTGGGATGTAGGAAGTTGGAAGTTTGTAATGGTTCCTTAGTAGAGCAGAGGTAAGCACTGCTCTCGGGAAAGACGGAATTGTTGTTGCCCTGTAGGTACACAGGAAAAACGTGTGACAATTGAAGTTGCATGACGCATTGTCTGGGTTCGATTCGGTAGCATCGTCGTGTGTTGCCATTGGAGACATTTTCTGTGTGAGAGAAGAGTGTATGATAGCGAAGGTTACCTGTGAAATTCTGGTCTTAGGTACCAGGGATGCAACTGGCATTCCTATAACGCTTATCACTGGAAAGGTAATAGGTACTCTCTGAGCTTGTTAGAAGGACAAAGGAGAGGTAAGCGCTGCTTTGTTAACGTATGTCATAATTCTGTAGTAGAACAGACTGTTCGCTGTTCTCAGGAAAGACAGGATTCTGTGTGAATGTACTACATTTTTCCTGTGTGAACGTGCGTGAATGTAAAGGCATTTGGGTTAATTGCGAAACTCTGGGTTTATTTCTCAGGAGCATTGGGTCTCCAACTATGTGTCTTAAATACTAGAGAAACAATTAGCTAATGCTTGTTAGAAGGGTGAAGTAGAGGGATGTGCTACTTTATCAACGGAAGTAACGATTCTTTAGTAGGGCAGAGGTAAGCGCTGCTCTCGGGTAAGACGGAATTCTAGTGAGAAAGGTCTTTTGCTGTTCTTTGGTTAGCGAAGAGGACAATGGAGACGTTTCTATGTTGTTACTAGCAAAAGTGTAGAAATTGAAACAAAAATTTACTGAGCAGATTTGTAAAGGAGGGGTAGACAGGAGACGGGAGCAATAGCTGCCGCAGTGACTGCTGACGTCAGAACGACCGCGCTGGGATTGGACAGTTGGTAAAAAACTGTGAAATGCTCCAGATTGGTGCGTTAGTGTACGCCGCGCTAGGAGTGGAGAAATACAGGGTGACGTAGACGCTCCTTATTGGTGTGTTAGTGTGAGTTGCGCTGGGATTTGAGGATTGTGACAGTGACGTAGACGCTCTGAATTGGTGCGTTAGTGTAAGTCGCGCTGTGATTGGATAGAATAACGGTACTGTTGTAAAGAGAGACTAGCGACACACAAAAGACAAGAAAATTTATTACGATCCACCAGAAAAAGAGAAAAAGTCATGGTTAGGAAGAATCAAGATGTGGTTTAAGAAGGACAAACCAGTCAAAACTAGGGAAGGACAGTTACTTCCTCCACCGAAACCCCCCGCATCCTTTATGATTGCAAAATATGGGTATCATACTTGTATTTGGTTAGAAAATTGGGTGAGATATACGAAAGAAGACGGAGTATTAGCTTTTCCAGAACATGGTTCATTTAATTTGGCTGTTTTGAGAAATTTGAGAGAGAAAATTATGAATTTAGAACCAAGACCTAGACCGACGCAGTTTGAGGCTTTGACGGAATGGGAAGATGAAATGCATGAACGAGAGAGACAAAGAAATGGTAGAGGACCTAGGTACCTGTTTGGAAGACCATACAGACATGAAACGCATAATGATCGAATGAGGAGATGGCGGGATAGGAGTATGACTGAGGGTGTGTTTCCTGTAAGAACTGTAGGAGAGAATGAAGGACGAAAGAGTGTAGAAAAGAGACATAATGTGGAATCGAGAGGGTATGGAGTGAATGAGTCCGAGGATGATGTTCTTGATGATATGTTCTATAAGAATCCACCACCGTATCGACCAGAACCAGAAATATTAACTCCAAGTGCCCCAATGAGAGAAACAATGTGAATCATAAAATCGGAAACAGAATTCCTAAGTTTGGGTAAAAACAATGCTACTAGAGAAGTAGAAAAGAGGTCGGAAGAAAAAACAGATGGAGAAAATTCTGTAGAATTAGCGAAAACAACCCTAGAATTAACTGAGAAAATAAGAGAATTGACTAATAATCTAGAAGCGGTAACTGTTCCAGTAACGATAGGTCCAGTAATGCCTATTTTTGACAAACTGAAGGACAGTGAACATTGTTTGACAGTCCCTTACAGAAGTAATAAACCGGTAGAACAACCAAGAGTGAGTCAGAATGAGAATCCATGGAGGCAGACTATGAGTGTAATTGAACCGAATTTTTCAAGTAACCCGTTTGTAGGTCAGAATTGTGCAGAGAGACGTATGACAATGGTTGAGACAGTGTCAGAAACACAAAAGATTTTGGACAAGGAGACGTAGAAAAACCAGTAGGACCATGGACAGAGGAGTTAAGTGAATGGTTAAGAAGCTTGCAGAGGAAAGACAAAGAATCCCAATCAATTGATGTGGCCAAGTTACGAATGGTATTGGAAGAATTAATAGTAGGGACTATCCCAACAGAAAAATTGAAAACCTATCAGGATGAAGAATTGTTATTTTGGTGCAAAAGTGTGACCTGGAGAGCAAAGAACTTACATGAAAGTTTAGAGGAAGTGGCAAATGAGATGGGCATTGATATTGAAAAGGTAAAAGCCTTACAGAAACCATATCGAGTAGATTTCACCGAAAAGGATATTAAAAATATGAACACCACAGGACGAATAGGTCAAATTAAGGACATAATCATTTTGCTGAGAAAATGGGGAGATGTGGATAAATGGAGAAGTAGATGGTATAGAAAACGTGATGATGCCTCAGAAAAGACTTTTTCAGCATTTCTTGTAAGAGAAAAGGAAAAGGTAGTGACAGAATGCCCTATGAGAGAGATTCCAGGAGGAGGATATGTACATGTCCCATGGACGAGACAGGATATTTTGTCTTTTACGAATGATTTCCCTCGACTGCGTGAGAAGCCCGTCAAGTGGTACAGGCAGGTAGACAGATTTGTGAAATTGTCTAAAGTATTATGGATTGATTTGAATAGTCTATTTGACATAATTGTACCAGCAGATTTATGGACAGAGTGCAAGCTCATGATAAATTGGCCAACCCAGGAATATCCTAGGGATCCTAAAACAGGAGCTCCAGACCCCGAGGTAATGAAGAAATATGAGCAGGTTATGGTATTTTTGAAAAACAAAGTGCCCCCTAAAGAGACAGATTGGGTAAAAAAATAAATCGAACACACCAAGAAAGTAAGGAGTCAGTACATGCATATTATGAGAGGCTAATACTAGCTTTTAAGCAGTTTAGCGGAGATGAGAATCTGAGTGATAAGGATTTGAGTCATTTTGTATACAGATTTGTATATGGTTTACGTCCAGAAATTAGTGAAAGTATTAAACAGCATACGGTAGATTGGCAAAACAAGAACATAGAAGAAGTATTGAGACATGCTAAATATTTCAGTGCAGAAATTGAAGCAAAACAACAGAAACTAAAAGAGAAGGCGAAGTGGGCACAGGTAAAGGTAGCGGAGAGACAAGAAGAACAATTAGTGAAACAAGCAGGTCCAAGCCGAAATTTAATCCTGGGAAATATAAAGGGAGTATTGAAGAAGCTAAAAAGAAATTTCCGTGTCATAATTGCGGTAGGATAGGGCATTGGAAATCCGCGTGTAAGTTTCCCCGAGTACTAACAATGAAAATCCATCATTGAACCCACAGGTGCAGCATGAGGTGAGTGGACAACTGCAGCAACAGCAGCAAGTTGTTACCCCACAGAATCAGGTGCCAAAACCGCCTTTTCCACAGAGCAGAAACTCACAGAAGTATAGTAGTGAATCGGGATTCTACAATGAAGGACAGGTAAATAAGCTGCCACGCGCTAGCGCTGTCTCGCAGTATTGGCTGCAATGCGATGAAAGTGACTCAGAAGAAAGCTATTGACGGTGCCGAAGGGAGGAAGGAGAGTGCGTACTTGGCGCAACTCTAGAAGTAGACCAGACAGGACCTTTTGTAGATGGGAAGGTTAATGATGAAAATATTACTTTCCTAGTGGATACTGGTGCTACTCGATCAACTGTTAGATCAGCTGATGTTAAGAATCTTCCTCTCTCGGATGAAACGATCCAAGTAGTTGGTGTGACAGATTAAAACATACCTTACAGAACCAGTGAAAGTTAGTAAAGGGAAATTTTCAGAAATGCACCGCTTTGTGGTGTGCGACACCAGTCCTGTGAATTTATTAGGTAGGGACCTGTTGTGCAAAATGAATTGCACTATATTCTGTACTCCGGATGGAATAGCTTTTGAAACACCGGATGATGATGTACTGTATAAGATGACCATAGCTAACAGAGAAAATGAAGTTACTGAAACATATGCTGTATTCAACCCTGATGAATTACCTAAAGAATTGAGACAGTCTGTAAAAGCAGAAGTTTGGGATTTCACTGGAGAAGATGTAGGGCTAATGAGAAATGTAGATCCAATAAAAATAACAGTAAAGGAAGGAGTAACATATCCAAATGTTCCACAATACAAATTGACACCTGAAATAATTGAAGGAGTAACTCCTGTAATAGAGAAAATGATCAGGCAAGGAATTTTGAGAGAAATAATTAGTAGTCCATGTAATTCACCGATAATGGGACTGAAAAAGCCTAATGGGAAATTCAGGATAGTACAAGATCTGAGAAAGATGAATAAAATTGTGGTATCATGTTGTCCCATTGTACCTAATCCATCAGTGATTTTGTATCAGATTCCCCATGATGCAGAATGGTATACAGTGATTGGTCTGTGTCATGCTTTCTTTTCCATCCCATTGCACCACAACAGTCAGCAAATTTTTGCATTTCGTTTTGGTGAGCGTATTTTGGCATGGTGCCGAATCCCACAGGGGTATCCAGAAAGCCCCTCAATATTCAATCAGTTCTTAAAGAAGTCTTTGGAGAGTCCAGAAATGCCCGAAAGTTCTGTGTTGGTTCAGCACATTGACGACCTTTTTGTGGCGTCAAAACACGTGAAGCCTGTGAGGTAGACACGATAGCCTTGCTGAATCATTTGGCAGATGGAGGACTTAAAGTGTCACCATCAAAATTACAGTTTTGTAAGAAGGAAGTACAGTATTTTGGACATAACATTGAGAAAGGACTAAGGAAAATAACCATAGACAGAATCAGAATAATAAAAAGAATGAGAGCTCCCATGACTCAAAGAGAGGTGAGAATGTTTTTGGGAATGGTTGGATACTGTCGTCAGTGGATCAGCAACTTCTCCTTGATTGCAAAACCTTTGGTGCGATTGACGAGAAGTGATGTGAAAGATCCCCTTGAATTGAACAAGGAGGAATTGGCAGCGTTTAGAAAATTGAGAGATGGTTTGTGTGAAGCACCTGACTATGAGAAAGAACTCGAGTTGTATTGCAGTGAGAGAAATGGATGTGCACTTTCTGTGTTGATCCAGAAGCATGGAAAACTGAGAAGACCAATTGCATATTTTTCATCAATGCTTGATCCAGTAGCTGTAGCTTTACCTGGATGTTTGAAAGCGGTAGCTACAACATGCCGAAGTTTGGAGCAGAGTGAAGGAATTGTGATGGGATTTCCATTGAAAGTGTTTGTACCTCATGATGTAGTGATTCTGTTAACAAGGAGTCGTACTCAGTATATGACACACAGTCGGCTGACTAAGTATGAAAAGGTCATATTGGGTGCAGCTAATGTGAGTCTTGCAAGATGTTTGAATGTGAATCCTGCAACCTTGTTGCCTGATGCTGAGATTGTGGAAGTAAGAGAAGTAGTGGATCATGATTGTTTGGATGTACTTGATTTTTGTACAAAACCACGACTAGATATAAAAGATGTACCTTTGCCAGAAAGTGATTTTGTGATGTTAGTTGATGGGTCATGTTTGAGAACAGATGAAGGAGTGCTGAGTGCAGCGTATGCAGTATGCACAGTCGCAGCAGTAATAGAAGCATCCTATCTGAAAGGAGTAAAATCGGTCCAAGTAGCAGAGCTTGTGGCTTTGACTAGAGCATGCAAGATTGGGAAAAGTGTGAGAGTGACTGTGATAACTGACAGCGAGTATGGCTTTGGAGTGGTCCACGACTTTGGCCAACTATGGCTACAAAGAGGTTTCCTGACCTCGAGTGGAACTCCTATTAAGAATGCTGAAGTGGTTGGAAAATTGCTTGAGGCGATACAGCTGCCTAGACAATTGGCTGTTGTAAAATGTGCTGCTCATAGTCAAGGTGGTGAGTATATTGCCACAGGAAATCGATACGCCAATGACATGGCACAGTATTGTGCACATAATCAGAATTCGGTCAATCGGGCTAAGGAAAGAGAAATGTCTTCTTGCTCATTGATGTTTACTAACATTGTAGGAACTTGGGAAGAGGTAAGACAGTTGCAAGAAGAGGCAGGAGATGAGGAAATGAAACAGTGGGTAAAAGCAGGATGTGCCCCAAGGGAAAAGGATGATGTGTGGGTCTATCGAGATGGAAGACCAGTCATGCCTGATAGCATGATGTCTACCATGGCACGGATGGATCATGGCCAGGGACACATTGGAAGAGATGCCATGATCAGGTCATTTAAGCAGACCTGGTACAATGCAAAATTCAGACTTGTAGCAGAAAGTCTTTGTCAAAGATGCCTCATATGTCAGCAATACAATCCTGGGAGAAAGTCAGTAGTGAGTCTGGGAACGATAGTTCGAGAAGGAGGGCCTTTCACCAGAATGCAAGTAGATTTCATTGAAATGCCTCCCTGTAACAGACTGAGGTATGTTTTGGTTGTGGTCTGCCTATTCTCTGGGTGGGTGGAAGCATTCCCAACAAGGAGAAATGATGGGATGACAGTAGCCAAGCTACTGCTGAGAGAGTCCCTAGGTTCGGGTTCCCAGTGACAATTGAATCAGACCGAGGAGGACATTTCCACAATGAGATTGTAGGATTAATTTGTGAAGCATTGAATGTACACCAAAAACTACATTGTGCCTACCGACCAGAGGCTTCTGGTGTGGTTGAACAGATGAATGGTACTATCAAAAATAGAATAGGGAAAATGTGTTTGGCCACAGGTATGAAATGGCCTAATGTCTAGCCTCTGGTACTCATGACTATTAGATCAATTCCAGACAGAACTACAGGATTAAGTACTCATGAAATAATCATGGGTCGAGCACTGAGACACGTGTTTATACCAGTCAACAAGCTGATGACTATAACTGATGACATGGTGTTGGAAAATTGTAAAGGCCTGGCTGACACAGTTCATTCTGTGTTTCATCAGGTTGGAGCGGATGCCACCACACTTGAAAAGAAGCCAGCCCATGATCTGAACCCAGGTGACTGGGTAAGGATAAAGGTCCACAGAAGAAGAAATTGTTTGGTTCCAAGGTGGGGAAAACCAAGACAAGTCATTCTGACCACGACAACAGCTGTAAAGTGTGCTGGACTGAAAAACTGGATCCATGCAAGTCACACATTGAGAATTCCAAATCCAGTGGACAGCACAGGGAAGGAATATTTTGATGAATCAGAATCAAGTACTGAGGCAGATGACGAAGAGTCGAAGATACGAGAAAACTCTGAAAGGGGGGAAACAGAACCAAGTCTAGCTTTGGTCCCCAGAAGTAGCTCTCTGAGAAGAAGATTGCAGATCTCTGAATCCAGCGATTCCGGAAACGAACAAGAGGCGCAGGGTTCTAGAAAAGAACACAGAAAGAAAAAAGTAAAAAAGTACTGAAGAAACAATAAAAGAAATTCGTAAAAAGGATGTACCAGATGAGAGACTGAGAGAAATTCCACCGGAAATAACAAATGTAAGTGAACAATGGACAGGTACAAAGAGAGAGGGACAGATTTCTGCGGAAGACCCCCGAGGAGGTGTAGGGAACTGCAACGTCCAGTTAGGTGATTGGACAAGTAGACAGCAGGAAGATTGCGTGTCGGAGATCCGAGGAGGGACAGAAGTAGGGAAAACAAAACAAGTGGTGGAAGAAGAAATCGTTGAAAAGACAAAGCAAGTTGAGACAGAGTCTGAAGAGAGTGAAAATGAAATACCTGAAGGTCGAGTTCTAAGAAAGAGAGCTTGGAGGAATGAAAAGAACGACAAAGGAAGTAAAGTAAAAAGAGTTGCAAAAGATGACGTTTGGCCCAATAAAATAAGGAAATTAAGATATCGACTGACACGAGTGAATTCACCAAGAGCTGAACAGGTGAATGAAGTGACAAGTCAAGAAAAATCAAAAGAAGATGAAATAACTGAGGATAAAGAGATTAAAAGAACAAGGAAACCTAACCAGAAGTATAAGTCACTGGAATGGACGTACGTGGCTCTGCCTGGATTTTCGTCTTGCCTTGCCTGCATCAGCGTGGAGAGCTCATCTGGTCATCCCTTCAATTTCTGCCTTAGCTCCTCGCCGGACCCGCTGCGCGGGTCCCGCTTCGTTTTCTGGTTACCTGACTGGTGGTGAGCCTGCCTGCTGCTCTTGAGCCGCCCCAACTGATTTAGACTGCCGTTGTTTGTGTGTGCGTGTGGACGGGACCACAGGGCTGCGAGCTGACCCGCAGGGACTCAGTGTACCAGGAGTCCCTGCGTGAGGCCGAGACCCGCAACACCTGGGTCGCTCTCCCTGCTTGCCACGCCCCCGCCACAGCAAATAAGTGTCAGCTGCTCTCTGGTAATAGCTGGGATTTTCGTCTTGCCTTGCCTGCATCAGCGTGGAGAGCTCATCTGGTCATCCCTTCAATTTCTGCCTTAGCTCCTCGCCGGACCCGCTGCGTGGGTCCCGCTTCGTTTTCTGGTTACCTGACTGGTGGTGAGCCTGCCTGCTGCTCTTGAGCCGCCCCAACTGATTTAGACTGCCGTTGTTTGTGTGTGCGTGTGGACGGGACCACAGGTCTGCGAGCTGACCCGCAGGGACTCAGTGTACCAGGAGTCCCTGCGTGAGGCCGAGACCCGCAACACCTGGGTCGCTCTCCCTGCTTGCCACGCCCCCGCCACACCACTGTCCTCATTACTGGCCTTTCTCCCCGCTGCGCGGGAGCGCGCGGGAGCGCCCGGGGCTAAGCCCGGGCAAAGGGCGGGCCGTCTAAGGCCGTCCAAGGACGTACAGGGACGGGCCGGGCCCCTTCTCTTTCATTGCGGACTTGAGGACTTACAGCACGTCTTAATGATCTATGTGAGCAGTTTTTCTTAAGCACTTATTTTGTGGAATTTAATATTTATTCCTTTTTTGTTTCCTTAGTATTTTAAACTGTATATTTTTTGAATAATGCCGCCATTAACTAGGAAGGGTAGGCAGGTCACAGTAAAGTCAGGCAATGGTAAAGTCACCGGAACTTTAGATGATTTTATTATCCGGGCTACGGGGATACTGGAGAAAGAAATCGCCCTTACAGAAAAACGTTTTTCTTTGGATCTTGTCACGGGCAAACGCTCATCTTTGGGATGGATTGGCTCTGTGGTTACTCCGGTAAAAAGCAAAACTAATGATCTGGAAGCTAGCCCCAATCTAGTAGTAATCCCAGACTCCCAAGAAATATCTAGGGGGGATGTTGTAGTGGATTGTCCATCAGAAGATCACACTGTATCGGATATTAGCGGGGATGGTAAGCTGTGCACTAACTCGAGTTTGTTGGAGCCTGCCCCCTTACAACATCAAGCTCTGGACCATGTCAAAGCAGTTGTACAAACCAGAAAACGTAAAAGAGGGAGGGGTCAGATGAAGGGAAAGGGAATACGGTCGGGAAATCCCGGTCATCCGCCTATTTGCTGTAAAAATCGCAATAATGATGAACTGTTAGGACACATTGAAACTTTGTTAAAAAGCCTCTAGATGCCCCTCATAGAGAGAACACAAATTGTCAATTTAAAATTAGATCAATTAGAGCTTTTATTATCAGCTAATACACACTCACTGGATACTTTGGTTAAAAATAGTAAATCCCCTGAGTCCCCTAAGATTTGCATTCCTACAAAGAAGGGTTCTCAAAAAACTTCCATCCAAAATTCAAGGAAATCATCCCAATCCTTTATATCTGGTGATACTCAGCGAATCCCCGTTCAGACAACTTTAACTAAACCCACAATGGTGGTTGATGCGGCCTCTCAGCTAATGTCTGAGATAGCCGTAGCAACAACATCGATTCCAACTATATCTATGCCGGTGGTAGCACTGGAAGCTAAATCAAATCTATCAAGTGGACTATTAGTCTCGGGTAAAAAAGTTCCTCTAAGTAAACCAATTTGTGTGAACATACCCCCTGATTCCGCCCCTTTTATGGTAATCCTGACAGGGGTCCCGGTGGTTGCACCGAATAAACACAAATTAAGCCAGGACTTATCAAACAAAGTTATATTCTGGCTTAATAAAAATAGACCACTTCCCCCAACCTCTGCCACAAAAATATTAGGTGTACGAAGGGTTCCTTGGGTTGGACCAAGCAAGAAGGATTTAGAGGGGGACTGTATTCTTATCAATTTTAGGGATAGGTGGGTCAAAGACCTAATTTGCGATAAAGCAAGGTTTGCTAGAATGGGGGACATCCAATGTATAGGCCTTGAATACTTTTATCCCAACCTATATCATGTTTCACCAAGCAATTGTTACTCTGGGCCAAGACTGCAGGGAAATAGTCACCCTGAATGGATACAGAACAAAACTATATTTCGACCCCCCCAAAATCATCCTGGTATGAGGTACCAGGGTGATGGATGCCCCATGGGGCCTATAAGTTTTAGTAACATTATGCAACTACCTTATGATCAACCTGAAATGAGAGTTCAGGGGGAGGAATATCTAGGGTGGATGCCAAATAGCAACATTCCCCTAAGAAATCGTTTTGACCCATTGGTGGGAATGGAGGGTCTAGATTGACCATCAGACAAAAAAAAGGAAAATGTATCACCTATATCAGACTTGGCTATAGGGGGAAACGAGGGGGTAAGCCAGAATGATAATTCGGTGGTGGATGTCACCGATCTCAATGCAGGATCTAATATACTTTTGGATACACAGGTGATCAGTATCTCAGGCCGTGAGCCAAATCTATTGATTATTGAGCACGACCAGACAAGCTTAAAAGAGCCTGTGGACGATAACCAAGGGGAACCTACGTTGTGTCTAATGTCATGGAATATTGCCGGTCTTGCGGGTAGACTAGAGGATGAAGGTTGGTTGGACTATGTGGGTAGCCAGGACATTCTGTGCTTCCAGGAGACATGGAGCAGAACGGGTGAGGAAATTGATGGTTTTCAATCTTTTAACGTCCTGGCGGTACCATCACCAGCGGGGAAGGCTAGGGGTGGGATAATGACAGCACTCTCTATCAAACTTAAGAACTTGATCATTTTAAAGATAGCGGACACTCCCTGGTTCCAACTGCTATTGCTTGAAAATCTGTTCCCCGAGCCCTTGTTGTTAATCAACTGGTACCATAATGTTTTTGACAGGAATGATGTAACCACAATTCAGAGTTTGGAGGACGCAATGAGCAAGGCGCGTAGTGAACGACCTCTATTATTCATTGTTTGGGTTGGTGATTTTAATTCTTCATTGTGCAAATTTGGTGGTTCAAATGTGTGTGGTCTTGAGGATTTAAATAAACAACCTTTGATGCATTTTAAACACACGCCCCAGGGGAATGCCTTAAATAATATTATTGTTCTAAATGATTTATGTATGGTAGAGCCCTGGGCAGCCCCAGATATTTCGCCAATACCAACCTTTCATGGATCAAGAGGTGCAACAAGCACTATTGATTTTATTTTTGTGTCCAGTAACTTCCTGCTTTATGTCAATAGACTTGAGATAATAGCTAAGGCTGCAAGCGACCATAACCCCTTAAAGCTATTTTTGTGTATCCCTGCTAGTGGGAAACACTCGGTCTGGGATCAGCCTATAAAATATAATAAGAATCAGGGCGTTACCATGAAGTGGGGTAAAATAGATGCTGTAGGTCTAGAGGCGAAGATCTTTAATGACTGTAAGACTGAAATTGACTTATGTCAAATGTCAATATTAGACCCAGAAAAGGTTATTGGGAGCTTTGAAAAATTATGTGGGCATGTGGCTGAGTATCTTACAAAACCAGCAGGGAAAACGAATATAAAGTGCTTCAGATGGTTCGACTCCGCATGCTCCGCCTCACATAAATCCCTAAAAGCAGCCGTTATGCAAAAACCAAGGAACAAAGACTTGGTAAGATCAACTAGGAAGGCCTATAAAGAGGCTATTATAAAGAGAAAGCAGGAGTTAAAAAATTGTGCCTGGGAAGATTTAGAAAAGGCCTCTGAGCTAAAAGATAGTAGGCTCTTTTGGGACGTAGTAAATCGTCCCCTGTTTAAAAGCGATACCAAGGAAAGCATAGTGATGCAGGTTACTGGTGAATCCTGGGAAGTTCACTTTGGTAAATTTTTTAATCCCAAGGCATTATCACCCTCGGATTTGTTGGATGACCCAGGAATTTTGGTAGTACCATCTACAGCTTCGCTTCTTAGCTCCTCGCTTACACTGGAGGAGGTTGAAGAAGCTCTGAGGAAAGGTACATCATTAAAAGCTCCGGGCCCTGATGCTGTTCCTTTGGACTTTTTCAAGCACAATATGGAAGTATGGGCCCCGTTGCTGTTAAATGTCTTCAGGGCTGTGGTTGTTGGTAGCATTCCTGTATCATGGAAGAAGGCAGTAGTGGTGCCGATTTTTAAGAAGGGCGATAGGTGTGACCCCCGATGCTATCGACCTATATCCTTGATCGATGCATCATGCAAGATATTAGGAAGGGTCATTTTGGCCAGACTGGAAACATGGGCTGATTCTGTTGGTTTAATTGTGAACTCCCAGTATGGATTTAGAAGTGGGAAGGGGACTGTCGAACAGTGTTTAAATTTGGCGCTGATTATTGCCAAGTACATGAAGGCAAGGAATTCTGCAATTTACCTTGCCTTCATGGACTTGTCTAGCGCGTTTGACACTGTTTGCAGAAGTAAGCTATGGCGGATGATGGATAGTATGGGCTTTGAAGAACCGTTGGTTACGCTGCTCCGCAGACTACATGCTGCAACATCCGTGGCCATAAGGTTTGGACCTGGGGGTGAATTAACAAAACCGATTCCCTCAACTGAGGGGGTCCGTCAAGGGTGCATTTTGGCACCTTTTCTATTCTTGGTGTATACAAATGGATTGGAGAAGCATTTGTTGGACCATTGTTGTGATTTTCCAAAGGTAAATGGTAGGAGTATTCCCATATTGTCATATGCAGATGACACTGTTTTAATGACCCTCACTGGAAATAGCATGCAGACATGCTTAGATGCTTTTAACACCTTCATGTTGGACCTTGACCTAAAGGTAAATTTTGCAAAATCCTTTGCTATGGTCTGTGGCCCAAAAGGGTCAAAAACTAGGAAATTTGTGGTGAATAACTTCACCATTGAAAAGGTGGATATCTTTAACTACCTGGGAAATCTCTTCAACAACAAATTAAGTTGGGCCCCATTAATGAAGACTCGAGTCCAGAGTACTACTCGTTCTATAGAAGGTCTTTTCCGTTTTTGTGGCAAGTTGGGTCAAAAACCTGTTGCACATCTCAAAACCCTATATACATCTAAATGTCTATCTGTGGCCACTTATGGGGCAGGAGTATGGGGGACTGAGAATCCTTCGTCATACAGGTGATGGAAAACACATTTTTTAAACGGGTATTACTGATTCCATCGGGTTCATCAAACACCTTCTGCCACAACGAAATGGGAATGACCACAGTGACTGATATTATTCGTCTGTCGCCTTTATTACTATGGTGCAAAATATGGTTATCGGACGACCTCCAACTTTCTAGAGAAATTCTTTTAGATTGTATGAGCCTGGATAATGTAAAACAGATTCCCTGGCTGTTATATGTTAGTGACATGTTGCATAAGATAGGTTTGGGCCATGTTTATGAAAATCCTGAAAATATTCAGGGAAACATAAAAACCCAAATTAAAGCATGTTATTGGAAATTTTTAGATACATCTAGTTTGGGAGGCCCAACAAGTCATGCTTTTAAGGCTCGGCATCAGTTTTATTTAACTTTTTCGACTAATGTCCAATGGCGGTTTTACCTTACAAGGCTTAGGCTAAATACACTCCATTTCCTTTTTGCCTTCCCTAAACAAGGGGGTTGGTGTGAGAGGCTACCCCCCTGTCTTTGCAACAATAGAGTTAGTCAAAGTACTATACACGTGGTCCTTTTTTGTCCTTTATACCAGGAACCTAGGATTAGATTCATTAAGCCTATCCTGAAGGGGCAGCAACCATGTACCTATAATGAAGGCTATGACTACTTGTTGTCACTATCCTCCGTTGAAGTTTGTTGTGCTATGTTGAACTTCATACGAGTGTCGCTCCGGATTAGGAAACGTTATGGATAATCTAGTTTAGATCTGTAATCTCCCATTGGATTTTTTGTACTTATGCTGTATGACGGTCTCTCAACTAAAATTTTGCTTCATTGATGGCTCATTTTAACCATGTATTTTATGCTTTTAATTTTATGCTTTTATGATTCTCTGTATGAATCGAATAAAGATATTGAACGAACGAACGAACGATATCGACTGACACGAGTGAATTCACCAAGAGCTGAACAGGTGAATGAAGTGACAAGTCAAGAAAAATCAAAAGAAGATGAAATAACTGAGGATAAAGAGATTAAAAGAACAAGGAAACCTAACCAGAAGTATAAGTCACTGGAATGGACGTACGTGGCTCTGCCTGAAAAGGGAGAAGAGGCAGATAGTCAAGGAAATCCAGAGGAGGCTGTACTGAAAGTGGTTGAAGAAGAAGTAGAATCGGAAATCCTGAGAGCTCTCTTGTCCGACAATGGAGAAGAAGAAACGGAAGTTCAGGAAATTCTGTATTTGGATGACGAGAGGAAAGTGAAGAATGATGAGATGCCAAACTGAATAAATCAAGAAAGCTGTTGATGAAGAGAACAAGAAATTAAGTCAAAACATAGATACTGGTAGAACCAAATAGGTGTTAGAGCCTTAGGTTAGAAAACCAGTTGTGAAGTGAAAGAGGCTAAGTCAAAAGACACGGTCCATTTTAACAAAGATGGCTAACATAGATAGTAGCAAAGGTAGATGTACATTCATGAAAAGATGGTGTAAAATGTGTTGTTGTTGTACAGGATTATTAATGCTTTTATGGAGCATCCTTGCTCTTGTCATTTCTTTTAAGGTCACTATAGATACATTAGAAGGGCATAGTGAGAACAAAACTAATATAGGGAAGATTCCAAAGGTAGTTCCAACTAGAATAGACAACAATTATTTGCATAAAGACAGGTCAATACCAGATTTTTCTAATAATGTGTTTTCAAAATGATTGTATGAATATGTAAAGACAATGGATGTTAGGGACTGCTACGTATGCATGCAGTTACCTGCATCTGTTTCTGAAGGAGTGACTTACCATCACCTTCCAGCAACATATGGAATAACGTGTAGTGTAATGGCTAGTTTATTTTATCAGACAGGGAAATTAGAATATTATTTTTCAGATGTAGATAACCTTTTTGCGCAAGTGCCTTCTTTTAATACACTAAACAAAGTAAAACCTGCTAGGGTATTAGGTGAATTTTTCTTAGAAACTAAAGAACTAACATTAGAATATATTTTTAGAAACAATTTGACATGCAGTTTGAAGAAAGAGGAAAGGACATTCTTAGACATGGTTGAAGAAAGTGCAAAGAAAGGCAGCAGAAGGGAAAGTGGAGAAAACAGTCTGGGATGTAGAAAGAGAAAAACACTTGAAAGGAGAAGCTAGTCCAACTATAGCTTTAGATTGGCCTCAGAAAGGGAAATTTTGCATTCGAAGAAATCAAACTGTGTATGATAATTATTTTCTAGGTAATAGTGAGTGCCATGATACATACTGAATCATGGGTGGATGGGGATTTAAAGGCGGAAAAGATCCAGTCTTTCCTGGATTATATTTTATTTGTGGGAACAGGGCGTATTATCGTTTGCCAGACCATTGGTATGGCACATGTTATGTAGGCCTGGTCTTTCCGAGAAATTTTCATATGGATAGAGGAGAAGATGGTGTACATAGTTTAAGTAATCATTTAGTGCGTAGTAAGAGAAAATCTTGGGCAGAAATTGTAGGTGACATTTTTGGAGCATTGATACCAGCAGTGGGAATATCTCTGAATGCAAACAAAATTAGAAGACTTTCAACAGTAGTGTATCGCTTATCAACAAGCACCGCTGGAGGATTCTTATTGGTAGACACTGAAATGGTTTCCATACGTGCTATGGTAATGCAAAATCGACTTGCCCTTGATATATTATTGGCAAAAGAGGGTGGAGTCTGTGGAATGCTGAAAGTTCAACATTGTTGTACTTACATTCCTGACGAAAGCAACGATCTGAAAATTTATATTAGGAATATTACTGAATTGCATGATGAAATTGTACCACTGGAGGTTGAAGGTGTTTGGGAAAAGATTGGAAAGAAAATAGCTGCTATTAAAAATTTCTTAGTAAAGCTTGGTAGTACATTTGTAGGCAAAATATTGTTTCCATTAACATGTGTAATTTGCATAATATTAGTGATAAGATTAGGTTATATGTGTTGTAAAAGTAATAAAAACAAGAAAAGAGTAAAAAGCGAAAAATGTAAAAGAAAAGATAAGAAACATGAAAGGGAAATTGAGGAGATAGAATTGGAGGAGTGGAAGGAGAGTATGTATGAATCAGCAAAAAGAGAAGACGTAGGTGAAACTGAATTATGATTAAGAGCAAGAAAACATTTTAAAGATTCCGTAAAAACAGAACAAAATTTTTGGTTGGTATGGTGATAAAATCACCAAAGGGGGGATTGCTGGAGCGGGTAATGCAAAAATGTTGTATACCCTCCACATTTTGCATGTTTATACTAACTAGATCAATTAATTAAATATAATCGAACTAATGGATTGTTGTGGAAGTTACTAATCAACCTTATTAATGACTGAAATACACGTGGGATTGCTTTGCATGACTTTACTAAATCGTAAACTAAATTATGTACGCATACTAATGATAGACAATTAGAATATTGCATGATATATGTTGCTTTTGTGATGTATTTGTAATTTGTGCTTTACTTTGTAAGTATAAAACCGCTTGAGTGTTGCTTATTGCTAGATAAATACACACACATATGGGTATTAGTGAGGGAATAACATTTATTTGGTCATTTCTATGTATTAATTACGTTTTGTGTTTCTTTTGCTTAAGTTGACCATTTGGGCCTGCCACAAAATTGCTGCCTCTGATACCTAACCCGACCGTCGACGCTGTATGAGGTTTGGGTGAAGTGCGCCTGCGCTGACGCCAGCTACAGTGGCCTCGTCATGACCCTAACCAGACTGTACCCATCAAGGTCATCCTGGGAAGCAAGCCAGCTTTTCAGAAAGAACAATAAAACGCCTTTAAAAACCGGAATAGGCAAGATTGATGACATCAGAGACATTATTTGGTGTGAACCCTGTCAGAAGATTTTCGATTGACCAATCAGAGGAACTGAAGACCCGTTTTTGTTACAATTTGTCAATGATTTTTACTATAAATTATGGTAGAATAGAGAGGTTGGTGCGGGTTCGTTTCTGGCCTTTCTCGATTTCCTGATGTTATGCTGACGGAGAGGACGGTGACACTGCAGGACAGCTGTTTCCCTGAATTTTTGCCCAAACTCCTGATGAACTGAAATTACTAAATTTGATGGGCATAGATTTGCAAGACTACCAGATTTGACATAGAGGACGACAATTAGCCAGAATAGGTAAATATGATTGGCGACTTGATTAAATGAATGATTTCATTTGCATTAATTAGATAAAGATGGAATTGATCAACTACAGAATGAGTTGGGTTGTTTATTAATTGAAAATGTATTAATGAAAAGGTAAATTAGAGAATTGGAAGTTAACCTAAACCTGCAACTAACTGATCCATCCCGATTTATGAGAGGAATACTAAAAGGTGAAGTTCAGGGTCTAATGAGTATCAGAAGGTTACGTAGATTTGTTGCTCATTAGGGTGAAAAAGGTAATTCCTTTCATGCCAGCGTTTGGAAAATAATCGCCTCCCAAGAAACACAGATTGAAGGTGAGTGAATGTTGGTGTTATGGGCCCCACCAGTGAATGTATGGATAGTGTGTGTTTGTGAGATCTTTGGTCTGTGACGGACGGAGGGATATTTTGCACTCCACACTGGAGCAAGTGCACGTCCACTTTTTACAGCTCTTTCTTAGATCACAGAAAGCAGGTCAAGCCCTCTTCAGCTCTTCCACAGGGTAATGGGGAAGACACACTTATGCCCAGTGCCAGCCTGTGGGAGGGGAATACACTTGGCCACACCCTAACCAATAGGGTAAAATTTCCTAAGGGTGACCACAACCACTTTTTCAGCAATTTCTAGGTGTTCTACTTTACACTATCCACCAGCGCCCCTCTTTATCTAAATCCAATATGGCAGTACCTTTCTTCCCTTGGTCAGTGCTCCCTGTGTCCACCCAGAGGTGGGAGTAAGATAATGAGCAAACCCTCCCTTGTGGTCACTCTAAACCAATTCTGGATCAGCCTCCCCCAATTGGGTTTGGAGCCCAGCTGACCTAGGTATGAGCAATATCTGCTATAGACAGGGTAGACATGCTTTGAAGCTCCGGAAGGGCCTGGCACCACCCGCAGGCTATCCTGCTCATGGAATAAAAACATATCTCCACACCAATGCCTGTGTCCACTGTTTGGGAGCAATTTGCATAACACCCCAAGGAGAGTCTTTAACAGTCAGGTTACCCTGGACACTGGCAGAAAGACACATTTGGCTTAGCTGAAAAACACCAACTTCCTAAAAGTGTAATTCCTGAAATAGTAATGTAAAATCCAACTTGTCCATTGAGTTTGATTTAAGAATATTATTAAACTAAGCCATTGAATCATGGTTCTAGCTGCTCCCAATCTGAAGCTAAGCATAAGTGTTATAATGTAATCCAGTCATCTCTTATGGGAGGTGTTTGCCTATTTACCTATATTTAGAAGAGAGAGCAGAAGCACTTTACCTTTGGTTGGTAGGGGGAATGTGCACAGAGTCGTAGGGCCAGCAGAGAGTGGATCTGATAGAGACTTCTAGCTGAAGATTCCTTACCTTAGAATTTCCCTGACATCAGGCTAGATTCGAAAAAGTTTGCTCGAGCAATATCATGCCTTTGGGTGGCTCTGTTTGGCTCGGGGTGACGTCGTTGGTGTTGTTAGCGGCGGTTATGACTACGCGGTCACCTACATAGGCCCCACCCAGGTGCGTTGAGACATCAGTTCTTTTTTTTCCACATAAGTTAAGCATTGATCCAGGAAGAGCTAAACCTACTGTCACTTTTTTAAAAGCCTTTTTTGAGTTGTTGTCAATTTTGGAAGTTTTTTCCATTGCGTGTCAAGGATATCTTTGAAGAAAACATGGTTCAGACCGTCTGGCACATGTTACCGGTTCATGTCGGTTACCGATCCCCACCTCGACTACCTTTAGTGTCTCAGGCACGACCACGACTCGAAGTCGTGCTCGGACTGTCGAGCCATGTTCCAAAGGCCTTACGGGAGCGAGCTATGAAGCTTATTGTGGCCCGGCAGTCAACACCATCCAGCAAGACTCAGTGGAGATCCAGGTCCCGATTGAAGAAGTGGAGGTCGCGAGACCACTACCGGAGCCCCGAGTCCTCTTCCTCCCACTTGAGGTCCTCGGGACACTCAGGGAAGAGGCACCAAAAGAGGAAGTAGTCTAAGCAGGCTTCGTCTTCGCATCGACTGCTGTCCTTCAACGAATGAGGTAAGGAGCGCCGATGCTCTACACATGGTTCTGCGGAGCTGGAGCCAGCATAGACTTTGTGCCTCCCTCCTTTTCTGGGAGCCAGAGCGACCGCCGCTCAAATCAAAGAGTTTTACGAGGCTATGGGCTGCGTATACGAGTGGGCTGACCCCTCTAGTGAGCCTTCCGGTCCGGCGGTGTCGGAAGGGGCCCCTTTGGATTCAGCGCCATCACCTCCGGCCACGGCACTGGTGGGCCCTTGGTCGTGCCAACGTGACTTTCCCTGGCACCGGACCCAAAGTCGGTGCCTTCGGAGCTGCCGGCACCCTCCAGCGGCTCCAGCCCCATCCTTATCCCTGATGACATGGAGTCGGATCAGCATCACTTGACACCGATTCCGGCACCAGTCAAGTCAGGGGTTCTATGTTGTTGCCTGAGCATTTTCTTGCTGTTTCAGGCATGGGAGAGGACTGGGAGGATTCTATGGACCCTTTATAACACCAGGGTACAGAGCAGATGGAGTGGCCTGAGGAACTTGGGGGGGCTGGTGGACTGGACACATCCCCAGATGCTGGCATGCTCTCTCCGCCAAAAGTTGTTATGGAGGAGGGGACTTCTTATGCCATGGTGGTAAGGAGGGCTGCTGAGGTACTTGGACTGGAGTTGCCCTCTGTGTAGGTCAGGACTAATCTGACCAAAGCACTTCAGCCTGAGGCTTCTACCTCTGAACCCCTATTGCCCTTCAAAGAGGCACCTACTAATGTCCTACTAGGCACGTAGTCCAAGCTTGCACAGGGGCTCCTGTGAATAGGACAGTTGCATGTCGCCATCGTCCAGCTCTGGGTGACCCAACGTTCCTCAGCAAACGCCCCCCAACTGACAGCTTGGTGGTGAAGGCTTCTACCTCCCAGGGAACGTTCCCTTCCCCCCTCCGGACAGGGAATCGAAGGGGTTGGAATCACATGGGAAGAAGATGTTTTCTTCCTCCAGCCTAGCAGCGCAGTCGGTGAATACTACATGCTTATTGGGCCATTTCTCCCATTCCCTTTAGAAGACGGTAGCGCAAATGCCGCAAGTCTCAGAGGAGGTCCGGGCTGTGCTCCCCCCAGGTGGTTAAGGAAGGGAGAGATGCAACAAAATTCACCAACAGGTGTGGACTTGACATGACTGATTCGCTGGGCAGAGTGATTTTTTTGACCGTGGCCTTACAGCACCACACCTGGCTTAGAACATCTGGCTTCTCGGGCGATGTCCAGGCATATTTGATGGATATGCCCTTTGATGGCTCTCTCCTGATTGGTGAGAAGGAAGACCCGGTCCTGGAACGATTCAAGGATTCTCGTACACCGGCCAGGTTCTTGGGCCTTTCAACACCTCTTGGTCGGTCTAGCTTTTGCCCCTTTCATGGCGACGGAAGGAGGTTCCAGTTTTGCCAGCCCTATCCTAGATACCATCCAGTGCAGTCTTCCCAAGTTGTGCAGGGATGTGGACGCGGCTCATTTTTCCTAGGAATGGAAGCCAGAAGTCATCAGCCAGCCTGTCATCGGCAGCCGCAACCTACAAGCACTCTTAGTCTGACTCTGCAAGACCACACCACTCCAGTGGGAGGGAGCCTCCATCTTCATCTCCCCCACTGTAGGTCCATAACATCGGACAAGTGGGCCTTTCAGATAATTCAGGAGGGCTATTTTCTGCCTGTCCTTTCTTTTCCTCCTCCTAGTCTGCCAAATCGAGAATGGCTGGCAGAAAATCATTTAAAATTGCTTCAAGAGCAAGTTACAGCTCTTCTGGCCAAGGGGCCTATAGATAGGGTCCCGGTTCCAGAAGTAGACAGTGGCTGTTATTCCCACTACTTTCTGATTCCAAAGGAGAACAAAGGGTTATGGACCATTTTGGAACTTCGGACCGTCAATCTCTTCCTCAAGAAGGAGAAGTTCAAGAAGCTTACTTTAACTCAGGCGTTGTCTACCCTAGACCAAGAAGACTGGATGGTAGCGTTGGACCAGCAGGATGCGTATTTCCAAATCCCCATTTTGTCGGGCCACAGGCACTACCTGCATATTAAGGTAGGCCACAAGCACTTTCAGTTTGCCATGTTCCCCTTCAGCCTTACCAGTGCCTCTCGGGTGTTCACCAAGGGGGAAACATCGTTTACAACGCCTGTCATTACAACCAATGTTTTACAACACGAAATCCATTACAACGCATGTCATTACATCGCATAATCCATTACAATGCATTCCCCAAAGTAACACCCCAGTGGAGTTAGAATAGTAATTGTCTTGTAATGGATTATGCATTGTAATGACATGCATTGTAACGACATGCGTTGTAATGGATTTTGCGATGTAAAAGATTTATTGTAATGACACACGTTGTAACGCATGCGTTGTAAAGTGTCATATTCTCACCCCAAGGTGATGGTGGTGGTTGCAGTTCATCTGTGCAGGTTGGAGGTTTCAGTATTTCCCTATCTCAATAACTGGCTTTTGAAGGGGTTCTCGCCAAAGCTGTTATTTCCCACCTTTAGACTACGGCAAACCTCCTGCATTCACTGGAGTTCTCTATAATGTGCCGAGGTCACACCTGACTCCTTCTCAGATGCTCCCTTTCATAGAAGCTGTTCTGGATACAGTGCAGTTTTGGGTCTAGCCTCCCGAGAAGGGAGTCCAGGATATTAAGTTTATGATTCTGATGTTTCAGCCTCTATCCAGGATTTTGGTGACTCTGAGGCTGTTGGGTCTATTAGCCTCCTGGTCACAGCATCGAGGAAATATCACAGACATGGTCCAGATCTAGGAAGGAACTGCAGTGTTGGTTGATGAACCCTCTCCCTTCCCCAACCAGATAACACAGTGGTGACAGATGCATCACTCCTGGGATAGAGCAGACAGCCGGGAGAGGTGGAGATCAGGGAAGACTGATTTCTGGCAGAGTCAGGGCTTCAAATCAATCTGTTGTAGCTTCGAGTGATCTGCCTGCCATTGAAAGCATTTCTTCCCTCTATCAAGGGGAAGTTATTGCAGGTGTTCACGGACACCACCACCTCCATGTGGTACTGCAACAAACAGGGTATTGTGGGGTCGTGGACACTTTGTCAAGAGCCCCTGCAACTCTGGACATGGCTGGAACAGCAGGGCGTAACCCTGTTGGGTCAACACCTGGCAGGTTTTCTGAACACCAGGGCATTGATGCCTAGCAGATCACTACTGGTGTCTCCAGTCGGAGGTGGAGCAAGTTCTCTTTCAACAGTGGGGAGAACCCTAGTTGAATCTGTTGGCTTCCAAAGAGAACATGCAATGTCAGCAGCTTTGTGCGCTAGAGTTTCCAAGGCAGCTATGGTTCAGTGATGCTTTTTGTCATGAGTGGAGCTCAGGCCTGTTGCACACCTTTCCGCCCATAGCTCTTCTGCCCAGAGTTCTGAAGAAGATCCAGAGCAACAGGGCCAAAGTTGTTATTGTGGCTCACGACTGGGCAAGAAGTCTGGTATCCAGAGCTTCTGAAAATGAGCATCGACCCTACGATCAGGCTGCCACTTCAGGAGGATTTCTATTGAAGCAGCAGGGAAGGGTTTTCCACCTGAACCTGTCAACTCTACGCATCCATCTGTGGAGATTGAGCGGTACAGTTGATGGCTTTTGACCTCCTCCTGAAGTATGGAATATTATTGTGGCAGTCAGGCGTCCCTCCACTAAGATGGTATACGCCTGAGATTGTACTGAAAGGTCTCTGCTTTGGGTACTCTTAAGGGTTATCTTTCTGCTCTGTCTGCTTTTTTGTGGCTGCCAGACCAACCCTTTCTCTTTTAGTCTTCAATTGTAAGTAGGTTTTTGAAAGGGCTGGGTCACTTGTTTCCACCCATGCTTTTTGTCATGCCACAATGGGACCTTAATTTTGTCCTTACTTTTCTTATGTGTGCTCCCTTTGAGCCTTTTCACAACTATTCCCTCCGGCTGCTTACAATCAAGACAGCCTTTCTTCTTGTGATAACATCTCCCCGGAGGGTGAGCGAGTTCCAGGCGCTATCATGTAAGCCCCCGTACATGATGACTTTTGCAGAAAAAGTGGTGCTTCACACCCATGCTTCATTTCTTCCAAAGGTAGTGACCCCATTCCACCTGGGACAATCTATTACATTGCCCACCTCCTTTTCTCCTTCGCATCCCTCTAAAGAAGAGGAGCATCTCCACCATCTGGACCCAAAAAAAGCATTGTCGTTCTACCTTGACTGCACAAAAGAGTTCCGGATGTACCGCCAACACTTTGTGAGGTGCGTTGGAGCTAAGAAAAAGGTGGGCAGTGCAGAAAAGGACCGTTTCTCACTGGGTCATTCTCTGCATAAAGATCTGCTATCCATTAGCTAATAAGCAGCCCCCTAAGGGATTAAGAGCCCATTCCACCAGGGGAAAGGCTGCAACTATGGCCTTGGCTCGGGGTCTCCTGAACATCTGCCAGGCAGCAACATGGGCGTCTCTGCACATATTTGCCAAGCACTACTGCCTGGACAGTCAGGTTCGCATGGACTGGCATTTTGCCTGTTAGGTCCTGCAGGTCTTTCTAGTGTGAGGAATTTGTCTGCAGCCCATCGCCAGGAGGGCATGGCTTTGGTATCTATTTAAAGGTAAGGAATCTGCAGATAAAAGTCTCTATCAGATGAATAAGGTACCTACCTTCTGTAACGCATTATTTGGTAGAGACAATATCTATCTTGAGATTCCTTACAGACCCACCTATGCTTCACTGCTCTGCGGACTTATTCGCTAGGACTAGGGTTACTCACTTTTTCAGGGCCCTAGGTTTGGCACACACTTATGTCAGTCACCTTATGGCTCTGCGCATCTGGAGTGCGAAAGTACAGATGTCCGTGCACCTGGGTGGTGCCTATATAGGTGACCGTGACATCATAACTGATGCTAACGACGCCGATGATGCCACGTGGAGCTGAATGGAGCCACCTGATGGCGCACAAAGGGGAATTGCTCAAGCAAAAGTTTCCGGATCCAGCCTGATGCCTGGGAAAGTCTAAGGTAAGTATTCTGCAGTTAGATATTATCTCTACCAGACAATGCGTTACCAAAGGTAAGCAACTTGTTCTTCAGCATAGGAAGGCAAATATTTGGGGGAATACCATGCAAAAGATGGTCCTCTACACCAGCAAAATTAACCTACGATGTAATATTATGCATAAATGAAACCCATCAAATGGTGGGTGAGGTTGTTCCAATGATGGGTTTCTATTTGAACACATTGGATTACCTGCAACAATAAGAGTTCATGGGTATTCCTAAATGTTTTACTGACCCATTTTCAAAATCCAAATGCTTACAGAATTACTACTTCAGGGGCAGATGCACGGGCAAGAGAACAACCTTTTCCAGAGTGAGTTGGGAAAAAATCCCAAATTAGCAAGGTACAAAGGAAAGGCTTTCTTCTTTATGAAAAAAATATATTTCAGTGGTAAAAGTTGTAGGTGCAAATACGCATGTGAAACTGCCATTGGATAGTCAAAAGTATGCATTTTAATTTTTTTTAAGAAGAAAGCCTGCCACACTAATGAAAATTTTTAAGCATAACTTAAGAAAACTTTGAAAAGTATGAACATTAACAATTCTACCTCTATGCTTGGTTGAATATCTCTGAATGTATATGCGATTGTGAGAAAGTAAAAATATCCTTAAAATGAGTCACTACTAATGAAAATCTTGGCTTCAAACATGACACACAGACATTTGGTGCTGAAAAAACAAAACCACTAGTCTTTGATATTCAAAAGCCTTTAACCAGATGCTTAATTATGTTCTTTAGAATGTTAACACTTACACAAAATATTATTTATAGTTTGACTTAAATGTGACTAGATTTTGTCTTAACTATAGAATGTGTTTTTTTATCTTACAATAATCATTAAACAAGTGTTCAGCATTAATGTCCAGTTTTTATTAAATTAACGCAAATTTAAAAATGCAGAAAACAGTTACAGCTAACTAGAATTAATGGTTTGCATAAATGCAGCTTGCTCGAAGACAATTTGACTTTCCGGATAACAGAATATGTCTTCCATTTGTGAAATAAAGATGTCTCACATAAATAACAGCATGTAACTTTTAAACCTTCACTGGTATCTTATTGGTTGCTGGAAAAAATGCTATCATTTAATCAGAGCCCCATTTATAACTGACTTAAAAATGTATTTATTTGCCATAGAGAACAGAAAACACACATGTTTCAAAATGTATTTCCATATTTTGTTTCTAATGACTTTCTGCTTAAATGAATTTTCTTTGCAGCTTACAGACCATGGGCCCGATTCACAGAACTAACTTAAGACAAAATCCTAAACTTACTACCATTTTCGTATTCACAGAAGGCACTTACTCATTTTGGTATTCACAGAAGACACTTACTCACTTCGGTATTCACAGAAGTTAGGAGTCCTAACTTTAGGACTCCTAAATGCCTTCTGTGAATACCGAAAGTCTTAAAATTAGGATTTTTCTCAGTTTAGTAGTAGTATAGTTAGGACTCCTAACTTTACTACTACTAAACTGAGAAAAATCCTAATTTTAAAGCTTTCGGTATTCACAGAAGGCATTTAGGAGTCCTAAAGTTAGGAGTCCTAACTTTACTACTACTAAATTGAGAAAAATACTAATTTTAAGACTTTCGGTATTCACAGAAGGCATTTAGGAGTCCTAAAGTTAGGAGTCCTAACTATACTACTACTAAACTGAGAAAAATCCTAATTTTAAGACTTTTGGTATTCACAGAAGGCATTTAGGAGTCCTAAAGTTAGGACTCCTAACTTCTGTGAATACCGAAATGAGTAAGTGCCTTCTGTGAATACCAAAATGAGTAAGTGCCTTCTGTGAATACCAAAATGGTAGTAAGTTTAGAATTTTGTCTTAAGTTAGTTCTGTGAATCGGGCCCCATGTGTTAGGAAATGAAGTCATTTTTAGGTCTCGCGACCTGCGTTGCACTGCGCAGCAGTGCTCGCGCAGGTCGCGAGACCTTTAGTGAGTGAAAAACGGGGTTTTAGCACTGACCTAGGAATAGCACACGCTCGTGCGTGTGCGATTCCTTTTGTGCTACCCCATTGGCATTTGTGTGCGTCTTTTTATAAAAGACTGCACGCAATTGGCCAAAGGCGGGCGCGTTGCTCCGCCCACGGCCTATTGGTGACTATTACGCGCTTGGTGCGCGTAATAGACACCAATAGGCCATGGCTCGCAGTGGCGTGCGCGCACCACTCACGGGCTTTTTCTTTTTTAGTTCTCGGCTCGAAGGCTGCGCTTGCACAGTCTCGATCCAAGATTTAACGTTTTGGAGTGTTTTGGAGAAGAGGGGCTTGAACCCGCCCCTCTTCTCTCCTCTTCTCCATTGGCTGGCCTCTTGAATGCTGGCCAGCCATTGGAGAAGAGGATTGTCTCTCTGAACAGGTCCCGTCCTTTTCGGATTCGGGGGCGTGTTTTTTGCAAGTTTTCTCAGGGCGTGTTTAACACGCCCCCAAAACCGAAAACACGCCCCCGAATCCGAAAATTCCGCTGCCTTTCTCCGAGGCATTTCTGCTTTCACCTCGGAGAAAGGCAGTGGTGTGCTTGTTCTTTGTGGATAGAAGAGTGACTCTCCGGTTCCACAAGTCGAAATGGAGAGGCAGGGCAAACGCATTATTCATTGTGAATAAATAAACTAATCCGCTGTGCCATTAAGACTGTTAGCATCGGAGACTTATTCACGCAAACACCGTACAGCGAACAGTTTACCTACGATTGCCATTTTGTGCCTCCGCGTCATTACCATGAAGAATGTGTTTGCTGTACATCGCGAGCCTCATGGTAAGCGTCATCTGCTGGGTCATGTTAATAAAACATGAAAGTGAAACTCATTTCGGCCGCGAACATAAAAGCTATCTGAGTGTGTCTATAAAAAGTATGGGCCTTTCATCCTTGATACAGTGGACACGGGGTCGGCGATGTGGTTTAAAATGCATGTTAAGTCAGGACGGAGGCTTCGGATTATTGCTTCTCTTTCTTTTACTTGATTAAACTCTTTTACTTAATTAAACACAGCAGCCAATCAACATAAACAGAAAACGTAACTACATTTCCCATGAGTTTTCGTGACCCTCGTATTACTCCACCAATCGTGATCCATCTGACCATGTAAGACATCATGTGACTGTTGTGTGCGCGCGAGGGTAGGGTATTTTTTCTTTTTTTTCCATATTTATATAGCGCGAACTCGACCCGAAGGTATTGGAGCGCTTTACATAGCACCGTATTTACATTACACATTCAGGCACGAAGAGATTAAGTGATTTGCCCCTTCTCCCTTCCCCCCACTGTCCTCTTGTGGAAGCAGGTCTAAAACTCACGGTTCCTCCCAAAAGCAACACGAGACGGTTTAACCCTGACAATTAACACGTGGCTTCATGCTTGGTTACTACCGTGCGTCTGTCATATAAATAACTGCAGGTCAGACCCTGCGTGCAAGCGATAAGCTGGGTAAATATATCCACCAAATTTGTTAAAGAAAGAGTGCCGGTACCGGAAGCTCTGCTCTGAACCACACACACCTTGGTAGTCTCAAATCCACCTCACGGCTTTTTCATACACATCATAAGAGACTCCTTGCCCCCTTTCCACACTCTTGCAACTTCCTCCTGTCTCCCTTTGTGACACGTTTGCCATTACCCTCTTCGCCCGACTTTCCGATCTGCGTGCTTCTCTTCTATTGCACTCAAATATCTAATGTGAAAAAATAAATACTGCCCCCCCCCCCAACACGACCACAAACTACAATAGGAGGAGCCTGCTCCGCTCAGGACATCCTCGGACAAATGACGATTGTTTGCGGGAGGACAAAGAGAGGCCTTTATCTCTCACCGGGAAGCTGCAATCCCCAGGAAACCCGAGCATGCCCAGGTCTTAAGCCATGGAGCTGGCGCCAGCAAAGAGCCCAAAAGAATGGCGATCAGGTTCCCTAAAGAAAGGTCTCCCTGCCACAGGCACCCAATAGGGTAGTGGTGCTCGGACAGTGAGAGAGGTGAGGCACCTAGGCTGCTGCACAGAGCCTCGGAGGGGAGGCTGGCCGCCCAGCGGGAGCCCGCAGCATGCTCTATGTGAGTGGCTCTGTGTGTTTGGGTGGCTCTGTGTGTGTGGGTGGCTTTGTGTGTGTGGCTCTGTGTGTGGGTGCAAATGCAATAGGTCTCGCATTTGAGAGTGATTAAGCTATTGACATTGTAAATAACAATGCCGTTTCTTTAAATGTTTTAAAAACAAAAAAATAAACAAAATTTATGTCATGAGCAATGCCAATAGCTCTAACTTTAACAATGCCGAGACCATTGCATTGTAAATGCTTGTTTTAAGCGGAAGTGAAAGTGAACGCTTTCCCTGCCGCTTGTTTGTCTTTCTGATGAAGGCAGCCTGCGCTGCTGGCGCGGCAGTATGCGAGCTCGCTGGGGCAGCAAGGCTCTGAGACGCACATCAGCACCCAGGCTGCATAGGTGGCAGCTGTGCACACGCACTTGGCCGGCTGCCGCCTGCATCCTCGTTCACCCGCCGAGCGTCTATCTGTAATGATTGTGTTTCTAACTATAGTAGGTATTTATTCAGCCCAATTTTATAATACATTATTGGAAATGTGTGATTATGTGTATTTTATGTGCAGGTGTACCACGCATGTGTAATAGCACATTGTCTACCCTGAAAGCTGTTTTCAGAACCTTCTGCATTTTAGTTATTACCGCATTTACGGTTATATAATTGTAATGAATGTGTGAGTTGTAGTGCCTGGGTGATAGGAGCACGTGTGTGTTCTTTTTCACACTGCCGGTGGCAGCGCCTTCTTAGCTATTTATTGAGTAGTTGGTTTGACAGCCCATAACTTTCTGTACGTCTGCTTTCGCTGGACTATATATTTTTGATATCTCAATGTTTATAGGTTTTACCGTAGCGGATATTGCAGGCACAATTGTCTCATATGAGTACATCAATCAATCAATCAATCAATCAAGAAATTTGTATAGCGCGCTACTCACCAGGAGGGTCTCAAGGCGCTGGGGGGGGGGGAGGGGTCTGCTACTGCTCGAACAGCCAGGTCTTCAGTTGCCTCCTGAAGTAGAGGTGGTCTTGGGTGAGGCGGAGGTGGATGGGGAGGGAATTCCAGGTCTTGGCTGCCAGGTAGGAGAAGGATCTTCCTCCCATGGTGGTTCTTCGGATGCATGGGACGGCGGCGAGGGCGTGGTTGGTCGATCGTAGTTGGCGGGTGGGAGTGTAGAAGGTCATGCGGTTGTTGAGGTACCTGGGGCCCAGGTCGTGGAGTGCTTTGTGTGCGTGGGTGAGGAGGCGGAACGTGATTCTTTTGCTGACGGGGAGCCAATGCAGGTCTCTCAGGTGTCTGGAGATGTGGCTGTGGCGGGGGATGTCCAGGATGAGTCGTGCGGAGGCGTTCTGGATGCGTTGGAGTCTTTTCTGCAGTTTGGCTGTGGTTCCGGTGTAGAGGGTGTTTCCGTAGTCTAGTCGGCTGGTGACAAGTGCCTGGGCGACCATCTTCCTGGTTTCGGTGGGGATCCATCTGAAGATCTTTCAGAGCATGTGTAGGATGTTGAAGCATGAAGATGAGACGGCGTTGACTTGTCTGGTCATCGACAGGGAGGAGTCCAGGATGAAGCCCAAGTTGCGTGCGTGGTCCGTTGGTTTGGGTGCGCAGCCTAGGGCCGGGGGCCACCAGGAGTCGTCCCAGGCAGATGGTGTTGACCCAAGGATGAGGACTTCCGTCTTGTCTGAGTTCAGTTTCAGGCGGCTGTTCTTCATCCACTCGGCTACTTCTTTCATCCCTTCGTGTAGGTTAGTTCTGGCGGTGGCGGGGTCGTTGGTGAGGGAGAGGATCAGCTGGGTGTCGTCGGCGTAGGAGATGATTTTGAGGCTGTGTCGGCGTGCGATGGCTGCGAGGGGGCTCATGTACACGTTGAAGAGGGTGGGGCTGAGTGATGAACCTTGTGGTACGCCGCAGATGACTTCGGTGGCCTCAGATCTGAACGGGGGAGGCGGACTCTCTGGGTTCTTCCGGCGAGGAATGAGATGATCCACTCCAGAGCCTTCTCTTGCATTCCGACGTTGCTGAGGCGTTGAACTAGGGTGCGGTGGCAGACAGTATCGAACGCTGCGGAGAGGTCCAGGAGGATGAGGGCCGCTGTTTCCCCGTTGTCGAGCAGGGTTCGGATGTCGTCAGTGGCTGCGATGAGGGCGGTCTCGGTGCTGTGATTGGCTCGGAAGCCGGACTGTAAGTGGTCGAGGGATCCGTTCGTCTCGAGGAAGGCGGCCAGCTGTTTGTTGACGGTCTTCTCGATGACTTTAGCGAGAAACGGGAGCAGCGAGATGGGGCGGTAGTTCTTGAGGTCGGTGGGGTCTGCCGAGGGTTTCTTCAGGAGGGCGCTGAGTTCGGCGTGCTTCCAGCTCTCCGGGAAGGTGGCGGTGTTGAAGGAGCAGTTGATGATGTCCCGGAGTTGGGGTGCGATGACGGAGTCTGCCTTGTTGAAGACGTGGTGAGGGCATGGGTCGGTTGGTGATCCGGAGTGGATGGTGTTCATCGTCTGGATGGTGTTATCGGTGTTGACTGGGGTCCAGTCGCGGAGGGTGGTGGTGGGGAGCGTTGGTTCTATGGTAGGGTGCGTGGTCTGTTCGCCGAAGCTGTTGTGTATGTCTGCGATCTTGTTGTGGAAGAACGTGGCAAGTGAGTCGCAGAGGTCTTGTGAGGGAGTGATGGCGTTGTTTCCGGCGCTGGGGTTGGAGAGCTCTTTGACGATGCTGAAGAGCTCCTTGCTGTTGTGTGCGTTGTTGTCTAAACGTTCCTTGAATGCTGTCTTCTTGGTGGTGTGGATCAGCTGGTGGTGTTTGCAGGTGGCGTGCTTGAGGGCGGTCATGTTGTCTGTGTCGAGTTCTTTTGCCAGGTTTTCTCAAGGGTGCGGCAGTTCTTCTTGGAGTTCTTGAGGTCGTCGTTGAACCACGGGGCTTTCTTGCTTCCGGGCCTGCTGGGATGGGTTTTCAGGGGTGTGAGGTCGTCGGCGCAGTTGGTGATCCATTGTGCGAGGTTGTGGGCCGCTTGGTTGTGGTCCGATGATCTGGCGGGAGGGTTCTGGTTCAGTGATGCAGTGAGCTGGTCGGTGGTGTTCTTGTTCCAGTTCCTGCGGGGAACCTGTTGCGGGAGGTGGTGAGTAGTGTTCTTTCTGAAGCTGAAGTGGACGCAGCTGTGGTCTGTCCAGTGAAGTCCGGTTGAGTGGCTGAAGGAGATGTGCTTGCTGGAAGTGAAGACTGGGTCAAGCGTGTGTCCGGCGTAGTGGGTGGGGGTGTTCACCAGTTGCTTGAGTCCGAGGTTAGCGAGGTTGTCCAGTAGGGTGGTGGTGTTGTTGTCGTTGTTGTTCTCCAGGTGGAAGTTGAGATCCCCAAGGAGGATGTAGTCGGCGGAGGGGAGGGTGTGTGGGCTGATGAAGTCTGCGATGTCTTCGCTGAATTGTGTGCGGGGTCCTGGGGGTCTGTAGATGAGGGTGCCTCTGAGTGTGGTCTTGGGGTCGGTGTGTATCTGGAAGTGGAGATGTTCGGTGGCTGTGAGGGAGTTGGACGAGATGCGGATGGTGTTTTTGTGGACGATGGCGATGCCTCCTCCAGTCTGGTTGGCGCGGTCCCTCCGGATGATCTTGTAGCCTTCCGGGATGGCAATGGCGATGTCGGGCGATGAGGAGGCGTTCATCCAGGTCTCCGTGAGGAAGGTAACGTCCGGGGATGTGGTGTCGAGCAGGTTCCATAGTTCCGTGGCGTGTCTGTGGACGGAGCGGGTGTTGAGCAGGATGCACTTCAGGTGGTTGCTGTGGGTGCTAGGTTTGGCGGGTGCGGGTGGGTTGCGGGTCCGGATGCAGGTGAACTCGCAGGATTGGCAGGTGAAGGGTCCGTGGGTGCGTCCTGGGGTGGCTCGGTGGCATCCGGGGAGGCGTCCGGTGTTGAGTGCGCTGAGGGTGGCGGCGTCGTACGTCCGGCGGGTGGGATGGCATCTGCGGGGGCCAGGGGGTCTGGCGCTGGGCGCGGTACAGGCGCGGATGGGCGCAGACGGGCTTACCTTTGGCGCGCCTTCGGCGCACCATTGGCGCACCCGCTGCGCGTGACCGCTGCGCGTACGCGTGGACTCCGCCATGAATGGCGTAGTGGGGGGGCGGAGCAAGGGAGGAGCAGCTGGGAGGCGGGAGCGGGGTAGCGAGTGGGGGGGAGCGTGCAAGGATGCTGGAGGGAGCGGGGGTGGGGCCGTGGGGGAGCAGCGGCAGGGAGCGGGGTGGGGCAGGGAACAACGAGGACAATGGGCACTTAAAGGGCACACACTAGAAATGGCAGAAAAATGGACAACGAGGACAAGCAGGCACAGGGACAGTCAGGGACAACAAGCAGGCACAGGGACAGTCAGGGACAGCTTACAACTTACAAGTATACGGGCAACATGAGAAAACCGAGGAAACGCGAAAACGGCAGCAGAAGTACAGCTAACAGCACAGGGACAGGCAAACCAAGACGTCTTCGTACTTGGGAATTTTTTGGCACTTCTGCTGTTGGAAATGTAAGCTCGTCTTCCTTTATGCCTGTTTTGTGGTGTACGTTGTGTACTTATCCTTATTATTAAGGCGTTCTGCAATATATTTGCATTTAATTCTCTGTTTTTGTGACTGGGTGCGCTAACGAGTACATGTATACTGAATATGTGTATGCTGGTGAGGACGATGTTTATTAGGCACTTTGCAGAGCTGGCGTAATTCACGACTACATGTATGGGTATTTTGTGGCGGTGTGCATTCCTCTGCATATTTATTCGGGCCATTGTTTATGGTGTTAACCTTCCCCGGCCAAACCCGCCGAGATGCGGTCCTCCCATTGGCTCCCACGCCTTCCGTGCCCGACCCCCTGCCCACAGGACAGCTTCCCTCACTGCGGCTTCAACGTCACTCACAACAATACCGCCTAAAATACAAAATATTACACATACCTATCCGAGACCTTAGCAGCTATGTCCATATCTTAAACTGTATTCCACCCGTGTTTTACATATGTTTGTAACCTTCAGTTCTCCGAGTATTGTAGGCTGCTAATGAAAGCATGCACTCTCCCCCCATAGACCCTGTCACCCCATCCGCCTCTCGAGCCCTGCATGCCACCAACCGCAACTCTTCTCCCACCCCTGTACCAAACCCAAAATCCTCACCTCAGGAGCATCATATTTGCCCCCCATCGTCCTGTGCAGGCGAAGTCACTCTGAGACCTCCCTCACCTTCCATTGCCCACTGTACCCGGATCACCAACCAAGGACTCCAGCAGTTCCCTGAATCCTCTCCCTATGCGGGCCGGATCCTACTCCTCCCATATTCCTGACCCCAGGGTACAACTCCTCCTTATAGATGCCACACCCACCAGTGCCGAGCACCGCAACACAAAGCCTCCCCTTCTAGGTCTCACATTACTAAAAGTTTGAGCTATTGCCGGTAGCGTTCTTTTTTTTTTTAATGTATTTGACCGCATTTCAGTGTCTACAGAAAGTGGCTCATAACTGACTGCGCATTATTAAAAAACATATGTTCTTTGACATTAGATATTGCATTATAAATGCTCATATATTCACTTGGTAAACTAATTTATATGAATAATTATTTTTGTCTGGGGTCAAGAAACTTGAATGTAAGGCCTTTTTTCTAATTTTGTAGCACAGTTTTTAGGCACGCCTCTTTGGCGTTACCCTTGTACCACACAGTGTCATTTTACTGTCACCCACCCACATTTGCAAGTGTAGTCTAGGCAGTATTCTTTAGAGGTTTATTATCATTCTGGTGATTGTGGCTAAATGGCATTCACAACTTTTCAAAATAAAGGAACAAACCAGTTGAAAGAAAGCCTAATTACTTTAAGAACCAAAAGTGCCCCGCTACAATGTATATTTTTACTGCATGAATATAAATAATAACAATGTGTTTTTAGGTCGAGCCTGGGCAGTGCATGTGTTGCTCTGCAAGGCATGCTGTATTGAGGTGGGGACTTGAAGCTCCGCCCACTCTCCGCCCAGATTTTTCATTGACTTGTGTCATTGTCCACTGTAAACTGTGGCTGTTCATTGGTCAAAAGGCTTAGTAGTCCCTCCTTAGTACCCCCTTGTCTCATTTTGCAACCTCCCATAGTGACACCCCCTGTTACATGTGTTGTTGCTCTGTACGCTTTAATTACAGTCTCCGAGCTCTGTTTTCTCAAATACCTTTATCCTGCCTGCTCCTCATAACAATTTATTTTTATAGTACGCATTTGCAATGCAATAGGTCTCGCATTTGCGAGAGTTTAAGCTATTGGCATTATAAATTATAATGCCTTTTATTTATCTGTTTTAAAAAACAACATATGAATAAAAGGCATTGTCATGTACAATGCCAGTAGCTCAAACTCCCATAAATGCGAGACCTATTGCATTGAAAATGCTTGTTTAAAACAGGATTTGAACTGTGACGTGGGAAAAAATTATAAATTGCCACAAAGAAGATAGCCAGCTAGCATGATGGGTGACGTGGGAGAATGCTAAGATTTTCTTTGGATGAAGACAAGTATAGAGCATACTTTTTGCAACTTTAAATTATTGCTTTAAAACGTGTTTCTAGTTTAGGAGCTTTAGATTTGGAGAGCAGAGATTTGGAGAGACAGATTTGGGTGCAGGAGAGCAGATGACAGGAGTGCAGAGTCGAGGAGAAGAGAGGCAGATCAACTGGGACAAGGGCAGAACAGATGGAGCTGGAGAGGTTTAGTGTGTGAGGAGATGAGGGCAGATCAGCTGAGATTCAGTTCAGAAATGACAGGCTGTGTTCTTTTGACATTTATTAGAACCCAAGCTTTATGCTTTGACTAATTGGCTTTACAAAGGCTTCTTTGCTCTATGCTTTATTCTCTTAATGGCAAATTCTGCAATTATGAATTATTTTTTAACTCTTCATGGGTTCTGACTGACATAATTTGTGCCTCATTTCTTAGAATAGGGATTCTTTCTTTAAGGACAGTTGATGATATACATGATCCCGTATGTTCTGTTTCAGCTCCATTCAGAAAATAGCATCCAAAGTCCATTCGACCTGTCAAGCACCCCGGATTTTAAGGGTCCAAGCTGTAAATTTGGGGTGATTGATTTAGCACCTGATTTTTCAGATTTTGTTGGCGCTATAAGTTTATTGGTAGCACAGATAAGGTTACACCTGAAGGAGCTATAAAATAAATTACAAACACAACGCGAAGGTCCTAAGTCAAAGCATAAACACAACGCCGCATGATGCTGTATGTGCCATCCCTTACATCAAAACTTAAAACATTATTGCATCACCAGGCAGGAAGATTAAAGGGTCTATCGGGCCACCCTTAATGGCGGAGCTTCGTCATGTATGACCCTTAGGGATCAGAGGCAGGGCCCCTACACTCGTGAGCCACCCGGCTCTACTGGGTGCCCGTCACAGTGATCCCTGACAGAAGAAATCTCATGCCACTGGTGTGCATCCAAATAGTTCAAAAGAATACAAAAAGTGTGCAGTGCAATAATATGGTAGTGTGCTAAAAATGACTACGTGGTCAAAAAAATCCGTTTAATATGAATTGACCAGGTGTCATGTCTAAAAACCAAATAAGTCAAAAAATCTATGTATGACTATTCCCTGTCTTGGCCATTACAAAAATGGGGTTTTCCCAAGGAAGTCAAGGACCTGGGAATCGAATTAGTACAACAGACAATGGTCCTGACTCAAAACTTTACGAATCAGCAGTATGTCATCCAGTTCATTATTTGTTAAGCTAAGAGCTAAATACCATTTCGTAGAGCTCAAAAAACTCAATTTTGATACTTCACCATGAAGCGATACAACATCCACTGATTAATTAAACGATATTTATTTATGTACAACAATTTTGGTTATATAAAAAATTCGGCGCATGGTTGCTCCAGAGGGAACGTGCATAAGATAAGGGTGCTAAGAAGTGAATGTGTAAGGTGAGAGATATCAAAGAATAGTGGAGAATAAGGTAATTAACAAAAGTACACGGTTTACAATTCACCGTACAAGGTGTCCTGGTCACGTAACAATGAATACAGTCATAATTTCATGTACAGAATCAAATTCATATTTAGCACGTTGGGTGAGGGACGTGTACCAGGCTCATTTATGAGGGGGTGTCGACGTTTCGACCCGTCTTAGGGTACAGAGGTAATTTAATGCCTTGACCATGCGGGTCTTCTTCAGGACAACAAGGGGGGGTGGGCAACCTGACGGGTTCCTCAGCATAGCTTGAGAATCTAAAAACAAGGGGCAAAACAATTGATCAGGATGTTGTATCGCAGATGCGATTGACAACAGGCAAGGCGGGTGTGTGCTTACCTAGTGTAATTCCAGGGGTGGTTCAACCATGGATTGCTAGTGGCAGTAGTACACTGACCATACGTGTGCTCTGGTCGGATTATATTTCATGAAACACCGGAACTGAAAATTAAATAAATGAACAGTGTAAGGGCGAAGTCGATTCGCTCAAATACGGAGATGGAGAATGGAAAGGGGGAGTGATGTTAAAATAATGATAATAATAATACCTGCGGCGCGGACTCAATCCGTTCTGCAGCGTATTCACAGGGAAAGGACTTCAACTTAAGCTTCTTATTTCCGAGTGCTGGCCATTCTAAGGGACAAGGTGAGTGATATAAGTATCATTTGGACAGCGTGGTGAGCTAAAAGGTCAAGAGGGCCTACCATCGTCCTTACCTGTCTCAAGTACAGGATGTGTTGCTCGTGGCGTCTCAACCGGCGTCTCAACCGGAGGAAATACGGGCGCATGCGCCCTAGACATATAGCAACCGGGTAACCGTACACGTAGTGACGGTGCGTCGGTAAGAGTCAGAGTGAAAAGACTCACCGAGGCGTTAGGTCTGTAGTTCCAAAAGGGCTACTGATCTAAGTCTGAACTCCAGAAGACTTGAATCATGGTCTATAGTGCCAGGAGAACATAATGATTTAAAATTGGGGGCATGACTCGTGGTTCAATAAAATCATTGGTTATGTCACGCATCGATGAGATATGACAATCATGATAATTCTCGGCAATTCAGGGATCCATAGTACCAGGAGAGCATAATGATTTAAAATGGGGGCGTGGTTCAATAAAATCATTGGTTATGTCACGCATCGATGAAATATGACAATCATGATAATTTTCGGCAATTCAGGGATCCATTTAGATGAATATACAGTTCATGAGGCACCATCATTTCTTCAAATACGTAATTAACACCAAGGACTAACGGCGACGGACAGTAGAACAGCAGTTCCAACACGTATACAATACATACAATTACATTCAATTAGGCATAGGCTGTAAATGTAGAGGCCTAATTGTTACAGTATCGACCAAATGAGATCCAGGGCACTCAATACGGGGGGGGAGAGAAAAGAGAAACATATTTCACACTATTAATCAGTGTAACCAGAGATGGTATCCTAACCGGTACTCATAATGGAAATCTGTCTATTGATCTCCTCCAGCTCGTTCAGCCCTCTGTGGATGGTGTCCAAGGAATCTATCCATCTACATTCCCTTCTGTTAAGTGTAATGCTGAGGTCACCTCCCCTGGGATTTGGCTTGATCTTTTCAAGGACCCACCATTTAAAACTGTCAGCCGCATGATTGAACTTTGTAAAATGGTCGACCAAGGGTGCTCCCACTGTTTTGCAGCGTATACGGCTGCAGTGTTGGAGAATGCGACACTTAACTTTTTGAGTCGTCTGACCCACATACATAAAGTCGCATGGACAGACAATTGCGTATATGACATCAGATGAGTTACAGTTACTGAAACCCTTCAGAGTGTGTACCTTTCCGTGGTATGTGAATGTATTAGTTTCTTTGGTCAGAGGGCAAGCTTTGCAAGATCCACACTTATGGTGTCCCGTAACGGACGGGACACCCCATAAAGTGGTCTGACCGATATTAGGTGGCATGGGTAATAGAGATTTGACCAAATGATCTCGTATGTTTTTCCCCTTCCTGAATGCATGTAGGGGGATGGGCATGTTATCCAATTCGTCGGACACTAAGTGCCAATGTTTGTTAACTATCTTTTTGATCTCATTGCTCTTTGTGCAGAATGTTGTGACACACACCAAGCGATCTTCTTTGGTGGTCTCTTTAGATTTAGGGGTCAACAGAAATTCCCTATGGTTATGCCACGCCCTTTTCCGGGCTTTTTTGAGAAGCCTGATGGGATAGCCGCGCTCTACCAACCTAGATAGGAGCCCGGCAGACTCATCAAAATAATCTTCTTTTTTGGAGCAATTCCTACGTAGCCTCAGGAACTGCCCAAAGGGTAGGTTGTCTCTGAGGTTACGAGGATGGTGACTCGTGTAGCGAAGTAGAGTGTTCCTTTCACTGCTTTTCCTGTAAAGGTTCGTGTAGAGTTTGCCCTGCTCAGATATTATACAAATGTCAAGGAAATTGATCTTTTCTGTGCTATGTTCCACGGTGAATTGTATGTCGGTCGAACAAGTATTGAGCCAATGATGGAATTTTTGAAGGTCTTCCACATTACCACGCCAAATGATGAGCACGTCATCGATATAACGGCGCCAGAGTTCTATCTGTGCCCTATATGGGTTAAGTTCGCTCAGGACATATAACTGTTCATAAAAACTCATAAAGATGATGGCCAGATTCGGTGCAAAGCTTGCCCCCATTGCTACGCCCTTAGTTTGATTGAAAAACTGTCCCTGAAAATTAAAGTAGTTCCTGGTCATTGCAATCTCAAGGAGTTTGATAATGAATTCCGTGGGGACTAAGTGTGGGGCCGGTCTCGTGTTAAGGGCCTGCTCCATACAACTCAAAGCTTGTTGTTGGGGGATGTTGGTGTACAGGGCACATATGTCCATGGTCGCAAGTATTTGGGCATTGGGGTCAAAAGTGTAGTCATCCACTAATTTAATGGTTTGCATTGAATCCCTTAGATATGTGGCAGTGTTCTCAGCTAGAGGTTTTAAGAAAACATCAATATATTTACATAGAGGCTCTAGAATAGAACCACAACCGGAGACGATTGGTCTACCCGGAGGGTCTTGCATGCGCTTGTGTATTTTGGGGAGGGTGTAGATAGTGGGTATTCTGGGGTGTTTATTGTTTAAATAATCGTATTCCAGTTCACTCAGAAAACCCCCCTCCAATCCTTCTTTTGTGACCTTACTAATCAATTTACCTATGTCCTGCGTGGGGTCAGAGGACTACAAGAGGGAGCTCGAGTCGCAATTACTTGTGGAAGGCAACTACTCTAGACTCAAAAAGGACCCCACGCAGGACATAGGTAAATTGAATACCCACTATCTACACCCTCCCCAAAATACACAAGCGCATGCAAGACCCTCCGGGTAGACCAATCGACACTTAGTCCCCACGGAATTCATTATCAAACTCCTTGAGATTGCAATGACCAGGAACTACTTTAATTTTCAGGGACAGTTTTTCAATCAAACTAAGGGCGTAGCAATGGGGGCAAGCTTTGCACCGAATCTGGCCATCATCTTTATGAGTTTTTATGAACAGTTATATGTCCTGAGCGAACTTAACCCATATAGGGCACAGATAGAACTCTGGCGCCGTTATATCGATGACGTGCTCATCATTTGGCGTGGTAATGTGGAAGACCTTCAAAAATTCCATCATTGGCTCAATACTTGTTCGACCGACATACAATTCACCGTGGAACATAGCACAGAAAAGATCAATTTCCTTGACATTTGTATAATATCTGAGCAGGGCAAACTCTACACGAACCTTTACAGGAAAAGCAGTGAAAGGAACACTCTACTTCGCTACACGAGTCACCATCCTCGTAACCTCAGAGACAACCTACCCTTTGGGCAGTTCCTGAGGCTACGTAGGAATTGCTCCAAAAAAGAAGATTATTTTGATGAGTCTGCCGGGCTCCTATCTAGGTTGGTAGAGCGCGGCTATCCCATCAGGCTTCTCAAAAAAGCCCGGAAAAGGGCGTGGCATAACCATAGGGAATTTCTGTTGACCCCTAAATCTAAAGAGACCACCAAAGAAGATCGCTTGGTGTGTGTCACAACATTCTGCACAAAGAGCAATGAGATCAAAAAGATAGTTAACAAACATTGGCACTTAGTGTCCGACGAATTGGATAACATGCCCATCCCCCTACATGCATTCAGGAAGGGGAAAAACATACGAGATCATTTGGTCAAATCTCTATTACCCATGCCACCTAATATCGGTCAGACCACTTTATGGGGTGTCCCGTCCGTTACGGGACACCATAAGTGTGGATCTTGCAAAGCTTGCCCTCTGACCAAAGAAACTAATACATTCACATACCACGGAAAGGTACACACTCTGAAGGGTTTCAGTAACTGTAACTCATCTGATGTCATATACGCAATTGTCTGTCCATGCGACTTTATGTATGTGGGTCAGACGACTCAAAAAGTTAAGTGTCGCATTCTCCAACACTGCAGCCGTATACGCTGCAAAACAGTGGGAGCACCCTTGGTCGACCATTTTACAAAGTTCAATCATGCGGCTGACAGTTTTAAATGGTGGGTCCTTGAAAAGATCAAGCCAAATCCCAGGGGAGGTGACCTCAGCATTACACTTAACAGAAGGGAATGTAGATGGATAGATTCCTTGGACACCATCCACAGAGGGCTGAACGAGCTGGAGGAGATCAATAGACAGATTTCCATTATGAGTACCGGTTAGGATACCATCTCTGGTTACACTGATTAATAGTGTGAAATATGTTTCTCTTTTCTCTCCCCCCCCGTATTGAGTGCCCTGGATCTCATTTGGTCGATACTGTAACAATTAGGCCTCTACATTTACAGCCTATGCCTAATTGAATGTAATTGTATGTATTGTATACGTGTTGGAACTGCTGTTCTACTGTCCGTCGCCGTTAGTCCTTGGTGTTAATTACGTATTTGAAGAAATGATGGTGCCTCATGAACTGTATATTCATCTAAATGGATCCCTGAATTGCCGAAAATTATCATGATTGTCATATTTCATCGATGCGTGACATAACCAATGATTTTATTGAACCACGCCCCCATTTTAAATCATTATGCTCTCCTGGTACTATGGATCCCTGAATTGCCGAGAATTATCATGATTGTCATATCTCATCGATGCGTGACATAACCAATGATTTTATTGAACCACGAGTCATGCCCCCAATTTTAAATCATTATGTTCTCCTGGCACTATAGACCATGATTCAAGTCTTCTGGAGTTCAGACTTAGATCAGTAGCCCTTTTGGAACTACAGACCTAACGCCTCGGTGAGTCTTTTCACTCTGACTCTTACCGACGCACCGTCACTACGTGTACGGTTACCCGGTTGCTATATGTCTAGGGCGCATGCGCCCGTATTTCCTCCGGTTGAGACGCCGGTTGAGACGCCACGAGCAACACATCCTGTACTTGAGACAGGTAAGGACGATGGTAGGCCCTCTTGACCTTTTAGCTCACCACGCTGTCCAAATGATACTTATATCACTCACCTTGTCCCTTAGAATGGCCAGCACTCGGAAATAAGAAGCTTAAGTTGAAGTCCTTTCCCTGTGAATACGCTGCAGAACGGATTGAGTCCGCGCCGCAGGTATTATTATTATCATTATTTTAACATCACTCCCCCTTTCCATTCTCCATCTCCGTATTTGAGCGAATCGACTTCGCCCTTACACTGTTCATTTATTTAATTTTCAGTTCCGGTGTTTCATGAAATATAATCCGACCAGAGCACACGTATGGTCAGTGTACTACTGCCACTAGCAATCCATGGTTGAACCACCCCTGGAATTACACTAGGTAAGCACACACCCGCCTTGCCTGTTGTCAATCGCATCTGCGATACAACATCCTGATCAATTGTTTTGCCCCTTGTTTTTAGATTCTCAAGCTATGCTGAGGAACCCGTCAGGTTGCCCACCCCCCCTTGTTGTCCTGAAGAAGACCCGCATGGTCAAGGCATTAAATTACCTCTGTACCCTAAGACGGGTCGAAACGTCGACACCCCCTCATAAATGAGCCTGGTACACGTCCCTCACCCAACGTGCTAAATATGAATTTGATTCTGTACATGAAATTATGACTGTATTCATTGTTACGTGACCAGGACACCTTGTACGGTGAATTGTAAACCGTGTACTTTTGTTAATTACCTTATTCTCCACTATTCTTTGATATCTCTCACCTTACACATTCACTTCTTAGCACCCTTATCTTATGCACGTTCCCTCTGGAGCAACCATGCGCCGAATTTTTTATATAACCAAAATTGTTGTACATAAATAAATATCGTTTAATTAATCAGTGGATGTTGTATCGCTTCATGGTGAAGTATCAAAATTGAGTTTTTTGAGCTCTACGAAATGGTATTTAGCTCTTAGCTTAACAAATAATGAACTGGATGACATACTGCTGATTCGTAAAGTTTTGAGTCAGGACCATTGTCTGTTGTACTATTCCCTGTCTTGGTCTGTCTAGGTCGACATGTTTCAGCCGATCTGGTTATTTCACCCGGCTTTCTTCAGGACCAGTAAGTTGATTTAAAAAGAGCTACTGCAGGATAAATTTGGTAAACAGTGATGTGAATCAAATTAAGAAACTTATTGAAAGAGATATGGTGTGGCCGAAGCCACCCTACCAGACTAGCATAATTGCGCTTGGAATTTGTGTAGTCACCTCTTCTTCTCTCCTGAAAAGAAAGGGTGGTAGGTATCACACATAATTTGTGATGGGATTGGCACAAACAAACATGACAGCATCAGCGACTCGTGTTCAGTAGTGCTATTCTTAAACACTACTTATCTTATAGTATGGCCACCAATTGGTCCACAAAGAGAACTTTCTCTGAAAACATGCAAAATTATAACTCACCCAGCGTTCTGTGGGAGGAAAGCCTCACCTCACCCGGCAGATTGCTCGGTATAGGAGGCACCGCTCTGTTAAAATAGGAACACAAGAGGGTGGGTTGTGAAAACATACACCAACACTCCGTGGTCCCTACATAGAGAATAACACTGACCAATCAACTCCTGACCCACAGGCCAACACACCCAATGTCTGACAGAACTGTGCCATGCACTCAATTCAGCTTAGAGTCTGCTAAGTGGTAACATCTCCAGACACATTGTTTAGACAAAATGTAGACATATCCACAGTGTTATACCTCTCTCTAATGCTCAAACTATACAGATCAAAGTTGTAAGAGAGCAATATGTATTGAAGAGGTCAACGTTAATGATTAAATTAAAAAACAGTCATAGAGGTCCCAAGTTACCCTAGACTGATCGTTATTGTTCGCAATACCTTCAAAAAGCGCTAGGCCAAAGCACGTATCAGAACCCCACCTTACCTATCCGTCGAGACCTCAAACTGGACCTCGAGCAGTCTGGGAGGTACCAATCATTGGAAAGGCGGCCCCTTAAATAGTGCCTGTGATCAATTTACACTCGCGCCACATCGCAGGTGTTGTGAATCCACTCGACACAAGATGAGTCTTCACGACACAGCGCATGTGCGAACACCGCATCGCCACTCCCGTCTATTAGTGTATTAAGTACCGGGCATGCGCGATGTTAGAAATGCTATGTGTCTCTAGGACACCGAACCCTGTTCTCACTGCGCATGCCCCGGCTACACTATCACCAAGCGCTGCGCATGCCCAGAGCCTCACATGATCGAAAAACTTAGAAATTAAATTCTCTCTAAAGGCCACTCAAAAGTACATCAACGTATTGTACTGAATCGGACAATGACGCGTTCCAAACAGGAAAAAACACACAAAGCCAAGACTGTGTGCAAAGTATGACAATGGTAAACTCGATCGATATCGAGAACGTATAAACACACGTGCCACTACTCCTGGCACATGCGCTCTGGTACCGAGGTGAGCAAAGTAGTTAATGTGTCACCACTATTCAGCAAAACCAAATACATTCAGGTAGGCTGGGTGCGTGCCATACCCAGCAGCAAACTGTTCAAATGCTAGGATAAAACCACATATTATTCAATGTACAACACTGTGTCAACAAAAGGCCTCCTAATCCTAGTAGTGTAACAATGGTTACTATCTTAGTGTATTATCATGTTAGTACTGACACTAATGTGTAACTAGGAGAATGGGACTGCCTGGTATTCTCTCCAATGGGGTCATGTAGAGTCTAGCAGAATAGCTGTGTAAAGGACAGTTTCAGATCAATGGCAGAGAGAGGGTATAGGCAAAATGGGCCACCTGATGTCGGAGGTACATGCAATACTGTGTATCATATAGAGTCTATATGGCAGAATGGCTGTGTGTGGGGGACAGTCTCCTCGTGGTTAATCAAAAGCAGAGTGAGACAAGTCTAGATGTCTTATTGGCTCATCCACACATACTCAAATTATCACCTTACGGCAAACCATGGGTCAGCACTCAGATAGACGTCCATGGAATATTATCGTTGAGTCCATGTGTGTCCGTCCTCATTTTAAAAATCCATTTCTGCTCTTTAACGAATAGAAACTTAGAAACGTCGCTCACATGTGAGGGAATGAGCGGTCGTTCAAGCACAATCCATCTCATGTCGTCTGCTGTATGATGTTTAGCAAGGAAGTGGTCCGTCAGACATGTAGACTGTTTTCTGCATCGGATAGTGCTCTTGTGCTCGCTGATACGGAGCTTAATTTTCCTTGTTGTGTGGCCTATGTAATGTAGAGAACAGGGACAAGTGATCATATAGATCAGGTTCTCTGAATTGCAGTTCGTATGACTGGTCAAAATCCAAGGGCGTGCCGTACCTACATCGACAGAAGTGGTTTTGGAGGTTTGAGGGCAGACACTACAAGACCCGCATGGGTAATGTCCTCTCACAGGTGGTAATGACCATAAGGTATTTTCGACCCGTGTGTGTTCGGTACGTGGTCGTGTGTGAACTAGACTGTTGCGTAAACTGGGACCTTTCTTGAAAGCGAACAGAGGGGGCGGAATGTTCTCCGCGGCCACATTCAAAATGTGCCAATGCTTCCGTACCAACTTCTGCAGGTTGTTTGAGAGGGTACAGAAGGTTGTCACAAAAGTGAGCCTCTCATTTGGTGTCCTTATTATACTATTGTCTAGGAGGGCATCACGATGGTTATTGGATGCTCTTTTCCAAGCCTGTCGTACAAGTCTCTTCGGGTACTGGCGTAATTGCAAATGGTTAGCCAATACCTCCGCATGTTTGTGAAAGAGGTCTGTAGTAGAACAGTTCCGTCTAACACGCAGGAACTGTCCCACCGGGAGGTTCTCTTTAAGGGCCCTCGGATGATGACTATCAAAGGACAACAGCGAGTTCCTGGACATAGGTTTTTTAAACAGCTCACAATGTAGCGAATTGCCAATAGGGAATATTGATATATCCAGAAAGGGCAGACGTTGTTTGCTGAACTCCATCGTGAAATTAAGGAATGTGTTTTGCTCATTAAGCCAGACATGGAAAGCCTGGATCTCAGGGATGGAGCCTCGCCACACCACCAGAATATCATCTATGTACCTCTTCCACAACACCAGATGTTCAAAAAAAGGGTTGTTGTGGTTCAATACATGTTGTTGTTCAAAGAGGTGTACATAGAGATTGGCGAGGCTCGGCGCAAAAACACTCCCCATCGATGTACCAGAGATTTGCAAGAAAATCTGGTCCTCGAAACGAAAAAAGTTCTCGGTCATCGCTATTCTAGCGCACTGCATAATGAAAGAGACGGGTGTTATGCTGTCAAGATCACGGCCTTCCAGAAGCCCTCTGATGGACTCAAGGGTCTCCATTTGCGGGATGCATGTGTAGAGCGACTCTACATCGAAACTTGCCAAAATGTCAGTTTCGGGATGGAAAACAATGTCTGGAAGCAATCTCAGAACGTCTGACGTGTCTTTTAAATAAGTAGGCATTTCTGACACCATAGGCCGTAGAAATACATCTACGAACTTGGAGAGAGGCTCGAGGAGTGACCCTATCCCCGATATAATGGGGCGTCCAGGAGGGGGTGTTACATTCTTGTGTATCTTAGGGAGGCAGTAAAAATAGGGCATTACTGGATTGTCTGTCACTAAAAATCGTGCCTCCTGCGGCGTAATCCATCCCTCTGCCTCCCCTTCCTCAACCAAGTGTTTGATTTCAGTTTTAAGCCTCGGTGTGGGGTCCGACGTTAGACTGCGATAGAATTTGTCATTGTTGAGTTGTCGCAGACATTCTCTCTGGTAGGTGACCATGTCCTGTAGGACAATGGCACCTCCCTTGTCCGCAGGTTTAATAATAACGGACATGTCTGAGCTGAGGTTTTGGAGAGCCTCTCTGTCTTTCTTAGAGAAATTACAAAAGCTGGAGGGCCGTGAGTCACATAATGCCATCATGTCGAATGTGACAGCTTTCTCAAAAGTGGAGACTTGGGAAGGGACTTGATGAGCCATCGGTGTGAAGCTGCTCTTGGGTCGTAGCCCAGTGTTCGTAGTCAGCATCTCATCAGCAGAGGATGAAACATCATCTGATGGTCTATCCTTGAAAAAGAAATGTAAACGAATTTTCCTAAAAAAATTCTCAAGTTCGCATCTCAAAGTAAATGCGTCTCCTTGATAAGTAGGCACAAAGCCTAGACCTCGGTTGAGGACACTGAGCTCGCTTTCCGTTAGGGTGCGAGAACTGAGATTCACTACAAGATCGTTTCTCAACTGCTGGTTGTGCTGTTGGTTTGCTGGAGGCCGCCTCTGCTCCGGGTGTTCGGAAACGTGGAGTCCGGTTGCCAATGGACAGATGTCGTGCCTCTCCGCTTGCCCCTCGTGCGGCCTGGGCCTTGATCTAAAAAAGGCTGGTTAGGGTAAAATTGGGATTGAGGTGGAAAGGGTGGTACTTGCGATGGAAAAGGGGGTTGGTACCCCCAAGGTCCTGGTGGCCACCATTGACCTTGATTCGGATAGTAACCCTGCAACCCACGTCCCCTGTTGTATCTACGAGGTCTGCCTCTGCTTCGTCCTCGGGAAAAATCATTGGGAGATGACTCTGAGTCAGTGGATCCCTGCTCTGATCCAGAGGAAGAGTAGTTTGATCCATACCGTCTGCCTTTGTTGTTAAAAACTGGGGCTACGTAGTTCTCACTGGTGTATGGATATATCTTCTCCCAGGAAAAACGGGCCAAATCCTTTTTAAACTTGTCGATCTTATTAATCAGGATGTTGTCCCTATACTCTTTGTTAGTTTTATTGGCCTCGTCAAGATTCTTCTTAAACAATGCAGCTGTGATGGTTGTTTTGATCTGTCCCTCCAAAGTCTGAATTTCGATAAGGATGGCATCTGCCTGACGCTTAGCCGTGCTGATGATCAAAATCAGCCAGTCACGGGTACAGCGCCAGGCTATGAGCGACCAATCGCGTAAAAATTGCTTATCGGTGAGGAACAGTCTCGGTGCATTGGTGACTATTAGGCCAGTTGGGGCGCATTTGCCTCGTAGATATTCTGTCATAATAAGCCCGTGGACCGCTGTACGTGACTGTGTTCGCTTGAGATTGAGTAGTGTTCCCCAATCATCTTTAGTATGTCCTGTTAGTTCTGGAAGTGACTCTAGAATGCTGGGATTGTCAGCTAAGATGGAACTTAAGGTCTCATCGTCAAATGCAAGGCCCGCAAAATCAGCCATTATGGTGTGGAGGTGCAATATGAATCAAAAGATAAAAGGGAGCAAAAGACCAGAAACCTAGATAATCTAGGGTCTGAAAACAAGACCCGCAACCAAAAGGCTGCTCTCACACTTATACAAAATCTCTACAAAAGGGTCTAATAGGGACCAGTTTAACGACTATACTACCTTCAGTCCCCAAAGTAAGACTACAAACACAACGCGAAGGTCCTAAGTCAAAGCATAAACACAACGCCGCATGATGCTGTATGTGCAATCCCTTACATCAAAACTTAAAACATTATTGCATCACCAGGCAGGAAGATTAAAGGGTCTATCGGGCCACCCTTAATGGCGGAGCTTCGTCATGTATGACCCTTAGGGATCAGAGGCAGGGCCCCTACACTCGTGAGCCACCCGGCTCTACTGGGTGCCCGTCACAGTGATCCCTGACAGAAGAAATCTCATGCCACTGGTGTGCATCCAAATAGTTCAAAAGAATACAAAAAGTGTGCAGTGCAATAATATGGTAGTGTGCTAAAAATGACTACGTGGTCAAAAAAATCCGTTTAATATGAATTGACCAGGTGTCATGTCTAAAAACCAAATAAGTCAAAAAATCTATGTATGACTATTCCCTGTCTTGGTCTGTCTAGGTCGACATGTTTCAGCCGATCTGGTTATTTCACCCGGCTTTCTTCAGGACCAGTAAGTTGATTTAAAAAGAGCTACTGCAGGATAAATTTGGTAAACAGTGATGTGAATCAAATTAAGAAACTTATTGAAAGAGATATGGTGTGGCCGAAGCCACCCTACCAGACTAGCATAATTGCGCTTGGAATTTGTGTAGTCACCTCTTCTTCTCTCCTGAAAAGAAAGGGTGGTAGGTATCACACATAATTTGTGATGGGATTGGCACAAACAAACATGACAGCATCAGCGACTCGTGTTCAGTAGTGCTATTCTTAAACACTACTTATCTTATAGTATGGCCACCAATTGGTCCACAAAGAGAACTTTCTCTGAAAACATGCAAAATTATAACTCACCCAGCGTTCTGTGGGAGGAAAGCCTCACCTCACCCGGCAGATTGCTCGGTATAGGAGGCACCGCTCTGTTAAAATAGGAACACAAGAGGGTGGGTTGTGAAAACATACACCAACACTCCGTGGTCCCTACATAGAGAATAACACTGACCAATCAACTCCTGACCCACAGGCCAACACACCCAATGTCTGACAGAACTGTGCCATGCACTCAATTCAGCTTAGAGTCTGCTAAGTGGTAACATCTCCAGACACATTGTTTAGACAAAATGTAGACATATCCACAGTGTTATACCTCTCTCTAATGCTCAAACTATACAGATCAAAGTTGTAAGAGAGCAATATGTATTGAAGAGGTCAACGTTAATGATTAAATTAAAAAACAGTCATAGAGGTCCCAAGTTACCCTAGACTGATCGTTATTGTTCGCAATACCTTCAAAAAGCGCTAGGCCAAAGCACGTATCAGAACCCCACCTTACCTATCCGTCGAGACCTCAAACTGGACCTCGAGCAGTCTGGGAGGTACCAATCATTGGAAAGGCGGCCCCTTAAATAGTGCCTGTGATCAATTTACACTCGCGCCACATCGCAGGTGTTGTGAATCCACTCGACACAAGATGAGTCTTCACGACACAGCGCATGTGCGAACACCGCATCGCCACTCCCGTCTATTAGTGTATTAAGTACCGGGCATGCGCGATGTTAGAAATGCTATGTGTCTCTAGGACACCGAACCCTGTTCTCACTGCGCATGCCCCGGCTACACTATCACCAAGCGCTGCGCATGCCCAGAGCCTCACATGATCGAAAAACTTAGAAATTAAATTCTCTCTAAAGGCCACTCAAAAGTACATCAACGTATTGTACTGAATCGGACAATGACGCGTTCCAAACAGGAAAAAACACACAAAGCCAAGACTGTGTGCAAAGTATGACAATGGTAAACTCGATCGATATCGAGAACGTATAAACACACGTGCCACTACTCCTGGCACATGCGCTCTGGTACCGAGGTGAGCAAAGTAGTTAATGTGTCACCACTATTCAGCAAAACCAAATACATTCAGGTAGGCTGGGTGCGTGCCATACCCAGCAGCAAACTGTTCAAATGCTAGGATAAAACCACATATTATTCAATGTACAACACTGTGTCAACAAAAGGCCTCCTAATCCTAGTAGTGTAACAATGGTTACTATCTTAGTGTATTATCATGTTAGTACTGACACTAATGTGTAACTAGGAGAATGGGACTGCCTGGTATTCTCTCCAATGGGGTCATGTAGAGTCTAGCAGAATAGCTGTGTAAAGGACAGTTTCAGATCAATGGCAGAGAGAGGGTATAGGCAAAATGGGCCACCTGATGTCGGAGGTACATGCAATACTGTGTATCATATAGAGTCTATATGGCAGAATGGCTGTGTGTGGGGGACAGTCTCCTCGTGGTTAATCAAAAGCAGAGTGAGACAAGTCTAGATGTCTTATTGGCTCATCCACACATACTCAAATTATCACCTTACGGCAAACCATGGGTCAGCACTCAGATAGACGTCCATGGAATATTATCGTTGAGTCCATGTGTGTCCGTCCTCATTTTAAAAATCCATTTCTGCTCTTTAACGAATAGAAACTTAGAAACGTCGCTCACATGTGAGGGAATGAGCGGTCGTTCAAGCACAATCCATCTCATGTCGTCTGCTGTATGATGTTTAGCAAGGAAGTGGTCCGTCAGACATGTAGACTGTTTTCTGCATCGGATAGTGCTCTTGTGCTCGCTGATACGGAGCTTAATTTTCCTTGTTGTGTGGCCTATGTAATGTAGAGAACAGGGACAAGTGATCATATAGATCAGGTTCTCTGAATTGCAGTTCGTATGACTGGTCAAAATCCAAGGGCGTGCCGTACCTACATCGACAGAAGTGGTTTTGGAGGTTTGAGGGCAGACACTACAAGACCCGCATGGGTAATGTCCTCTCACAGGTGGTAATGACCATAAGGTATTTTCGACCCGTGTGTGTTCGGTACGTGGTCGTGTGTGAACTAGACTGTTGCGTAAACTGGGACCTTTCTTGAAAGCGAACAGAGGGGGCGGAATGTTCTCCGCGGCCACATTCAAAATGTGCCAATGCTTCCGTACCAACTTCTGCAGGTTGTTTGAGAGGGTACAGAAGGTTGTCACAAAAGTGAGCCTCTCATTTGGTGTCCTTATTATACTATTGTCTAGGAGGGCATCACGATGGTTATTGGATGCTCTTTTCCAAGCCTGTCGTACAAGTCTCTTCGGGTACTGGCGTAATTGCAAATGGTTAGCCAATACCTCCGCATGTTTGTGAAAGAGGTCTGTAGTAGAACAGTTCCGTCTAACACGCAGGAACTGTCCCACCGGGAGGTTCTCTTTAAGGGCCCTCGGATGATGACTATCAAAGGACAACAGCGAGTTCCTGGACATAGGTTTTTTAAAAAGCTCACAATGTAGCGAATTGCCAATAGGGAATATTGATATATCCAGAAAGGGCAGACGTTGTTTGCTGAACTCCATCGTGAAATTAAGGAATGTGTTTTGCTCATTAAGCCAGACATGGAAAGCCTGGATCTCAGGGATGGAGCCTCGCCACACCACCAGAATATCATCTATGTACCTCTTCCACAACACCAGATGTTCAAAAAAAGGGTTGTTGTGGTTCAATACATGTTGTTGTTCAAAGAGGTGTACATAGAGATTGGCGAGGCTCGGCGCAAAAACACTCCCCATCGATGTACCAGAGATTTGCAAGAAAATCTGGTCCTCGAAACGAAAAAAGTTCTCGGTCATCGCTATTCTAGCGCACTGCATAATGAAAGAGACGGGTGTTATGCTGTCAAGATCACGGCCTTCCAGAAGCCCTCTGATGGACTCAAGGGTCTCCATTTGCGGGATGCATGTGTAGAGCGACTCTACATCGAAACTTGCCAAAATGTCAGTTTCGGGATGGAAAACAATGTCTGGAAGCAATCTCAGAACGTCTGACGTGTCTTTTAAATAAGTAGGCATTTCTGACACCATAGGCCGTAGAAATACATCTACGAACTTGGAGAGAGGCTCGAGGAGTGACCCTATCCCCGATATAATGGGGCGTCCAGGAGGGGGTGTTACATTCTTGTGTATCTTAGGGAGGCAGTAAAAATAGGGCATTACTGGATTGTCTGTCACTAAAAATCGTGCCTCCTGCGGCGTAATCCATCCCTCTGCCTCCCCTTCCTCAACCAAGTGTTTGATTTCAGTTTTAAGCCTCGGTGTGGGGTCCGACGTTAGACTGCGATAGAATTTGTCATTGTTGAGTTGTCGCAGACATTCTCTCTGGTAGGTGACCATGTCCTGTAGGACAATGGCACCTCCCTTGTCCGCAGGTTTAATAATAACGGACATGTCTGAGCTGAGGTTTTGGAGAGCCTCTCTGTCTTTCTTAGAGAAATTACAAAAGCTGGAGGGCCGTGAGTCACATAATGCCATCATGTCGAATGTGACAGCTTTCTCAAAAGTGGAGACTTGGGAAGGGACTTGATGAGCCATCGGTGTGAAGCTGCTCTTGGGTCGTAGCCCAGTGTTCGTAGTCAGCATCTCATCAGCAGAGGATGAAACATCATCTGATGGTCTATCCTTGAAAAAGAAATGTAAACGAATTTTCCTAAAAAAATTCTCAAGTTCGCATCTCAAAGTAAATGCGTCTCCTTGATAAGTAGGCACAAAGCCTAGACCTCGGTTGAGGACACTGAGCTCGCTTTCCGTTAGGGTGCGAGAACTGAGATTCACTACAAGATCGTTTCTCAACTGCTGGTTGTGCTGTTGGTTTGCTGGAGGCCGCCTCTGCTCCGGGTGTTCGGAAACGTGGAGTCCGGTTGCCAATGGACAGATGTCGTGCCTCTCCGCTTGCCCCTCGTGCGGCCTGGGCCTTGATCTAAAAAAGGCTGGTTAGGGTAAAATTGGGATTGAGGTGGAAAGGGTGGTACTTGCGATGGAAAAGGGGGTTGGTACCCCCAAGGTCCTGGTGGCCACCATTGACCTTGATTCGGATAGTAACCCTGCAACCCACGTCCCCTGTTGTATCTACGAGGTCTGCCTCTGCTTCGTCCTCGGGAAAAATCATTGGGAGATGACTCTGAGTCAGTGGATCCCTGCTCTGATCCAGAGGAAGAGTAGTTTGATCCATACCGTCTGCCTTTGTTGTTAAAAACTGGGGCTACGTAGTTCTCACTGGTGTATGGATATATCTTCTCCCAGGAAAAACGGGCCAAATCCTTTTTAAACTTGTCGATCTTATTAATCAGGATGTTGTCCCTATACTCTTTGTTAGTTTTATTGGCCTCGTCAAGATTCTTCTTAAACAATGCAGCTGTGATGGTTGTTTTGATCTGTCCCTCCAAAGTCTGAATTTCGATAAGGATGGCATCTGCCTGACGCTTAGCCGTGCTGATGATCAAAATCAGCCAGTCACGGGTACAGCGCCAGGCTATGAGCGACCAATCGCGTAAAAATTGCTTATCGGTGAGGAACAGTCTCGGTGCATTGGTGACTATTAGGCCAGTTGGGGCGCATTTGCCTCGTAGATATTCTGTCATAATAAGCCCGTGGACCGCTGTACGTGACTGTGTTCGCTTGAGATTGAGTAGTGTTCCCCAATCATCTTTAGTATGTCCTGTTAGTTCTGGAAGTGACTCTAGAATGCTGGGATTGTCAGCTAAGATGGAACTTAAGGTCTCATCGTCAAATGCAAGGCCCGCAAAATCAGCCATTATGGTGTGGAGGTGCAATATGAATCAAAAGATAAAAGGGAGCAAAAGACCAGAAACCTAGATAATCTAGGGTCTGAAAACAAGACCCGCAACCAAAAGGCTGCTCTCACACTTATACAAAATCTCTACAAAAGGGTCTAATAGGGACCAGTTTAACGACTATACTACCTTCAGTCCCCAAAGTAAGACTACAAACACAACGCGAAGGTCCTAAGTCAAAGCATAAACACAACGCCGCATGATGCTGTATGTGCAATCCCTTACATCAAAACTTAAAACATTATTGCATCACCAGGCAGGAAGATTAAAGGGTCTATCGGGCCACCCTTAATGGCGGAGCTTCGTCATGTATGACCCTTAGGGATCAGAGGCAGGGCCCCTACACTCGTGAGCCACCCGGCTCTACTGGGTGCCCGTCACAGTGATCCCTGACAGAAGAAATCTCATGCCACTGGTGTGCATCCAAATAGTTCAAAAGAATACAAAAAGTGTGCAGTGCAATAATATGGTAGTGTGCTAAAAATGACTACGTGGTCAAAAAAATCCGTTTAATATGAATTGACCAGGTGTCATGTCTAAAAACCAAATAAGTCAAAAAATCTATGTATGACTATTCCCTGTCTTGGTCTGTCTAGGTCGACATGTTTCAGCCGATCTGGTTATTTCACCCGGCTTTCTTCAGGACCAGTAAGTTGATTTAAAAAGAGCTACTGCAGGATAAATTTGGTAAACAGTGATGTGAATCAAATTAAGAAACTTATTGAAAGAGATATGGTGTGGCCGAAGCCACCCTACCAGACTAGCATAATTGCGCTTGGAATTTGTGTAGTCACCTCTTCTTCTCTCCTGAAAAGAAAGGGTGGTAGGTATCACACATAATTTGTGATGGGATTGGCACAAACAAACATGACAGCATCAGCGACTCGTGTTCAGTAGTGCTATTCTTAAACACTACTTATCTTATAGTATGGCCACCAATTGGTCCACAAAGAGAACTTTCTCTGAAAACATGCAAAATTATAACTCACCCAGCGTTCTGTGGGAGGAAAGCCTCACCTCACCCGGCAGATTGCTCGGTATAGGAGGCACCGCTCTGTTAAAATAGGAACACAAGAGGGTGGGTTGTGAAAACATACACCAACACTCCGTGGTCCCTACATAGAGAATAACACTGACCAATCAACTCCTGACCCACAGGCCAACACACCCAATGTCTGACAGAACTGTGCCATGCACTCAATTCAGCTTAGAGTCTGCTAAGTGGTAACATCTCCAGACACATTGTTTAGACAAAATGTAGACATATCCACAGTGTTATACCTCTCTCTAATGCTCAAACTATACAGATCAAAGTTGTAAGAGAGCAATATGTATTGAAGAGGTCAACGTTAATGATTAAATTAAAAAACAGTCATAGAGGTCCCAAGTTACCCTAGACTGATCGTTATTGTTCGCAATACCTTCAAAAAGCGCTAGGCCAAAGCACGTATCAGAACCCCACCTTACCTATCCGTCGAGACCTCAAACTGGACCTCGAGCAGTCTGGGAGGTACCAATCATTGGAAAGGCGGCCCCTTAAATAGTGCCTGTGATCAATTTACACTCGCGCCACATCGCAGGTGTTGTGAATCCACTCGACACAAGATGAGTCTTCACGACACAGCGCATGTGCGAACACCGCATCGCCACTCCCGTCTATTAGTGTATTAAGTACCGGGCATGCGCGATGTTAGAAATGCTATGTGTCTCTAGGACACCGAACCCTGTTCTCACTGCGCATGCCCCGGCTACACTATCACCAAGCGCTGCGCATGCCCAGAGCCTCATATGATCGAAAAACTTAGAAATTAAATTCTCTCTAAAGGCCACTCAAAAGTACATCAACGTATTGTACTGAATCGGACAATGACGCGTTCCAAACAGGAAAAAACACACAAAGCCAAGACTGTGTGCAAAGTATGACAATGGTAAACTCGATCGATATCGAGAACGTATAAACACACGTGCCACTACTCCTGGCACATGCGCTCTGGTACCGAGGTGAGCAAAGTAGTTAATGTGTCACCACTATTCAGCAAAACCAAATACATTCAGGTAGGCTGGGTGCGTGCCATACCCAGCAGCAAACTGTTCAAATGCTAGGATAAAACCACATATTATTCAATGTACAACACTGTGTCAACAAAAGGCCTCCTAATCCTAGTAGTGTAACAATGGTTACTATCTTAGTGTATTATCATGTTAGTACTGACACTAATGTGTAACTAGGAGAATGGGACTGCCTGGTATTCTCTCCAATGGGGTCATGTAGAGTCTAGCAGAATAGCTGTGTAAAGGACAGTTTCAGATCAATGGCAGAGAGAGGGTATAGGCAAAATGGGCCACCTGATGTCGGAGGTACATGCAATACTGTGTATCATATAGAGTCTATATGGCAGAATGGCTGTGTGTGGGGGACAGTCTCCTCGTGGTTAATCAAAAGCAGAGTGAGACAAGTCTAGATGTCTTATTGGCTCATCCACACATACTCAAATTATCACCTTACGGCAAACCATGGGTCAGCACTCAGATAGACGTCCATGGAATATTATCGTTGAGTCCATGTGTGTCCGTCCTCATTTTAAAAATCCATTTCTGCTCTTTAACGAATAGAAACTTAGAAACGTCGCTCACATGTGAGGGAATGAGCGGTCGTTCAAGCACAATCCATCTCATGTCGTCTGCTGTATGATGTTTAGCAAGGAAGTGGTCCGTCAGACATGTAGACTGTTTTCTGCATCGGATAGTGCTCTTGTGCTCGCTGATACGGAGCTTAATTTTCCTTGTTGTGTGGCCTATGTAATGTAGAGAACAGGGACAAGTGATCATATAGATCAGGTTCTCTGAATTGCAGTTCGTATGACTGGTCAAAATCCAAGGGCGTGCCGTACCTACATCGACAGAAGTGGTTTTGGAGGTTTGAGGGCAGACACTACAAGACCCGCATGGGTAATGTCCTCTCACAGGTGGTAATGACCATAAGGTATTTTCGACCCGTGTGTGTTCGGTACGTGGTCGTGTGTGAACTAGACTGTTGCGTAAACTGGGACCTTTCTTGAAAGCGAACAGAGGGGGCGGAATGTTCTCCGCGGCCACATTCAAAATGTGCCAATGCTTCCGTACCAACTTCTGCAGGTTGTTTGAGAGGGTACAGAAGGTTGTCACAAAAGTGAGCCTCTCATTTGGTGTCCTTATTATACTATTGTCTAGGAGGGCATCACGATGGTTATTGGATGCTCTTTTCCAAGCCTGTCGTACAAGTCTCTTCGGGTACTGGCGTAATTGCAAATGGTTAGCCAATACCTCCGCATGTTTGTGAAAGAGGTCTGTAGTAGAACAGTTCCGTCTAACACGCAGGAACTGTCCCACCGGGAGGTTCTCTTTAAGGGCCCTCGGATGATGACTATCAAAGGACAACAGCGAGTTCCTGGACATAGGTTTTTTAAAAAGCTCACAATGTAGCGAATTGCCAATAGGGAATATTGATATATCCAGAAAGGGCAGACGTTGTTTGCTGAACTCCATCGTGAAATTAAGGAATGTGTTTTGCTCATTAAGCCAGACATGGAAAGCCTGGATCTCAGGGATGGAGCCTCGCCACACCACCAGAATATCATCTATGTACCTCTTCCACAACACCAGATGTTCAAAAAAAGGGTTGTTGTGGTTCAATACATGTTGTTGTTCAAAGAGGTGTACATAGAGATTGGCGAGGCTCGGCGCAAAAACACTCCCCATCGATGTACCAGAGATTTGCAAGAAAATCTGGTCCTCGAAACGAAAAAAGTTCTCGGTCATCGCTATTCTAGCGCACTGCATAATGAAAGAGACGGGTGTTATGCTGTCAAGATCACGGCCTTCCAGAAGCCCTCTGATGGACTCAAGGGTCTCCATTTGCGGGATGCATGTGTAGAGCGACTCTACATCGAAACTTGCCAAAATGTCAGTTTCGGGATGGAAAACAATGTCTGGAAGCAATCTCAGAACGTCTGACGTGTCTTTTAAATAAGTAGGCATTTCTGACACCATAGGCCGTAGAAATACATCTACGAACTTGGAGAGAGGCTCGAGGAGTGACCCTATCCCCGATATAATGGGGCGTCCAGGAGGGGGTGTTACATTCTTGTGTATCTTAGGGAGGCAGTAAAAATAGGGCATTACTGGATTGTCTGTCACTAAAAATCGTGCCTCCTGCGGCGTAATCCATCCCTCTGCCTCCCCTTCCTCAACCAAGTGTTTGATTTCAGTTTTAAGCCTCGGTGTGGGGTCCGACGTTAGACTGCGATAGAATTTGTCATTGTTGAGTTGTCGCAGACATTCTCTCTGGTAGGTGACCATGTCCTGTAGGACAATGGCACCTCCCTTGTCCGCAGGTTTAATAATAACGGACATGTCTGAGCTGAGGTTTTGGAGAGCCTCTCTGTCTTTCTTAGAGAAATTACAAAAGCTGGAGGGCCGTGAGTCACATAATGCCATCATGTCGAATGTGACAGCTTTCTCAAAAGTGGAGACTTGGGAAGGGACTTGATGAGCCATCGGTGTGAAGCTGCTCTTGGGTCGTAGCCCAGTGTTCGTAGTCAGCATCTCATCAGCAGAGGATGAAACATCATCTGATGGTCTATCCTTGAAAAAGAAATGTAAACGAATTTTCCTAAAAAAATTCTCAAGTTCGCATCTCAAAGTAAATGCGTCTCCTTGATAAGTAGGCACAAAGCCTAGACCTCGGTTGAGGACACTGTGTCGAGTGGATTCACAACACCTGCGATGTGGCGCGAGTGTAAATTGATCACAGGCACTATTTAAGGGGCCGCCTTTCCAATGATTGGTACCTCCCAGACTGCTCGAGGTCCAGTTTGAGGTCTCGACGGATAGGTAAGGTGGGGTTCTGATACGTGCTTTGGCCTAGCGCTTTTTGAAGGTATTGCGAACAATAACGATCAGTCTAGGGTAACTTGGGACCTCTATGACTGTTTTTTAATTTAATCATTAACGTTGACCTCTTCAATACATATTGCTCTCTTACAACTTTGATCTGTATAGTTTGAGCATTAGAGAGAGGTATAACACTGTGGATATGTCTACATTTTGTCTAAACAATGTGTCTGGAGATGTTACCACTTAGCAGACTCTAAGCTGAATTGAGTGCATGGCACAGTTCTGTCAGACATTGGGTGTGTTGGCCTGTGGGTCAGGAGTTGATTGGTCAGTGTTATTCTCTATGTAGGGACCACGGAGTGTTGGTGTATGTTTTCACAACCCACCCTCTTGTGTTCCTATTTTAACAGAGCGGTGCCTCCTATACCGAGCAATCTGCCGGGTGAGGTGAGGCTTTCCTCCCACAGAACGCTGGGTGAGTTATAATTTTGCATGTTTTCAGAGAAAGTTCTCTTTGTGGACCAATTGGTGGCCATACTATAAGATAAGTAGTGTTTAAGAATAGCACTACTGAACACGAGTCGCTGATGCTGTCATGTTTGTTTGTGCCAATCCCATCACAAATTATGTGTGATACCTACCACCCTTTCTTTTCAGGAGAGAAGAAGAGGTGACTACACAAATTCCAAGCGCAATTATGCTAGTCTGGTAGGGTGGCTTCGGCCACACCATATCTCTTTCAATAAGTTTCTTAATTTGATTCACATCACTGTTTACCAAATTTATCCTGCAGTAGCTCTTTTTAAATCAACTTACTGGTCCTGAAGAAAGCCGGGTGAAATAACCAGATCGGCTGAAACATGTCGACCTAGACAGACCAAGACAGGGAATAGTCATACATAGATTTTTTGACTTATTTGGTTTTTAGACATGACACCTGGTCAATTCATATTAAACGGATTTTTTTGACCACGTAGTCATTTTTAGCACACTACCATATTATTGCACTGCACACTTTTTGTATTCTTTTGAACTATTTGGATGCACACCAGTGGCATGAGATTTCTTCTGTCAGGGATCACTGTGACGGGCACCCAGTAGAGCCGGGTGGCTCACGAGTGTAGGGGCCCTGCCTCTGATCCCTAAGGGTCATACATGACGAAGCTCCGCCATTAAGGGTGGCCCGATAGACCCTTTAATCTTCCTGCCTGGTGATGCAATAATGTTTTAAGTTTTGATGTAAGGGATAGCACATACAGCATCATGCGGCGTTGTGTTTATGCTTTGACTTAGGACCTTCGCGTTGTGTTTGTAGTCTTACTTTGGGGACTGAAGGTAGTATAGTCGTTAAACTGGTCCCTATTAGACCCTTTTGTAGAGATTTTGTATAATTGTGAGAGCAGCCTTTTGGTTGCGGGTCTTGTTTTCAGACCCTAGATTATCTAGGTTTCTGGTCTTTTGCTCCCTTTTATCTTTTGATTCATATTGCACCTCCACACCATAATGGCTGATTTTGCGGGCCTTGCATTTGACGATGAGACCTTAAGTTCCATCTTAGCTGACAATCCCAGCATTCTAGAGTCACTTCCAGAACTAACAGGACATACTAAAGATGATTGGGGAACACTACTCAATCTCAAGCGAACACAGTCACGTACAGCGGTCCACGGGCTTATTATGACAGAATATCTACGAGGCAAATGCGCCCCAACTGGCCTAATAGTCACCAATGCACCGAGACTGTTCCTCACCGATAAGCAATTTTTACGCGATTGGTCGCTCATAGCCTGGCGCTGTACCCGTGACTGGCTGATTTTGATCATCAGCACGGCTAAGCGTCAGGCAGATGCCATCCTTATCGAAATTCAGACTTTGGAGGGACAGATCAAAACAACCATCACAGCTGCATTGTTTAAGAAGAATCTTGACGAGGCCAATAAAACTAACAAAGAGTATAGGGACAACATCCTGATTAATAAGATCGACAAGTTTAAAAAGGATTTGGCCCGTTTTTCCTGGGAGAAGATATATCCATACACCAGTGAGAACTACGTAGCCCCAGTTTTTAACAACAAAGGCAGACGGTATGGATCAAACTACTCTTCCTCTGGATCAGAGCAGGGATCCACTGACTCAGAGTCATCTCCCAATGATTTTTCCCGAGGACGAAGCAGAGGCAGACCTCGTAGATACAACAGGGGACGTGGGTTGCAGGGTTACTATCCGAATCAAGGTCAATGGTGGCCACCAGGACCTTGGGGGTACCAACCCCCTTTTCCATCGCAAGTACCACCCTTTCCACCTCAATCCCAATTTTACCCTAACCAGCCTTTTTTAGATCAAGGCCCAGGCCGCACGAGGGGCAAGCGGAGAGGCACGACATCTGTCCATTGGCAACCGGACTCCACGTTTCCGAACACCCGGAGCAGAGGCGGCCTCCAGCAAACCAACAGCACAACCAGCAGTTGAGAAACGATCTTGTAGTGAATCTCAGTTCTCGCACCCTAACGGAAAGCGAGCTCAGTGTCCTCAACCGAGGTCTAGGCTTTGTGCCTACTTATCAAGGAGACGCATTTACTTTGAGATGCGAACTTGAGAATTTTTTTAGGAAAATTCGTTTACATTTCTTTTTCAAGGATAGACCATCAGATGATGTTTCATCCTCTGCTGATGAGATGCTGACTACGAACACTGGGCTACGACCCAAGAGCAGCTTCACACCGATGGCTCATCAAGTCCCTTCCCAAGTCTCCACTTTTGAGAAAGCCGTCGGTTTCATAGTCCTGCACGAATTGGAATTCCTTGTACATACAGACTACAGGACTTGTGCCATACAAGGCTCATTACCTATCTATAATTTAGCCGAGGACTTTTCGTGTAAAAAACTTCCTTTGTATTGTATTTGATAATGTAAATATCCACTTTTTCACTATCACACAGAGTCACCTTATTCACGTTGTCACTGCGTCGTTGTTTTGTAAATATCATTGTATATACAGCCCTTTTTCAATTTTTATACATATCTAAAGGAGTTGCTGAATGATTTAAAATTCAGATGAAATACTAAAAAATAAATTGTTACGTTTTTTGAAGTATTATTCATCCTTTAAGATTAATTGCTTGCTAGATCATCGATTGCTGTGTTTATGTGTAATTGATTTTTCTTCATTGTAAATAATATTTCCCCTACGGAACCATTGTTCATATATATGTACACTGGGTGGAGCTGCATTGATTAGGTTGATTTCACGTTGGTCGAGATTTCACTGTGGTTGTGTAAAATACTCGAGTGATTGTGATACTGTTATCTTTTTGTGCAGAGCAGACAAGAAGTTGTTTAAAGAAGTTATTATTTGGAGTTGTGTGAATGCGAGTAAAATTGTGAAGGAGGGTGACTGCTGCGAGAAGTGAGTTTATGCATCATATTGTTTCGCGCTGAGAATGGTCGGTAAGTGTATTGTCAAGCTGTCATTGGTTGATTTTAGTGAATGCTGCCTTGTGATATGTCAGTTTTGTGATTACTGATTACTGTATTGAGATTGGTTGAAAGTCTTAAAGAATTGAAACTGTAACAGGATTGGTGGAAATAAATCTGACATTTACGGAATAAAAGCAAAACATTGCATTGAATTATTGCAGAAATGAAACGATTTAAAGGCTTTAAAAATGTCTTGGAGTTGATGGGACAAATATGATTTGGGACTCAGACAAGGCACCACCTGAGCAATCAAGAGATGAGATATCACGCACACCAATTGTTTATCAAAGTATCATTCAATCTTTAACGGGTAATGGCGTGCTGCTAGAGGAGCGACCCTGAACCAAGGTCGGTAGAAAATGTTACTTGCACTGCCCCATCCGGGATGGTGTCCCTCTATGCGCACAGCGCTATAGGGTAACGAAGTTACCAGTCTTCTCAAACAGAAATTGAATCAAAAGTTCATTTATTCATGATGAAAAATATGTTTGCCATATTATAAACTTCATGTGTTAAATCACAACGGTACCAACGGATATCCTCTATGCATTTCGGGTGAAACCCTTCGTCAGGAGGAATCCTATAACAAAAAATAGGAGATCATGTGGCTTGCCCCCTTGGGAAATTATGAGATTAAACAAAGCATACAAAAGATTGTATAACATATCCATCCAAGGTATCGGAAATTGAAAAAGTAATAGGAGTATGAAGACGCGCAATTGTGAGGAGTTACCCGAAGGTGTGTCCTGAAAAGGTGACAGTGCTAAAGTTCGCTGGTATAAATAATACGGCGAAGAAGCGTGGTGATGGTAACTTAAATGATGATACACGAGTGAAGTTAAATGGTAAAAAAACGAGTGAAATTAGATGGTAAAAAAGCACCGCGTGTGAAGTTATGCGTATATAGTGCTAAAATAAGTTCAACGCATAAAAAGAGTGCTCGGGCGCTGAAGTCGTAATGGTGAATGAAACCAACAATAGTGCACGGGTGAAATTCAATGATGTAAAACACTGCGTGTGAAGTTATACATATAAGATGTTAAAGTGGGTTTACCGTATAAAGAAAGTGCTCAGACGCTGTAATCGTAATAGCAAATGGAACAAGGTCAACCACCAAAGTTGGAAAGGAAAAGTTACCTGGGTTCGTTGGTTAAACGTGCATAACGCAAATGTGCCGATCCGGAAGACCGTTAGTTGCGAGAGTCGCCATATTAAATAGGGAAGTAAGTAGTTAGCAGGAAAAGAGGACTCAAGGTATGGTGGCCATCTTTAAACAGTAAAATAGTTGTGAATAGTAAACGAATATATGAACAGGTGAAAAACAGATCAAAGGAAAAACGAGAGTATTGCTAATGATGAAACATTAGTAAGGTGATTGTATTTGAATGCAGATTGAAAGTGTCAAAAATCGTATGTTAGATGGAAGGAATGTTAGGAACAATAAAGTTAGAAAAAAAGGTTAACAAAGAAAGTTAAGAAATAGAGGTTAAGAAAAAGGTTAAAAGAAATGATAATCCAAGAATCTTAAGTGGAAGATAGAATCTTAAATAGCAGATAGAATCACGAAAAGGAATAGCTTGATAAAACAAGTAATGTTTGAAAAAGAATGATAGAATTAAATAACAACATTAGTGTATAAACTTTCACGTTGGCATCAATACGAAGTCAAATGAAGCAACTGAGTTCGAGGCGGTCATTCAGACCATAGGGCACCATCGAGTTCATTTTGTATATCCAAGAAGTTTCTCTTTGGATCAAAAATTTCCGGTTATCACATCCTTCTCTTAATGGAACTGTCTCACACACTAGGAAGCGTAATTGACTGACATTGTGTTTGTGCTCATTGAAGTGTGTTGCTACTGTAGATTTGAGATTGTTATTGCGAATATTGCTTTTGTGTTCGTTTAATCGTATTTTCATCTTTCTTTCGGTCTTACCAATGTACGGAAGACCGCATGGACATTTCAACATGTAGACGACGTTTTTGGAATCACAAGTTGCTGAAACAAAGAGTTTGATGTTATGGCCCTTGGTTGGGTGCTGTATGTGATTACCTTTAATGATGTTATTGCAGTTTCCACAGTTATAACAGGGTGTGGTGCCCTTGTATTCAGAAATACACTGTTGGGAGCGTGTAGGTTTTAATAAATCCATGAGATTCTTGCTCCTTTCATGGGCGAACAGCGGTTGGTCTGAGAAAATCTGATTGAAGTCATGCTCCATTCGTAACAAGGGCCAATGCCTGAGAATGGATTTTCGTATGTTGAAACTTTCAGTTGAAAATTTGGTGACCATAACTAATCTAGGATGTGGTTCCAAAGATGTTGGTTGGTTGTCCAATAATGATCTCCTTTGTTTGTTCAACGATTTTTCAATGGCCTTTTCGAAAATTTGTGGTGGATAACCTCGCTCAGCAAAGCGTCGTTCCATATCCATGGTTTGCTGGGTAAACTGGTTCGGCTCAGAGATGATTCGTTTTATCCTGAGAATTTGCGAGTATGGTAAATGGCGTTTGAGTGATGGCTGATGGAAGCTGAGGTAGTGTAACAAGTTGTTTCTGTCCGTATTCTTCCTGTACAGTGTGGTTTGGATGTGTTGGTCGACAATGTAAATGGAAACATCGAGAAAATTTATGTGTGTATCGCTGATTTGGAAAGTGAATTTCAATCTGTCATTGATAGTATTAAGATCCTCAATCGCTTCGCTCAAGATACTCTTGGAACCTCTCCAAATTAAAAAAATGTCATCAATGTAACGAACAAACAGTAACAAATGGTTCACCCAAGGTGTAGAGTGCAAAATGTGGTCCAACTCAAACTTGTGCATGAACAGGTTGGCATAACAAGGGGCAGCACAATTGCCCATGGAAGTTCCATTTAGTTGAAGGAAAAATTGATTGTTGTAACAACAGTTATTTTTGTTACAACAATCAATTTTTCCTGATCCATTTGTTACTGTTTGTTCGTTACATTGATGACATTTTTTTAATTTGGAGAGGTTTGATTTAGCAAAATGGCATTCACGCCTCTGGCAAAGAAGAAGAGACGCCACAAGCTAGCACAAGTTGGCACCTGTCAAGTTCTTGTTATCATTCCATAAAATAATGTGTAAAAGAGACTGAAAACACATGGATCAGTAGATCAACTATCAAAGACTTTCGCTGAAGAAACAGAATCAAGTGGTAAAAGTTCCACAGAGGAAGATCAACAGAACTAAGGAAGGTCAAAGAGATCAGGAGTGCCTTGTTGGAGGTATTTAGCACTTGAGTGGTCATATTACGTGGACAAAGTACTGAACATCACATTAGATGAATTGTGTGATGTGAGCTTTGAACTGTATGAGCCACCCTGATTTTGAACTTTAAAAAGAACTAAGTGAAGCTCAAACCAATAACTGAGAACTATCAACAGCAGAAAAGAAGACAATAACTAATCAATAAAAGAACTGTCATGTTAGACCTTTATTATTTTAGTTACTTATTTTACAGAAGATCAACCTAGGCCCGAGTAAACAGCTACCAGAAGAGTTAGGGATAACATTTTTATAAGAACACAGAGTCGGTTTAAGGATTGTCTATTTGGAAATCTAAACTACTGAAAATAACAGTTCTAAGGAGCAACTTGCAGAACTCAGCACTGAACATTTGAGCTTGGCTATATATGATTACACAACTTGTGTTGCTCAGAAATAGATGTAAAATTATCATGTGGTCAATTTTTGTCATAATAGTGATACTGATCACACTAGTGTTGGTAGGGTTCTTTTCCACATCAGAATTAGGCCTACTAGTGAAAGTACCACATTTACACACACACCACAGATGAGTAGCAATATTCTAGGTTACTGAAGAGAAATAAAAAATGTAATCCAACTAATGATAAGAGTGATCTTTAAACGATTTAACATGAACTAAAGATATTGTGATGATTTAAAAATCATCAGAAGGGAGGGATTGAAAGAAAGTAAACATTTCTTTAAAATAAATTACTACTAATGACAGCCTGCCTTGGGCTTCAAACAAACCACATGCAGACATTCTGTGCTGAAAACAGTAAACAGGAGGCTTTGAAATTCAAAAGTCTAAAACCAGAATCTTTCCCTTTTATAAATTATGTTCTTTAGAAGGCTAACACATGCACAAAATATAATTTATAGTTTGACTTAAATGTGACCAGTTTAGATTTTGTCTTAACTATAGAATGTGACTTTTTAACTTACAATAATTATTAGTCATGTGTGCAAGATTAATGTGTAGCTGTATTAAATTAACGAAACATTTAAAAGTACAGAAAACAGCGACAGCAAACTAGATTTAATGGTTTGTAGAAATGGAGCTTGCACAAAGACAATTTGACCTTCCAGATAACAGAGTGTCTTTCATTTGTGAAATAAAGACATCCCACATAAATGACAGTATCCAACTTGGAATCCTTCACTGGTATCCTATTTGTTGCAGGAAAAAATGTTATCATTTAAATAGAGCTCCATTCATAACTGATTTAAAGCTTCATTTATTTCCCATAGAGAACAGAAAACACACGTATTTCTAAATGCATTTTCATATTTTGTTTCTAATTACTTCCTGCTTAAATAAAGTTTCTTTGCAGCTTACAGACCATGTGTTTAGTTAAAATAACAGTTGCTTTATCAGAAGGTTAGGAAATTAAATCATTTAAAAATAGGATTCGAACTGTGCTGTGGGAAGGATTTATTTATGGCCACAAAGAAGATAGACAGCTTGCATAATGGAGACGTGGGAGAATGCTTAGATTTCCGTTGGATGGGGACACGAACAGAACATACTTTTTGTGACTTTGTATTACTTCTTTCAATCAATCAATCAATCAATCAATCAATCAATCAATCAATCAATCAATCAATCAGGGGTTTTTAAAGTGCGCTACTCACCCATGAGGGTCTCAAGGTGTTGGGGTGGGTGCAGCTCCAGGGCAGCCAAAAAGCCAGGTCTTAAGGCTCATCCTGAAGGTGTGCAGGGTAGGGGAGCATCAGATGGTGACTGGGAGCTCGTTCCAGGCTTTGGCTGCGACATAGGAGAAGGCTCTTCCTCCAGTTCTGGTTCTGCGGATGCGCGGGGTCGCTGCCAGAGTGAGATCGGCAGAGCGGAGGTTTCTTCTGGGTGCGTGGAAAGAGATTCTTTCATTGAGGAATTTGGGTCTGATGTTGTGGAGGGATTTGTAAGCGTGGGTGAGTAGCTTGAAAGTTACTCTCTTCTCAAAGGGGAACCAGTGGAGGTCTCCCAAGTGCATTTGTAGTGGAGTGCCGATGACAAGTTTGGCTGTGGTGTTCTGGATGGTCTGGCGTTTGTATAGAAGAAATATGTTGATTCCCGCATAGAGGGCATTTCCTTAGTCCAGTCTGCTAGTAATGAGTGCATGTGTGACAGTCTTTCTGGCTTCGGGGGGATCCACTGGAAGGTCTTGCAGAGGACAAGGGGGGAGTTGAAACAGGTGGAACGTCATGGTGAGGGAGGAGTCTAGAATGATGTCGACGTTCTGGGCATGGTCCGTCGGGGTGGGTGGGTTTCCAAGGGCGGAGGGCCACCAGGAGCTTTCCTAAGTTGTGGGGGAGGGTCCAAGGAGAAGGACCTCTGTCTTTTCCGAGTTCAGTTTTAGGCAGCTGTTGCTCATCCAAGCTGCGACGTCTTTCATTTCTTTAAATACACATTCCTAGTTTAGGAGCTTCAGATTTTGAGAGAAGAAATTTGGAGAGATTGATTCCTGGATGTCAAGGAGAAGGGAAGCAGATCAGCTGGAACAAGGGCAGATAAGACGGAGCTGGTGAGATTTAGTGTGAGAGGAGACAGGAGGCAGATCAGCTAAGATTCAAAGCAAAAACAACAGGGTGTGTTTTTTGGACATTTATTAAAACCCAAGCTTTGTGCTTTGACTATTTGCCTTTGCCATGGCTTATTTGCTCTATGTTTCATGGGAAATTCTGAAATTATTAATTAATGATTTTTAGCTTCATGCTAATCTCACCCTTACCTTTAATTTTGAGCTCTTCATGGGTTCTGATTACTATGATTTGTGCTCCATTTCTTAAAATAGGGATTCTTTCTTTATGGAACACGCTGTATGCCAATTATAATATGATCTGCACCAACTATATTTTTCTATTATCAATTTTGTAACCTAATTGAGATTTGACAAATTAATAAACAATTGGAAAAACCTAAATTTTACTGGAAAATAAAACCTTCTAAAACTACTCAAACCTTTCATCATTTACTGAAAATTAATAATTTGACAGTTGATAATATACATGACCTATACGTTCTGTTTCCGCGCCATTCAGAAAACGGCCGCCAAGGTCCATTCGACCTGTCAAGTGCCCAGGATTTTAAGGTTCCAAGCTATAAGTTTGGGGGGATTGGTTTTACACCTGATTTATCAGCTCTTTGGGTGCTATCTCACTCATCTTTTTTTTGGGCAATCTGGCCTTATAGTTGAATCATGTGCTACACCTGTCATATGATTAACATGTATCAGAAACAGATTTTTTGTAAGACTGACAAAGGTAGCATAAAGCAATTTTCTCTAGCTAATAAACAAGAAGGAGTATAGAGAGAAACTAATTGTGCATTTGATGTGCTTTTCAATATGCATTGGACTACATGTTCTGTGAACATTCAGTAATACTTTCAATGGATGTAGCAACATGAGTGCCCCTGCCTACAGTCCCTCTGAGTGACTATAAGTCACCCCTAGCAATCAGCACACTGTACGTAGACTGTGAATTAGACTGGTCTTTTTAACATTAAGGGCCAGATGTACGAAGGTTTTCAATAGTGATTTCCAAATTGCTAATTTTACTGAATCACAGTATGGAAATCGATATTGTTAATGTATCACAGTAACCCTTCCTCAATTTGTGAATTGGTATAACTTGCATTCACAATTTAGCAATTCTCTAATATCGAATCGGAAAACTACCAATTGTTATTTAGAAATCACAAATTGTGAAAGTTACAGTTTCCTGCCATCATAATGAGGGAGTGCTTACACAGAGTGCTCAAAATCAGAGCAGAAGGCAGGATGTGTGAGATGTGTGTTCCTTACATATTTCAAGCTTATGGAATAACTTTGTAAAATGATGTACCGAGAGGAGACTGAAAAAGAACCTGATGGCTGAAAAAGGAAGCTGCAATTCAGAAGGAGCTGGAGATGCTCAATGAAGAATATTTTCTTCATAATGGTGAGGTTTTTGGGAAAAGATTGTTTTAGGCTCCTTTCATTACATCCAAAGGTAAGTATGAATTTATAAAATTATTTCTTGTGGTGACCATTTCTAGGGGTGGGCAGAACCCACAGAATTGAACTCGGTGGAATTCTACCAACAGGCGGAGATCTGCCCGTGCACTGTTTGCACTGTGATTTAATGCCGGTAGTGCATTCTGCACTGAAAAACCAGTATGAACGACACTAGGTGATGCACAAGAGCGCACAGCCATTTGAGTTCATTTTGCTGCTGCTCGAGTAGAAAATCTACTCAAGAAGCAGCCCTCTGACAGTGGCAGCTCATGACAACCCACATTAGAAAATCTTGCTGGAAGTCCTAATGACATGAAATCTAGCCAGCAGATGCTTATTCTTGCTTGTGCTTACTAGCCTCAGGGGAGAGAAAATTCTGCCACACAGCAATTGCCCGAATTTGGGGTTACAAAAGTAATGTGGAGTTGCCAAGTTCTGCAAATTCCGCTTGTGGAATAAAACTTTCTGCCCGGGTCTAAGTATGTCTCGTATGTTGTAATAGGTATTCAAATAATTGTCTATGTTAGTAGCATTTGAAAAAAACAGCCCTGATCAATGCTTATTAAAACTCTCTGATGCATTATGGGGGGATGGGGGGTATAGTCCCATGAGTTTAGACTTGTTCAAAAATATATTATACAATTATTTAAACAAAATATTTAATACATTTATGAACATTAAAAAGAAGTTTTAAACACATTTTAAACAAACAAATACATTAAATTGTTAACAAATTCTCCATACTAAGAACAGTTTCTATATATCACCTATCTTCCATCCACAAGAGGTGATGAGTCACAACATGAAGAACCTCAAGACACTTCCTCAGAAAATAATCAGCTTGGAGTTGCAAGTCTAACAACTATCACTTGAGAAAACATAATCCTAATTATATCTCTTCCTGCTCTTATTCCACAATTGGAAGCTACAGATTATCATTCTGAGGAGTCCCCTAAACCATATGGGTCAAAAAGCAACATTTGATGTGGCAATATGTTCAGTTACACCAGTCCAACTTCTTCCCTTCTCCATGATAAAAATATATATGAATGGAGCAGTAGAACTGCATGAAATACTTCTCCTTTTGTGAATTGCTTATTGACCTGTGACCTGTGTCCCATAGTACTGCTAATATAAACAAAGAAAGAACTGTTCGGAATTCAAAATTACTGCATCAAAGGGAAAAGATTTCTTTTTTAAAAGAACCCTCACCCATCAACCTTGTTGGTGGCCTGCTTCATCACTAGATTCCCACCTGGGACGCTGAGTGCCTCCTGGGTGTGCTTCGATGCCTGAATTACAGTGGAGTGGGTTTGTTTGTTTGGACAGTGCAAGAAAATGAAAAGGTGATTGGACTTAAAATTGCCTCTAGGATCTCCCTCCTTACTAGTACTACCTATATTTATTAATGGTGTTGTAGGGCAAAGTTTAAAAACAAGAAAAGGGGATGTTGTGTGTGATTCAATTGATCGCAAACATTTACATATAGACCTGACACCCCTTCAGGAATAGGGAGCTCCTTTATATCGCTATTGGCAATTGTAGTGTCTGCCACCTTACTGTCACCAAAAATAGTCTGGACCTGGAACCAAACAAGACCTGGTTTCTACGATCACACATCAATTGTAACTCTGGCAACGTGGTGTACATGATAAAATGCCCATGCAAATTATGGTACATAGTGATGACAAGCAGAAAAGTCAAACTGTGAGAATGCGAACATAGCAGCAACATCAGGTGTAACCGCAACATGACAAAAATGACAGATCATTTTTTCGAACAGGACACACAACAAATGACTTCAAATTGGTAATCATCAAACAAGTAGAAAAACAGGGAACAGACAAAAACTTCTTCTAGAAAAAGAACAGAGATGGGTGTACAGACCATCAACTCACAAAGATTGGCTCAATGACAACATCCACAGGAAAACACTCAACCAGAGATGATACATACGTGAAGATGGGGATTTACATTTAGACCTGACATCCCTTCAGGAACGCGGAACTCATTTATATTGCTCAATGGCCACACTCTCACTCAGGTAGGAACTTAGCATTATTACACACCCCACAAGTCTGGCTAACATCTTGAACCGGATATTGAATTTATGAGTACTGAACTTAAGAGTACAGGACACTTCACATCAGTGCTGGTTCAAAAGCGATTGGTCCTAAATAAATGGTTAATTAAGAGAGACTCAACTCTAATGCCCCCTGCAGTCTCTGTGTCCCGTGGTATTGGGCAAATCACTATTTGTTTTTTGCCTTGCCATTCCCTATTAATAATGGCTTCTCACCAGCGTAACATATTGGTATGTGCTCCTGCCTGCCGACCCGGCACCAGAACGTAACCTGCAACAGGCTCGTTGACTATCATTTACATCCACTACATACTGCTTCATAACAGAAGGAGACTGAGGGTTAACACCTAGGAGACGATCTGGATGCCATGACGTCAGCACACCCAACTTAATCATATGACAGGAAGTGCTGACACACCGACATGAGTCCATTTAACGAAGCCTGCACGAAAGACAGAGTATCTCCAGGATTTGGAACTGGGACCAGAATACGTGACAGACATGGGCGGTTTTTCTTGACAAAGTAAGTAGGGCACTTGTCCTCGGACCGCCGTACCATTGAGCGTGCTTCCATTTACTCTGGTAACTTTTTTAATTACTCCTTTCCCAGGGTTTGACAACAGGTACTGCCCCCCGCTGGGATCCATAACTTGTTGCATAGTCGCAAATGATGTAAGATACCAATCCAAAATTCTCACCTTCTTCATTTGCTTTTCAGTGATCAATCCTTTGGAGCAGAGAAATAGTTAATTTACCCGCATGATCACATTGTCTCTATAATTTATGAGTAGCGAGAGCCCGCACTTTATCGAGTACTTTTCCTCATGATGATTGCATGGTGTGTTTATATCGACAAGAGGTACTATGTTTTCCCGCCAATACACCATATCACTTATATACTTGGTGCAATCGAATGCATGCACAGATTGACAATTATTATTTATCATACAGGCACAAGACGTGTCCATTATCTGCATTATAGCCATGGGTGTAACGGAAACATCAACGATCCAGGCATGAGGATCACGATTGATTGCACTTGAAGGGCTAAATGCACACATTACTGCTTTGGGATGAGTCACTCTTTTGCTGTATCATGGCTAATTATATGCAATTTATTTTCAAGAAATTGTCACATTTAGCAGAACCGTAAGTTTTTGGTTCACATATCACTAATAAGTGCACCTTAGAGAGTGCACTTGTTTTCACCGGTGCTGAAGAAAGCTTAGCTATTAAGCTATATAGGCTCAAATATGTAGACCAATTCATAGATGTTTGTGATCAATTGAATCACACACAACATCCCCTTTCCTTGTTTTTAAACTTTGCCCTATGACCCCATTAATAAATATCTAGGTTGTCCTAGTAAGGAGAGCGGTCCTAGAGGCAATCTTACGTCCAATCACCTTCTCACTTTCTTGCACTGTCCAAACAAAAAAAAAACATTCAGACGTCGAAGCACAACTGAGAAGCAATCGACGTCCCAGGTGGGAATCCAATGATGAAGTATGTCACCAACTAGGTTGGTGGGTGAGGGTTCTTTAAAAAATAATATCTTTTCCCTTTAATGAAGTAATTTTGAATTTGGAACTGTTCATTCTTTGTTTAAATTGTTATTCCTTAGGGGACTAGGTGTAGTTCCATAATACCCTTCCTCTCCTTGTGTTATTCCCATAGTACTGCTATACATTTGTAAGATATACATTTGATTCCATATGTATAGGATGTATGATATCATATATGATACATTAAACACTTCATTGTGTGTATCATAGGTTTAATCACATCCTATAAAATAGGCCAGGATGTAGTATTCTGATAAGATGGGAACAATGTGGGACACATGATTTACAGGCCATACTCAACAACAGCAGTGAAAAGAAGTCTTTTTGGACACTTCACACACACACACTGTCTCACAACCTCCCTTCATTCAGTCATAGGAGCACACCAATGATGAGAAGCCTGAAATACTAAGTAACTAACATCAGTGAACCCAAATTGTAGCTCATTTTTGGTACCACCTCTCCTTTTTTTGATGTGTACCAAGACAGTATCATAAATTCTAGCACAGTAGATACACAGATACAGTGAAGTGCACAACCAGAACTAACTGACTGTTTATGGCAATTGTGTTTATCTGGAAGTTTTGTTAGTGTGAAATGCATCCCCACGTCAAAAATTGATGAAAGGATGCATTTTGCACTAAAATATAGCACTAAATGACAGATTTGCCTTTTACCTAACTATGTATAATTTCACCTAATGTGCAACAATTTTGTGTCAAATTTATGCAAATTGTGCAAACACCCTTAATATAATCCTTCTGGCACAATGGAGCAAAAAATAGAAGATGCCACATCTTGGGCTACAATGATAATGAAACTGGAAGTAGAATCCCTTTGCTGGACACGCTGTGTTGTGAAATATGGGTGTATGTTTGAATTAATGTAAGCCACTGGTAATTACTCAGGGTCACGCCCCAGTCCAGCATTATTTTGCACCCAATGCCACCACAATTTGGACCCAGACATATGCAAATTAGTCCTGCCCCTGCTCCACCAGGAACTGACCACCCTGAACTGCCATGCCAGATCCTCCCTGAATTGGAACACAGCAACACAAGATGGGATTTGCCCTGATTGGTGCCCTTCATTTGGGTGTAGCTTGGTGCTAGTAGCTCATTGAGCAAATGACCCACATGTGGGCATACCCACGGCACTTAGGGTTTCACACTGAAATACACAAAAAAGTGAATGGTGTAGTACTTAAATTAAACTTAACTACTGGTAATTACTCTGACCCCACCAGTCCATCATTATTTTACACATCATACCACCTCAGTTTGTACCCAGCCATATGCAAATCAGTCTTGACCCTGCTCCAGTAGGAGCAGTCCAGCACAGATTGCAAGGCAAGGTCCTCCCTGAATCCAAGCACAAGGAACTAAAACAGGGTTCCCCTGATTCGGGCTCTTCAGTTGGGTGTAGCTTGGTTCTAGTGGCATAATAAGCATGCACTCACATCTAGACATACTTGTCGAAGTTAGGGCTTCACATTGAAATATACAAACAGTGATGGGTGGAGTGCTTGAATTAATCTGAGCAATTGGTAATTACTCTGAGCCGCATCCCAGTCCATTGTTATTTTGTACACTATGCCAACTCTGTTTGACCCAGCCATATGCAAATTAGTCTGGACCCTGCTCCATTAGCAACAGGTCAACCCAAACTGCCTAGGCTAGGCCCTCCTTGAATCATCAGAACACAAGCAACCCACACCCAGATTCTCCCTGATTGACACTCTTTAGTCAGGGATTGCTTGGTTATTGTCGAACAGTGAGCACAGTACCTTCATTTGGGCATACCTGTTGCACTTAGGGCTTCGCACTGAAATACACAAAAAAAGTGAGTGATAAAGTTATTGAAATCATTTTAGCTACAGGTAATTTACTTAGATCGCTTCCCAGTCCGTTGTTATTTTGCACTCCATGACACCTCAGTTTGGACCCAGCCATATGCAAATTAGTCTGGACCCTGCTCAAATAGGACCAACCCAGCCCAAACTGCCCAAGCAAAAACTCAGAAGATCAGTTTCACCCTGATTGGGACTTCCGTCAGGTGTATTTTGGTTCTAGTGGCATAGTGAGCAGGGGATTATATTATAATCAACAAGGGGGGGGGGGGGGAGCTAGAGGAAGCAGTCATCCATTCTTCTTCCTATATGTATTTCGAATCAAAAGGGAATGGATCACTTGTAACTGAAAAAGGGGGGTTCTTAAACCATTGTTAACCGCCAATACCTAAAAAGGTATTATGAGAACCCTCAATCACGTATCATTTTTAACGTCACCACATCACTTTTGCACAAATATTCCTGATCACTACTGAAAATCAGTGGTTCCCTCCAGGTGGAGGAAGCATTGCACAAAAGAGACCCAATGATAATGCTGACACGTATGAATAAGGCGGAGAATCAAGATAAACCGCTATACCACCAAAGATACGTGATTGAGGTTTCTCATAATACCTTTTTAGGTATTGACGGCTAACAACGGTTTAAGAACCCCCCTTTTTCAGTTACAAGTGATCCATTCTCTTTTGATTCGAAATAGTGAGCAGGCGACCCATATATTGCCATGCCCGTCACACTTTGGCCTTCACACTGAAATGCATTGAGCAGTGAAGTGCCTGCGTTAATATCAGCCATTGGTACTTACTCCTGCTGCATTCCAGCCTATTGTTATTTTGCACACCATGCTACTTCAGAAAGGAGTCAGCCATGTGCAAATCAGTATTGAGCTTGTTCCCATAAGAGCAGTCCAGCCCGAATTGCCAATACAGGTCCTTCCTGAATCAGAACACAAGCAACCCATGACTGGTTTCACACCGATTGGGGCTTTACAGTTTGTTGTGACTTGGGTCTCCATTGGGAGATCTCCACCCCAGTAGTGGGGATCTCTGCATAGTAAAGGATACAGAACATTTTACAAATGTATTCTACATGGAACATTTATGTTAAAATATGTTTATGTTAAATGAAAATGCTAATTATTTTATATATTTATTTGTCATGTAGCGCAAAAGCAAAAAATTTTAAACTTTGAATTAAAATCTTTATTATTTAAAATGTATTAAATAACAATAAGATTCATTTTCTTGAGGTTAAAGTAAAATATAAATTCCCACTTAGGTTAAAAGAAAATCTCATTATGAATTAATAATTAAAAGTGACGTATCCAATTAATTAAAAGTAATTTAACTATATTTAATCAAATGTATTTTTAAAGTTAATAATTTCAATGTAAAAGGTTAATAAAATGTTTGGTAATTAAATTAAAAATATGTGCAATTTTATATGTTTTACATTAAATTGTATTCATGTATATTTTGAACTACTTCAATTTAATTTACCATTATTATCTATTGAATTTATATTTAAGTCCCTGCCTCCATTAGTTTGTATAGGAGGGTGTCGCAGTACCAGAGAATGGTCATTTGTGGTGCTAGATTTCCTCTGTTTATTTAGTAGTAACTTACACTTTTTAAGTTAAGCTACACCCCCTATTTCAAGGGGTGGGACGTGTAAGTCTACACGTTTGAATAACTTTACAATCTGATTTTGTGAATAGTCAAAATTAGTAAAGTTACTCGAAAGAGTATGTTTACACATGTAAATTACTCACAAGTGTACTTTACCTATGAGAATAGCACATCATGTGTTCATCATGTGTCCAGGCATGGGTATCGCAACACAGGCTTCCATTGTTCCATTGTTCACTACTTCTAATATACATGTCACACATTCCCCTTGTTCATTATCTGAAACAGCACAAAGCACATAAGACAATACAGTTTGTAGTGGTTGTATTGTTTAATGCACATTCGGTGAGAGATAATAGGTACTGGCGAACCGGACAATAGCATATTAGAGGCATTGTGTGTGGAAGACAATGTGTGCAACGTTTGTGTATGGTTGACAAAGGAAATATGAGCTATGCTCTTAGTGGGGTGTCTGCATCTATGGAATATTGCATATGACCGTAGCCAGGCGAGAACTGTCCAGGGTTGATGTTGGGACCTTGGGACTGTGGAGGGCCAAATGTTGATGAATTGTTGCTCCTGATACTGCAAATACATGACTGGGTCTAACATGTGTGATAAAAATCCTATCTGTTATGATCTGAAATAGCCAAAAGACCTTCTCATGCCACTTGCTGTTCTTCCTCACCTTTTGCAATGCACTGGGCACAACTCCATTATGCTATGTGTTCTATTTTTCCCTCCATTGTGAGTTGGTTATACTCCTGCATACATTCTGGATAAACAAGTATCAATGGAGAATAGAGCAACCCACTCATAGTCACAGGCCCAAGCTGCAATGGTTGTTGGTGTTGAAAGATGCCATCCTCCTTGAGTATAATCGTGATCTGAGTTGATCCACAGTGCATGTGTGGGTGCCGCTCCCTGACTGCCATTGGGATAGAAGATGAAGGTGAAATAACAGTTGTATGTGACTTGAACAATGTGCCCAGGTGAGGTTCCATAGCTGACCTAGGGAGTCATGCAAGACTAAACACTGGACCGTGCGTGAGGTAGGAAAACATCTTTGGTTCCTGGTGAAGGGTAGGATCACTAGGAGAGTCTTGCATAGAAAGGACAAGCACCTATAAGACTGGTTTAACAACCTGTGGAGTAGCAAACCTAAACAGTTCCAGGTGTTAGAGAATGTGCACTGCAGTATATTACATAGACCATGAATGTTGAATGAGGCCTGGGTGGTTGTTATGCCCTCATAAATTTGCATGTTACGGCGGCACAATCAATTTGTCCTTCTGCCTGGGTTGACTCACTGAGATAGTAGTCTGCAGGGACAATGGAATTCTCTTCCAGTTTAGTATAGCAACCAACACTAGTTTAAGGAGTTCCTGGGTCATCCTCTTTCACATGTGCTGTGGGGAAATTAGTCTCTTGTGCATGTTATAATGGACAAATAAGAACCTGGCAATCAGTGTATTTCTGCATGTTGATGACAATGATAAGAACAGAATATGTCCATGCTTATCCCATGGTCACTTGGGCAATATAGCAAAGGTTGTTGTTATCTATTATTTGCATACTCGAACAGCAACTGAAAGCAATTTAATTGTAATCCATCCATGTGTCCTTTACTATTTAGGACAAACAACTTATAGAGTGAGATTCCGGTGGAAAGAACAAAAGCTGCAAATCAGAAAACAAATTATTTATGACCTGACATATTTTGATGGACAGTCTTAACTTCATCAGGGTGGCTGAGTAAATTACTCCATCACCCTGAAGGAGTAACCGCCTGCCACATTTTAAAATGTCAGTCAGCCTGACGGACATTTCAGCCATTTGTTTCCAATGGAGTATCCTCACACACAAGATTTATATCAGACCCTTAGTCCCCAGTGGCAAGACAAATTCAGAAGTGCAATCATCAGGCATCACAGAAGGTGTCCTTCTACTATTGGCACAAGCCAACCATAGTGCATTGTTATTGCAAAATGAAACATTATTAGAAAATACACTAGATATTTTGTTCCCACATGGATTAAGTGAAGAGATATGTTTTATTTAACAAAACAAAAATGTTTTCACTCATATAAATTATATACCATTAACCCCTTGCATGCCCGCCCCTTTCCCCGCCCAGTGCCGCGCTTTGCATTTGCGGGCGGAGTTCATGACGAGCTGGACTCGTCATGGGCACAGCGCCACCGCAGCCCATGACGAGTCCAGCTCGTCATGGGCACTGAAGGGGTTAAGGTGAATTTATTTTTATTTCAAAGATTTACTTTGAAGAAACCATGAAAAGATGTCGGCAATGATAGAGAAAATTAATATTAAGAAATTAAGAAGGACAAATAAACACAGAAATTATAGTTTCCTTTCTGTGTACTACGTGTACCTGGGGGGGAATTGTCACAACTTGATCCCTGCGTTCTTATGTCCACCACCAGGGGGCTGACCTGTGGGACTCTACAGTGTCATAAGAAGCTTCTGGACCTTCCCCTTCATGCATATACTAGCTTCCAGCCATTTGGACACTATTTGGGAATTGACATCCATTCCCAATCCATGCCGCGTTTTGTGAAAGCCAGCCTGCTCATGCTTGAAGCCAGCCTGCTCATGTTTGACACACCATTACCCAGAATTCTCTGCTCCCTGCTTCGTTTCCACCCCTGCAGGCCAAGGATGGGTGGAGGAATTCAGCAAACCTGTGGCTGGCTGCTGCTAGCATTCTCAAACCTGATGCATGTGATTACTGTGAACTCTTTTAAGCCCCAGCTCCCTTCAGTCCAGCTTGGTCATTGCAGCAGTATACCGGTGAGACCGATCCTTGTTTCCAGTGTTTCCTGAGCTTTTGATATCCTTGTTTCCAGTGTTTCCGGAGCTTTCGTTATTCCTTGTTCCTGAGCTGCTGCTGTTTTCCTTGTTCCTGAATTAGCACTGCCTGCAGTGCTACCTTGAGTCCTGAGCCTTAGCATTCCTTGTTCCTGAGCAGCAGCAGTTTCCCTTGGTCCTCAACTAGCACTGCCTGCAGTTGTACCTTCACTTTTGAGCTTTTGCTAAATTCTTGTTCTTGCTCCAGCACTGCCTGCAGTGACTCCTGATCCAGCACTATTCTATTATACCCTTGTAGCCTCCTCTTCTGTATATCATTTTCCAGTCCCTGCCTTTCTTCCCATTTCCTTGGTTCCAGTTCCTAGATTGCTGTCTTCCTGTTCTACTGCCTTGCTTCTAGTTTCCTTGTATGTTTGTTACTTGCTTTCTGCCAAGTGTACCCTGTGATTTTCTTCCTTTCCTGTGAAAGACTCCTCCTGCTAGCGCCTTGTCTATTGTGCTTGTGTTTAGTTCTACCCCCTTGCTGTTATTGCCTTGTGTGTTCCTGTTTGATCGTCAGGATCCTTGGGTACAGCTGACAACCTAGGTGGTGTTTCTTGTTCACTGTAAGTATTGTCTTTGAGTTACATTTATAACATCACCATAGGTATCAGCTCCACAGACCCTGCCCTTGCATGCATATCTTATATGTGGGTATTTGCTCTCAGGATCTGTAACACCAATTGTGAGTGAGGAACTTACTGAGCTTCAGTCTTACCGTGTGGAGCGCCTGAGTGCTTTACCCCACATTCCCTTTGTTAATTTTGTTGTGTGTGTGTATATATATGTATATATGTCTGCATGTCCATCCTGGGTGTAGTCATTCTAAATGCTAAATTGCCTCTTGAGTGCCCATCCTTTGAGTCTTAGCCATCTTGTTCTCTTGTACAGGCTTTCCCTTTGGATCCCTTTTTCTCCTCCCACTTCCTGTGTGATCCTGGGCTGTGCTGTACTCCTTTTTCTGCTTCATTTCCTACCCAGTCACCAGTCTTTGCCCAAGTCCCTGACTGTGTCCTAGACAGTACCGGACAGTCCCTGACAGGAACTTTTAAGAAGAAAGGAATTGTAAATGATCTCAAACACTTGTAGGATATTGTTAAACTTACTAAACATCATAAAATAGTTTTTTGTAAAAAGAATAAGCAAGATGTTATAAATTAGCCTTTCTTTCTCTTTTCAGAAGAAAATTTATAACTATGTGAAGAAACTTTGATTCACCAATTCAGTGGCTAAAAGAACAAATAAGCTATATGGAATTTGTTTTATTCATGAAGATGGTTGAAATGTTTGAGGGAAAGAACACTTGTTGAAAAAGGTTTGCTCTGTTGCTAACTTTTCACGAATTTAATTTGGTAATGAAGTGGCCAGGGCGTTCCCTGCTGAATGACGAATTTAGAGCCAATGGCATTAGAATGTAAACAAACTGCCTGTGGATATGTTAGGCGCAATTATGAAAGGATAAAATCCAGTTTTATTTTATGAAGTTATCTAATGAATTAAACTTGCTAAAACAATCTTCCAGGAGAAGCAATTAAATTTAATTGAATTGGTGAAGTAAACTGGATAAAAATAATTTGCATTTTTCCCTTGTGCTATTGCAGTGTCACTCTGTGTGTGGTATTCCTCATATGCATCACTTTGGAGCAGCACCACTCTAAGCAATTATTAAATATGATAAATAAATAGAAAGTGTTGATGAGTTAAGGGGTACAAAAAAGTTCATATGTGTTTACGTTTTACCACAATGTCAGTTTACTTAGTGACATTTTTCACCCTCTTCGTGAGTACTGGTTGCTCCTTGTCAATGTGACTGAGTGGTGATGTGCAGGAGATGTGAAAGAAAGAAAGGCTTTGGGATGTGGTGTTATTTATCTATTTGTAAGTGTAATAGTGTGATTCTTGTCAAATATAACTATTTCCCCATGCTCTCTATTTGTAGTGTTGTCCCCCCTATGTTTGCACAGAGAAATATTCCAAACACGCGATTTAGGTGCAGTAATGTGTGCAGCCACAGGTTTTATGCATGCAGACTTTCAATTGGATAACTGGATTTTAAAAAAAAGTGTGCACTTATCAACCCTCATTTACATGTGTAAAAGAAGGAATATCATCAGATGTTTCCATGTACATCATATCACATGTATAATTTTTGTGAATATGGACAATTAAAAGATGTATGATTGTGAAAGGACGTAATACTTGCAACATTGTGCGACAATTATTGGATTTGTGTATAAGAACCATGTTGTTATCATTGAACAGAAACTGTTCCCTATTCTACATACCCAATAGATCATGAATCCCCACCCTAATAAACAAATTATAAAGTGAGTCTATCTCAATGAGACATTTCCAACAGTAATCTGGTGATTGTCAATTGTTCCTAAACCATGTGCACTCATCCTTGTTGAATATGAAATCACTATTGTATTAATGTTTTGCCCCCGAAATCCGGTTGTAAAACAATAATATTTTACCGTCAGTTCAAAGGTGGAGTTAAGCCATTCACAAACAGGGGACCCCTTCCCCTTTGTGAATGTTGGCTAAAACATTTGTTGGCATAGGTAGTGGTCCATGGGTCCGTCGATTACTCCTTTTCATTTTTTTAAAGGCATCACATGTTTTTATGGAAAACAGGCTGCATTAAAAAAATATTAGATTGCTTTATTTAAAGCATTCACTGACCTGGTGGTCTGCTGAACCCAGCTGGCCACCTTACCTGTGCTCGTGTCCAGTCGCAGTTGAGCAAAACAGCAATGCATTTAGTAGAAGTCGGTCTAGAAACTGCACCCACTTTAACCAAATCAATTTTAGTACATTCCAAATAAGAACTCACTAATTGTGAATCGTTATTAGTCGCGATTTGCAATGTTGTACTTTGAATCATTGTGTAAATGAGGCCCTTGGTGAGATGTGGCTTTAATAATGATATCTGATTACATGAGGATGTTGGGAGGATTTGGGGACAGGGGTGTGAACCCTAATCTTACAAGATGGTGTGAGGTCACAGTTCCTATACAATCACACCCGGAGGGGATCATATGGTCAAATGTAAAGCTAAGAATGGCATTTCAAAATCTTAACCAGCGCTCATCTGAGGTGGCATTGCTACTGACAGGAGCGACGGATGGGAACAGGCGGTGGAACAATGCTTTTGGCAAGAAAGAATCCATTTTCTTGGCCGTCAGTCACAGGCTGCTCTTTCCAATGACACATACCCACGAGAGATCATTTTCGCTCAGCGTTTCTTGAACTGGAACACAAAGTATTTTTAACTTTCGTCTGTAAGAAGCAAATGCTAGTGCTGTGTCTTTTCTGCTATTTCCTCTTCGTGTATTGCCCCGTTGTGAGCGTCCCGTAACATTCTGCGCATTTCAGTTGATTGGCAGATCCAATGATGTAATCTAGAATACATTCCCTTGTTGGAACAAATCTTGCCTTTCCACCTGCAGCTGGCCGCTTTGAAGTCTGAGAAGGGTTTTCTTTGTGTAGTCTTACTCTTTTCTCATGATTATATATATATGTGTGTTATTAATACTTTAGGACTGACAACAATTAGCCAAGTTTAGTGCCAAAAATTGTAATGTTCCATTTGGCCAATCATTATTATGGATTCACTCACCTGGTTTCAGGGCAGAGGAAGATGTGACCCAACAGTCTGAGGTGCCGAAATTGCAATCGGAAATTATCCCTGAACTTGAAATGAGGAATAACATGCATATTTTAAGGTAATGCAGACCTTTAAGTGGGATGAAAAAAACTGGCAGGTCTAGTGGCATGGCAAACCGGTTAATAGGACGTGATCAACACAATTAGGAGCATGGCCTAAATTAGGAAATCTAGAATTGTTTGCTTAACAAAATTATAAAGTCGCATTCAGCAAAGGATAATAAAATAGCCAAAAGGTATATTTACTTATCATAATCAATAAAAACAACAAACACTTTAAAAGCATGAACACATGATTTACATTAATTAGAAATCTATATCAGGATTTCCCACAATCCTTGAAGATATATTTCTGAGGTTTCACACAATATTTTTCATCATCAGTCCTACCTTTTGTCAGCCAACTTTTTGCATACAGGTGTGCATTAAATGGTCCCTTTAATCTTCTGCCCCTGTACAATTTGTGTTAGAAGCTATTGTGAGCGCTCAGCTTGACATTCGATGGTTTGCATCACTATTCTTGCAAGGAAATAACCAAGGTATAAGAATGCTGTGATACAATCATACGGGCAGAGAGGATGCTGCTTTCATTTTAGATAATACCTTTAACTACAACCCCTAATTAGACCCCATGGAAAAATGTGTTTATTGCTTGGATGTCACAGAATAATGACAATATTTGTGAATAATAATGACAATCTGTGCGACAGTGTAAAATGATAAAATTCCATCCACTGTCGACGGTCAGCGTGATCGCGATTGTATGTTAAGCAGAGGCAAGCAGTCCAAATTTTGATGCACAATATAATACGTGGTGCAGGACGGTGAAAGAATATGATGGTATTGTTGGAGGAAATAGTCTTAATTTACTACACATGCTCACACAGAGCATGAGACTTTCATTTATGACTGGCACACGTTTGCGTTACATGTCTAGATACCAGCACTACATTCTTTGAAACAATAAATAGATATGTGTCTAATGTAGCCAGCTACCCAATAGAGCCCAGCTCAGTTTAGCTCAATCCCAGAAACTTGACTCAGTCCATAAAACAGCTGCTTGCTCTTTTTATAAGGCGACAGCAGCAGTTCCTTCAATGTACTTGTAGCACTTTTTCAATCAGGCGTCATTTATTTGTTCTCCGTGTTTAACTGCAGTTTACAGTTTTGCATAATGCTACAATCAACCTTTTACGAACTCAGGAATTTACTTGCTGAAACGTGAGTCTTCTGCTGACCCTTGCAGGTTGGGTGGGCAAGTCTTGTGTGGCTGTTGTTTCTGATGGCGGACTTGGCGGAGGCTGGGTCCTGGCTTGCTGGTGCTGGTAGGGTTGGGGAAGGGTCAACCAGGCTGGTTTCACTCCAAGCCCCTTTGTTCCTTTGTGAGTTCTGATTCCAGTGGGCAGTGTAGGATCATGCTTGTGCCGGGGCTGCCCAGAGGGTGAAAGGGGCCCACCGGATCAAACCTGCAGGCAAGGTAGGAGGCATAGTCCCCGAGGGGAAGGGGTTAGCAGGTTATTACATCCCTTCGCAACTTTGCAATGAACTCAACATACAAAGGTGCATATTCTCAAAGACTTATCGCTGATTACCGGCACTCTAGCGCCGCAAAAGTGGCAATAGATTTACCCCCCCTATTCTCAAGCTGGTGCAAACTGCCGATATCACCAGTTTTCCAGCGATAGCTGCCGCACAAAACAACGCCACGGATGAGAGTGACAACTAACGCTAATGATATGCAGAGTAGGCGTTCCCGTGCAAAAACACACAAAAACACCACTTCGCGATATTCTCAACGACCGGCCAGATCTGCAAAGGGATCTAAAAACACGCGATAAGGCGCGTTAGCAGCAAGGATTTAACACCTGTCTTTTACTGGTGTTAAGCAGGACGACAACCTGCAATATGAAAGGGAGCCCAGCCCAGAGCCACATCTGCAGATCAACACATGTCATGGAGCTACTGATCATGCAGCTCGGAGACCCAAGAGGGCCATAACATCCACTGCCACCCCCACCACCCCCCAGGCTTCCCTCTGGACTCTCCCCCGGACTACCACCGAGGCAGCGCAGAACCAGACAGCTGACCTTCTGAAAACGGCACGGCCCCTTAGCCGCACAATTGCAGAATGTGGGTAGAGGTGGGAACTAAGTATGTGTAAAGGAGGCATGAATAAGAATGTACACAATGCCAATTGTGGCGGTTATGTGCTGGACAGACTTCAGTATTATGTGCTTTTATAGTGATTTTTCCCACCTGTCTTGTGGGACTTGCAGGCCTAGCGCTGCTTATCGCTGATTTTTTTTATCGCAGTTGGGCCCAGCGCAACTTTTTTTACGTTCGGGTTTAGATTTTCATCTCCATCCTGGTTATTTTATCGCAGACATTTGACGGATTATCGGGAAACTATCACATGTTACCGCCGTCTTCTGAATACGATGTTAACAAGGAGTTATTTTCCGGCGATAGACGGCGATGTGAAAAATTGCATTGAGCTATTTTGGTGATGATTATCGCATGTTCTTGAGAATATCCTCCAAAGTCTCTGAGCCTCTGACTCGGTGGGGAGGTGGGCCTGGGGTTATATTGGTGTTGCTGAGAATGTCCTTTTGTTTCTTCCAGTCTCTGGTTGCTTCGGGAGTCGTCCTCAGCATTGAGCTCTTCCCCGGCCTGGCTGGGGGTTTCTTCGCCAGAGCTAACTTCTTCTTCTACCCAGCTTTCTAGTCTTGGAGAGCTCTCCCATATTGTATCATTCTCTCCCTCCCCTGCTTCAGGTGACTGGGTGAAGTTTACTACCTGGAACCATGAGATGTTTCTTGTGACCAGTTTGTTTTCTTTACAGGTGGTAATCATGGTCCCGTTTACTAAGATGACGTACCACACACCCGGCTCAAAGGGTGTTCAGAACTTCCTTCCTACTGTGTGGTCTTTGAACAGCACTTTGTCACCCGGTGAGATCACTTGTTAAACCGCACACCATTTGAGGCTTGCATGCACATTGGTCTGAGTGCATTGGGCTTGGGTGTTTATCGGGTCATGTCATAGGGAGACCACTCCAGGTGTACTGGGATCGTGTCCCAGCGGTGTCCATTGAGCATTAGCGAACACGGAGAGTGCTGGCTGGTACGATGTGGAGTCCGCTGTATTCCCTCAGGAACTTCTGGAGTGGGATTTCAGGGTTTGTCCCTTCTACCACGGTGATTCTGAGTGTCTTATTCAGTGTCCTCATGAACCGCTGTGCTTCTCCATTCACCTGCGCCCGTTGGAGATTGATTCATAAATGCCAAATCCTTAAGCGTTCAAGTAGGTCCTGTAATTCAGAGCCTTGGAAAGGCAGTCCATTGTCTGTCTTTATCTCTTCTGGTATGCCAAAGAATGTGAAAGCTTTTTCAAGCACTGGTGCTACGTTACTGAAGGCTGTAGAGTCAACAACTTTGACAGGGGGTACTTGGAGAAACTGTCAATGATGACTAAGGTTGTTCTCCCATCCTTAAAACTTCCTAGGTCAAGGCTCACTTTGGGCCATGGTGCAGGACATGGTTCTTCAGTTATGATGGGTGCAGGCACTTCTTGAGAACTGGTGAGCTTGCTCAAGGGGCATTGTCTTACCATTTCCTTGACGGCAGCCTCGAGCGCTGAAAACCAGACTTTCTTTCTTATGCTGGACTTCATTTTTGCTGTCCCCCGATGTCCTCCATGAGCCAATTCTGTTACTTGGTGCTGCAGTCTCCCTGGTATTACTAGGTGCTGCCCTCCCAAGATAAGAACATCTGTTGTGGTGCTCAACTCAATCTGCACTAACCACATTTTTGTGAGTCGTTCTATTTCCAGGCCTTGCCACCCATTGGCATCAAATAGTAAGGAGTGCCAAGAGCCATTTTGCAGAGCATTCAGCACTCTCTCTAGCATCAGGTCTGCCATGGTCGAATCCCAGATCTTCGGTAGACTGAGTGCTTAGGAGCAAGCCCATTTTGAAACCATATTGATATAGGCTTAGCTGGAGTCTGTATTCTCATCAAGTTTACTGGCCAGTGAGGGTGGATGGCGTGGGAGGAAGTCCGCCGGGTCCTTGGACCCTTGACAGTAGGTGACTTCCATGTGGTAATGCTGCAGTTGGATGGCTCAGCTTTCAACCCATGGCAGTGAGTGTGGAGCAGAGCTACGGAAAAAGGTACGAGAGGTTGGTGGTCTGTGACATATCTGAACGGCCTCCCACAGTGGTACAGGTGAAAGTGTCCACAGGCCCAGTTAATTACTAGGGCCTCTCTCTCCATTTGCGAGTAACATGACTCGGTCAGTGTTAGTGGTTTGCTGGCAAAAGCTAACAAGCCCATCTCCCTGGCATGCTTCCTGGGTAAGAACGGCACCTAATCGAACTGGGGGTCGAGCAGTAGGTCAATCTGTTTCTTTGTGTCAATACCGGCCATGGTGGTCTTGCTTAGCAGGGCTGTCTTCACTGCTTGGAACACACTCTTTTCAGTGGTGCCCCACTTTCAGGGGATGTTAACCTTGTTGAGGGTTCCCAGGGGTTTGGCAATGGTGTCCAGATTGGGGATTAATCTACCACAGTAGGTGGCCATCCCTAGAAAACATTGGACTTCGGAGATAATAATTGGGGCAAGGGCTTGTTGCATGACCTGAGACTTTCAGAGATCGGCATGCACCCCATCCTGGTTGAAGGCATACCTGAAGAACTTGATGGAGTCGCGGAAAAAAGAAAAGTTTTTCCAGTGTAAGGTGACACCATCCTCTGATAGGCATCCTAGTGCGGCTCGCAAGTGCCGGTGGCGTTCTTCTGCTGTGGTGGAATATATTAGTATTATTATATTAGGATGTCGTCAATCACATTCATGACTCCCTGGAGTTCAGACAGTTTCTCCCCGGAAGGCATCCTGGAAAACCTCTGTCGCTGAGGAAATGCCAAGGCTCAGCTATTTATACTGGCTCAGCCCCAGGTGTGTTGAAAATATGGTGATATGCCTGCTTTCTTTGGAGAGAAGCAATTGGTGGTATCCTGCATTGAGGTCTAATTTGGAGAACCATCTTGATACATTAAGGTCAGCGATTATGTCATCCATTGTGGGTGTTATGAGTGTTTCAAGAGATGGGGCAACATTTTGCCCCAAACCAGTGCACAGCGAATTTTGCCATTGAGGCGGGTTTGCCCCATGTTCAATAATTTATTCATTTTTTCTTTGCGTACTCCTATTTTGTTATGAGTGTTTCCCATTTGATGGCCTGATTGGGAAGGCGCATGTCAATGCAGAGGTGTATACTCCCTACCGCTTTGGTTTTCTGTGATTACCAAAGGGGAGACTCATGGTGTTGGCCCAGACACTTTTTCAATAAAGCCTTGGTTCTCCGGCTCATCTACTTCTTTCTTGATGAGTGGCCGCAGATGGAATGGTACCCATTGGTGGTGAAGCATGTCTGGCTCCACGGACTTGTCAATGTGTAGTTTCATCAGCGGGGCTTTTAAGCATTCTAATCCTTTGAAGATCCCTGGGAATTGATTCAGGAGTTTGTCTACTTGGCAGGCTGTCACGTTTCGTGTGAAAGAACCCTATCCTAGATCCTCCCTTGTGTGGCTTCTGATGAGGGTGTCGGCTTCCTTATTGACCATGTGGGATGTGATCATGATTTCTTGGCCTTCTGAACATACCTGGACTATCATTCGCCATTTTAGAGGCAGTGGGGACTGGCTCCTGTAGATGAAGATTTTGGTTCTTGTTGGAGACAGAGGTGGTCTAGGCTGGAGGCGTCGATATTGTTGGACTCCCTTCACATTTACTGATGCGCCGGTGTCGATTAGGGTCTTAATGTCAGAAAGGGAAATTTGAACCATGTATATAGGCTGTGGTTTTCTGTGATGTTTCAAGTCATTTGTGAAAGAGATGAGTGTTAGATCTGGGGGTCTCTAGTTGGCAGGGTAGGTACCACTGTCCAAGTAGGGACCCTTTCTTCTAGTCAGGGAAAGGAGGATACACTGTTAAGATAACCCCTGCTCACCCTCTAGGTAGCTTGGCCTGAGCAGTCTAGGCTATCAAAGGCAATGTGTAAAGTATTTGTACCAACACTCACAGTAACACAGTGAAAACACCACAGATTTACTCCACACCAGTTACTAAAAACTTCACAAGACCAAATACTACAGAAAAACCAACATACAATTAAAAAGGTTACTTCAAAGATAGTTCAAGAGTTTGCAGAAAGTACTCCAGGATGTAAAAATCAGTGTCCTGCACAATGCGACTCTCAATGCACAAAATGTGACACTCTCGTTCCCAACAGTACCTGTAGTTGCGCTAAGGTTCCCAAAAGCTATAACAAGGAAGATGGCAAAGGCGATGCGATACTCCTGAGACCTTGGGGAGGCTTTGCTGCAGCCCTGCTTCATGCAGCAGAGGTGGATGCGCCGGCTCCGATCTGTAGGGGGAGGATGCGATGACTTTGGCTTTTGTTGCATAGGTTTCTTAGGGGGAAGCTTCACGCACAGGTACGATGCAACGATCTTCGATGCAGCGCGAGGTGCAGCGCTGACTTCTGGCGCTGCAACCCTCGATACGTCGCGGTGCGCGGCGTTGACTTCTGGCGCCGCAACCCTCGATGCGTCACGGGACGGGACTCTGCGTCGGCACACGCAGCGACTGGATACTTTCACACACTGGCAGTGGTGCGGCCCGCAAACTGGTTCTGCGACGACCCTCGCAGCGTCAGGAATCTTCACGCACCGGGACGATGCTCGACGCACTCGGCGATGCGGGGACTCCGGGTGCTGCGATGACGCCGCGATGAAATTCTCCTCGCACTCTCGCTCTTGCGACTCGCAATCGGATGATGCGTTGGGTACCACTTACTCTTGTTCACGCTTCTGCTTCCCAGCTCCCAAACACAGCAAAACGACCTCCTGAGGCCCCAAGACTAGGCAAGCACTCCAAGGCCGGTCAGAACTCCCTCAGCAGAGTTCCAGGGGAGCTGGTGGTGAAGTCCTTTTGTGCCAGGGACTTCTTACAGGGAGCCAGCTCTTCTCAGGCCCTTGGAGATCAGAATCAAAAGAAGGGGACCCAGCAAAGTCCTTCCCCTCTCCTTGGCAGCAAAGCAAAACAGCAAGCAGGCAGTCTTCTCCTCTTCAGTTCCTTCCAGCTTTCTCCTTGGCAGAGGTTCCTTCTTAGTTACACAGTGATCTAAAGTTTAGGTGTCTGGGGTCCTCTTCTTATACCCCTCCAAGTCTTTGTCTCTCTTTGTTTCAGTGGGGGGATTCCCCTGCTCAAACCGGTTCCTGGGTGTGCTCTGCCCTGGAGCACCTGGTTCCTTTCAGAGTGAGGGGCAGGGTCGTTAGACGCTCAGCAGGAGGTGGAGCCTTCTTTGTGCTGGCAGAGGCAGAGTCCTCAGCCTGGCCAGCAGGGGTTGAGCCAGCATTGTGCTGGCAGAGGCAGCCCTATTCAAACCCAGGGGCTACTCCTTCCACCCATCTAGAGCAGATCTCCCTATTCACCCTGCTGCTGACTCATCCAGACTCCTGGAGCCACCTAGCCCATCACATGACGCCCGTCAGCCAATCTGCACACAGGCACACAGGAAGGTTAAACAGGAGAATAGCTACTTTCTAAAAAGTGCTATTCTCACACAGTGAATTTAAAAACCATCTTGCTAAAAAGATGTATAATTAAATTCTGAACACAAAGATACCAACCTTGGATTTTCTATCTTGCCTTTAGGGGAAGATAGGCATGTAAACAGCCTCCCCCATTCTGTCCTATGGGCAAGATAGCCTCTCAGCAGTGAAAAACGAAAATGGCTGAAATTCACTACCAGGGCACGTTATCCACCCCAGTACATGCCCTACCTTTCAGATACACTGCACCCAGCCCAGGGGGGTACCTAGGGCCACCATAGGGATGCCTGACATGTACGGAAAGGGAAGGATAAGGCCTGGTCAGTGGTTGCACTGGCCAGGTCGACATGGCAGTCCTGGACTGCACATAGGCACTGCAAGCAGGCCTAAGACATCATTTTAGGGCTACTCCTGTGGGTGGCACAATCAGTGCTGCAGCCCACTAGTAGCATTTGAATCACCAGCCCTGGCACACTCAGTGCACTTTACTAGGGGCTAACAGGTGAAACACATATACCAATCATGGATAACCAATCAATATAACAATTTATACAGAGAGCATATGCACTTTAGAACTGATCAGCAGTGGTAAAGTGCCCAGAGTCCGATTGCCAACAACCACGGGTCAGAAAAAATAAAGGAAGAAGCAAAAAGTTTGGGGATAACCCTGCAAAAGGCCATTTCCAACAATGAGGAATGCTTCCTCCTTGTCATCGTCTGGTGCTGAAGCTCCCAGTTGCTGTCGGTGTCTTTGCGATGACTTGCTGTCTTTTTGTGACTCAGGCTCATCTAGTGTCAGCTGCCGTAGGGCTTTGGTGGGGGCCCGTCTACCTCTTGTGCCCCTTCCTCGGGGCCCTCCTCTGCATAGATTCGCAAATTGGTTTAACTTGCCACAGTTTGAGCACGGCTGCATTGTGCCGGGCAGTCCTCGAGAGGGAGCTCCTCTTGTCCACAGTATCTGCATTGGGGCCCTTGTTGGGAAGAAGTGTGGGTCTTGGGCTTGTTTAGTATTACTTTTGAGCCGATGGAGTCGTCCCACTCACTTTTCACTGTGGGGGCCTTTTCGGGTTGTTGAGCAATTATGTCATCAATCTCAGCTGCTCTTGCCGTGGACAGATTATGGGACCTGGCCATGATGAGGATGTTATTGAGGCTAATTTCGGGCTGACGAAGGATGAGGACTTTGCGGGTCTTATTTCTGCATACTTGATGATTAGTGCCCTTTTTTTTGCTTTTCGTGTGTTTTGTAAATTTGCATTTTCTTATTTGACTGATTTCAGTGCTGTGTGGCTGTTGTGGCAGACATACCCCACCCTCTGGAGAAAGTGAGGCCCAGCCGGGTATCTAAAAACTGCAGGTGGCAGTCGGCGGTAGCTCGCTGATTCATACACGGGCGAGGGCTGCCTGCAGGGTTGAAGCATGGTTGGGGCATGGTCTATTGGCCGGGAATCCCCAGTAGCAGGGCAGGGCACTCAAGAGCAGCTGGAGGCACAGCACATCACACGCATGCAGGCAAGGCTGTTTTGTGAGGCAGGCAAGGGAGGGGAGCAGGTGCTAGCTGTGCGTCAGTGAGGAGCACTCCCGGTGCCCAGTGTGCAGGATTGCTGAGGATGGACACGCATGGTGGACCCTCAGCGCCAGTGTGCCACGGCTGCAACAAGGGTGAAAGGGGCCCGCCGGATGAAACTTGCAGGCAAGGTAGGAGATGCACAATAAAGACCAGTGACATTCTTGGCTACTGGTACGGGCCGGAAAGACCATGAACAGTCTATGCTCATTTATTATAGCGAGGCCAGAGGATGTACATGATGTGTTTCCGGGCATAGTCCTTGTGGGGGAGGGGTTAGCGGGTTATTACAATATTGGCTCAGTCGACCTGAATCTGTTGTCCCCAGTGGCTGGCACCACAACATTATGGTGAGTTGCAGAAAAAGAAGGGGAATCCAGAGCTAAAATGTCTCTTTAAAGGATTTCCCTTCCTGCTACAACTCTCACCTTGAGTGACCTTGAGCCATAACTTCTCGAGTAGTGAGACATGAGCGAGAAGTGATCATGCTCACATCTTTTTCATACTGGTGCGCATGCGCATGACTACCTGTTTAATTTGACAGTTTTGCATAGCACAGTATCAACCCGAATGTATTGGAGCACATTACTGAGTCCGAGTTACAATACACAAGGTCAGATTCATTTTTTTTTGCCAGGACATAAAGACAGAGCCCAATAGGGACCCATTTCAATGGCCCCTTTCTACAATTGCCAGTGCTCACCTCAGGCAGAAATTGGCCAACTTAAAGCCCTTAGTTAATGTATGCACCAAAGACACCGAAAAAGAAAGCACAGATCTCTTTTACACTGGTTCAATGCAGGAAAAGAATTTACGATAGGGCCCATGAATCATTCTGCTACACGAGAGCTGTGTAAAAGGAAGAGTGCAAATTCAACCACGCTGTCTGCAGAAAATATGATTGAGAACCACTTATTCATAATTTGGAACAAATTTGAGTCACCTCATAATGTATTGCTTTAGGTGGACTTCCACCTCACGGATACTCTTAACCACCTGGCCTGGCACAGTCCGAAGTGGCAATAATAGAGAGAGCGACTCATGTTGTCCACATCAGTTTATATGTTATTATTTTCTGTGATTGCACTACCCACTCCAGGCCTTCTACAAACACCATCGGAGCCATTACAATTTTCTGGGCAAAGCAGAAAGGTAAGGATAAATCTTATTCTAATAAGTAGTCATAAACATGTAGTAATTAATGTTACAATTATCACACATAATTTCTTGGCCTGCCCAAAAAAATCCTATAAGGGCAAAAGATGGTGTTATGGTTTCAAAATATTGGCACCGGGCTATGAAGATGTGCTATGTCAGTTGGCAAGTAGTTGTCGCCTTACCACTTATGTGAACTCAGATGATGGACCCCCTGAAAAAGCAATATTGAATGGGATCCTTGACCCACGTATCACTGAATGCATGCCTGAACTTTTTGCAGTGACTAATTGCATTTTTGGTTCTATTATTGAAGTTTGAGAAAGTCCTCCTAACTTTTTGAACATTTAAATTCAAAATTATGTCACATTATAGTTGATTTCTATTTATTGATTAAAATTATGCCATAGCATCTCTGACTTGCTTAATTTGTGCAATAATTGCCGGGCCTAATGTTTGTTTAGAAGCCTCTTGCCATTGTTCACGATTGTTAGGGTTCCCCAATATCAAGACAGTCTAGTCTTGGTTCCACCTCATGGCGTTTAATCTATCTTTCCACACTGTCTGCCCCTTTATCTTACTCTTGCAAGATATTTTTCATCCCTTCTTTCTCCCTTTGTCACTGTTTTCCATTATTTCTCTTCCTTTTTCCTTTTCTGCCTTTCTCTCTCTTGTGGTAAATACCATGCCTACCCATCTACCATAACTGTGTACCATATGTAAACTACTATATTGACATATCATACCTAACCTACTTACCATCTATACATGTCAAACCTGCCATATTTCTTGCCATACCTTCCATATCTACAAACCATACCGATCTACCATACCCTCCATACCTATCTTCCAAAACTACCTAGCGTACCTAGCCTACCTTGCCTAGGTAACCTGCCTACTGTACCTAACATGTCATACATGCCCCTTAATACCTACCTATCTAACATAGTTAACATTCCACCCTTAAGCCACCACACCCACGTACATAAACTAGCTGCCATGTGCCACCACTATTATACTTACTATTCTTTCCTACCATATCTACCTACCCCAAGAACCAAAGCAACCACTATACCTATCTACCAAACATTTCAACCTACCATAGCTACCCTATCATAGCTACCTACAGTGCCTAACCTACTACTTGCCTACCAGAAAAACCTACAATATCTAACCTACCACACCTAACCTACCATAGCTAACCTACCCCATCTAACCTACTGTACCAAACTACCATACCCTCTATTTACCATTCCTGCATTAATGGCCATATCTAACTTACCATGCCTATTGATCATTCCTATCACACCATACCTAACCTACCTTTGTCTCAGAAGTGTATACAGGTTATGCCATCCATCAGCTAGCGAATTAACAAAAAAGTAGACAAATTAGATTGTGTTGAATTCAGAGCACCCAAGAAGACATCATCAATTACTTCCCTACTAATTTTAAAATAGAGTATTGAAAATGTTGTAGCCTGGAGATAATAGTAACCTGTGTGTTCAACCACAGCCCACCAATTCTACATAAATACTTCACACATCCTATCCTTTTGCACTGTAACACAAACTAACTTTCAAGCAACATTTTCCAATTTAACAGGCCCCTAGCAGAACACTTTACAAAGGCTCACAACACAGTTTACAATAACATAAAACTAACAACATTTCAAAACTCTCGCAAAAACCACTGTTTACATAAAAAAACATTAGCACTAAAGTGAAATTACTGATCTATAGAACGACCTCCTTCTACCTCAAAACTTTAACAATCAATAAATTAGTCTAAGGATCTATCAACTTCATCACATACCAACGCTTCAAACTTACTTTAAAAAGTAACTAAGAGATAAGAAAATGCAGCTAACACATTGCTGTTGAAACCAGCACTTTTTATCTACTCTTTCCACTCATCTAGCTATATACTATTGTACATTTACAAGATATGCATGATAAAATAAGACAAATTTACACCTAAGTAATATTTAATTAGAAGAATACAATTTAATTTGTAATCAATTTATTTTTTAAAGTCATACAATTCCAGTTTAATATTCTTAATCTAATTATGTGACTACACATATGTATCTGTACTATTGTGCAAATAAATAAAAATATAACAACATTAGTAATTGCTACATACCACATATACCACATAAATAACAAGTCAGACCTATTGGCACTGATGATTCTTGTTTTACTAGTAATCAGTGCAGCTTATGCAGGGTCACAGAAATGTGATTATATGTTTTTCAGTCCCTCAATTATCCATTTTGCTGGAGATTGTTGTTATTCTTTTACATTCTGTTGCTGTAGTCCAGTATGACAGGCCTAGGGCATATCCCCACCCTAATGCTCAGATGGGGTTCTAGAAAAGGTAGACTGTGCATCAGCACTTTTAGTAGGGAAACACAAGAGGAGGTGACATTGAGTACCCAAGCATCCAAAGACAGATGGTCGTCGATTGTGATTCCAAGGTTTGTTAAAGTTGTAGCTAGAATGGGTTAGGACTTCTTTGACTCAGACGAGGAAACTCAACACCAAAAATATGAATTTGGCTGGGAAGTAATATTTCTGTCTTGGAGGGGTTCAGTTTCAATTCATGCACTGACATTCATTAGCAAATTAATTAAAGGGAAGAAGTTAGATTCTCCCACCCTAGCTTACTGTTAGACATTGCTTTTTTAGAAGCGCTAGTCAGAGTAAAAAGCAGGCAAGTGCCATTGACATAAATAGGCACAGTCTACAGCGGCTGGCGAGTTACTAGGTGGACGGCGTCTCCGGAGTCACGGAATCGACACTAAAATTTAGTGTGTACTCCCCCCGGCCCTGTATGCAGCACAGCCCAGGAGGGTGTGCTTTTTAGCTACGGTACCACACTTTTTTAGGGTGCTGTATGCGTGCCCACCACTTAATCTCTTATAGACGTTGGGCACCACCAAAGAGGTGTAGGTAGCCGCAATAATTCCCCGGTCCTGATGAATTGCCATTTATTATATGCAAAGGCAAGAAACATGTTGACCTATTGATCACGTTAGCACATACACTCACATAACTACTGGTGTTATATGTGCGGATTATACATTTTTTAACCAGGATGGTGACCACACTGTATTAAAATTATTTAGTGGATCACCTACCCCTGTTTTAATCTCTTCACCTTTACTTCATATGCACCTACACTCACTTATGTCTTAAAATTGTTTCCCCCCCCCCACACACACATCACTCACCGGCGTTGGAATAAAAGATCTCCGCTAGGAAGGCCCTATTAGGTGCCTGATCGGGCATTGCACCCGCCGGCCCGATAAGGAGCAAAGACCCGGTGATGAAGCAAGACACCCGCTTGTTGGGTGTGTGAGGGTCTTCTTTTCCAATTAAGGAGTTACTTTCACTCCTGCTATTCACTTCAGTTCCCTGTTACCACCTTGGTACCCCTTAGTTATTCTGTCACACCTTGCATTCACGTCAGGAACTGCATACCTTCTGTTTTCACAAGTGCCATTGACATAAATAAAAAATGATGCACTAACTGTATGTTTGACTTCGGATCCCGCCTGGACCTACAGGCTAAAGAGAAGTGGGGAAAATATTGGTTCCTGAAAGATAGCCCACTTCAGTTCCTATGGATCTGAGCAGAAGCAGGGCAGAGTTATTTGTTGAGTTCTTTCTTAAAGATATAATTTTATAATTTGAATCATTCCTTTAAATTGTTTGTGAACACTTACCTGTCGGCCTTTCCAGGTGGAGTTCTATGGCATTATACATCGACAAATTGAACAATATTAGTACTCCAACGCCACATCCATTGACCTTCATCTGAAGGTCTTCCAATAAGAAAACAACACTAATATTGATGCTCCTCCCAGGTCTGAAACCTGTGTAGTAAGCTTTAAGCAAACAACGTACCCCCTCAAAATGGTGTAGTGATTCCCACCTGTAGAAACATGAGATTAGTATAATATTAAATCAATGCAGACCAATAAAAAACAACCTATTTTGCCTGCCTTATTCATGTTTTAGTTGTGTCCGATTTGGTCCTACTTAGAGTGCTCATGGACGTGTTGATAAACTGGAGAAACAATAAACGTGGCAAATGCAATACAAGCAAAGTAACTCGCCTGCCATGGTTCCTGGTTTGGTACTAAAAATAGCTACTAATTGGGGCAAATTAGGCAGCTGACACACAAGCAAACAACACTCAAATGATGGACAGAATGCAGAACAAATCAAACATTCTCCCCTCCCTAGCCAAGAGATATGGGTTAAACTTATTGTTCTTTTGCTCACCTTGCCACCCCAGTTTAGACCCAGCCATAAGCAAATCAATCTTGACCCTGCTCCTCATGGGAACAGTTCAGCCCAAACTGCGAAGCCAGGCTCTCCCTGGACCAGAAACAAGCATCTTGGGACTGGTTTTGGGGTGTCACCCCTCATGAGCCTGGCTAGCTGGAATTCAGTGGCACAGTGAGCCCAGGACCCACGTCTGGGCATACCCGTTGCACTTAGGGTGCGAAAGCAAAAGACACACAAATGATGGGTGAAATGCGGAACAAATCAAACATTCACCCCCATTCAAGATATATGGGTTAAATACATCGTTCTTTTGCCACCATGCCACCCAAGTGTAGACCCAGCCATATGCAAATTAGTCTTGATCCTGCTCCTCATGGGAACAGTCCAGGCTGAACTGTCAAGCCAGATCCTCACTGGACCAGATACAAGCATCTTAAGACCAGTTTTGGGGTATCAGCCCTCATCAGCCAGGCTACATTAAATCTAGTGATACAGTGAGCCCGGCTCCCAAGTCTGGGCACACCCAGTGCTCTTAGGGCAAGAATGCAAAAGACACACAAATAATGGAAGGAATGTGGAACAAATCAAACATTCACCCACAGACAAGAGATCTGGGTTAAATTCATCATTCTTTTGCTCACCATGCCACCCCAGTGTAGACCCAGCTATATGCAAATTAGTCTTGACCCATCTCCTCATGGGAACCGTCCAGCCCTAACTGCCAAGCCAAGTGGACCAGAAACAAGCATCTTCGGCCCAGTTCGGGGTATCACCCCTCATCAGCAAGGCTAGCTTGAATCCAGGGGCACAGTGAATCCAGGACCCATGTCTGGGCATACCCGGCGCACTTAGGGCAGGAAAGGAAAAAAACACAAATGATGAATGAAATTGGGGAAAAAATATAGCATTTACTCCCAGTCAAAAGATCTGGGCTACATCCATGGTTCTTTTGCTCACCATGCCACCTATGTTTAGACCCAGCCATATGCAAATCAGTCTTGACTCTGCAACTCATGGGAGATGTCCAGCTCGAACTGCCAAACCAGGTCTTCCCTGGACCAGAAAAAAGCAACTTGGGCCCGTTTTCTGGGTATCACCCTATATCAGCCACGCTAGCTTGAATCCAGTGGCACATTGAGCCCGGGACCCACGTCTGGGCATACCCGGCGCACTTAGGGCGAGAGAGCAAAAGACACACAAATGATGGGCAGAATGCAGAACAAATCAAACATTCACCCCCAGGCAAGAGATCTAGGTTAAATTCATTGTTCTTTTGCTCACGCGAAACCCCAGTTTAGACCCAGCCATATGCAAATCAGTCTTGACCCTGGTCCTCATAGAAACAGTCCAGCCCAAACTGCCAAGCCAGGTCCTCCATCTACCAGAAACAAGCATCTTGGGCCCAGTTCAGGGTATCACCCCTCATCAGCCATGCTAGCTTGAATCCTGTTGCACAGTGAGACCAGGGTCCATGTCTGGGCATACCCGGTGCACTTAGGATGAGAAAGCAAAAAGACACACAAATGACCCCCAGTAAAGAGATCATGGTTAAATCCATTGTTTGTTTGCTCACCATGCCACCCCTCTTACTTACTGTGCCACTGGATTCAAACTAGCCTGGCTGATGAGGGGTGATATCCGGAAACTAATCCCAGGGTTCTTGTTTCTGGTCCAGGGAAGACCTAGTTTGGCAGTTCAGGCTGGATTTTTCCAATGAGGAGCAGGGTCAAAACTAATTTGCATATGGCTGGATTTAAACTGTCGTGGTATGGTTAGCAAAAGAACAATGGATTGAACCCAGATCTCTTGACTGGGGGTGATTGCTTGATTTGTTCCGCATTTCATCCATCATTTGTGTGTCTTTTGCTTTCTACCCCTAAGTGCACCAGGTATGCCCAGACATGGGTCCCAGGCTCACTGTGCCACTTGATTCAAGTTATCATGGCTGATGAGCGGTGATACTGCCAAACATGTCCCAGGATGCTTGTTTCTGTTCCAGGGAGGACTTGGCTTGGCAGTTCCGGCTGGACTGATGCCATAAAAAGCAGGATCAAGAGTGTTTTGCATATGGCTGGGTCTAAACTGGGGTGGCATGGTGAGAAAAAGAACAATGGATTTAACCCATATCGCTTGACTGGGGATACATCTTTGATTTGTTCCACATTGTGTCAAACATGTGTGTGTCTTATGCTTTCTCGCCCTAAGTGCGCTGGGAATGCCCAGGCATGGGTCCTGGCTCATTGTGCCACTGAATTCAAGCTAGCCTGGCTGATGAGTGGTGAAACCGGTCCCAGGATGCTTATTTCTGGTCCAGAGAGGACCTGGCTTTGCAGTTCGGAGTGGACTGTTCCCATGAGGAGCAAGGTCAAGATTGATTTGCATATGGTGTGGCATGGTGAGCATAAGAACGATGGTTTTAACCCAGATCTCTTGACTGGAGGTGAATATTTGATTTGTTCCGCATTCTGTCCATCATTTGTGTGTCAACAGCAGAATGTAGGCAGAAGAACAGCAGGAACACTGAGTCACATAGGAGGATTAGGAGATCCCTTCAACAGGATGCAACTGGACATTATTGAGATGTCTGGGTTGAACTATGTCCTAGGGATTGCATGCATCTTTTCACTGTGGCTGGAAGCTTACCTAACTAGGAGAAATGATAGTCTCACAGTGGCCAAGTTGTTGTTAAGGGAGTTAATTCAGCATTTTGCTTTCCCTTCTTCTTCTTTGGAGTCAGACCAAGAGACTCATTTTAATAATGAGGTCCTGAAGATGTTATATACAGCATTGCAAGCCGAACAGAGACTGTATTGCAGTTACTGACCAGAGGCTTATGGAATTGTGGAGCAAGTCAATGGGACATTGAAATCCAGACTGGCTAAAGTGCTTGCTTCGACAGCTTTGAAATGTTATGATGCTTTGTCCCTTGTACTGATCAATGCATGACTTCAAATAGGAGGATAGGATTGTCGCTGCATCACATTATCATGAGAAGGACCATGAGACAGCCAACTGTGCCTGCAAATGTGCTTGTGAATATTATAGATGACATGATTCTTGATTACTGCAAAGGATGGCTGTTGTGGTGAGTTCTGTGTCTCGCCCGGTTGGAGATGCTACATCGCCGCCTCAACAGGAGCAATGGGGGAACAACCTTTACAACGCAACTTTTACAACGCACTACCATTACAACGAAACTGTTACAACGCGAGTGCATTGACAACGCAGGACATTACAACGCAAGTCTTTACATCGACTTGCACTAGATGGCGTGCTAACATTAAAAATAGTGTAGTTTACTATCCCAACACCTTCCCTACTGTTACGTGGACTGGAGTTGGAATAGTAAATTACACTTTTTTAATGTTAGCACGCCATCTAGTGCAAGTCGATGTAAAGACTTGCGTTGTAATGTCCTGCGTTGTCAATGCACTCGCGTTGTAAAACTTTCGTTGTAACAGCATGCGTTGTAACAGCATGCGTTGTAATGTCATACATCCGGAGCAATGCCATGAGCTTGGTCTTGGCAACTGGGTTCTGGTAAAGAAGTATGTGCGTAAGTCGTGCTTGGAGCCTTGGTGGCACAGGCTGTACCAAGTGATATTGGTAATCACAACCGCTGTAAAGTGTGAAGGGCTCCCCAAATGTGTACACCCTGCCCATACTTACAAAGTCCCTTGTCCCCTTGATAATATAACAACACTTGTTCCTGATGTGCCCGGGGTTTCAGTGAGACAGAGCGAGCAGGTTAGTCAAGCTGTTGGGGATCAGCGAGAAGCTGGGACAGCACTTGTTTGTCCTGAGGGAGGTCTGTGAGTGTCAACAGTTGAAGACAGTAAAGAAGGGTCCCATCCTGTAGTGTTGACTGCACCAGATTCAGACCATGGCGAGGGGCCTAGTGCAGTTGTAACACTAGTTGTATCTTGAGACTGGTGGCCAAGAAGACAGGAGAGAAGGAGATGCAGACTGTCTGAAGTGTATGTACCACACACCATTCCAGAAGATACTGTAGGAGTTGGTGTAAGTGACAGTGAGAAACAAGTACCAACAGTAAGGAGATCAAAGAGAGCTAGAGTACCCTGTTGGAGGTACTCTTCACCTTACTGAACTTACCTAGCTGTCAATGACTGACAGAGAGCATTTTACATGTTACCTTTAGCTATAACAATTTGCATTCAATTGATCCTCCTTGTATTGAACGTTGTGGCTGAACTGAGTTTTGCAATTTGATTGCCACTAAACAGACTGAGTCAATTTATTCTGGAATCATCATTAGTGAGGCTGAACTGCACATTTATTAGATACAGAACTTAATCGATTAGCCAAAACTAAAAAAAAGAGTACCAAGGCCCAAGTCGGTGAAGGAGCATAAGGTTGTCCCTTAGAAGAACATGGAGTAGGGCTAATGAAATATCACAAAGATCTTTGTACATATTTTACTAGAAAAGACATTTGACCTTTACTTTGCTGTTTGTGCAAGTGGAAACTAAGTGAAAGGACTATGCTGCAATCTTCTAGTTAAACGGTCTGCCAATGGACAACTCATGGAGTGTAATGCAAACCCTAATAGACATAGACACATATGTGTAGGAAAAGTTGTTGTTGTGACATTAGTACTAATTGCTTTTCTTTAATTTTGAGTTTACCCCATCATTCACAGGTAGAAGAATTTAGAGCTACACATGGCCCTCAACTACCACTTTCTACTGACAACAGTTTACCTGCTATAAATGAGGAAGAGTTACATGTAGATGCTTCTAGAGGAGATTACTAATTGAATGTTTATTCAAAATTGATTTATGATTATGTTGACACTATGGACGCTAGAGATTGCTATGCTTGTATTCAATTACCTGCATCGGTTGCTTCAGGGATTACTTATTATCACCTCCCCTTGACATATAGAGTTGCCTGTAGCTTATTGCTGAGTTTTTTCTATGGACAGGGTCATTTTCAATATTATTACTTGAATCATGACTTGGTCTTTTTAGAAGTTCCTGTGCCGAAGCACTTGAATCGACAGCCTGATGCTAAAAACTAAGCCTGGGCAAAGCGCTACGCTACGCTCGCGAAGTTTGCGAAGTTTGCGCTACTTCGCACTACGCAAACTGCACGTAGCACAGTGCGAACACGCGTAGCGTAGTGTTGCGTAGTGCTGCGGTCATTTTTTCTTGCTCGTGGTCCTCAACGTCAAGTTGGCGACGGTGAGCAAGCAAAATGACATCCCGGCGAGACTTTTTCCTTGTTCGCGATCAGCAACTTCAAGTTGGCGATCGCGAGCATGGAAAATAAACCTCCCGGCGAGATTCCCAACGCGAGGAGGTCAGGTTTCTCATTGCGAGTGGTCGCGTATGCTCGCGACCGCTCGCGATGAGAAACTACCAGTTCGCGTTGAGAAAGCTGAAGCTCGAGTAAAAATCTACTCGAGCAGCAGAAAACTACAGCTCGCACTGTGCAAGATGCCATTTTCAATGATTGCACAGTGCCGGTTGCTTGTCCGCACTGTGCAATCATTGAAAACGACATCTGGCACAGTGCGAACAAGGTACTACGCAGTTCGCGAAGTGCTACGCGTAGCTCGCGTAGTGCGAACTTCACTTTGCGTAGCTTCGCGAAGTGCTACTTCGCGAACTACGCCCAGGCCTACTAAAAACACAGAGGGTGGGACATTTCTTTAGACCCATCATGACACTGGACACTCTTATACACATACACATAACTTAACTTGTTCCTTAACCGATATAGAAAATAAATTCATAGAGTCAGTAGAAGATAGAAGAGACATTTTGGCTAAAGCAACAAATCACTCAAAAGTGCCACAATGGCTAAAGGTGAGAGTGAGCGTAGATTAGTGGGAAACATAGCAGCATTAGCTTTAGATTGGCAACAAAAAAGGGAGACTATGCCTAATCATTAGGAAATCCACAACTGACAGACATTTCATAGGGAATAGTGAATGTGATCATACTTTTGAACTTCAAGGAAACTGGGGATTATATTTAGGTAGAGAACATCTTGTTTTTCAGGGAAATTATCACATCTGTGTGAAAAATGCATTTCAAAGGTTACCCAAGAGATAATATGGCACATGTTGCATGGGGATAGTTTTCCAAAGATTTATGATGTGGGACAAATTGACGATTCAAAAAGAAGACAACATGTGAGAACAAAAAGAGGTCCTAGTTATAGTGAAATCATAGGTGACCTTTTTGGTGCTTTAAAAGTATCTGTAGGCATGATACTCAACTCAAAGAAGATTAGAAAGCTTTCTACTGTGGTTGATAAATTATCTACTAGTACAGTGGATATCAAACCCATGGTTTTGCAGGATCGACTTGCATTAGACAGCCTTCTCACAAAAGAGGGTGGAGCCTGCCGGATGCTCAAAGTTCAACAATGTTGTACTTACATTCCAGAAAAGACTAAGGACTTCAAGAAGTATATACATATATATATATTTTTTCAGACTTATATAGCACCAGCTCGACCCCAAGGTACTGCAGCACTTTATTATTATTATTATTATTAATTAACACTTCTTATGTGCATGTCTACCCTAAGGAATCCCAGCCCTTGTGGCAGAGGAAGGAAGGAGGTTTACAAGTTAGCGTTCTGGAACAGCCATGTTTTCAAGTGCTTTTGGAAGGTGAGAGAGTGGGTCTCTGAGCGCATATGCAGGGAGAGGGTTTTCCAAAGCTTGGCTATGCTGTAGGAAAAGGAGCTACCCTCGCTTTGCATCCTTTGGATTTTAGGGATAACGACCAGGCTCAGTCTCGCAAAGCGGAGGGTTTTCTTAAGACGATAGAAGGTGATAAGGGACTTGTATATAGAAGGGCCGTTGCCCATAAGAGTCTTATGGGCCATTCAGAGGGATCTGAATTTAATCCTCTCCAGAACAGGCAGCCAGTGTAAGGCGCTCAGGCACGGCTTGGCTGATTGAGTTCTAGTAATACCAAGCAGCAGCCTGGTAGCACAATTCTGGACAACTTGGAGTTTTCTCATGGTAGATTTGGGTGCACCCAGGTACAAGGAGTTACCATAGTCCAGGCGTGAGAGGACCAGAGCCTGGACCATAGTTCTCCTAGTCCCAATACGGAGGAGGGGAAGAACTTTCCTCAGCATTCTGAGGGTACCATAACAGATACCTGTCACTTCCACTGCTTGTTGGCCAAATGTTAGTGATTTATCTAGCCAGACACCCAGGCTTTTGATTTTGGCCTTTGAGGTCAGCTTTATATGAGCACCAGTTACTTTACATGCAAGGACACATTTATTTTTTGGTAGGCACAGGGAGATTAAGTGATTTGCCCAGAATCACAGGAAACTGAGACGACGTCGAGGCTCGAATCTGGTTCCCCAGCTCCAAAGTTGTCAGCTCTGGCTGTAAGGCCATAACCTCTCCCCTCTAGCAATGTCACTGATTTAAAGAAAGATTGGAAATGGTTAATAGCAACAGATGCTTGGGAAGCAGCAGGAAATGGATGGAAAAGGTTAACAGCAACAGATGCTTGGGAAGCAGTAGGAAATGGATTTTCTACTGTAGGCAGATGGTCTGGAAACCTAGACAATTGAATTGTTGGAAGCATTCTAAAATCTTTAGTGATCATCTTTCTTTGTGGATTATTTCTGTTTGCAAACTATAAGGGATACAAACATGCACAAGTGAAAAAGGGAGTGAAGAGAAAAAGAGCAGATATGGAACTGGAGGATAGACAGTGCAAATGCTATGATGACATGAACTTTTTGGAGGATTCCAGAAGAAAGATGATCAAAATAACCAGATTTTGATTTGTTCGTCTGACATTGATGTGATGGCTTGATGCGCCATCAGAGGGGGTACTGGTGTAGCACAACATTGCCTATCCATTATAAAGCACAAATACATCACCAATACTTAACAGATACATGACCTCAACATGCACTTAGCAAATGTTTCTTGTGTAGCTTAACAAGTTAATGTTAGCATTGCACTTGACTTCAAAGCAAGAAAGAAACCCCTCAAAACACAAGGGGACAGAGTTAAACCAACTACAAATTACCAAAGGACTCCAATTACAATACCTTAAACAAACTACTTTCTTGCATCCAGTCTCTCACACTCAACCAAATTTGCTACTACAGAACTTAAGAAAACACATATACAAAATCTGATAAAGCTATTTATTAAAACAACAATTCATAAAAAGGAAGAAATCCAGCAGTGTATCCTCATGTATAGCATAAATGATAGCATCCACAATACATCACATGTACATGACAATAATCAACAATACATATAGATAAAAGCAATACATCCAAGAATAGTTAAAAATTCAAAGTGAGACAATTATTGTGATTCGGTTACACTGCCACTGAGTGTGTCATTGGGTCTCGTTGAGTATGTTCAATGACATATTATACATGTCCAAACACTGAGGGTTGTGTTGATAATATCCGTTGATGTGCTTCAATGGTCTTAATTGAAATATACCGCCTTCTTCAGGACCAATATATTAATTTTCTCCTCCCAACAGATATCTATAGAAACATGTGAACATAACATTTAAACATACATCTACACACAAAGTCATAAAACAATACAGAAAGACATCCACTTGACATCATTAATAAAGAGTGCATTCATTGTAGGATTAGCGAATTTACTCATATTCTGCTTTACCATAGCTGATTGTGAAATCAATTGAAGTCTAAATGAATTAAACCATCCTAATTTAGTAACCAATGTACTCACTATTAAAATGAGATTCGACTTTCAATGTGTCTGCTTTAATATATTAAACAATGCTCACTGTTTAGAAAACTGGATAGAAACCATCCTCATGTATGTGCTATATGATTTCACTTAAAACGATAACAGATTAATTTAATGTGTGGATTTCTTTTTCACATATTTGATTTAAATATAGTTCTTAGCCATACTGGTACATGATTATTTTGAGACTTACTGAAAAACTGTACATTGCAAATTCCCTCCAGTGCATATATATGTTTAGAATGGGCAAACATATTCACAGCATGGAAATACGTTTACAATGGAATTACATCATCACACTTTAGTAATTGTGCTTTAATTAGCCTAAACAATTTTGCTGTGTCACAACTGTTCCACACAATCCTCCATTATAAGCCCTCCATCACATGCCTTGCAGAAGCTTAAATGTTCAAATTCGAGATTTCATATGCATCATTAAGCCCTCTAATGAACCATACAGAGGATGACCAGGTATGGTCAATATTGTTTGTTGTAAAGCAGGGACAGAGTGAAGAATGGATAGAGAGGATTCTGTAGCATCCTGGCTTTGATGTTCTTCATGTCAACTCATGCTCTGCCAGCGGAATGTTCCATGGATGATGTGTTACAGAATGTTGGGAGTCACCTCCCCCAACTGTGAGCCAATTGCTGATCCCTAGCAGCACCTCGGACTCAGTTACCACATTTTATTGGTGACGATATGATAACCTACCCTCGTGCTACATGATCAACAAAGAAGATAATCTCACAGAGGTCACAGATGATTGAAAAGAAACAAGAAACAAGAAACTGAAACTCAGGAGAATATTAACTCCAACAGCACAGCTCGTATCCTCACCAGTTGTCCATACATCAGACAGGCCCCATTCAAACATGCTGTTCTCCAGTGCTGCGCCTTCAGTGAGGGAAAGCCTGATTTTGTGTTCAACTGCCACATACCTAAGTTTGCATGGTCTGGGGAGGAAGTGTGCCTTTTTATATGTACAAGAACCCGGACAAACGAGGGAAAACTCAAAAGAAACAAAACCAAGAAAAGAAAAGTGTATCTCCACCAACCATGAGTCAATTGCTGATCCCTGGCAGCACCTCACACTAAGTGGCGACAAGAAAAAAAAAACCTGAGAAACGAGTGAAAACTAAAGAAAAAGAAACAAAGAAAAGAAGAAGCAAGCACTTCAAAAGTCACTCGCCACAACCGTGAGTTAATAGCTGGTCTGCGTATGTCTATCCCTGCATGCACCAACTAGTGTTTAACAGGGATGATTTACACCTTAAAATTAGGGGTGGGCGGAATTTGCGAAATCCACTTTCGCAAATTATCACGAAAATGTTAAAAATTATCGCAAACACGCGAAAATATAGCGAAGATGCGGACGTTTTTTTCCCGCATGTTCGCGAGATTTTCTGCATGGTTGTGGCTCGCCAACTTACCCATGTGGTTGCTCGCGGGCGCGGCCATCTTGTTTTCAGTTGTCTCGCGGTGCATGATCGCGAGAAGAAAGACGTGATCGCGCGACGCATGACGTCACTGCAGGCGCAAACTGTCGCGAGACAGCGCAAATGGCTAAAAACAATACAACATCTCATGGAGAACGCGACCGGATCAAGAAAACTTGTCGGCGAACGCAGGGATTCAGGTAAGGCGATCGCGCGCGCGCGAGAATGTATTATTTTACAGTGCGAGCAAGAACCAAATTATCGCTAAGCTGCGGAATGCGGAAATTTTGACATTTTCGCGCTTTCCGCGGAACGCGAAAATGTCAAATTATCGCAATTTCCGCGAACGGAATGAAATTTTCGCCCAGGCCTACTTAAAATGTGTTCATCTGCGCAAAGATGATATCCCGGTTTGAACATCACACCACTTTGAGCTTTCACACATTTAAATATCGGGCGCATAAATCAGTTCCCGTTATGATGTGTTGATCGGGGGCAGTAATCGAGCCCCAGGCAAGGTGTTGGTGTTTCCACTGTGAAAAGTGAGGACAAAGATCGGAAGTTACTTTCATTAATCACTGTCTCTGGCACTTTTCCTTGCTCGTGAGCTTGAGAACATCTATCTACAGTTCATTTTGAAAGTATCTTGTGTAAATTGCTTGCTCCAGTTTGAAAGTAACTTGTGTAAACTCTATGCTCCTCCATACTCCTTCACTGCCGTGGATAATTCAACTGTCACTCTGCCATTTTAAATATGTTGCGCGAGCCAGTTGAAGCGTGTAAACTTACCCATTCTGTGACGGTCTCGTTCAGGAGCTATTTGTCTTCCCTAATGACGACATCAATTGTGTTGCTCATAGACGTTTGTTACACTAACGTGCCCGCAGACACCCGCAGGTGTTTTTAGTAAGTGCCGCCATCTTGTGTGTCATTTTCCACCGTATCGCAACACTCACACACTATCATTTCTTGCGGCTGGACTTTTGACAGCAATCTTGGAGATACACTGTCTTTAAGGTAAGCGGTGGCATGCAAACTATAGCGTCATGTTCATAGCGGGCATGGGTAAATCACAACCTAATGGAAATAAAGAAAATGTTAGACATTGTTTTTATTAAAAAATGTTTGATGTGTTGAAAGTCACATTTTGATTCTGCGTTTGAAAGTCAAAAGAAATTAAGGCAGCATGATAAGTTCTGTTTTGGCAAAGGTTGGTGACTTATTTGAAAGTGGAGAGTCCGTTGGTTGTTGTGTTGTAATTACATCACCAGTTGTTTTTACATTGCCATGCCCTCCCAGATCTGAGTCAAAGAGCTCAATATTAGAGACAGATTCAGAAAGCACAGCACTGGCATAGAGTATCAGGGACAGTGAGTCCTGAACTGGGTCCAAGAGCCCAGGACTGGCGCAGGGTACCACGACAGAGAACTATAAACGGGCACAGAAGTCCTGCAACTAGAACCAGGTCTGAGTGCCCACAGAACTGTGACAAAGAGGCCAGAACCGGATCATAACAAGGACAAAGTCCCCAGAACTAGGGCGGAGAGTCCAGAACCAGGTAAAAACCGGGTCAAAGGTCCCAAGATCTGCACGGTTTACACATATGTATGCAGATTTTGTTTTACTTGAATCTATGTCTGAGTAATTTTCATGTTCATTTTATTTACAATTATGGGGATGGGTACCAGTCCCATTCTCACAGAATGCATCTCGAGACTAATTATAGAAACAAACCATGGGTTCTCACCCATATGTTGCAACTCTAGTATACTTTACCCTATACGGGATGTGCAAAATGGGTTCTTGTCCCATTATGTCAATCTTCCATTATGCTGACACACAATATTTACAGTTTGTGTTTCAGTCCCATCTTTACAGTGCACAACTAATCACCTCAAGTTGAGGTGTATAATATGGGTTACAGTCCCATCACTACAGTGCACAATATTTGACCTCTATACGAGGTGTGTTGTTTTGGGTATTTCAATCACAAAAGTGCACAACATTTTTACGTTTTACCCTCTGTTAAATTTGGGGGTCTCTAGTTGGCAGAGGTAGGTACCTTTGACAAGTAGGGACCCTTGTGTCTAGTCAGGGTAAGGGGGTACACTCCTAACATAACCCCTGCTCACCCCTTTGGTAGCTTGGCACCAGCAGACAGGCTTATCTTAGAGGTAGTGTGTTAAGCATTTGTGAACACATACAGTAATCACGAGACAACACTACAGATGGACACCACACAAGTTTTATATCAAAAATAAGTATTCTTTATATAGACTTAGCACAAGACCACAAACGACAAAAAAACCACAATACTGTACTTAAAATGGTAGAATTAGCTTAGTTCTCTTTAGATGTTAAAATGCGACACTTTGAGCTCAATCTACCTTTGGATGTGTAACGCTATACAACGAAAGTGTTGCAGGGAAGGTGATGTGTCGGTTCCTTACACGCAGGAACGGTGATGCGTCGGTTTGTTACTGCGCTTCCGTGGCGATGTGGCCCGCAATGCCGTGATGCGAGGAAGATCAGGTGCAATGAAACAAAGATGGCGTCTTCTTCTTAATGCGACACGATGCGTGCACGCCCGACGGCCGTGCAGCGACTCAACTATACTTCTGAGCCGCAACAGGCCCTGTGACACGCTTCTCTGATGATGCGAGACGCTTCTGCGAGGCAATGTGACAACTGCAGCGGCGACACCCTTGTTCAGTGATGCGGCGATAGCGGCTGCAAAACGCTTCTTCTTCCTGAGTCGTGCTTCCAGCTCCTTGCGACACGCAGTCCCTCAGAAAGCCCAACACAACTACAGGCACTTTCATAGGACTCTTGGGAGCTGGTGGTTGAAGTCTGTTGTCCCTGAGACTTCAGCAGGAGGCAAGCTCTTTCTCAAGCCCTTGGAGATCCTTCACAAGTTGATGAAAGTATACACAAAGTTCCTCTCTCCTCTCTTTGGCAGTAAAGCAACCACTGCAGGCCATTCCCCCAAGCAGCACTTCAGCTTAGGGATAGTCTCTCCTCAGTCTCTCTGGTTCCTCTCCTCAGCAAATGTTTCTTCTTGTTTCCCAAAAGTGATCTACAGTTCTGGGGTCTGGGCCCCCCTTTTGATACACAGTTTCTCTCTGTTCTCTGAAGGCCTTTTCCTAGTCCAAACCAGTTCTGGTCAGTCCTGGAGCACTTTGTTGACAAGACTCCTTCTTTCCTTTCACAGTGCAGGCCAGGGACATCAAACGCACCACAGGACGTGGAGCCAGCATTGTGGAGGGAAGGCACAGCCCTATTCAGGTCCCAGGTGCAACTCCTTCCACCCATCTTCATGCAAATCTCTCTATGCAGCCCTGTGCTGACTCACCCTGTCTCCTGGAATCCCCCAGCCCCTGTCACTCAATCTCCAGACAAGGAATACACAACCTAGCAGAGGCAGGCTTGGATGGTTAGACAAGAAAATACCTACTTTCTAAAAGCGGTATTTTCAAACACAGAATGTTAAAACCAACTTCACTAAAAGATGCATTTTATAATTCTGAGTTCAGGCATACTAAACTCAAATTTTCCACCTAGTTGCCTGAGTCAGTTAGGATTATAAGATGTAATAATCAAACTGCCCATTCTGGCCTATGGGGAACAGGTAGCCTTGCAATAGTGAAAAAGGAAAATGGCTGTAATTCACTATTAGGACATGCCACACACACCAGGGCATGTCCTACCTTATACTTACAATGCACCCTGCCCTTGGGCCTACCATAGGGGTGACTAATATGAAGAAAAGGAAAGGTTTAGGGACTGGCAATTGGGTGCACTTAGCCAGTCAACATGGCAGTACCAGACTGCACACAGGCTCTGCAATGGCAGATCTGAGACACACCTTTACAGGCTGTTTCAGTGGGTGGCACAACTAGTGCTGCAAGCCCACCAGCAGCATTTGATTTACAAGCCTTGGGCACACTCAGTGCACTGTACTAGGGTCTGACAAGTAAACCAAATCAGCCAATCATGGAATCACTAATCCATACATCAATTTGCCATAGGGAGAGCATATGCACTTTAGCACTGATCAGCAGTGTTAAAGCGTCCAGAGTCATAAAACAGCCAACAACACGTCAGAAAAAATACAGGAGGAAGGCAAAATGTTCAGGGATGACCCTGAAAAAAGGGCCAAGTCCAACACTCTCCTCAGGGTGTGTTGTATGAGTTATTGTTACATCACAACAATGCACAACATTTTTACGTTTTACCCTCCTCAGGGTGTGTTGTATGGGCTATAGTCTCTTCACAACAGTGCACAACACTAACCTCTGCCCAAGGTTGCCCTTCCATGTACTTTTTACGTGGTGTGTCTTATGGGTTTGGTCTCATTGGTTTAGTGCACAGTGTGCACCCCTCACTACATATCTTAGGTACAATATTACCCTCACACAGGGTGTATTTCTGTGGTTTGAATACCAATTGTTTTTTCACTCAACTTTATTGGTTATTATTTACGTTTTCCAGTTTAGAATGCAACGTCATGTTTTAATGATATTGAAATTTCTATTTTAATAGGAAGTTTGAGTGATTTTTTCTCATTATTTCCTGTTACAGTTCGGTTTTCCTCCTGATATCATTTATTGGTGTCATCTGTGAATTCAGGATTCTATTCTTGTTGTTAGTTTTTCTCTGTCTTTTCCTCACCTGTGAGCGTTTGCTTTGTCTGTTAGAGGGTTTTTGTTTTTCTTCTCTTCGTTAGTGCCTGGTCATTGTTCTGTGGTTATTTTGTTGTGCTATGACTTGTCTCCTTTTATGCCTGCCTGGCCAGCAAGTAGGTCTTGAGTTAGTCATTGGTGCTTTCGTGTTGTCCTCTTTCTTGTTGTTTTCTTTAGCTGTGTTCCTCTTTTCTCTTCTGTTGTTATTTGTAATAGGGAGGATGGATCATATTTACCTCTTTTGCTCGCCTGTTGCTTTTCTGTTTTTCTTATACATATCTTCATGTTCTCTCCTTGTTGCTCTCTTCTCTTATTGGTCTGTGATGTTTCTGATTTCCTCTTTGTATTTTCTCTATCTTGGTTTTCTTTCGGTTTACTTTCATTATTGTTTTTTTATATGGATGGAAAGGGGATATGTAGCATCCTGGCTTTGATGTTATTCATGTCAATTCATGCTCTGCCAGTGGAATGTTCCATGGATGATGTGTTACAGAGTGTTGGGAGTCAGAAATGCTAGTTGAGAAGGCATGAGCAGCATGCTGGGTGCTCCTGGTGGGGGTTTGTACTGGACTTAACTACATGTCTTGTAATTATCTACAAATAAACATCTGAACATCCTCTACACGTCTGGACTCAGTTACCACAGATTCTGAATATACAAGAAGCAAGGTTGATTGAAAAATTCAAAATAGCAGTGATAGGGCTTAATGATGAGGATGAAATCTGGGCTGTTGCCGTTAATATTAATGCTAAGACTCGAATAGTAATAAAGAGATGCTAAAAATCCCTTGTGAGAGAAAGATGAAAATCTCAGCTCTTCAGGTCCAAGACTTTCTTTAAGTGAAATACTGCTGGTAAGCTTTAACTTGGAACAGTAATCAAAGTAAGCAAGGGTAATCAAAGCCCACACTTAGTTCAAACCTTCTGCTCTTTCTTTTGTTCTAGACAGACATCACTTGTGTTTTGTTTCTGTGGCTATGAAGGGAATGGACACTAATCTGCAAAGTAGAGTCAAAATCCCTTGAGGAGCTATGGGTGCTAAGGCTGGGACCGGGAACTGGATTATTAAATGTATACACCAACACCCACAATGCTTTGCTTCTTGTAGCCAACTCTATACTAGCGTCCATGCTCCGCTAGTCCCTCTTCCCATGGCTGTGTGGCTTAGCGCTTTGGTGTGGTGGTGGAGGTGCTACAGCACCCTCTTCTCTTATTATTGCCTCTCTCTGCGGCAAGTTCAACGCTCTGTAGATGATTGACGTGAGGCGGCAGTGCCGTCACCAGAGATGTAAAATGTTCTGGAAGCCAAAAGAAATGGAGTGTTCTATCACAACCTTTTCTCCAGAGTACCATAAGGATATAGACATGTGTGAAAATAAACCATTATTACAAGGAACAATAAAAACAAAAACAAAAAAAGGGGTTCTGTGAGGAAGTTAGTATTAATTTAAATGCCAAAGTCACCAAAGTAAAAGTCAACTTTGATCCATGAGGGTAAAAGTGCAAGCACAGGGCAATATGCAGTTTGCTCATATTTATGGGTACATATGAACAATGCTTGTTATTATCATTATTATTATTATCATTATCATTATTATTATTATTTTCTATAGTTTTGTGGAGTGCATAGCTGCCCTAACCGGACTTCCCAGCACTAGACAAATGTAGCTACCGCATGAGAATCTTCAGAGATGTATTTGGTTCAAACAAGGGCACTGGATCAAAACAATCTTATCTCCTAACAGAACACAATTGAAAAGCATGGTTAGTATTGCAAAAACCTGGTTCAACTTTATTTGTTTTTAAATCAGCTTATAAGGGTGTGGATAACTTGGGCAATCTTACTTTCTGTAAAATTAAGTGAGAGCTGTCTCAAAGCCTTGTGAGCCAAGCTAGGTATATCTAATCCCTCCAGAAAAGATTTAATTTCCTGCAAATATAGACTTGGATCAGCCTCATAGGTACCATAGTACTGGCTACAAAAATTCTAACAATGTGGTTGATGTTGTGCCTAATCTGGTCAGATTTAAGATGAAAAATGTACTTTATTTCAGCCACTAGGGCCATAAATTGTACATAAAAAGCATACATATGTAGTGTCGAGTAAAATCATGCCAAATAACAGCATAGCTAGATTCATTGCTGCATTAATCTTGGGTTACACAGAGTTCCTCACTTTTAAAAGGAACAATAGGGACAATAAAACATATAAATACATTTTAAACGCTGAATACATTATCTACACAATGCCCACAGCCAGAGTCTCCATAGCTCTGATAAGGGGAAAGTAAGTTCCTCCTTAGCATCCAGATAGCCCCTAAAAATTTAGCGACTGCACAAGAAAAATTGTGGTCCAGAGTCAGATCTGAGTATTCACAGGGCAGCACAGTGGCAGCGTGCACCCAACTCATTGCATACCGGTAATGAATAGAGTAAGCGAGGACCACCAGATGCAAGACATTCAAAAATAACATGAGGAACATTTTCAAATGAATGGTTGCACCCTGGGCAATCGGAAGGTGCCAAAGCCAGCCATTTGTATGTGAAATTTACCAATGGCCGTGCTCCAACTCTAAATTGAAAATATAGCTTCCTATCCATTGGTACAGTGATCAAATCCCCCCCCCCAAATTCTAGCCCACAGAAGGACTTAAAATCAAGAAATTCTTTTAACAAAGTCGTATTGGGAGCTTTCCGAGTGTCTGTGGCCATTACACTCAGCCAGTACTGTTGTTTAAGGGATTCTTGGGCGGGTGATGGGGAGCAGCAGGGCCCTCCCATTGGGCTGCCATACCAAGGGAGTGAAGCATCCCTTTAATATGCACTAACCAAGGAATTTTATGGAAGCAGCCTGCATCAATGACAGCATAATAGGCAAATTGAGGCGTAGTCAAGATTCTCCTCCAACACATTAAGGGGTGCAGCTGAGCTTTGCTCTCAATCCTTTTCACACTCAGATCCTGAAATAATGAGTACAAAGGGGACAGAGGACTGGGTGGCAAAAGGGCAAATTTCAGAGACAATCAGATTGTTAATATTAAAAAATCCCCAGAGTTCCGCCGCATACAAAGAAGAATCCAGGGTCTTGGTAATATAAATCTCAATGCTGGAGCTATGGGTTTAGTAAAAGCAGTGCAACACTCTTTTAGAATTGCTCCTGTGACCTGCCGGTGCTTTGGAGTGACCTTAAAAATAAGGGTTTCCATGGTGAGGTGGACAAAAGAGTTATACCTAAGTAAGCAAACAAATCCACCTTCTCAAGTGGAGCTCTGCATAAGACAGACACACTTTGAATAATTGATGAGGATTACAAAATATTAGCTTAGTTTTTGACATGTTGATTTCCAAGCCCCGGGCCTGGCAAAGCTCCTCGAAGTCAGTCAGGAGTTTCTGTAGATTGTTCAGTGTATTAGAAATCAAAAGGGTGTAGTTGATGAATAGGAGGATCAGTGTTTTGACATTTGCATGTGAAGGCAATCCGAATGAATCTATGAAAGAAGAAGCGCAATTTAGTTGAAGTATAAGAGAAATAGGGTGGGAGCCAACACACAGCTGTGGAGCACGCCCCTGGTGACCAGAACTCTCTTGGTCAACTGATCTGGGGCACCCCTACACATTTATGTGAAATAGTCTCTATATAAACTTATTACAAGGGACAAAATGTCAGAGGGCATGCCCATGTCTCTGAGGCAGTGCCACAAACAACAGCGAGGGGCTAGATCAAAGGTGGATTTGAGATCGACAAAGGCTACAAAAAGGTTGTCCTTGCCGATCACCAAAGTCTTCCTATAGATAGAAAGAGAGTGAAAAGCCTAATCAATCATCCAAATTTTCTAGTAGAAACCCGCTTGAAATGGGCTGAGAATATTTTCTGCCTCTATCCAGCTTGAATCTTAGAAAGGACACAGCGGCAAATGACCTTCTGAACTTAATCAATTAAACTGATAGGTCTATAGTTGCATAGTTGGTAGTGACCTATCACCGTTTTAGTAGATAGGAAGCACCACAGCACCTTTCCAGGAATCTTGGATGGGTGTACCCTTTGCAACAGCATTTGCAATGGTAAGTACATATTTTGACCATGCTTATATATCGGGCTTGAAAATATATGCTGTTATGCCATCACGACCGGTTATCCCTACCATTAGTAATGGCTCTGAATGATTCAAATACGTCAGACAAGATAAACATTGGGGTAGAGATTCTCGGGGGAAGCGTGGTCACCAAACACTCCTCAAGTGAGCCCGCAGATTTAAGATCAAGAATGGATATTTCTGACTTCATCCTAAGGGCCACCTGTGCCAAAGACTTCCACACCTGCTTCGCCTCCTCATAGTATTGGCACTGACTATTTTCTAACAGAGATATACTACCTCTAACACTTCCCTAACAATATGGAACGTCATTGAAGTACCCACAGTCAAATAATTACTTGAGCTTACCTGAGCTCCACCAGGATTTGAAAACTCTACAGACTCTTAGCTGTCTTCAGGCCAGAAGAATTTGTGACAATATTTCTTCTGGCCATGTTTTTTAAAGATTCAGTGATTATTGAAATGTTGATTGAGCCTTAATTTTTGTGGGAAAACTGAATTAAAACGTCTAAACTATCCAGAATTTCTACGCCAGAGGCGTCAACTCTGAGATGCTGGGTATGCTTGTCTCCAAGATAACTGATGCATGAGCTGATAAACAATCACAAAGAAAGCTTGCAGCATCCTGGAGCATAAGCAAGAAAAAAAATTAGTCCAGGTGTGAAATAGTAGCAGACCGGTCTGCAGAGCACATGTACCATCATTTCTCTGAATTATCCTAATGACAAATATCAATTACATCAAATTTCAGTCAAAAAGATGGCAAGGCTAGTAACAAATGAGTTTCACTTTAAATTCAACGGGGGCTTGAGTAGTCAAGTTGGATTGACTGCAAAAGATTAAAATCACCTTCAATTATGATCTGTCTTGGAAGTCAAGGGAGTTGACATGTCATGTAGTGAGGCTGGTCCACGGGCTATTGGTCTTTAAACTAGACTGAGCGGGCTTATAGTGCTGTATCTCCAGTAGAAAGATTATTCAATAAAATAACAATGACCACAATTGCCACTCGAAGGCCTACCAGGTTTTACATTTATATCTAGCAATCCTTAATTATTTTCCCAGATAGTGCATGTGTTGCTTGTAGGGAGGATTTTGAGGTGCTTTTGATACGGCGAAAAAACCCTCACATTTCCACAAGTGTATTTGGAAACCAAGGACTGATAAAAGGTCATCTATCATTTGTATGATAAAGGTTATGAATGGTACTGTGTATAAGAGACTGGCAGCATTATGACATTAGTGTGCAGAAAGGCTTTAATCCTACATACGAGGGAGCATAAATATATGAAGGAACTAGTCCAGGACAGGCTTTCTAGCTATTATATAGTTCAAGAGATATCTATGCATGATGGCCTGCACTTAACTTTCAAAATAGTATCTGAATACAATACTCTGGCTTTTGAAGAGGAACAGTCCCCTGCTCCATAATTCAACAGTACCTTAAATAGGTACCCTATGTAGTGGTGAAAACGCTTTCAGTGTGTCAAGAAAGGTGACCTTTTTGTGGTCTTTTATATTCTGCTTTTGCTAGAAGTGCATGAAGCTTCTCATACAAATCCCTCCTGAGTCACTCACCAATATGACCCCCTTCAACATCTACATGGCCCCCCTCGCAGCCATCGTCTGACAACACGGCCTCAACATCGTATCCTACGCTGACGACACCCAGCTCATCCTCTCCCTCACCAAAGATCCCACCACCGCCAAACTCAACTTCCAGAAAGGAATGCATGACGTCACAGTCTAGATGACCAACAGCTGCCTGAAGCTAAACGCGGTGAAAACAGAAGTCCTCGTCCTGGGAACCACTTCCTCAGCATGGGACAGCACCTTGTGGCCGACCACCCTCGGAAGCCCACCTACCTCCTCAGACCATGCCACAAACCTCTGCATCGTACTCGACTCATCACTCACCATGAACCAACAGGTCAACGACGTCACCTCCAGCTGCTTCAACACCCTCCGGATCCTCCGCAAGACTTTCAAATGGATTCCCCTGAGTCAAGGAAGACAGTCACCCACACACTCATCACCTGCAGACTGGACTATGGAAACACACTCTATGCCGGCATCAACAAGTCCCTACTCTGCAAACTCCAGACAATACAGAACACCGCTGCCAGACTCGTCCTCGGCATCCCCCGGCATGAACATATCAGCCAACACCTGCAAAGACTCCTCTGGCTCCCTGTGGAGAAAAGAGTCACCTTCAAAATCCTCACTCACGCCTACAAATGCTACACAACAATGGACCCGAATACCTTAACAACAGAATCAACTTCCACGTACCCAAAAGAAACCTCCTATCCTCCAACCTCACACTGGCTGAAAACCCGTGCATCCACAGAGCCAGAGCAGGCAAAAGATCCTTACCTCACATTGCAGCCTAGACCTGGAATGAGCTACCAGCAGACATCAGACGCGCCCCCTCCCTAAACACCTTCAGGCAGACCCTCAAGACCTGGTTCTTCGGCTAAACAGATCGGTGTACACCCCCCCCCCCCCGCCCAGCGCCTTGAGACCCTCATGGGTGAGTAGCACGCTTTCTATTCCCCAGATTGATTGATTGACCAATATAGGATTCACATTTTTAGATTTGGGTTTTGCCAGCACAGTTGTCAAAAAGATCTACTGCTGACAATAAATACAAAATGGGCTTTGGTTTGCCCCTTTTAACTATTGACTTTCTTGGACCAACCTCTTTCAGCCATTGACTTGAGACTTTGCCAATCATGTCTTGATTGGGCCCTGTGGAGTATTAATCTCTCCTCTAATGTTATTAGATGGTTGAGTATATCCTTCTACCTCCACTTGAGTGGTTGTGTTGAAGTGCATGGCGGGCTACTTTAAAACAACAGACCTCTCTGTACACTCCCTTGCTTGTCTTTCACTCCAATGTGCTAACGGTGCATGTTTTAACACATTGAACCAAGATCTACTGGTGTTGCAAGTGCTTGTTTAATCATGTTGGCAGCACACTTGATGGTAATATTAAATGTGTACTAGTTAGGGATACTTTGTGCCAATGACTAAAGTGCATCTAATTTCTGCTTGGCTTCTGGACAACCACGATGAGATGCCTACTAAAAAAACACCTCCCACTACTACCTCTTTGTAATCTACTTCATTGTAGGACCTGGCTAAAAAGCAGACTTTATGACCATGCATAACTTATGAAATCCCACTAGTAGCCCATATTGCACTGGGGATTTACCTGTACTTATTGTCTGCCTGCCTAACAACAGTTTCAGATATGGCTTCTACCGTGAGGCACCTGCTCTTCTCACATGAATATGATACTCATATATCATATATAAAACGTGCTTCCTGTTTGTTCATCAGTGTCTTGTCTGAATCATATTAATGATGATAAAGATTCAGCGTTCTCAGAAGATCTCTGTGGTATTCATTACTACAATGCTGTATGTTCTTGACGTGTCATTTTTTCTCATCTGCAGAATCAGTGCTTCCACTCCTGAACTCTGCATATTTTCTCTGTTTTCCAACCTGTTTTCCAATACTGATTATGCTAGAAAGTCACTATCAAATTCTGAACTGTGAAAAATCATAGAAATCCCCGAACACATCACAGGCCAACTACCACCAATACCCACTTTAAAACGTTTCTTTACATGAACTAAAAAAGCCACCAGCGATACACTTAAAACTGACACATAATGAGGAACCCTTCCTGTTATATGACAATCTTAACAATGATGGACAAATCATAATATTTCTACAACAGATAACATTCTAAAACTAAGCCTTTTTAAAATCTGAATGGGATGGATGGAATTTTCAAAATGTGCCCCAATCCATTCACACAGATATACACCATACATGGTGAATATCACAACTCAACTATCCCTTTTGTATATGCCAAATACACAAAGTATCAATTATTATGGACACTTAAACCACATTAAACATTACACAAATAATTACTATCCACAAAAAATTATCATAGACTTGAAACAAGCCATAATTCAAACCCTCTTAGAAGTTTATCCGTGCACAGCCATCTAAGGCTGTTACTACCATTTCAATCAAAACATATGGATTCATATCCAGCAATTTGCACTTAAGGCCTGATTATGGGTACGGCAGTCTAGGAACTGCCGTGCCTGTGGTGGCAGTCTGACCATTCCAACCTCGGTGGTCCGACCGCCATATTCTGAGACATGCAGTTACATGAAAAATAACACCGCCGCTGTTCTACTGGCACCGCCAGCCAAATCCGAGCGCAGTGGAATACGCCAATGAGCCACAGAGTGCCAGTGAAACCGCCGGCCCATTTACGAGTTGCTTTACAGCAGGCATGACCGTGGCGGTCCAAACACCACATCTGAGCAGGCAGAAAGTGAGAGATATAAGGGTGAACTGTACCTCTACTTAACGTCTACACGTCTTGTGCTGCAATGGAGCCGATCATACACGTCCTGTCGCTGCTGTACCTGCTTGATCACGTCTAAAACCTACTCCGTTGTGGATGGAATAGGCGGTAAGTCATGCAACTGCCAGTTTCCAGGGACTCCTCAGCTAAATGATGCCCTGCCATGGACCAGGCAAGGGTTTTGGGGCCCGTAAGTAAAACAGATTTACAATCTGTGAGTGTTTCATATGTATATCAAAATTACATCTGTAAGGATGCCCTCCTAGGCCAAAACACACATACTGCACAGGCACACTGTACACAAATGGACATATGTTTACAATTCCTATTTAGTGACAGTGAGGTTTGCATTCATTTGTGTTCCACAACAGCACCTCCTCATCAAAATCACACCTATTAATGTCTGTGACACACTCCTTTTGCCCCTTCTCACTTGTCTGCCATGTCACAACTGATGTCCACTTATCATACAGATTACCATTTGTCAAGTCTTGGTAAGACTACATATAAATCACTACATCTACTATGTGACCCTGTGACTGTAACCCCAACCAGGATGCTATACTCATGATGGTCACTTTTCATTTATGTCACCATTTGTTAAGTCTTGGCAAATCCACATAGAAATCATCACTCCTACCGTGAGGCCCAGTGACTGCAACTCAAACCAAGATGCAATAGTGAATGTGACACACTCACATTGCACACATCCCAGGTTTGTTTAGATGTCAAAGAAACATCTGTATGGATGTGTCATTAAAGTGGAACACACCTTCTCTGCTACCAGTCTATATTGGACTTTCACCCATCACCCACATGAAAAGGCAAAGTCAGTCAATTGGATAACATAGAATCAGTGTGAGAAGCATTTTAATGGCACAATGGAAACACTCTCTGCAGGATAGGTATGCCTCTATCAGTGGGAAACCTGAAATGCTGGTGCCCCGGTGCACAGTAGATTTTGCACATGCCTGACTAACTCAATATGCACTGCAATCGTGAATTTAACTATATCAGGGACAACCAATAGCATAACCAAGTGGCATGCTTGTGTAGGTTATGTGTAAGTGCAACACAGCATGTGTCACTCATCTAGATAAAGCAGGTGTAGGGTACACACAGGAAAATTGACACATATCCATGCTGAACTCCACAAAGGTAAGACACGTCAACACCCTCCATGTGTGGATAAACAAATATCTAACTTGAACACAGCTAATACATATCCAACATACATCATAGGGGCAACTGCAACCTAAATGATGTGGACAGTGGCCAGGACAAGCCAAAATACTTACCATATCATATAACACCCAATGCAATGTCTGTACCAATCGGAGTTCAGCCCACATGTACATCCATCTAACATTACTCCTTGCCCTGTGTAAGTCCAGCAATGGGCCCAAAGTCAAATCATACTACCCACTTCAAATGAATCAGCAATCAGGGATCAAACTAGGCCTGGACAGTGAACTCTGCTCCATTTGTGGAGTTTACAGAGTTTTCCACACTCTGCAGAGCACGCAGAGTTCCAAAAAACTCTGGTCCACGTAGCGGAGTTTTTTTCCCGCTCGCGCTGGCCAACATCAAGTTAGCAAGCACTAGCAAGGAAAATCCACCTCCTGGCAAGATTGCTCAGTGCAGGTGGTCATATTTCTCATCATGGGTGGTTGCGGGTGGTCATGACCACTCGCATTGATGAACCTTCCGTTCATGTTGAGAAAGCTGCCACTCAGGTAGGAAATCAACTCGAGCTTGAAGAAAAGAAGCAGCGCCTTCTTGCACTACGCATGGTGTTGTTTGCACTGATTTTACAGAGTGGGACAAACACAGGGGGCTGAAAATCAATGCGAACGGCTTGACCAAATGCACTCTGCCGCTTTTTCAGCACTTAGCGGAACTCCACAAACTCCACCCTAGCCTAGATCAAACAAACACAACTGTAGTCACACATCACTAACAATACAAGAACATCAAATAGTTAGAATAATAATGGTGGGACCAATGTCTTCCAAAATATGAAAAGATTTATTCCAACTCGAACAATCCATCACGGGAAGTAAAGGCGAATGGCCAGTCTATTATAATGTCATGTGCCACAGCACTATGCTGTGCTACCAACCTTGCCCTTAATGATACTGACAGGGAGACCTCCTCACAAAGGGGCATCCATTGGGCACAGCAGGCACCTCAAAGATGGTACTTGGGAGAGGGAGACAGAAGTTTAGTGAGGGATGGGTTTCATTTTGGGAAGGATCTTATTTGGTTTGTGGGGTTTTAGGTAGGGGTGGGCGGAATTTGTGAAATTCACTTTCGCAAATTATCGCGAAAATGTTAAAAATCTCTGCAAACACGCGGAAATATCGCGAAGATGCGGAATTTTTTTCCCGCCCGTTCGCGGTATTTTCTGCGTGGTCGCGGCTCGCCAACTTACCCATGCGGTTGCTCGCGGGCGCGGCCATCTTGTTTTCACTTGTCTCGCGGTGCATGATCGTGAGAAGAAAGACGTGATCGCGCAACGCATGACGTTACTGTGGGCGCGAACTGTCGCGAGACAGCGCAAATGGCTACCAACAATCCAACATCTCGTGGAGAACGCGACCGGATCGGGAAAACTTGTCGGCGAATGCGGGGATTCAGGTAAGGCGATTGCGCGCACACGAGAATGTATTATTTTACAGCGCGAGCAAGAAACAAACTGTCGCTAAGCTGCGGAATGCGGAAATTTTGACATTTTCGCGCTTTCCGCGGAACGCGAAAAATGCCAAATTATCGCAATTTCCACAAACGGAACCGAATTTTGGCCCAGGCCTAGTTTTAGGCTGGGGTCAGTGGTGTGGGGATCCGGTTTCTCAGGGGTGGAGTGGGATAGGGAAGGGATGGATTTGTCTTTGGGAGGGTTCTTTTTTGTTTTCGAGCTGGGTTCAGGGGGGTTGGGGTGTTGTTTTTCAGAGGTGGGGTGGGAAGTGGAAGGGATGGCTTTATGTATTGGAGAGGTTTTTGGGAGGGGGAGGTCAGGTTTCACCGGGGAAAGGGCAAGGGCAAACAAGAAATACTCAAGGGGAAAATGGGAAGGATGTTTGGGATGAAGTTTGGTTTGGGAGGAAGAGGGAGGGAAAGTGTGAGCTGTGCCTGCTGTTTGTTCTGTGTGTTGTGTTTGTGACTGTTGTGTGGGTGACTTTAAGAGTTTGTGGTTTGTGCCTCTGTGTGCTGTGGACATGCTGGATGTTGTGGAGGGGTCTGTGTGTTGAAGTGTTGTCTGTGGGTATGGTTTTGGCTGTGGAGGGGGCTGTGTGTGTTGCTGTGTTATCTGCGGGTATAGGTGTAGGTCCAGAGACAGAGCGTGAGCGGGGCAGACTTTAGACCTACTTTTAGAGGTCCTTCGCCTCACGCTGAGTCCACCAAGCACTGTTGTGGTCCGCAGTCCTACTGAATAGGGTAGCACCAGACCATGACAGGTATTTTAGAAATAAGTTTTTGTTCACATGACTCATTGTGACTAGGAGACCAATATCTTATATAGTCCCCTCTTATCATCGTAGATAGTTTTATAGGTCCTGACGAATCGCGAGCGCACGAGCTCAGTGCGAGAAACATGTTGACCACCAATCCCATGCACTCTAATTAGAGACATTACACTCTACCGAGTGCCACATACACTTTTTAATCAGGGAAGGAGACCTTTAGAATAAATTGATTTCCCATACTGGTACTTTCGACCCTGTTTTAAATCACTTTTTGCATCTACAATAATCAGGCCCACACACCCGCACTTCACCAGACGGCTGTTGGATTAAAAGAACTCCGATAAAGTGCCCCTTTTAGGGAGCCCATTAGGCATTGCACCGCCGGCCCGACGAGGAGCAGCCCAGATGATGAAGCATGACACCTGAAAGGGTGTGTGAGGGCATTAATATCCAACAAAAGGATTACCCATTTTACACATAATGTACATACAGTCCTTTTAGGCTCTCTTATCGATTCACCTCCACTCTTCTCTTTTCTCTGAGGAACTACTGGTAACATTCTTCTTGAGAGTCACATATCACACCAACCTCAAGATTCACTCTATAGGCTTCAAATTTAGCATGAGCACATGCATGCATGCTACATAACCTGAAAACAGTTAGTTAAAATCATGTCATAACCCCAGACACGCAAACATGCATTGATGTTGTTGTCTATACTCCAGCATTATGTCCATACTTGGATAATTGATAAACTTGAATACTTGTATTATACCATTGTAAACTGATGTAACCAAATACGATGGATACAAGTTTGAGATTTACAAAATGCTCACACAAGGCCCAGAGATAAACAAATCTACCTATTACTCATATACACATTATGATGTGCTGAAGGTTAAGTTCAACATCGATGTACCACCAATTAGCGCTGTGGCAGACATCATGTCACATGCAAATGTTATTGCACACTGATGACACTTTGCACTCCAAATTACATCATATGCTCACTACCTGAACAGTCAAATGAAATCTGTACACATGCAGTTTAGCTAAGTATCACATTTAGCATATAAAGTTCCTGAATACATTGAGGTCGAAACATTTGAGAGACAGACAAGCAGAATTCACACAGTACGAGACTCCATATAGCCATATAAACATCCCCAATCCTGCTTGGTAAAGGTGATACCACCAGGCATAGATTGTATATCCTCAAGCCAGTACACCTTTTGTTTTGAGTGTCCCTGATTATCTATAACATGAAGATGTGCGATCACTCGAGCCCCAATGGGCAGGCACATCACACCACGCTTTGGTATTGCATACTCAAATATCCTTGTAAGGATCAGTGTAGACACTAACATATGATCCCTACGATTCTACATCTCACTCCCTTATGCATGTCACCAGTCAGTAAATGAGTTTTTTAAAACACTATTGCAGATGAACCATCAATGGGCAAATGCACACTGGCCAAAATGTAGGCCCTAATGCTGATGGTGCCAGTGATGTTTGCACTCTCATTTCACTGTATAACCAACAGGAACTGTTGTACAGTCACTGCATGTACTGTGCACTCTATGTCATGTCACATGTAATTGGGCCACCATCACGTGAGAGACAGTAGTGAGGAAACTTCACTCAGCCAGATGTCTGCTCAAAAGGAGAAAAGTGGATGTGGACAGGACCCTGTTGTATCCCAGGTCAGAAAGACAATAGGCACACCACAACATCATGCACCTACTACCAGACTTACACTAACAATGACTCATCTTGTGTGTGGTACATGGGCCACCACCAATATGATTGGTGAAATGCCTTCCTATAACACTCAAAGCTGGCAATATTACACGTATGACTCTGGCTGGGACTCACCTCCATGTAGCTGCTATTGGCCCCTCAACTGGTCATCAAGCTTCGGGTAGGCCACTGCCAATATGTGGGCGACAGGGTCGGGCCCTCAACCCTTCCACATTGGGAGGATCTCCTCCGCTGGACCTCCACGGTCTTCTGGGTCCAGAGTTGCAGGTCCTCCTACCTCTTTCTACAGTGGATGCTATGCCGGTTAAATACCCCCAGGGTCCTCACCTTCCGGGCAGTGGACCTCCAAATTGCTGATGGGAGTTGACCTATATGGATGCAATAGATGTAGAAACTGATTTTGTTGACATCTAGCACAAGCAATCAGCAAGAGTCAACATAAAACATGTGTCCATGTCAAATGCTAAGCAAAATGAAAGCATGGATACACACTTTTGTGGTCATCTGATGACTAACCTCAACCCTTGTCATGCTCTACACTGACTCTGGCAGCCCACTAACATCATGAAGGTCAGGGCCATCCTACATGGAATGTGATGTGAGGTACCATGACACACAGCACACCATTTGGAACATCTGAAGGGTAAACTACCTGTGCATGACTATCAGGACACATTTACTGCCAGGCCCACCCATTGCATTGATGCATATGATTCAAAGAGGTGAGTACCATAGTATACACAACACCCTAAGACTAAGGTCACAATGTAAGGGCTGGAATGTGTGCCACTGAGGTGTGTGTGTACATGTGGACTACTTATCGGGATATCATGGTATGTCACATTAAGTTTCTGTGGTATGTACTGCCATCACAGGACACACCTTTTGCCATAATTGGCATTGTAACAGGGATGACATTCAACATACCGTTGTATGTGTTGAATGATATGAAATCGTAACCAAGCAGCTGATTCACATTTCAAAATCTATTCCGAAGTAACCCACTATACACACTGTTCATGTCTCCGATGTGCAATATGACTGTACAGAGGAAGCAACACTATTGGAAAAGTGTCAGCAGACCCCTGAGTGCAGGAGGACTGTCATTAGTGACAGACACACATTGACACTGTGGGTCAATGGGAAGAAGTATCAGGTCAGGGGGTCACATCAGTCACCATTCCTTATATTATCCATGTAACAGCTATCAGGGCTACTAGTGGTACAGATAACTCTTTCTGTGAATATCCATGAATAAGCAGGTCTAAGGGGACATTACTCTGTGCATCAGTTCTCTTGCCACAGTGACTTTGGCCCAGGCCCAGGCCCAACTCATTTTCAGGCCTTGCTCTCGGCAGGATAAACCTACTGATCTCACATGAACCTCACATTTCCACCAATTCAAGACATAAAAGTGAACATTCTGTCCATCTCATATGTGAGCATATGGTTTTGTGGCACTCTGAAGGTGTCTGTGAGGTGATGCTACCTCCAAGACAACTGTTTTACAAAACCTGATGTGGGCGGAGTGATCTGTGTGGTGGTACAAGTAAAGTAGTAAATCCATACTTTGAGATTTACATCTATGTAGATTTAAAAAATGAGGGGAATTCACAAATCAGTCTGAAAACCACATAGAAAGCTGCACCTGCAGGCATGGATTCTTTGGAAAATCAGGAGAACTCTCAACAGGGGAGATGAAATCCCCTCCGCAAACGCACCCTGTTTTTTGTCAACCCTCAGTTGTCCTGGCTTATTTTGAGTTGAATGGACAGTAAGCTTACCTTCAGCAGTGCCTGCTTTAGCTCCATTGATAGAAAGCCTAGTCTGATGTCCTAACAGAATGCTAACCATCGGACATAAGGGAGTTGGACTTGGCACTTTCAGTACGGTAATCCTCAAACCTTTTACTTTTACCCTTCAGTTTTCTGAACCTGTTTTTGCTGCCTTTTAGGACTTTGTGAACTTTACTACTGTTAACAGTGCTAACCTATTTGTTCTCTCTCCTTTAAAACATGATCAAATTGGCTTACACCTAATTGTCATATCTAATTTACTTGAAAGTACCTTGTAAAGTAGTACTACATGTACCCAGGGCCTGTAAATTAAATGCTACTGGTGGGCCTGCAGCATTAATTGTGCCACCCTCCTAAGAGGCCTTTCAAATATGTCTCAGGCCTACATTTGCAGCTTGAATGGGCAGTTTCATACTGCCAATTCAATCTAGCAAAATAATCTTTTGATAGGCCTAAACCTTCATTATTAATACACATCGCCCCTAGGGTAGGTCTTAAATAGTCCATAGGGCAGGGTGCACTGTATTTAAAAATGTGGACCTATACTTTAAACTTTTACAAGTCCTGGTAATGAAAAACTCTTAAATTCATTTTTCACTACTGCAAGGATTACCAATCCCATAAAATTACATTAGGGTTACCTTATTACATTTAAATAGTGGTAACTTTCCATTGGGATCAAGTAGGAAAGTCACATTTGGTGTGTAAGGAATTGTAATTTAAAACCTTCTTTAGTGGTAAAGTCAGTTTTAAGTCACAATTCTGAGAATGCCACTTTTAGAAAGTTGGAATTTTCTTGTCCTAACCATTTGGCACCTGCAGACTTTATCTTGGGTCACATGACTAGGTACTGCTGGCAGCTGATCTTTGTGCATTGTTCCCATACAGTGAGACAAAGGAGAAACAGATGTTGGCAGGATTGGCCATCTCTGACTTGATGAGGGGGATGAGCTGTCTCCTATTACAGTTGCACATCACAAAAGGTCTTCCTGAGCACACTCACAAATGGGTTGACACTAGTCTTTTGTGATCCCAAACAAGCTGAAGCCAGGGCAGGGAGGCAGGTAATTCCAAGCACCTATGGGTTGGCAACCTCCAGGCACTTGTCCTACTTCAAAGAGGACACCAGGAATAAATATTGGACCACCAGAACCAACTCTTCAGTACACCTCTGAACATGTGGAAGACTCAGAAAGACTGCTGTGCTGCTCTGCAAGAAGAACGGCTACTCTGCTTCCCTGCTGCCTGAGTGAAAGGACTGAACCTGCATCTTAAACCTGAGAACATCAGAGTGGCTGGACTCCTGTTCAGAGTATCAGGGACAGAAAATGCTCCAACCACTTTGAACCCAGCGCCTGGATTCTGTCTGCTGTGAGTCCAACTTCAAAAGTGTTGCCCAGTCCTTAACCCTAGAAGTGGGCCTGAAGGTGCTCTGCCAGCCTAGCTGATCCTGTGGTCAGAAACAATTGAGCACGACGCGACTCCTTACAGCTCCACTTTGGAAATGCTGCAACACAATATATCCTCAACACCAAACCTTGCATTGCAGTCCACAGCCTCCTCATAACTGCAACCGCACGATGCATCCCAGACGCATGCCTTTGCATCACAAACCCCTCCACGACAGAATCCTCAACTACCACACAGGACTTCACATTGCAGCCCAGTAGCTTCTTCACAACTGCCAACGTGTGACACAACTCTGGTACCACTGATTAGATTGTTGTTGTTTTGTTCTTAAATAATTTATCACATTTTACTTTATCATTTAAATTGGTGTGGGATTTTCCTTGTGTTGGGTTTTCACTTTATTTCTGTTTGAAGCGCTGTATAAATCCTCTACACATTGACTCTAAGTTAAGCCTGACTGCCTTACTCCAAGTTTCCAGAGGGTTAAGCATAGATTAATTGGGATATGCTCATGTTTTACCCTGATAGAGATTGTGGTTGCTGCCTGAGTAGTTTTTCACCCTCCTCAACCAGTAACCCAATTCCTATGAGACAGCCCACCCTATTTAGGACAGTGGTTTGATTTACGTTTTTTCTGTCAGTCACCGCCAAGATAAACCTGGTGGTGATTAACAGAAAAAGTTAAAAATGACCATGGAAGATCTCCATGGGAGTTGGGGTCATTAGTTATTTTCAATCAATAACAACTTTGGAAGTTTGTTTATGAAAATCAAAAAGTTCTATTTACAGCTATAAAAAACAATGTCCACCAAACCTTTGGTACCTTTAGAGGGACCACTGTGATGGAAGTTCTTATGTAGGTACAAAGATCATGCCTTGGCTGGCAGTGAGCTCTAAATTTGCCAGTAGTAGTTTATCCGGGTAATGGTCGTAAAATCCTCTGACATCCTGATAAATGGATGGCTGGCTGCCAAACCTTAAATCAGGCCCTTAGTGTTGTTGTTATTAGTATTAGTATGGTCTTTAATTCCATGTTTCTCGATAACGCAAAACTATGCATGCTTCAGTTATATTTCTAACTCACTGCCAGTTACGTCAACTGGCATTTAGAGCAGCAACGAAGGACCCACACTTCGGTCTGTCTTGGGCAAGTTTCCATACGGTGTTTCCATGGTTGGCCTCCATATGTTCTTTGGCCTACCTCTCTTTACTTTACCTTCATGGGTCCAGAGAAGAGCTGTTCTTGTGATGTTGTTTTGTTCTCTTCTGATGGCGTGTCCTACCCATCTCCATTTTATCTTAAAAAGATGGTGTCCATGCTCTCTTGCTTCCATCTGTTGAGCAGTTCCTGGTTAGAGATGGTTTGTTGTCAGAAGATGTGCATGATTCTTCTCAGATTACTAGTGTGGAAGTCTGATAGTTTGGAGATGTCACTTGTCATCATCTGTCAGCATTCTGATCCATAAAAGAGTGTGGACAGAACACCTCTCTGCCAAAGCCTGTTTGATGTTGGTCCTGTACTGATATGACCTCAACACAATCTTCAGCATCCTTGAAGGCATTCCTTGTTAGATGCACTCGCACTTGTACAGCCTTCCGCATTCCTCCTCAGTCCACCACGCGTTTTCCTGATTGAGTGGAGGGAGATTGCGAGAAGGAGGAAGTAGTCCTTCTGAAATTCCGGCGGAACGGAACAGAGGTCTGCGCTCTAGGAGCTGGCCTCCCTATATAATTAGCATGCCAGGCACTACGTGCAGCGGACGCGCTTGAATCAGCAATTGAAGTGTGAGAGCCTCATTGTATTCCTTTGCTAAATAAATATTTAGTGGGTATGCGAACTGTTTTTAAAATCTAATTTATTGCTCGTTTTAACCAGTGCTTTTAATCGGTTACTTTTAAATGATCTTGTTAGTTGCACTCGCACTTGTTCAGCCTTCCGCATTCCTCCTCGGTCTACCACAGGTTTTCCTGATTGAGTGGAGGGAGATTGCGAGAAGGGGGAAGTAGTCCTTATGAACTTCCGAGGGAACGGAATGGAGATATGCGCTCTAGCAGCTGGCCTCCCTATATAATTAGCATGCTAGGCATGACACTCAGCGGGTGTGCTGCTGGCGCGCCGAAGCCGCACCTAAGGCAAGCCCGTCTGTGCCCGTCCGCGCCTGGCTGTTGCCAGGACCGCTGCATGTTTTATGTCAGAGTAAGGTACCTGCCCAAAGGTTATATGTGCCTAAACTAGCCAGGAACTCCTCGAGATTAGACAAAGTAGCCTAAATAAATGCCTTCACCTAGCACAGGCGACTCCTTGTACCCCAGCGTCATTGGAGGGGCCCTTTGCATGTAGGTCCTGCAGATTTCAAAGCTCGCAACTGACACAGCACCCTTCTAATAATGCAATTCTCGGTGATAGTTACAGACAGAACAGCCCCCATGCAATTCCAGAACCCTCTCCTCAAAATCATTTGGGAAACCAAGACTGGAGCTTCCTACTTAGCAAATTAAGATCGCTGCCCAAACATGCAGTGGAAATTTGGGACATTTGGTCTTCCAAACTCCCCGATATTGGTTTCCTGACTGAAACTTGGCTAAAACCCAGCTATAGCAACGGCACTTCCTTAGGGATATCGCATCCTAAGGCTAGACAGACTAATTAAAGTAGGGGGTATAGCTATAATTCATAAGGATTCCATTAAAGTAACAATACTGGAGCAATTAAGCAATGACAGAATTGAAGTACTAATTTTTAGAATTGACCTGCATCCGCAATACAGCTGGAAAGGCCCACTTGTTTACCGGCCTTCCAACCCTCTCCGAGACTTCTCACTCCAACTAATGGAATTTGTTGGACTTGGCCCTTTTTCCAGGGTCATCCCTAAACTTTTTGCCTTCCTCCTGTATTTTTTCTGACCTGTTGTTGGCTGTTTTATGACTCTGGGCACCTTACCACTGCTGACCAGTGCTAAGGTGCATATGCTTTCCCTATGGTAAAATGTATACATTGATTGGTGTCCATGTTTGGCTTATTCGGTTTACTATCAGCCCCTAGTAAAGTGCACCAGGAGTGCCAGGGCTTGTAAATGCGAATGCTGCTGGTGGGCCTGCAGCGCTGGTTGCGCCACCCACAGAAAGCGGCCTTGTAAAATGGGTCTAGGGTCTGCCACCGCAGACCCTGCGTGCAGTCTGGGACTGTCGCGCTGGCTGCGCAAGTGCCCCCACTTGCCAGTCCCTAAACCTTCCCTTACCTACATATTAGCCACCCCTCTGGTAGGCCCAAGGGCAGGGTGCATTTTAGGCATAAGGTAGGACATGCCCTGATGTGTGTGGCATGTCTTAGTAGTGAATTACAGCCATTTTCGTTTTTCACTATTGAAGGCTACCTGCTCTCCATAGGCCAGAATGGGCTGCTGGAGTCACTACACGCTGTGACCCCAGTGGACTCAGAGAGCATGGTAGAATGTCAAGTTTAGTATGCCTGAACTCAGAATAATAAAATACTTCTTGTAGTCAAGTTTATTTTAATATCCTGGGTTTGTAAATACTACTTTTAGAAAGTTAGTATTTACTGACCTGGCCATTTCAGTCCGCCTCTGCTGTGTGTGTGTGTTCTGCCTAGCAACAGTAAGGAGCAGGGTTGGGGAATCCCCAGAGACAGGTTGGCTGCCAGGTGGTGGGTAGAGAGATGACACCAGGATGGGTGGGAGGAGTACACCTTGACTCTTGAATAGACCTGTACTCTACCACCACAAAGCCGGCGCCGCCCCCTGTGGAGCGGCTGATGTCTCTGCCCTGCTGCTGAAAGGAAAGAGCAGAGTCACCATAACAAAGTGCTCCAGAACTGGACTGAGCCAGGCCCAGGCCCCCTGGCGCTAAAGAACAAAAGAATCACGGTATAAAAGTAGGAGCCTGGCTCCTAAGAAATCAGAATCCTGTTTTACCACAAAGAACCTCTGCCCGACTAGAAGGAGAAGAAGACGCCGGAGGAGCTGGCCTGCTGCTTGCCTTGCTGAGAAAGGAGAGGAAGAGACTACTGAAAAGACTTTGCTACTTTGTGCTTTAAACATTCTCCAAGGGCTTGATCTGAGCTTGCCCCCTGAACTGAACCCCAGGACCAGTGGGTTCTCTGTGCTTTTGCTCGTCCTCCGATTCGAGCCGTGTGTGCATCCCGCTGGAAAGAGACTGCGCCCCTCATCGCCCCTCCTAGGGCCGTGACACTCAGGAGCTTGCCTGCCTCAACCCCGTGAGAGCCTCGCTCCGTCCGGAGCCGCTCTCTGTCCCCGGGCCAGGTTGCCTTCAACTCCTGTCACCGCCTGCCACTGGAGCACGCTGAATGCGCTATCACCCCTCCGGCCGGAAACCGTCCGACGACTGTGATCTACGCCGGGTCATCCAGCTGCACTGACCGTGCCCTGTGACCCCGCTTCGCTATCCCCGGACATCTCAGGCCGCGCCGCCCCCGCTGTGGAGACCCCCCCTGCACCGCCGTGCTGAGGGTCGCTGGCCGCGCCTGCCTACCTGCCCACACCCGCTGATCGAGGACCCAAGACCACTTCCCAAGCTGAGAGTCGCACCGACCTGGGCCGACTCTCCACGTCACGAAAGAAGTTCCAGTATCGGGCTCGGGGCCCGCAACGCCTTATTTCCCCGTTCGCAGGAGCCGATCTCTGTGAGTACTGGAACCACAAGTAACATTTGCAAGAGACTACAAAGTATCCATTTGAAGCTACGAACAAAGAACATTTGCCTGCTTTACAACCTGGTGGCACAGCGAAAACGTTATTGGTCTTGTGATAAGTCTGCTGAGATATATATACCTATTTTTACATAAAGAAGCGTATTTTTCTACATATCCAAGTCTGGTGTCCGTTTCTGGGGGGATTGATGTATTTACTGTGTGTGTGATTGTAAGTGCTTAACCAACAACGCCTGAGGAATCGCCTTGGCTGCTCACGCCACGCACCTAGAGGGTGAGCAAGGGTCATTCACAGGGGGTTATCCTGCGCCCTGACGTAGAGGAGAGGGTTCCTGCTTGACACAAGGGTAACCTTGCGCCAACCAGAGACCCCCAAGTCTAACATTGTTGGCAGCGGCTGGGATTTCGGATTTGCATTTATAATTTGCATACAGTGAATTATTAATCACCAGATAGTGAGAGCAGACCAAGTAACGCAGCCACAGGTTTTCATTTTTGAACTGTGTTGAGACATCTGCCATTGTTGCAACCATGCCTGGCTCACTCTCCGCTGGAAGAGCACTCTCTGTGATTTCTGGAATGGATGAGGTGGATTGGGAGGGACTGGAAGGCTACACGATAGAGCAATTGAAAGGCTACAGTGTAAAATTCAGAGTTCCCCATGCTGGATTCAAGAGGAGGGTCCAGTACACCAAGGCGTTGAGAGCCTGGAAGGAGTCAAGAGACCCACAGAATGCGGGGGACATCGTTCCACCCGACAACCTTGGGGAGCCCAGCAGAGTCCGGTCGCCAGAGGAGCTGGCAGACAGGGCAGCAGACAGGGCGCATGCAATAGAGATGGCAAAGTTGGCAGGACAAATGGAAATGGAAAAGCAGAAGTTGGCCCTGGAGGCACAACAACGCCAAATGGATCATGATATAAAAATGAGGGAGTTGGATCTCAAGATCAAAAATTTAGACCGCTCTCCCTCTGGTGGCAGCAACATTGAGTTTTACAGTGCAGAGAGAGTAGTACGCACACCCAGAGATGTGGCGCCTGACTTGAAGGAGGGGGTTAACATACACCAGGAGGTTCAAGGGCATGAGGTAGCTCCAGTAGTGCGCAGTATCCCTGAAGGGAATAGGGTAACTGGCGCAGGGGTTCATAGTCCTAGTGGAGGGAGGGACACTCTACTGACTCTAGCTGAGAGGTACAGGGAGAGGGGTTCCCCCAACATTGAAGTCCTGGTGGGTGAGTGTGAAGACCGCCCAGAAGAGTGTGGGTTGTGGGACAGAGACAGTCAGATACTGTCTTGCCAGTCTCAGGAGAGTGGTGTGGAGTACGTGTGTGAGGCACTGGATGGTAAGGTGAAGGATAGTTTGGTTAACCCTGCTAGGGGGCTGTGTGATCCAATTGTGGGAGAGCATATTGTAAGTCCCTGTTTTCCAGAGCTATGCCAACACCTGTTGGAGAGTGAGTTCTCTGACCGCAGGGAGCTCACATTGGAGGCAGACCTTTTGGTGGAGTCCAGAGGGTCTGGAAAGGCATTGGGGAGTGATCCCACGATAAGTGGTCCAGGTATCTTCAAACCCAGCGTGGTGGAAGTGGCTCAGAGTAGCCCAGCTAGGTCCTGTAATAGTGAGAGGGGTGTAGGGCCTCACGTCCTGTCTGTAAGGGGAAGGAGTGAGAATGGGTTATGTCCCGGTAGTGCCCAACCTCAGTCTCAGAGCTTGGATGGTTCTTTGAGGGAACACCAGGGGGGGAGCCTAGCCTGTCCTGAGGGGCTGCCCGTCGTGCGGGATCCCCTAGTGTCTGGTGAGCTGGGAGTGTCTGTAAGCAGACCTCCATCAGTTCTGGTGTCTGGCAGTACCGCTCCATTTGGGAGGGTGCAGAGGTCCAGATTGAGGGGTGAGAGGGGGAAAGAGTCCCCAGTGGAAGAACCAGTGGGTCAGGGGCCAGCCAGAAGGGCTGCGTCACCGGTGAATGACCATGGTGACACCACTTCTGTCCTGGGGGATCTTCAGGCACTGTCAGATGGACAGGGGTCAGGAGATCAGCGCCAGGCAGACTGTCACACGACACATGAGTTGTGTGTCACCCTCAGGGGGGGCATGCGTGCTCCCCGGGAAGTCCTGGTGCGCCAGGCGAGCGTTCAACCGCATGGGTTTGTCCCAGGGTTGGGAAGCCAGGTTCAGGTGTTGTCTGACCTGGAGGGTGGGACTACTGTAATCAGTGTCCTGACCCATGTTGCTTCTGGGGGTACCACACCAGGTGGGAGTGGGCAGTACTCTGGAAGGGGGTGCAGAGGGAGGGAGTCCTCGCCTCTGACCCCGGCTCAACTGAAGGGTTTAGACCCTAGGTTGGAGGGCCAGGTTCAGGGTGTCCCCCCGGACCTGGACGCCCAGTTGCAGGATAGAACACCTGAACTGGTGGGCGAATTGTGCAGGACACCTGCCCCAGGTGCCCTGGCAATTCTGGAAGGGGGTACCACTCCAGGTGGGAGGGTACAGAGCCCCAAGGAGAAGGACCGGGTGTGGGAGAGGCCACCCCAGTCTTGGGTCCAGCCGCCGGGTACAGTCCTGGGGCTGGTGGGTCAGTACCAGGATGTCATACCTGACCTGACAAGGGGGAGAATGGACAAAGGGTGCCAAGCACCTGGGGCTACTGCCCCCTGCTCCCTGGCGCCACAGAGGATTGAGAGCCCTGAGAGGCATACGGCCTGGGTCTCATCCCTGACTACTGTCAGTGGCCACTGTAGCATTTTGCTGTCTGTCTGTTGGGACACACCTGTGGGCCAGTTAAGGTTAGGTGCTGCACAGGTGGTGTCCACAGGTGAGGAGAAGGGTTCCCCATGGATTGGCTTGGTGGGCCCTGAGAGTATGGACAGAGGGAGTCCGATAGGTTCAGATTGGCGTAGAAAAATGGAGTCTGCCCCTGCAGTTGCGGGCCAGGTCCTTGTTCTATCGCCCCAAGCAGGGAAGACCATCACGGTGGTGATTGGTCTACCCTGCGTTTTGGCTGGAAGGGGGTTGTGTTGGACTTGGCCCTTTTTGCAGGGTCATCCCTAAACTTTTTGCCTTCCTCCTGTATTTTTTCTGACCTGTTGTTGGCTGTTTTATGACTCTGGGCACCTTACCACTGCTGACCAGTGCTAAGGTGCATATGCTCTCCCTATGGTAAAATGTATACATTGATTGGTGTCCATGTTTGGCTTATTCGGTTTACTATCAGCCCCTAGTAAAGTGCACCAGGAGTGCCAGGGCTTGTAAATGCGAATGCTGCTGGTGGGCCTGCAGCGCTGGTTGCGCCACCCACAGAAAGCGGCCTTGTAAAATGGGTCTAGGGTCTGCCACCGCAGACCCTGCGTGCAGTCTGGGACTGTCGCGCTGGCTGCGCAAGTGCCCCCACTTGCCAGTCCCTAAACCTTCCCTTACCTACATATTAGCCACCCCTCTGGTAGGCCCAAGGGCAGGGTGCATTTTAGGCATAAGGTAGGACATGCCCTGATGTGTGTGGCATGTCTTAGTAGTGAATTACAGCCATTTTCGTTTTTCACTATTGAAGGCTACCTGCTCTCCATAGGCCAGAATGGGCTGCTGGAGTCACTACACGCTGTGACCCCAGTGGACTCAGAGAGCATGGTAGAATGTCAAGTTTAGTATGCCTGAACTCAGAATAATAAAATACTTCTTGTAGTCAAGTTTATTTTAATATCCTGGGTTTGTAAATACTACTTTTAGAAAGTTAGTATTTACTGACCTGGCCATTTCAGTCCGCCTCTGCTGTGTGTGTGTGTTCTGCCTAGCAACAGTAAGGAGCAGGGTTGGGGAATCCCCAGAGACAGGTTGGCTGCCAGGTGGTGGGTAGAGAGATGACACCAGGATGGGTGGGAGGAGTACACCTTGACTCTTGAATAGACCTGTACTCTACCACCACAAAGCCGGCGCCGCCCCCTGTGGAGCGGCTGATGTCTCTGCCCTGCTGCTGAAAGGAAAGAGCAGAGTCACCATAACAAAGTGCTCCAGAACTGGACTGAGCCAGGCCCAGGCCCCCTGGCGCTAAAGAACAAAAGAATCACGGTATAAAAGTAGGAGCCTGGCTCCTAAGAAATCAGAATCCTGTTTTACCACAAAGAACCTCTGCCCGACTAGAAGGAGAAGAAGACGCCGGAGGAGCTGGCCTGCTGCTTGCCTTGCTGAGAAAGGAGAGGAAGAGACTACTGAAAAGACTTTGCTACTTTGTGCTTTAAACATTCTCCAAGGGCTTGATCTGAGCTTGCCCCCTGAACTGAACCCCAGGACCAGTGGGTTCTCTGTGCTTTTGCTCGTCCTCCGATTCGAGCCGTGTGTGCATCCCGCTGGAAAGAGACTGCGCCCCTCATCGCCCCTCCTAGGGCCGTGACACTCAGGAGCTTGCCTGCCTCAACCCCGTGAGAGCCTCGCTCCGTCCGGAGCCGCTCTCTGTCCCCGGGCCAGGTTGCCTGCACCCCTGTCGCCGCCTGCCACTGGAGCGCGCTGAACGCGCTATCACCCCTCCGGCCGGAAACCGTCCGACGACTGTGATCTACGCCGGGTCATCCAGCTGCACTGACCGTGCCCTGTGACCCCGCTTCGCTATCCCCGGACATCTCAGGCCGCGCCGCCCCCGCTGTGGAGACCCCCCCCTGCACCGCCGTGCTGAGGGTCGCTGGCCGCGCCTGCCTACCTGCCCACACCCGCTGATCGAGGACCCAAGACCACTTCCCAAGCTGAGAGTCGCACCGACCTGGGCCGACTCTCCACGTCACGAAAGAAGTTCCAGTATCGGGCTCGGGGCCCGCAACGCCTTATTTCCCCGTTCGCAGGAGCCGATCTCTGTGAGTACTGGAACCACAAGTAACATTTGCAAGAGACTACAAAGTATCCATTTGAAGCTACGAACAAAGAACATTTGCCTGCTTTACAACCTGGTGGCACAGCGAAAACGTTATTGGTCTTGTGATAAGTCTGCTGAGATATATATACCTATTTTTACATAAAGAAGCGTATTTTTCTACATATCCAAGTCTGGTGTCTGTTTCTGGGGGGATTGATGTATTTACTGTGTGTGTGATTGTAAGTGCTTAACCAACAACGCCTGAGGAATCGCCTTGGCTGCTCACGCCACGCACCTAGAGGGTGAGCAAGGGTCATTCACAGGGGGTTATCCTGCGCCCTGACGTAGAGGAGAGGGTTCCTGCTTGACACAAGGGTAACCTTGCGCCAACCAGAGACCCCCAAGTCTAACAGAATTAATTTCCCTGCATGTTATTTCTACAAAAAAAATCATTCTCCTGGGTGACTTTATCATTCACAGCGAAGTCACCTCCAATCAGGATGCCTCGATGCTCCTAACAGATTTATTCACGGTAAATCTAAATAAGATCAATGATGGCCCCACTCACTTAGCGGGACACACGTTAGATCTCATTCTTACCAACTCCCCTAATATGCTTTGCGGAGCCACTAGCCCTCTTACAAGGACCGACCATTCACTTATAGAGTTCCAAATTAGGGGCCCCAGGATACACAACGCCCCTTCTTCAACACCTCTGAGCTGGCGCAGACAGTGGCACAAAATCACTCCTGACCACTTTCAGGATTTAATTCCTACATTTTGGAACTTTGACGCAGGGAATATAGAGGACGGCCTAGCCCACTATAACTCTACTAAAAAAACTGCCATTGATCCCTTAGCCCGTTTAAAGCAATCTAGTTGCTCAGCCAGGCGTACTCAGACAGCATGGTATTCTCCCAACCACAAGACAGAAAAGAGTCTCTTCAAAAAATTGGAACGGCACTGGCACCTTTCCTATAATGTACTAGATAAAGCAAACTACAAAACTGCTCTGACTAAATATCATACAATTTATAAAAAATGCCCGCAAAGCCCATATCCCACTGTAACTAGAGCAGGTGGGGAATGCCTTCAAAACTCTTTATCAGATTCTCAAAACTTTCACTCATCCAAAGGCATGCAACAATGAGGAAGCTCCTTCTCAAGATGTATGTGACAAAATAGCTACTCAATTAACAAAGAAAATCGATCTAAACTATGATAAAATCAACTCAGATGGAAGTTTTCAAAAGGATCCAATAGCTGACCACTCCCCCACCATGCATAACGAGCAGAAGCTAGAAAACTTCCCCATGCTCACTCCCGGTGAAGTAGAGTCTTTACTCAACACTGTAAAATCAGGCTCCCCTCTTGATATCATTCTGGCCAAGACCACCTTGCTGCTGTCCACACAGCTTGCTACTGCAATCGGCTCAATTCTCAATCTCTCGTTGAGCAAAGGTCAACTTCCTACTGAGTGGAAGGCGGCACAAATAATACCCATACGTAAGAACCTTAAAGCCCCTTTGGAAGACCTTTCCAACTAGCGACCTATTCCACTGTTACCTCTCCTGAGCAAGATATTAGAAAAACATATTAATAAACATCTGTCTGACTTTGTCAAAGCCTCAAACTGTCTCGATCCATCACAGTCTGATTTTAGACCCAGGTACAGTATTGAGTCAGCACTGATCGCAGTCACCGACAACATCAGACAGTCCCTGGATAACGGACAGGCAGTACTTCTTGTACTGCTTGATCTGTCGGCAGCCTTCGACACTGTCTAATATCAAATCCTGCTCAGGAGACTCAGAGAAATTGTAATTCAAGGAACTGCTTTACAATGGATGTTGAGTTTCCTTTATCATAGAACTCAGACTATTAACCTAGGCCCTTTCCGTTCTGAGACAGTGGAACTGAAAAAAGGAGTACCCCAGGGATCCTGTCTAAGTCCCACTTTATTTAACATCTACGTTGCTCCCTTGGCAGGATTATTCAGGAACTTAGGCTTCATGCCTATTTCATATGCTGATGATACTCAGCTCCTACTCTCCTTCGATAAAAATAATCCCAATGCTCAGTCCATCTTCTCAGAAGGTACGAAGACCATTGCTAGCTGGATGAGGCACAATTTCCTCCAGCTCAATGCGGGAAAAACAGAAATTATGTTGTTTGGTGATGCATCCATTGGATGGTCCCCGAGCTGGTGGCTTGTGGAGCTGGGCTCTGCACTGGCCCCCAAGACTGTGGTCAAAAACCTAGGTGTCCGTCTGGACCAGAAACAAATACTGAAGGAACATGCTTCAACCACCGTCGGCGCTTGCTTCCATGTGCTAAGCCTCCTCCGAAGGGTATTTCCCTTTCTTCCTCTGACCACTCGTAAAACCCTTATCCAGGCGCTGGTGTTAAGTCGCCTGGATTACTGCACTGCTCTTCTGATCTCAGCTAATGAAGCGTCACTGAACAGATTGTAAGTGACCCAAAATACCACAGCTTGACTTGTCTCCAATGCTCCCCCCTTACTTCCTCCCTCCCCCTCTTGCAGCGATTGCATTGGCTCCCAGTGCGGAAGTCGTTTCAAGATCTGTTGCATTGTGCACAAATCTTTGAACGGCAAAGGTCCCAGTTATCTGGCAGAAAAATTCACTAAATATCTGCCACTCAGGGCGCTACGGTCACGGACCAAATCCTTACTCGTGGTTCCACGCTGTAAAAAATCTCGGGTGGGTGATAAAACTTTCTTCCACCTAGCCCCTCTCTATTGAAACCAATTACCTATCCATCTGCGACAGTGCTGTGATCACCTGCAGATATGTAACCTCCTTAAGACTGCATTGCTTTGATCGGTTTCTCTTCTCTGGACGATGAAAGCAGTTCTTTAGCTCAGAGATACCCCTTGGATTCTGGCACTTTATAAACCAACAAATATCAAATATCTGGCCTTGTTCAGTCTGCTCTTGATGTCACTGCCTACACCTCCATCATGTCAAATAGTACTGCCTATGTAGGAGAACTCTTCAGTCGTGGCTAGATCCTCTCCATCCAACTTGATTGGTGAAGCGCTTGGGACATTGAGTGGTATGACTTCTGATTTCCCTGATTTCTTTGCTGTTCATAGATGTTGAGGTGAGACATATTTTGCTGCAGATGCTTCTGTGTATGAGAGAGCAAGGCAAGGTCATCTGCATAGTCAATGTCCTCAAATGTAGAGAATAAGGTCCATCTGATGCCTCTGTCTTGGTCTTCAGTTGTGCGTTGCATCACTCAATCAATGACTAGGTTGGAGAACAATGCTGACATCACACATCCCTGTCTCACACAGGTCTTGGCTTCAAATCTTTACTCACTATGTCCCGCCTTGCATGTAAAATTACCACAAAAGCTCTTGACCAGGAGCACTATCTGCTGTGGTATGCCATAGGCTTTTAGAATACACAAGAGACGGTCATGATAACTACTGTCAAAGGCGTTCTCAAAATCAATGAAGTGGGTTTATAGTTGTTATTAGAAATTGGGTTCCTGGTTGACTGGGGTGTGAGCCATGGTCAAGCAGTAACCACTATCCTAGTCAGGGTAAGGCACCAGCAACCCCCAAATTAACCTATGCTCACCCTTTGGTAGCATTGCACAGACCAGTCAGGCTTAACATGAAGGCAACATGTAAAGTATTTCTGCAAAAATTCAAATAGTAAAAACAGTGCAAACACCACACAACAGATCGCTTATGAGTTTAGATTTTTTTTTAATTTTAATAAATAAAACATGACCAAAACAAAAATAATACAATCAGGGAAACTGGTGATATAGAATTTTAAAGATCTAGGCTAAAATATAGGAAAGATACAAGAGTTTGCTCAATCTACTATGAGAATGGAGATCACCGCAAAGTCAGCGAGAAGACTTGCAAAATCAGTACTCGCATCTCGGATGTACTGCATAATGTCTACATAGAGAGACACTGCATAGATAGACCCTCGAACCGGTATACCCCATTGCATGCCCAGGAGCTGCAGACAAGGTGCCAGAAGATCCAACGCGATAACAAATAATAATGGGGAAAGAGGGCTTCCTTGGTGGGTGCCTCTGCCTACAGGCCAGGAGACTGAGATACATTTCCTGGTTTTTACTTGGGCAGAAGGACTAGAGTACAGTATTTGTTTCCATTTACGCCAATACGAGTCTACTGCAAACAGCCACAGTACATATGCATGTACTTTCAATGTAGGGAATCAAGCGTTTTTTCTAAGTCATATGGAATGCATGCAGCTGATGGATAGCTGTCTGCCAGGTGATTCCTCTTTGAGATGCCCCACTCTATGAAAGTTAAGCGACATATTGCTTCCTAGGATAAAGCCTGATTCTTTTAAGTTCAGAAGTTCCGGCAGCAGTATACAGGCTAGGATCAAGGCGAGGATTTTATAATCTGTATTTAAATTTGACAGAAGGGGATAAGAAACTGGGTTGGAGGAATCCTTGTGTGGTTTCAGCATTGTAGATATGAGAGCCGCATGGAGGGTAAGCGGGAAGTTGCTGGCAGCAAATATCACTGCATATAAGGTCTCTAACCTGGGTGCCAAAGATCATGCAAACAAAGTATAAAAATCAGCTGGTATGCCTTTGGATCGAGGAATTTTACCTAGGGGAATGTCATTCAGTATGTATTTGATCTCCGGTAAAGTTATTGGGGTGTCTTACGAAGGGGGAGTTGGCGTAGATGAATTGGGGCTACAAAAGCAGTCAAGGTTGTATTTGAGGTAAAAGATGAGGATATTGGGGCACGATATGTGGTGCTATAATACTTGTAGAAGGCATTGTTAATATCAGCTTGGTACAACCTGTGGCCCACTATGCCGATTTGATGCAGACAGAGTGGTGTAGTCCCAGTGTATTGAACAATTGTGCAAGTAGTCGACTGGGTTTGTCGCGTTCATTATGAATTTTAGCTTGGTATGCCAAGAAATTGTGGCATTGGGGTGTTCCTTAATGATCAAATTAAGTTGATTGAGCGGTTTGCAATCCATCAACTCTATCGAGGAGGATAGAACAAGCCATTCAGGCTCGAGAATGATAGTCTCTATGGCTGCTACATCTCTAGAAAAGGCCTGCCGGACAACCACTGTTTTTTTTTCTACACAAGCTCTTTCTAACCTCTTTAAGAGCTTCCCACTATTTCTTAGGGGAGGAAGCAGTCCCGCTATTTTTCTGAAAGAATGTGTCTACATGTTCGAGTAACATCTGATGGAAGATCTCATCCTCCAAAACAGACCGCTGTCTCTAAGCGGGAATCAGAGAAAGTAGAATACCCCATGTCATAGCCATGACCAAGGGATTATGGTCGGATAGGGATCTGGTGCGATAGGTAATGGAAGTGACCTGGGTGTGCAGTGGTTGTGAACTGACATAGCGATCAAGACATGAGTACATTGTGTGCACAGGAGAGTAGAAGAGCATTTGCAATGGGTTGGGTGTCATAGTTGGCAGGTGTCACCCAGGTCCCATTGTGCTAGCCATTCTGGGAAATGAAGCAGGGGAGTGGAAGAGCTTTGGGGTGGATCTAATCAAAACAAATCAAATCAAATCAGGGGCATTTGTTTTGCACACAAATCACCCAAAGGTCTCATGGCGCTTGCGGACAAAACTCCTAGGTCGACTCAAGTAAAGGGAAGTAGTTAGTTATTGAACAGCCTTTAGATTCTTACGAAAACAGTTGTGGTCAGAGATGGTGCATAGATAAAAAGGTAGTTTGTTCCAGAGAGCTGGTGCACAAAAAGAGAAGGACCTTCCTGTGTTTCTAGTCGTACGGATTCTGAGGGGTGTAAGAAGTCATTCGTTACTAGATCGCAGAGTCCTGCGAGGCTGGTACCAGGTTTGCTAATTTACCCAGTACCCTGGCCCTCTTCCGTACACACTTTTATGTGTTAGACAAAGAGTCTTAAAACTGATTCTCTTCCTCACAGGAAGCCAGTGAACAAGTCTCAGGTTAGGGGCCGAAGGAGATCTTGGCGGAAGATTGCGTGCCAGCCTAACCGCCGTGTTTTGAAGAATCTGAAGCCTAAACAGACGGTCTTCATTTATTGAGGACAGCAGGGCATTTCCATAGTCCATGCGATTAATGACCAAACCCTGGATTAAGGGTTTTCTGGCTTCGGTTGGAATCCATTTGAAAACTTTGCGTAAGTTACGCATGATTCCAAAACAGGAACCTATGATATGACTGATATGATTTTTCATTGATAGTTTGTTGTCCAGTAGTATTCCTAAATTCTGTACCGTCTGGTTTGGAGTGGGACATGGGCCAAGATTTGGAGGCCACCAGTTGTCTGACCAATGCTCTTGGGCCTTGCCAAATAGTACAATCTCTGTTTTGCCTCCATTTAGCTGCAGATGGTTTGTGCTCATCCACCAGTCAACATGAGACATACACTCTTTGAAACATGACTTTGTTTCAATAGGGTGACCAAGATCTGAGTATTGTCGGCATGTGATACAACATCAAAGCCGTAAGATCTGATTACCGTGGCCAGCTGGGTCACGTAAAGGTTGAAAAGTGTTGGTCTCAGGGTGGAGCCCTGCGGAACTCCCATCCTTACCGGTCTGCTACGTGAGATGATATTGTCAATCTGGACCGTCGTGCCTCGATTTGTTAAATAGCTTCTCAGGCACTTCAGGGCCTCCCCTCTGACACCAATCTCCCAGAGCCGGAGTTCAAGAATGCTGTGGGAGATGGTGTCAAAGGCTGCTGATAGATCCAGCAGAACGAGGATAGATGACTTCCCCTTGTCCTGAGCCAGCTTGATGTTATCTATCATTTCAACCAGAGCTGTCTCTGTACTATGGGTGGCCCTGAAGCCCGACTGTGAAGGGTCCAGTACTCCATGACTCTCGATATAGTTGACAAGTTGTTGATTGACCATCGATTCGGGCATCTTCCCAAAATAAGGAAGAAGCGAAATAGGACGATAATTGGAGGGGAGTTTGGCATCTACAGTTGATTTTTTGAGAATTGGACTGACTCTGGCGGCTTTCCAAATCTTAGGGACCTAAGATTGCGAAAGTGACCTGTTGAATAGATCGGTGAGATCCTCCAACAGCACAGGAGCGATGATTGAAAGGAATCTCGATGGGACGGGATCCATGGGTGAACCCGACTTGATTTTTGACATGGCTTTTGCCAGTTCCTCTGAGATACAGTGGAAGAATTTGTCTAGAAAATGAGGAGGGCCAGATAATGCAGCTGAGTCTTTTCCTGAACAGCTTTTCTTGAGGCGGAAAGGAGCTATGAATCGCAACAATTTTCTCTTCAAAGAATTTGGAGAGAGAATCTGTCTATTCCTGTGAGATAGGGGTTTGTGTCTGAGCAGGGGGCGTTGTGAATTCTTTTAGTATTTGATAGAGCTCCTTGTTTTAGTTTGCCGCTTTTTTAATTCGATTTAGGTGAAACAGTTTTTTTGTTTTTCTAATGTTCTCCATGTAGCTGCGGTGGATACATTTATAGTCTTTACGGTCTGTCGGGTCCTTACTTCTCATCCATTTCTGCTCCGCAGTCCTACAGGAGAGCTTAGCTATCCTAAGATGTTCCGTGAACCAGGGGGCGGCTCTGGATTTGATTTTGATTCTGGTAAGAGGGGCAATCTTATCTAATGCCTCTGGGCCCGATTCACAGAACTAACTTAAGACAAAATCCTAAACTTACTACCATTTTGGTATTCACAGAAGGCACTTACTCATTTTGGTATTCACAGAAGGCACTTACTCATTTCGGTATTCACAGAAGTTAGGAGTCCTAACTTTAGGACTCCTAAATGCCTTCTGTGAATACCGAAAGTCTTAAAATTAGGATTTTTCTCAGTTTAGGAGTCCTAAAGTTAGGAGTCCTAACTTTACTACTCCTAAAGTGAGAAAAATCCTAACTGTAAGACTTTCGGTATTCACAGAAGGCATTTAGGAGCCCTAAAGTTAGGACTACTAACTTCTGTGAAGACCGAAATGAGTAAGTGCCTTCTGTGAATACCAAAATGAGTAAGTGCCTTCTGTGAATACCAAAATGGTAGTAAGTTTAGGATTTTGTCTTAAGTCAGTTCTGTGAATCGGGCCCTAAGTTATTGCTCTCTCTAAGGAAACTGCAGCCTGGTCAATGTTTGCCTCTTGACTATATTGGGTGGGGCTTAAATAAGTTGCAAAGGAGGATGCGGTGACTTTGTTCCATGACCTTCACCATATTTGTTCATTCCTACGATCAGGTTTAATGGTGAGAGATGGAATGACGAATTTTAACAGGTTATGGTGCGACCAAAGTAGTGGACATGAGGATTCTACTATGATATCTGTAGGATTTGTAAATAGTAGGTCAAGCGTATGGCCAGCAGTATGGGTAGTACCTGTTACTAATTGAGTGAGCCCCAAAGTACTCATATTTGTAATTAGCTTGTCTGTATCCATGTCAGATAGCATTTCAGCATGATAATTAAAATCGCCTACGAAGATGAAGAAATCTGATGCCAATACGTGAGGCGGTACAAAAGGGGGTGGTGATGGACCGAGCATCAGAACCAATCAAACACTCACACCCAGTCAACAGATCTGGGTTTGATCCATCACCGTTCTTTAGCCCACTCTGCCACCCCAGTTCAGACATGGCCATATGTAAATCAGTCTGACCCTGTGCCTCATGGGAACAGTCCAGCCCGAACTGCCAAGCCATGCCTTCCCTGGACTGGAAACAAGCTTCCTAGGACCGGTTTCTGGCATTTCAGCCGTCTTCAGCCAGGCTTGCTTGAATCCAGTGGCAAAGTGAGCAAGGGACTCACGTCTGAGCATACCCTGCCAACTTATGGCGAACAAAGCGGTACAAAAGGGGGTGGTGATGGACCGAGCATCAGAACCAATCAAACACTCACACCCAGTCAACAGATCTGGGTTTGATCCATCACCGTTCTTTAGCCCACTCTGCCACCCCAGTTCAGACATGGCCATATGTAAATCAGTCTGACCCTGTGCCTCATGGGAACAGTCCAGCCCGAACTGCCAAGCCATGCCTTCCCTGGACTGGAAACAAGCTTCCTAGGACCGGTTTCTGGCATTTCAGCCGTCTTCAGCCAGGCTTGCTTGAATCCAGTGGCAAAGTGAGCAAGGAACTCACGTCTGAGCATACCCTGCCAACTTATGGCGAACAAAGCGGTACAAAAGGGGGTGGTGATGGACCGAGCATCAGAACCAATCAAACACTCACACCCAGTCAACAGATCTGGGTTTGATCCATCACCGTTCTTTAGCCCACTCTGCCACCCCAGTTCAGACATGGCCATATGTAAATCAGTCTGACCCTGTGCCTCATGGGAACAGTCCAGCCCGAACTGCCAAGCCATGCCTTCCCTGGACTGGAAACAAGCTTCCTAGGACCGGTTTCTGGCATTTCAGCCGTCTTCAGCCAGGCTTGCTTGAATCCAGTGGCAAAGTGAGCAAGGGACTCACGTCTGAGCATACCCTGCCAACTTATGGCGAACAAAGCGGTACAAAAGGGGGTGGTGATGGACCGAGCATCAGAACCAATCAAACACTCACACCCAGTCAACAGATCTGGGTTTGATCCATCACCGTTCTTTAGCCCACTCTGCCACCCCAGTTCAGACATGGCCATATGTAAATCAGTCTGACCCTGTGCCTCATGGGAACAGTCCAGCCCGAACTGCCAAGCCATGCCTTCCCTGGACTGGAAACAAGCTTCCTAGGACCGGTTTCTGGCATTTCAGCCGTCTTCAGCCAGGCTTGCTTGAATCCAGTGGCAAAGTGAGCAAGGGACTCACGTCTGAGCATACCCTGCCAACTTATGGCTTACAAAGCGGTACAAAAGGGGGTGGTGATGGACCGAGCATCAGAACCAATCAAACACTCACACCCAGTCAACAGATCTGGGTTTGATCCATCACCGTTCTTTAGCCCACTCTGCCACCCCAGTTCAGACATGGCCATATGTAAATCAGTCTGACCCTGTGCCTCATGGGAACAGTCCAGCCCGAACTGCCAAGCCATGCCTTCCCTGGACTGGAAACAAGCTTCCTAGGACCGGTTTCTGGCATTTCAGCCGTCTTCAGCCAGGCTTGCTTGAATCCAGTGGCAAAGTGAGCAAGGGACTCACGTCTGAGCATACCCTGCCAACTTATGGCGAACAAAGCGGTACAAAAGGGGGTGGTGATGGACCGAGCATCAGAACCAATCAAACACTCACACCCAGTCAACAGATCTGGGTTTGATCCATCACCGTTCTTTAGCCCACTCTGCCACCCCAGTTCAGACATGGCCATATGTAAATCAGTCTGACCCTGTGCCTCATGGGAACAGTCCAGCCCGAACTGCCAAGCCATGCCTTCCCTGGACTGGAAACAAGCTTCCTAGGACCGGTTTCTGGCATTTCAGCCGTCTTCAGCCAGGCTTGCTTGAATCCAGTGGCAAAGTGAGCAAGGGACTCACGTCTGAGCATACCCTGCCAACTTATGGCGAACAAAGCGGTACAAAAGGGGGTGGTGATGGACCGAGCATCAGAACCAATCAAACACTCACACCCAGTCAACAGATCTGGGTTTGATCCATCACCGTTCTTTAGCCCACTCTGCCACCCCAGTTCAGACATGGCCATATGTAAATCAGTCTGACCCTGTGCCTCATGGGAACAGTCCAGCCCGAACTGCCAAGCCATGCCTTCCCTGGACTGGAAACAAGCTTCCTAGGACCGGTTTCTGGCATTTCAGCCGTCTTCAGCCAGGCTTGCTTGAATCCAGTGGCAAAGTGAGCAAGGGACTCACGTCTGAGCATACCCTGCCAACTTATGGCGAACAAAGCGGTACAAAAGGGGGTGGTGATGGACCGAGCATCAGAACCAATCAAACACTCACACCCAGTCAACAGATCTGGGTTTGATCCATCACCGTTCTTTAGCCCACTCTGCCACCCCAGTTCAGACATGGCCATATGTAAATCAGTCTGACCCTGTGCCTCATGGGAACAGTCCAGCCCGAACTGCCAAGCCATGCCTTCCCTGGACTGGAAACAAGCTTCCTAGGACCGGTTTCTGGCATTTCAGCCGTCTTCAGCCAGGCTTGCTTGAATCCAGTGGCAAAGTGAGCAAGGGACTCACGTCTGAGCATACCCTGCCAACTTATGGCGAACAAAGCGGTACAAAAGGGGGTGGTGATGGACCGAGCATCAGAACCAATCAAACACTCACACCCAGTCAACAGATCTGGGTTTGATCCATCACCGTTCTTTAGCCCACTCTGCCACCCCAGTTCAGACATGGCCATATGTAAATCAGTCTGACCCTGTGCCTCATGGGAACAGTCCAGCCCGAACTGCCAAGCCATGCCTTCCCTGGACTGGAAACAAGCTTCCTAGGACCCTGTGCCGGTGAGGCACAGGGTCAGACTGATTTGCATATGGCCATGTCTGAACTGGGGTGGCAGAGTGGGCTAAAGAACGGTGATGGATCAAACTCAGATCTGTTGACTGGGTGTGAGTGTTTGATTGGTTCTGATGCTCCGTCCATCACCACCCCCTTTTGTACCGCTTTGTTCGCCATAAGTTGGCAGGGTATGCTCAGACGTGAGTCCCTTGCTCACTTTGCCACTGGATTCAAGCAAGCCTGGCTGAAGACGGCTTAAATGCCAGAAACCGGTCCTAGGAAGCTGTTTCCGGTCCAGGGAAGGCATAGCTTGGCAGTTCGGGCTGGACTGTTCCCATGAGGCACAGGGTCAGACTGATTTGCATATGGCCATGTCTGAACTGGGGTGGCAGAGTGGGCTAATGAACGGTGATGGATCAAACTCAGATCTGTTGACTGGGTGTGAGTGTTTGATTGGTTCTGATGCTCCGTCCATCACCACCCCCTTTTGTACCGCTTTGTTCGCCATAAGTTGGCAGGGTATGCTCAGACGTGAGTCCCTTGCTCACTTTGCCACTGGATTCAAGCAAGCCTGGCTGAAGACGGCTTAAATGCCAGAAACCGGTCCTAGGAAGCTTGTTTCCGGTCCAGGGAAGGCATAGCTTGGCAGTTCGGGCTGGACTGTTCCCATGAGGCACAGGGTCAGACTGATTTGCATATGGCCATGTCTGAACTGGGGTGGCATAGTGGGCTAAAGAACGGTGATGGATCAAACTCAGATCTGTTGACTGGGTGTGAGTGTTTGATTGGTTCTGATGCTCCGTCCATCACCACCCCCTTTTGTACCGCCAATACGTGAGGGGCAATTGTCTCAAGTAGCTTATGGAGGAAATCATTTTTTGGGCTTGGGGGTCTATATACTAGGGCTCCTCTCCATGTGCCCCGAGAAGGACCCTCTATTCTAAAAATACACAGTTCTAATTGATCAACACTCATGGTTTCTAAAGAAGTGGTGCTCACACCAGAAGTGGTGGCTATGAGTAACCCTCCTCCTTTTTTCTTCTTTCTGTCCAATCTAATTATGTTATTTTGGTGTGGGAAGGCAATTGCCACATATGAAGACACATGCTCTTGTAGCCAAGTTTCAGTAATAAAACAGATATCTGGTGATTCCATGTCAATGAGGCTCCAAATTTCTGCAGTGTATTTTGGAATGGAGCGCGCATTAAAGTAAATTGCTTTCAGTGATTTGGGAGTTTTGGTATTAAAAGTTTCAGTACTGTTTTGATTGAAGGATGTTAAAGTCTTAATCAGTGGTGCTGATTCATAGATATATGATAGGCTTTGCCTTCTGCCAAAGTCTGTGTCACCCAGTGTGGCTGGAAGTTTATGATGGGAATTATTAAGACTTTTAAGTTCGAGACTCGAATATTTTAGTCTTGCCATTTTGAACACTCACCGTAGGATATCCCGGAAGGACGAAGGGACATAGACAAAAGTCAGGGTCCTTGCGGCTGGCGACAGCCTGGCACGGACGGGCGCAGACGGGCTTGCCTTTGGCGCGCCTTCGGTGCGCTGATGGCGTGCCGCTGCGCGTCCGCACCCTACCCTTTACAGGTCAGAAGATCTACCTAGGCATGTATGCAGTACACATTTAATCTAGAATCCAGGGAACATTTGGCCAATTCACAAGCAATGTGTTGAGATAGGTCTATAAAACCAGTTGGTCAGTGTGTGGAGCATAACTAAACCCCAGATGTAATGGCCAGTCATCTAGGTGGCCCCTCACCAGTACAAACTAGCCATCAGTGTCAGTGGTCACCTCTTCCTTCTGAAATGGAAGGCCTGCCCTGATCAAGAGAGTGATTCTAAAACATAGGTTCGAAAGCCTGTGCCATAATCTTGACCCGCCACTTAATGTAGCTTGGAAAATTCCTCCACTGTCAAGTGCATCTCTTACAAAAAAGTGAACTGGACTTGCCAACTAACCAATGGTACATTTATCTGATAGTGTTATGTGGTGAACTCATGACACTGACATTCCCGAATATTAGCTATATGAAGTGGCAAGTGAGATTAATAGCGTGGGGTGAAGTGGGGTGCCTAATGGAGGTCATATGTCTGAGGAACAGGAGTTAAGAGAACCACAAGAACTAGCCAGAGAGGCATTATGGCCTGCTTTGACAAACTGTATAATCAAACTGAAAAAACACATGCCACAAATACAGGACAGATAACCAACTTATCCATAAAATGAAAAGAATTAAAAAAAACAAGAGGAAAAAATGCTTGTAACACAATAATAACTATTCAGTTCCCCAAGCTAAATAGGCTACACAACAGATAACAACAAATCCTGTGCACATACATATAAGCAGTAACAACATTAAAGGTAATCGTACTTTCCGGTTTGACACAGCTGCCGGAGTGAGGAGGAATGGGGCGTACTCCCCATCGCTTCTAAACGGCGCATGACGCCGTGGTATTTGTATTTTGCCTAAATACGTCATATTGAACTGTACCTTGGAGAATAGAATTGTGGCACACCAAGCCAGACTGGACGACAGTAATATTGCCTTCGCTAAGAAATTTACTTCATTTCTGGAGTAAGCAAATACATCGGAGCGACTGTTATGACCCACTGGGTTGGAATTATCATCAGTTGAGAGGTCCAAAGACATCACTTGAGCCCTGAAGAGGTCAAGGGTATACACCCAATGACGAAACACGTGTTGGCTGGCCTGTGAAGCAACACACAACTAAATCTACACTTGAAGAAAGAAAACCTTGTCATTAATTGTTTAAACTATGATTACCTTTAATGTTGTAACTGCTTATATGCATGTGCACAGGATTTGTTGTTATTTGTATTCGGACCTGTGTCCATAATAGAGGGTTAGGGGTTTTCCCTCACCTGTTGCACCGCATTGACAACCTTCCTATTGTTATACTCACGACACTAGGCAAGCTCCATATCTTACCCTGTGATAATTAAATCCCCCCTTTCGTCTTCTCAGGCTAAGGAACAGGATAAGGGGTGCGGCTGCCGTACAGAGGGAAGAACTCGACTTCACTAATGGACAAGGACATCAGTAGCAGGTTAAGTTAATAGTAATGAATCTTAACTTAGCACCTGGGAGCACAGCCCAGAACAGTGATGTCATGGAGGCAGAAGGAATGGGGAAACCACATAGTAAGAAAAAACAACAAATCTTATTGTACTAAATCTCATTACACCCCACTTAGAAACTGAGCGATAAGTAGCAACAATGGTTAGGAGAGATGCCACAGCTCTCATCTTTTGTGAATCAAATCATATCTTCAAACGAGCCGGGATCATCCAATTGTAACTCGTCGTCGAAAGCGTTAGTGTTGGAGGACAGCAAACGTGGTGTTGCCTTAAGACCTTGAAAGGAAGCTGCTTCAGCCACCACCTCCTACTGTTCCTTCCAACTTTGGGCATGGGTGGATCCCTGGTGTCTCAGTATGTGGCAACACACCCTCTAAATGGTAGCAGAAACGTGAACTGTCTGGGGAGCGTGGGGTGAAGAAGAGGGCGTCCGGTCACCGGGGTCCTTGTCTAAGTCCTCCGCCCAGTACCATTCCATCGTGGGTTGGATGAAGAAATGTTACTATTGATCATCTGAAAACCGGAGTTTTACTTTACATAGCAGAGCATATTAAAGATCAATTTATGTAATTTCTTCTTAACTTGGATAAAGAATGCCCATTGGAGCCAAACCGCTAGGGTATAATCTGGCAAAAAAAAACATCCATTTGATATTATCTTGATTGATCACACCTTTCCTACGAGCCACCTCCAAGACAGCATCACGGTCCCTGTAATTCAAGATTCAGGATACCATGGGCCTAGGCAATCCCCCAGGAGGCGAGTGCCATGCCGGGACTCTATTTGCTAGCTCTATCACAAAACATGGAAAACGTGTGCTGGGGGCTATGTCCATCTATAGCCAAGCATCGAGGAAAGTTGTAGGTGCTGCTCCCTTGACGTCCCTCAGGCAGGCCTACTATATGAATATCATTGCTCCCTCAACATCCCTGAGCCTGATTTCAGCAATGCACAACCATTTCACATTCAGTTGCATTTGCATGGAGAGGACTTGTGTGCATGGTTGGAGTTCAGTGACTGCTAAACAGTGACATAGCTAGGCCTTTTGACACCCATGGTGGTCCCTGTGTTTGCCGTCTTGCAGCAGCATTGGAGGAGGGGTGGGCTAGGGGTCCTGGCTGTAGTGTCCTGCTGGACACTTTCTAATGTTCAGCCTTGTGCTGTAACAACACTGTACACCCAACCATCACAGGTGTCACTGGTCAGGTGACCCTGCTAAGAAAAGGGGCTGGGCGCACGTGCCTGAGCCAGTTCCAGTGACGCATACTATGTGTCTGTGTAGTCATTTATCCAGCATGTGGGCCTAGGGCCCAAGACAGCACAATGGCCACGAGCGGGTCGAGCCCACGTGTGTGCTGTTGGCTGTTTCATGTTCGGTCGTGGGGGTAAATGTAGCTTGTGAATAAGACACCCCAGCTGCACATGCCCATCAAACACGCAAGGACAATGGCAGCCGCAAGCAGATGCCCCACAGGCAGCAGCGTGCAACTGATAAGTGGCGCTCTGATGAACATACACCAGACTAAGCCTGCACCAGCTTTAAAAGTCCAGAGTCCGTTGCACCGAATGCCCAGTGCCAAAATAACCCCATCTCGTCAAGGAAGCTGATGTGGCTGGAATTGGATCACAGCCCTGTTTCCCACACTGCTGAGGAGATCGTCGTTGGAAGAATAAGTGCAGCCTGGTTGACAGAGTGTTTTGCGCCCCCTATGGACTTCCTCCCACACTACCAGTAAGTGCCCAGCATGCAGCTAGCAGATCACACGCGGCCGCAACGTGGGAGGTGCACTGCTGACACACGGATGGACACTACGCCATATGCACCTACAACACCCAAGTGGCGAAAAGTTTGCCACTTGTCTGCTCAGCATGCCCTGCCGCGAGAGAACGCCTGTGGTCAACAGTACTCGAGAGTGCACTCCACACAGCCCCTGCCCCTTGAGCACCTGAGGTGAAGTGAGTCCACTCTGCCACATCAACAGTGAGCACGCACCCCCTTCAAAGCAAGGCTGCAGTGAGAGGGAGGCTGCAGTAGCTCCAAAATATAATGCGCCTGCATTGCCTACTAGAGTTGATTGTGTGCGGTGGACCTGACCAAGGCCATCTTTGATGAGGGACAAGCTGTCCCGGTGTTGAGTGGTTCCACACCGGCATTCCCAGTCCCAAGTAACCAGCAGCAACAGTGCATGCCCACTACTTATCGGAAAATATTTTGAGAAAAGCCGGCATTTGTGTGTCCCTACTTGCTGCTGGAGAAGTCTGCATCCCTTCATGCTGCCAACCCTGAGGCCCTAGCACTCCCCACTGAGGTAGCAGTGCGCAACCTCAGCGCCACCTAGCAGTCGAGTAAGTGCACCGCGCTAAGGCCCGTAAGAAACTGTAGAGTAAGAATGGCCTGCGAAGTGCCCGCAGCAGCAGGATCAAGAGTCTCCCAACTCATTTTCTCCTCCCTGAACAGCTCACACTGAAAAAGCACCAAGAACAAAAAAACCTGAGGAACCTCAATGGCAGCCACATGTAAGTTGCATGAATGGATCTACCGCTATCTGGAAGGCCTCCCGTGGATCTTTGCTGTCACTACACGACTGAAGAGGTGTGTGTTGTGTGACACACCAGCTGCCAAGTGCCAGAGTCGCAACCAGCATAGAAACAAGATCTGTGTAGTGGATGACCCAATATACCCTTGAGGGCTTGGGCAGATAATGTGTATGGGTAAATAGTGCCTTCAAGGGATTTGTTTAGAGAGAACTAAGTTGTGCAACTTGCCTATAGGATAAAGATATACCTATAGATGAGATTTATCTTGAAATATAAATTTCATACAGTTATATATTATGCATTAGTCATATATATATATACAGATCTTTTTTATGTTGATTTTAAAGCAGTTAAATAATCAAAAAGGAAAACAGACAAAAGGTGTGTGAGGAACAAAATTCATTTATATCAACAAATGGTGATTAGGTTACCTAAAATTAAGACAGTTATACAACATTAGGGAGGAAGTACTACATTGAATGATTCCTCCACTTCAAGATATATCAAACACTTTTTCAGAGATATTTGTACATTTATCTAGAAAACAGTGTGACAGTCGACGTTTCGGTCTTTATGTACGATTTTATAAGACCATCTTCAGGACTGGTTATTAAAAGTTGACCCCTATAAATTAAAAAATACAATGAATATATAGAATATATAACACACATACCTAAGCAAATCGACACAATAGTATCAATTAACAAATCAATTATCATAAGTTCTGAAGTTCAGATGGGGATTCAATTTGTCATTTAAGCAATGCCTTAGCAGTCATTGGTGTATTCTATGATTATTACAGACACTTTGAATAGTGCATGAATCAAATACGACACAAGAATAAATTATAATTTATAATTTCTGTCCAACAGGTGAAGTCCTTAGTCGTAGGATTTATAATGATCGTTCCTATTATTAATTCCTAACGTTTCTCTTCACTTACAAGGACCAATGTGCAATTTTTTATATTTAAGCCATTAAAAACATTCCTAAACTTAAGCATTTGATAGACGTGAATTTATCAATTTTACCTCGTAATTAGTGGCTGCAATATACAAATCAATTGGAGTCGTAACTTCCGTGCTTACAAGGAGAACCACAAATATCTTGCTTCTAAATTTAAGCTGTTCTTGTATGCTTAAGTTGAATCGCAGCGTATTGGTTGAAAATGGACACTATGAGAGAACCATAAAATGATAGATGAATAATGAAGAACGACTTAAAATATTTACTGAGTCAAGTAATGGAATGTGTCTCATTACCTTTCTATTCAAAAATCGTAATGAGTCAATCACAGCTGTATTTACGGTACTATGTAAATACACAGCCGACCAACGGCCTCCGGGCGTTCCGAACTGCCACTGGAGATTACTGCAGAGGGAGAGTGAAGACACTTAGTGTATTTAATCCTACTTCCTAACAAATGCATGGAGATTGAGTCCGAAAGGTATAGACTGACCTGGCAATGATACATCGGTTTCCTCAGGTGAATCAAAGCAAGTCACAATGAGCGTGTTACTAACTTCCCTCGAAGATTACTGCAAAAGGAAAGTTGTGACACTTAATATAATTGTTCCTATTTCCAAAACGGTGTTGGAAGATTACGAACGGACGATATGAACTGACCTGGCAGAAGTACAGCGGTCTCCTCGGTTGAGTCGCGGCATGTAGCACTGAAAGTTGCCGGGTTCGGTTTGTTTTAAATATGCTCGTCACGGCGATATAGAAAGGGGACTGCAAGTTAGATCACTAAGCATATGTGTAAATATACACAAGGCGGCCATATTGGAATGGTCTATATATCTCTTATAGAACCATTGTAAACATCTCGTTATTAAATATGTTTACAGTGAGCTAGCTTAATTACATTTTGATAAAAATCAGGTTTATACCAAGCTGTTTATTATGTATTCGACCATTTAAATCGGGTGTTCACAAATAGAAATGCACATCCATTTTGGATTGGGCTCAAGTTGTAGACTGAAGAACTCAAGTCTAATATTTGTTTCTAATTTCATGACTATGAGAGAAGTGTCTAAACGACGTGGGCTGTATAGAATCGTGTGGCACATTTGCTATAGACAGAGAAGCGATACAACGATATTTAAACAGCGTTTCCTTTGAAAGAAATATAATCCATGTAGATAAATCAAATAACATAAGCATAACTAAAACATACAGCACATGTCAAAAATGGATTACTTTCCAGTACAGAGCGTCGGAAGTATAGTGCAGATAGATAAGTTCTATAGTTTCTGCAACAAAACATTTCAACTATTACATAGGTGTAATGTCTGAAAGAACAGAACCTATCATACAGCTAGTCTAACAGAAAAGCAGATAATGTAAACATTTTACACAGTTCAGTTGCATATCTTGGTAACAATACAATACACACATATTCCACTCGGTAGTAGCTCAATCAATAACATTGACATTGACATTGAATTGCATCAAGTTTAGTCATCATGAGACCATATACCTTATTGAATATTACTAAAAGATTCTAAAGTGTATAGAGTAGCGCAACACTACTTAGTGTGTGTCGGATTCTGTACAAGAAACTATGTGTGCGGTTTCAGGATTCTGTGTAATCGGATTGTGTCTATAGTTTACAGACAAGCTAAAGTATGCCATTCGGCTGTTGAATTAAGGCCACGATTAATCAGATCGGTCATGCAAATGAATCTACCTTCTTTGATGGTCAATAATTGGTCAACATTGCTTTGTCTTCTGGAAGGTTTGATCACATCTAGAACCCACCATTTCATGTCTCTTTCTGAATGACCCTTTCTCTGGTAGTGTTCAACTAATGGTGCATTTTCTGTATGACATCTGATACGTGATTGATGTTGTAAGATCCTTTTCTTGATAGGTTGGACAGTTTTCCCAATATAATGTAACTTGCATGGACATTGTATGCAATAAATTACATTTGGTGTATTGCAGTTCGAAAATGATTTGAGAGAGAAAGTAATACCATTGATAGTACAGGTCTTGGTTGTTTGCGTGGTGTGACACGCTAAACACATGTTACACTTGAAATGTCCAACAATAGGAGACAGCTGTCTCATATTATCCACTATGTTACTGGAGTGGTCTTCATAGGCTCTCACTAATCGGTCTCTAAGGTTAGTGCCCCTTTTAAAGGAAAATAGGGGTTTTGCATGAAATTCAGGTAAATTTTTTAATAAATTCCAATGTTTCACGACTCCAATTGATTTGTATATTGCAGCCACTAATTACGAGGTAAAATTGATAAATTCACATCTATCAAATGCTTAAGTTTAGGAATGTTTTTAATGGCTTAAATATAAAAAATTGCACATTGGTCCTTGTAAGTGAAGAGAAACGTTAGGAATTAAGAATAGGAACGATCATTATAAATCCTACGACTAAGGACTTCACCTGTTGGACAGAAATTATAAATTATAATTTATTCTTGTGTCGTATTTGATTCATGCACTATTCAAAGTGTCTGTAATAATCATAGAATACACCAATGACTGCTAAGGCATTGCTTAAATGACAAATTGAATCCCCATCTGAACTTCAGAACTTATGATAATTGATTTGTTAATTGATACTATTGTGTCGATTTGCTTAGGTGTGTGTGTTATATATTCTATATATTCATTGTATTTTTTAATTTATAGGGGTCAACTTTTAATAACCAGTCCTGAAGATGGTCTTATAAAATCGTACATAAAGACCGAAACGTCGACTGTCACACTGTTTTCTAGATAAATGTACAAATATCTCTGAAAAAGTGTTTGATATATCTTGAAGTGGAGGAATCATTCAATGTAGTACTTCCTCCCTAATGTTGTATAACTGTCTGAATTTTAGGTACCCTAATCACCATTTGTTGATATAAATGAATTTTGTTCCTCACACACCTTTTGTCTGTTTTCCTTTTTGATTATTTAACTGCTTTAAAATCAACATAAAAAAGATCTGTATATATATATGACTAATGCATAATATATAACTGTATGAAATTTATATTTCAAGATAAATCTCATCTATAGGTATATCTTTATCCTATAGGCAAGTTGCACAACTTAGTTCTCTCTAAACAAATCCCTTGAAGGCACTATTTACCCATACACATTATCTGCCCAAGCCCTCAAGGGTATATTGGGTCATCCACTACACAGATCGAGTTTAAGCGCAGACATTTGTCTGTTGTGGATCACTTTTAAGTGATTTTTCTGTTTGTTTGTTTGTCTCTTAAAGCAAATATATAGATGTCTGAAGCAGAGACATTATCATATACAGATGAATATATTCTGAAAATTGCTGGTGGTCCCTCATTATTGGGCAACAAGGGTATAACCACCTCTTTTCCTTACGAATCTGATCTTAATCAACTCGAGCGTCTTAAAAAGAAACTGATACGAACCGAACTCCATGCTAAGTTTCTGACAGACTGTCTTAATGCTAACATTATTCCAACTGGTCTCCAAATCCGTAATGTCCCAATAATCTTCACAGATGACGAGGAATTTAAAATAGGGTTTAGCTTCTCAGCCAACAAGTGCTCTCGCACTTGGATGGTTCTAAGTATAGAAACAGCTCTTAGACAACTGAAGATCTTAGCAAAGGAAATCGAAACCCTTGAAAAAAAGATATTAGGAGACACTGCCATCACGAACGGCAAATTTCTTTTGGATAAAGTGCAGCAAACAATAAAAGAATTTGAGGAATTTAATGCTCATAAGAAAACTGAGAAATTACAAAACGATATTAAAAGATACTATAAAGAAAAAACGTATCCATATTTGCAGAAAGATTTTTATAATCCTCAAAACACTGCCCAAACATCGAAGAAGAGAATTACTTTCTCAGATACCAATTCAGATACAGGCAGTGATCAATCCACAGATACAACCTATCGTCAGTACGATCAACAACCCTCTACCTCTAGACAGAATTTTTTAGGACAGGATCGCCGAGGCACAGGTCCCCCTCGGAGAAAACGGGGCTCCAAACGAGGATGGTACCGCAATCAATATACGCCAGGGTTCCGCCAGACCCGCAACCAGTACTACGAATGGTAGAACCTAACCAAACAATACCGATTTTTAATCTGTCTTCATACAATCTATCCGAACAGGAAATTGCGGTTCTCTCATCAGGTTTAAGTTTTGTTCCTACTTACAAAAATGACTTATTCAATACTAAATTAGAGATCTACAAATTTTTCCGTACTGTGAGATTGAAAAACTTCTTCACAGACAAGGATATAAGTTCTGACGATGGGGTTACAGGTTTAAGGAACAAATCAACGTTCTACCCAAGTAACTCTATGGTAAAAAAGGAAATTTTAACATTTGAGAATGCCATCCTCATAGAGATTGACAATCTCTTCAATCAAAAGATACAGTACAAATCGAATTTCTCTAAAGAGAAACAAGTAGCACTCCAGAATCTACAGTCACTCCCTAATGTCCTGATAAAACCTGCGGATAAGGGCGGTGGGATAGTTCTGTGGGACAAAGATAAATATAACGAAGAGGCCCTTAAACAACTGTCCAACACTTCACATTACAAGAAACTTGGATCTAATCCAACTAACAGACTTGCATTAGAAATAGCAAAATTAAGTAAAGCAGGCTTAGATGGTGGTTGGTTGTCAGAGAAAGAATCTGCCTTTCTCATTAATAAAACACCGACAGTTCCCGCCATATACTTGCTCCCTAAGGTGCACAAAGACCCTCTAAATCCGCCCGGACGCCCGATAGTTTTGGGTTGTAATTCCATCTTGAAGCCATTAGCCCAATATGCAGATTTTTTCATTAGACCTTTTGCCATCAATCAACCTTCGTATATTAGGGACACTATGGCAGTAATCAACACAGTTGAAAACTTTGACTTTGATCCTTCTAATGAGTATTTGGTCTCTATGGACATAGAGAGCTTATACACGAACATCCCTCAAGAAGAAGTTCTACAGATTCTTCATAACCTTCTTAACACCAGACCCAGACCACATCAGGTACCTACAGAGTTCATTATGGAGTGTGTTCGTATCTCTTTGTGTGAAAACTTTTTCATCTTTCAAAACTCCTTTTATCAACAACAAAAAGGAGTAGCGATGGGAGCTGTTTATGCCCCAGACATCGCTAATATCTATGTCTCTGTTTTTGAGAATGACTTTATATTCAATATATCGAATCCATTTTCCTCTAACATCAGGAAGTGGCTTCGATATATAGATGATGTTTTTCTGGTGTGGCGTGGTACACAGGAAGAACTTGACACTTTCCACAGTTGGCTGAACCATAGGAATCCACATTTACAATTTACTATAGAATCTGATAAAGCAGAGATGAATTTTCTACACATTACCATCAAAAATGATGCCACTAATCATCTATATTCCACCTTATACACGAAACCCACCTCTAGAAATACCTTGCTTGAATATCAAAGTCACCATCCCCAAGCGCTCAAAGATGGTCTTCCCTTTGGGCAGTTCTTGCGTTTACGCAGGAACTGCACCTTCAAAGATGACTATTTCATTGAGGCTAAGAAACTTATAGAAAAACTAAAAGCCAGGGGGTACCCCTCCAAACTTTTAAAAAAATCTATGAAACGGGCTTGTTACAACGACAGGGAGACACTATTGACCGTTAAAGATCGGCCACAACAACCACATTTGGTATGTGTCTCTACTTTTGGAACCCATGCCAATGCTATAAAGAAGATTGTCAGCAAACATTGGAATTTATTAAAAAATTTACCTGAATTTCATGCAAAACCCCTATTTTCCTTTAAAAGGGGCACTAACCTTAGAGACCGATTAGTGAGAGCCTATGAAGACCACTCCAGTAACATAGTGGATAATATGAGACAGCTGTCTCCTATTGTTGGACATTTCAAGTGTAACATGTGTTTAGCGTGTCACACCACGCAAACAACCAAGACCTGTACTATCAATGGTATTACTTTCTCTCTCAAATCATTTTCGAACTGCAATACACCAAATGTAATTTATTGCATACAATGTCCATGCAAGTTACATTATATTGGGAAAACTGTCCAACCTATCAAGAAAAGGATCTTACAACATCAATCACGTATCAGATGTCATACAGAAAATGCACCATTAGTTGAACACTACCAGAGAAAGGGTCATTCAGAAAGAGACATGAAATGGTGGGTTCTAGATGTGATCAAACCTTCCAGAAGACAAAGCAATGTTGACCAATTATTGACCATCAAAGAAGGTAGATTCATTTGCATGACCGATCTGATTAATCGTGGCCTTAATTCAACAGCCGAATGGCATACTTTAGCTTGTCTGTAAACTATAGACACAATCCGATTACACAGAATCCTGAAACCGCACACATAGTTTCTTGTACAGAATCCGACACACACTAAGTAGTGTTGCGCTACTCTATACACTTTAGAATCTTTTAGTAATATTCAATAAGGTATATGGTCTCATGATGACTAAACTTGATGCAATTCAATGTCAATGTCAATGTTATTGATTGAGCTACTACCGAGTGGAATATGTGTGTATTGTATTGTTACCAAGATATGCAACTGAACTGTGTAAAATGTTTACATTATCTGCTTTTCTGTTAGACTAGCTGTATGATAGGTTCTGTTCTTTCAGACATTACACCTATGTAATAGTTGAAATGTTTTGTTGCAGAAACTATAGAACTTATCTATCTGCACTATACTTCCGACGCTCTGTACTGGAAAGTAATCCATTTTTGACATGTGCTGTATGTTTTAGTTATGCTTATGTTATTTGATTTATCTACATGGATTATATTTCTTTCAAAGGAAACGCTGTTTAAATATCGTTGTATCGCTTCTCTGTCTATAGCAAATGTGCCACACGATTCTATACAGCCCACGTCGTTTAGACACTTCTCTCATAGTCATGAAATTAGAAACAAATATTAGACTTGAGTTCTTCAATCTACAACTTGAGCCCAATCCAAAATGGATGTGCATTTCTATTTGTGAACACCCGATTTAAATGGTCGAATACATAATAAACAGCTTGGTATAAACCTGATTTTTATCAAAATGTAATTAAGCTAGCTCACTGTAAACATATTTAATAACGAGATGTTTACAATGGTTCTATAAGAGATATATAGACCATTCCAATATGGCCGCCTTGTGTATATTTACACATATGCTTAGTGATCTAACTTGCAGTCCCCTTTCTATATCGCCGTGACGAGCATATTTAAAACAAACCGAACCCGGCAACTTTCAGTGCTACATGCCGCGACTCAACCGAGGAGACCGCTGTACTTCTGCCAGGTCAGTTCATATCGTCCGTTCGTAATCTTCCAACACCGTTTTGGAAATAGGAACAATTATATTAAGTGTCACAACTTTCCTTTTGCAGTAATCTTCGAGGGAAGTTAGTAACACGCTCATTGTGACTTGCTTTGATTCACCTGAGGAAACCGATGTATCATTGCCAGGTCAGTCTATACCTTTCGGACTCAATCTCCATGCATTTGTTAGGAAGTAGGATTAAATACACTAAGTGTCTTCACTCTCCCTCTGCAGTAATCTCCAGTGGCAGTTCGGAACGCCCGGAGGCCGTTGGTCGGCTGTGTATTTACATAGTACCGTAAATACGGCTGTGATTGACTCATTACGATTTTTGAATAGAAAGGTAATGAGACACATTCCATTACTTGACTCAGTAAATATTTTAAGTCGTTCTTGATTATTCATCTATCATTTTATGGTTCTCTCATAGTGTCCATTTTCAACCAATACGCTGCGATTCAACTTAAGCATACAAGAACAGCTTAAATTTAGAAGCAAGATATTTGTGGTTCTCCTTGTAAGCACGGAAGTCACGACTCCAATTGATTTGTATATTGCAGCCACTAATTACGAGGTAAAATTGATAAATTCACGTCTATCAAATGCTTAAGTTTAGGAATGTTTTTAATGGCTTAAATATAAAAAATTGCACATTGGTCCTTGTAAGTGAAGAGAAACGTTAGGAATTAATAATAGGAACGATCATTATAAATCCTACGACTAAGGACTTCACCTGTTGGACAGAAATTATAAATTATAATTTATTCTTGTGTCGTATTTGATTCATGCACTATTCAAAGTGTCTGTAATAATCATAGAATACACCAATGACTGCTAAGGCATTGCTTAAATGACAAATTGAATCCCCATCTGAACTTCAGAACTTATGATAATTGATTTGTTAATTGATACTATTGTGTTGATTTGCTTAGGTGTGTGTGTTATATATTCTATATATTCATTGTATTTTTTAATTTATAGGGGTCAACTTTTAATAACCAGTCCTGAAGATGGTCTTATAAAATCGTACATAAAGACCGAAATGTCAACTGTCACACTGTTTTCTAGATAAATGTACAAATATCTCTGAAAAAGTGTTTGATATATCTTGAAGTGGAGGAATCATTCAATGTAGTACTTCCTCCCTAATGTTGTATAACTGTCTTAATTTTAGGTACCCTAATCACCATTTGTTGATATAAATGAATTTTGTTCCTCACACACCTTTTGTCTGTTTTCCTTTTTGATTATTTAACTGCTTTAAAATCAACATAAAAAAGATCTGTATATATATATGACTAATGCATAATATATAACTGTATGAAATTTATATTTCAAGATAAATCTCATCTATAAGTATATCTTTATCCTATAGGCAAGTTGCACAACTTAGTTCTCTCTAAACAAATCCCTTGAAGGCACTATTTACCCATACAGCATAGAAACAAAGCTCCCCACCTGCAGGAGAAAGGAGAGGTTTTGCCTCAGCTTCTGAGCCCTGTCTGGAAACCAAGCACCTGCATTCTGCGCCCATTGCCATAATTAGACTCCCCTCTGATCAAGTGAACGCTGCATGGCCCACAATTTAGGAAAGCGGCAGTGGCCTAAGAGCATAGGTGGCAGCAGCACCACCTAGTGGACATTTGCTGCCAGAACAGCAGGAGCAAACTCATTTGTGTTGCCATGAAGCACTGCTGGCGTCTCATGCCACATTGACTGTTGGGAAGAGACGCCCCGGGTGCACGTATACATGACCAGTGGGGACACAGCACATCCCCCAACTACAAGCAGGAAGCTAGCAGAAGAGATAGAGCACTGCTCCCATGCACCACAGCAGCTAAAGACTTTCAACCTCTGTGGTGTCCTAAGGAGCCCAAAGCTACCCAGCCAAGGAAGCTGTCAAGAGTCCAGTGATGCCAAGCAGGAAGCCCCAAGCCCACAAAAGGTGCAAGGGGAATGTGCACCCCCCAGCGGTTTGTCTGATGTCACTGAAAGCAAGGAAATAGCACCACACAACCCTGGTGATGAATGGCCATCACCACAAGAAAGAAGCGCAAGAATGCCAAGCACCAGAAGAGGGCACCTTGAAGAAGAACCAAGAGTGTGGAGTTTGAGACATGCTGACACAGGCCATGCCAGCAAACTTGACAGCATGCGCAGGCGCCCAGGAGATAGATTTGTTTAACCATAAAAGAGCTGCTCCTAAAGTGATAACCACTATAAGGTTTGAGTTATATTGTGAGTGGGGACATCTCACAAAAAGTAACGGACTGGTCTCACACACCACCTGGTGTCATGCTTCATCATTGACCAGTCCTCGCCCTCTAAAGCCTTGGTTTGATAGAGGGCGGGCATACACCTGACGACAGGGATGCACTTCTAAACTAAGTGGGGGCCCGTGTATGAGTGAGTGAGATTAAAGATCATTACAGTTATCCTCATTGTGTTTTTTAATGTGAAAGGTAACTATATGATGTTTAAAAGCAGGTGACGGTATGTGGGGGAATTAGCGTCCCCTAACCGTTGTGTTTAGAGGTCGACATGTTTCTGCCATCTTAGCCCAGGATGGTCCAGGGCATTCATCAGGACCTAAATATGTAAATGGGGGCTCTGTTCTCACCAAAAATAAACACTTACCTTGCCACAGGGCCTCACGTCTCTGCTCTTGCTCTCCTCCGTTGGACTGCTGTAACAGGAAACATAGCCAGACTCCCCTGACCAATCACAATGCTGCAACACAGCATTGTGATTGGTTTGAGAGTCATGGTTTGGGGCTCAGCCAGGGAATGGGGGCCTGGGCATGTTCTCCATGCAGGCTGTAATGCAGCCTGCATAGAGAACAGGAAAAGTGTGCATGACTGTTTGGCCGGTCCCAGAGGGCCGGCCAAACAGTCATGTGCACTTAGGAGTGAGCAAACCACTCCTCCCCTGCCCTGCTCTGAGACCAGAGCAGCCCTGCCTGCCCAAAAAGCAGCATAGAAACTGAAATGATAATAACTCAAAGTTATTATCCTTTTATGTTTCCTTTATTTGCACTGCTTAAAAGCAGTGAGGCGATGCTCCTCCGCCATAGCGGAGGAGCCGCCACTGCTTATAATAGTCGAGTTCTAACGTCTTTTCTATATAATCGGCAACTTGGTGCTTCACAAGTTGCTGATTATAAACAAATTAGTGACCACTGTTTATACAGGAATTACTGAGCCCCATGTGTTATAAGTGCATTATAGCCAATGATGCTTGTCATACGGCAGATGGATTTCCGTCACGTTTTGACAGAGTATTCCATCCACCAAACTTTAAATAGGGTCCTAAATTTCAACCTGGCCTCTTGCAGACCTGATTATATTGGTTTCAAGAAGGGCTCACCCTTCTGCTCCCATGTAATCATGTTGGGTATAGTCTGCCATATCTGATGCCATATCGTTTCCAATGGCTTAGAGAAAGCGTACCTATAATGCTTCTGGAGAGGCCTTACACTTCTCCTTATGATTGCCAAATAGAAGTGGATAATCAGAAATCGGGATGACGATAACACCGAGAGGATAATTCAGAGCTTATGGTTCAAACAATTTCATAAATAGGCTTGTGTGATGCTTATATGGAATTTCTCCTGCAGAACATGAAGCAGTTTAAAAGAGTCAAGCCTGGGCACATATTCTAAAGTGGTTATGCCCTGCCTTTCCATTTGTCATGTCACACTTAACACTCCGCTTTTTATCTGAACTGCAGCATTCTGCCATCGGGGTGCTCCACTTTGCATATAGGTGCCAACTTTTAGTTTTTCATAGGAAGATATCCATGCATTGATCGTTGATTCTGTGATGGGTTGCCAGTTATTTCATGGGGTGAGCTAGAAATAAGATCTAGACTAAACATGGGAGTCCTTCTAGTAGGCCTCTTTCAATGCCAAGCCCACATAAAATAGGGTGAGACTGGGGTAGAAATTTAGCAAGTTGGGAAAATTGATGGACCCAGTAGTAGGATACCACATGCATTAAGCAGAGACTGCCTGAAGAAGCCTGCCTGGAGTTTATAGGCCTTCAATCGTGCCTTGGTGAATCAGGTGAATGACAGCATGTCTCCATGTTTTTGGGATGACATTTTCTTTGTGACGGTAAGATGAAATATGCTGAACAGGTAATTAAAATGTGGTAGTACCACTTCCTTTGCCGCCTCCAAAGTGAGAATTGTAGATGTGACCACATAGGGGGAACAACCTTTACAACGCAACTTTTACAACGCACTACCTTTACAACGCATTTTTTACAACGCATAATCCATTACAACGCATGACATTACAACGCATGGCACTACAACGCATTTTTAAAAACTACCTTTACAACGCATTCCATTACAACGCATACTACCATTACAACGCATACCATTACAACGCATAATATTACACTACACTATCCAACACTTACCCTACTGTTGCACCCCCTGGAGTTAGAATAGTAATTTTTACCCCTATACTATCCAACACTTACCCTACTGATGCACCCCCTGGAGTTAGAATAGTAATTTTTACCCCTATACTATCCAACACTTACCCTACTGATGCACCCCCTGGAGTTAGAATAGTAATTTTTACCCCTATACTATCCAACACTTACCCTACTGATGCACCCCCTGGAGTTAGAATAGTAATTTTTACCCCTATACTATCCAACACTTACCCTACTGATGCACCCCCTGGAGTTAGAATAGTAATTTTTACCCCTATACTATCCAACACTTACCCTACTGTTGCACCCCCTGGAGTTAGAATAGTAATTTTTACCCCTACACTATCCAACACTTACCCTACTGTTGCACCCCCTGGAGTTAGAATAGTAATTTTTACCCCTATACTATCCAACACTTACCCTACTGTTGCACCCCCTGGAGTTAGAATAGTAATTTTTACCCCTATACTATCCAACACTTACCCTACTGTTGCACCCCCTGGAGTTAGAATAGTAATTTTTACCCCTATACTATCCAACACTTACCCTACTGATGCACCCCCTGGAGTTAGAATAGTAATTTTGACCCCTATACTATCCAACACTTACCCTACTGTTGCACCCCCTGGAGTTAGAATAGTAATTTTTACCCCTATACTATCCAACACTTACCCTACTGTTGCACCCCCTGGAGTTAGAATAGTAATTTTTACCCCTATACTATCTAATACTTACCTTAAATGTAATTTAATATTATGCGTTGTAATGGTATGCGTTGTAAAGGTAGTATGCGTTGTAATGGAAATGCGTTGTAAAGGTATTTTTTAAAAATGCGTTGTAAGTGCATGCGTTGTAATGTCATGCGTTGTAATGGATTATGCGTTGTAAAAAATGCGTTGTAAGTGCATGCGTTGTAAAAGTGTGCGTTGTAACGTCATACATCCCCACATAGTGTAGCCTTGGGACATTTTAAGGTTGGCATTGATCATGTGATTGAGGCCTTTATTTATGCTGTTGCCCAGGTACACCACTTTCCTGTTGTTTCACTGAAATGGAGTTCCCAGTGACAGTTTTATAAACAGGAAACCTCACTCTTGCTTGAGACTGAAAATGCGAAAAATGTAGGGATTGTGGAAATAATGGAGGGCAGGAAGCAATTTTTGATTGATGTATAGCTGCAGTTAGTGTTTCCAACGCTAATAGGAACAGAAGTAGGGACTGGTAACTGATCTTCCTCATATATCTGTGGGCCTTGAATGTGGAAGAGAGCTAAATCCCATAATAGACCTTTACACAATTAGAACATTGCATCCAGTCAGGATGCAGTCCCTCCCTTTCTAATGTTTGAAAGAGTAATGCCCTCTCTTCTCTATCAAAAGACTTTTCAGTATCCAAAGAGAGGATGCTAGTTTCCCCCCGAATGTGCCACTGGTGTGCTATAATAGGTAGGGTGGTAAGTGCAAGTGATTTTGAGATGATCTGCCAGGAATGAAACTCCATTTAGGCCAGGTGAACAAGACAATGTATAGATAGGTTGAGTCTTCTGGGTAAGATCTGTTCTAAGTGAGCTACTGTGCAGTAGCTGATTCAATGGAGGTCCTTCCCATTTTTTGATAGTGATGTTTTATTGAGTGATAAGGATATTGAGTCAGTTCTCCAAGTCTCCTTGAATGCTTCAAAGAGGTGTATGGTAGGTCTTTTATGGTAGCTGCACTTACCTGTTTAGAGATTTCTGAAATCAGAAGAGGTCCTCTTGTTGTTTGTAAGGGTCAGTAGCTTTAGCAAGGAGACAAATGTAGCCCCTTTAGTCATTGTATCTTCTCCTTCGGAGCAGTATAGATTCTTGTAGAACGTTGTAAATGTTTCCTCTATGTCCTGGGATTATGTTTGTACAGTTCCTTGATCTTCAAAGAGGGCTGGCATTGCAGAGTGTGATTCCTGTTGTTTTAGCTGTGCTGCCAAGAATCTCCCTTCTTTCTCACAATCTTTGCAGTGTCAATATATTTATCTAGTTTTTATGTTTTCAGCCCTGATGGTGAACTTGGCTTATTCTGGCCTCATACTGTTTCGGTCAGCGGGGCTTTTGATGTGTGATTAGAGCATTGACTGCTCGAGCTTGGCATGATTTTTCTTGTGTATGACAGTCACTTGTCATCTTGCGTCTCAAAGAAGCTTTCTCTGCCCCCACGAAATTTGTGCTGGTTCTATCTAGCTCTTGACTTTTGTTAGGTGAATTCGAGTGTGGTTCTGCAACAGTTTTTCAACAGAGGGCTTGCATCTAGAAACATTTATGCTCCATTGTTTGGCTAGGGCAGTGTCTATTCATGGGTGAAGCACAGTTGTTTGGCAAATGTTCCGGAATGGCATTCTCCAGCTTCTCACTGTCGACCAAATTCTGCGCGTTAAAATAAAGTTTTACTAGAGTAGGCTGCAAGGTTTTTAAAACAAGTATTAGTTCACCCGGATTTCGATTCACCTAAATCCCTGGGGACAACTGATTAAATTAAAATATTATTTCAATGTAATTTATACTTATGCAAATATTTCACACTTATGGTACAAGATAAACTGTTAAGCGAGTGCACCCATCTGAAAGAGTCGGTTGCTCTCACTGGCATGTTATCTTAGAGGCCCTTGGGACAAAGCTGCCCAGTTCAATTACAGGAAGTGAACACATGCAGCATGCAGTGTCTTGCTGTCGTTCTTTGTTTACATACCGCCAAGGATTCCAAATTCTACTCATTAGAGTGACGCCTCATTAAGGTTGGAAAATGACAGTTTGGTTCACATATGTTTCCTGCATGGTTTTAGAGAGCATAAATCTGCCCTCCTACTTCCTAGAAATAATAAAAAGGATGTGCAGAGAAATTCAAGCTATACTCTAGACCACCAGAATTTCTAGTGGATATGAATTATGACAGCGAAAGTTAATGCCTATTTGTCCCAGATGTAATTATTGCATCGTGTGCAGTTTTTAGAGGAGCATGTGGGAAGCAATTTGATTAATGCAGAAAAAAATCCCATCTTCTTGCCAAAGCAATTTGGCAAAGGGATATTTTAATGACATCACTGCAACACATTTTAAGCCCACAACTCCCTGTTAAAGCAGCTTCCAACGCTTTATCCCAGAAGCTTACACTCATGTGAATAACAATTTCCCCTTGAGAATTCCACTTTTAGAAACACATTCTAAATATACAACTTTACATGGAGCATTTCATGTCGTTCTGTTTTATGTGTTGCTTCATCTCATCCTCCTATTATTATTAATATCCAGTCCCTCTGAGGCAGACATTCGCAGTGCAGTTTTTGAGGACAGACATGCCACTGTTAGTTTACAATGTACTTGTTAGACTTGGCATCTTTGGCATGTTTGTCCCCTGTCTTTTTCCTTCTGACCTCCTGTTTTTTTACTGTTTGCAGCAGTTCGTTTTCGCTGGTTTTAGAGCTCTACACACTTCACCACTGCTGATCAGTGCTTAAGTGACATTGCCCCCATGTAAATTGTGATTTTGATTAGGTATTCATGCTTTGCATATTTGATTTACTGGTAAGTCTCTAGTAAAGTGCAATATGTGTGACCAGGGTCTGTAAATCAAATGCTACTAGTGGGCCTGCATCACTGATTGTGTCACCCACATGAGTAGCCCTGTAAACATGTCACAGGTCTGCCATTGCAGTGTCTGTAAGTGCAGTTGTAAACTGCCATGTCGACCTGGCAAGTGCACCCACTTGCCAGGACCAAACCTTCCCTTTTTTTTCATGTGAGGCACCCCTAAATAGGCCCAAGGTAGCCCCCTGGGCAGGGTGCAGTGTAGTCAAAAGGTAGGACATCTACTGGTGATTTTTACGTCCTGATAGTGAAATATTGCCAATTTCGTTTATTAGTACTGCAGGATTAGCCTTCTCACAGGTTATCATTGGAGCTGCCTTGTAACATCTTACAAGTGTAACTTTCAATTGGGCTCGAGATTTGGAGTTTGGGCTGCCTGGGCTCAGGATTTTAAAATACATCTTTTAGTGAAAATGTTTTTAAAATTGTGTGTTTTAAAATGCCACTTTTCAAAAGTGGGCTTTTTTTGCCTAACCATCCTGTGCCTCTGCCTGCCTGTGAAATCCACATCTGGTTTAGAGTGACTTTCGACTGTTTTGCATGTACTCTAGACAGTCAAACAAAGGTATGTTGAGGTGTGCCCTGCATATCTTGATGGCCCATCACCAGGCTGCTGGGCTTTCCGGAGCTAGAGTGGTGGGAAGAGATGTCACCTACACCTGAATAGCGCTGTGCCTGACCTCTCACAATGCTGTCTCCACCCACCCGGAGTATGTCTGCACCTAGACCAAATTTTTACTCACTGCTGCCTTGCAGCCAAGGAAATTGACACAGCACCTGCCTGCGGCCAAAAGAACCACCGCAACCCAAGTTCAGCGCACAGGTCTCTGAAGTCCGAGACCACCGCACTGACTCCTACAAAGGCTCTGCTGTGCAGCTGAGAAGATTGACGCACCATTGGACTGCGGCTGAAGAAATCGACGCATCGCCTGTTTGCCATGCCGCATCAACCTCCAGCGCGGCTGGATTTCCACGCCTTGCACCTGTGCATCAAGTCTACGTCAACGCTGGCCTTCAGTAAGGAACTGAGGCCACGTGTCCAGAGAATCAATTCATCACCTCTCCATGCAGTAAGAAACTGATGCATCACCTCCTCTCGCTGTAAGGAACTGACACATTGCCTCCCGTGCTTAGCAGTAAGCAATGAGCGCATCACCTCCATTCGAAGCAAGTAACTGACGCATCACCTACCCTGTGTGTAAGGAACCGACGCATCGCTCTGCTTTCTGGCTCCTCACCTCCCCTGCGCCTGGTTTCTCCATGTGATTTTGACGCATCGCAGGTACTTTGCACAAAAAGTGACACATCCATAGTTGCATATGGACTGAACTGTTTTTAACCTTTTAAAAAGTGATACCTTGAAATATGTATGTTAGATTTTTGTCGTTTTGGTATTGTTTTGATTAGATAAATAGTTGCTATTTTTCTGAATTAGTGTGGTGTCCATTTTGTAGTGTTTGCACTGTGTTACTGTGTGTTTAGGCACAAATGTTTTATACATTGACTTTGAGATAAGCCTGGCTGCTTGTGCTAAGCTACCAAGGGGATGAACAGGGGTTATGTTAGCTGTGAAATCCCCCTACCCTGACAATGAGGAAGAGTCCCTACTTGGATAGGGTACATACCACTGCCAACTAGAGACATCCATTTCTAACAGTACTGCATATCGTTATTGCTCTGACTTTAATTAAAGTTTTGATCTGAAATAGATTTATTCATAAGTGAGCGGTTCAATTTGTCATTCATGTTACAAGAACAAACATTTGTGTTGTAGATACACTAACTAAAAGTTATTACCAGTTTATGTTTTTGCTTCTCGCACTGCACGAAAGCAGTGGGGCGACGCTACTCCACCATAGTATCTTTACTTTTCACCAGTAAGAATATTTTTTCTTTTGATTTGCCATTAAGCTAAAAAGGGTTTCACTTCCAACTCCTGTCCTAAATAATTATGTCTACTAAAAAGCACAAGCACTATTCTATTGAAATATATACAAAGGTAAATTTTGTTTTTAAATTAAAACCTTAGCATAGGATTGTCATACTTAGACAGCGCATGTTTTTATCTGCATATGCTTGCAATGAAAATTATTATTCCAATGGCATGTTTTCTTTTTCTGCTATTATGCAATTTACTCAATAAAGGTCAATTATAGCAGCAGAAATTGACCATAGATATCTCTAGTCCAGTTCAATATCCACGCACAACCAACCTCTACCTATGTTTGCTTCGCAGTAAAAGTCTTGTTATTCGGTTCCAGTACAAATTACATAAAAATATCCCTTTCTTATCAGTTTTAAACTGTCTCCATGAGCAATATGCCAATACATTTCTTAGCCCATTGTCGTCCTTCTACACCAGAAAAAGAGTAGTTCATCAATACATTTGCAGAACACTATCCGCTGTGATCCTTATATTATCAACTGCCAGCAAACTCAAACTCAGCATTCTCTACTCCAAATGGTATGCTTGGTGTATTGTTACCCATTGTCTAGCAGTTATGCAATTAAAGTCCTTGACATGTAAGGAGGGAAATCACTGGGGAATTCTGTCCACATTGTATTTAAAAGATTCTTGAAAATCAACCACTCCCCAGTCACTATCTGATGCTAATTTAACTTCAGTTTGTTAGGAAAACACACACTAATATCTTAGAAAGTTTGGAAAAGGGTTTCAAAATTCGATGCTCTAAAACGTGAGAAAGATAACAGACTGGATTCTGGAATCTGATGCAAGACGTCATTTGTAAGTGTGGTGTGAACACACAGATTCAAATTTAAAATTTAATTTACTTCGGTTTAAAAGGCCAAGGACATGGGAATATACAGAAGGCATTTTTAAACAAAAACAATTATTTATTATGAAGCTTTTGACAACATTGAGTATTATCCACAATTATTATTAAACAGTCTCTTTCATGTATGGCCATAATTAATAAAATGACATACTTCGTGACAGGTCAAGCAAGATCTGTAAATATAAGAAGACCACTCTACATTTTGTAAAATTCTTCCATGTCTACTGCAGGTCGAGATACTTTCTGAGGGTTAAACTATACAATTTACAACAAACAATAAAAATCATCATCAGTTGAACAGAGTTGTCAAAAGGGCATGCAATTTCTTATTCAACAAAAGCCCACCCTTTGGGGAAAGACAGAAAAAAGTGAGCAATGCCCTACCTAAATCTGGGTAGGATAGCAAAATCTGCTCATAACATTCTGCTCATCACCTTCTCTTTCAAAACCTTTTCGACCAGGGTTTATTGAATATATGACATCAAAATGCAAACAATTACACGCATGCTTTTACAAAGGGGTTTTTAAATCGCAACTACCATTACAGCTCATGATTTTACAACGCATGCCATTACAACACATTTTTAAAAACCACCATTACAACGCATTCCATTACAACGCATCCCATTACAATGCATATCATTACAACACATAATACTTTTAGGGCAACAGTAGGGTAAGTGTTGGATATTGTAGTGGTAAAAATTACTATTCCCACTCCAGTGAGTGCAACAGTAGGGTAAGTGTTGGATAGTGTAGGGGTAAAAATTACTGTTCCCATCTACCCCAAAACCCATACCCACCCTGAATTGAAAAATCTCTATTACTTACCTTATAATGCGTTGTAATGGCATGCGTTGTAATGGCATGCGTTGTAATTGCATGTGTTGCAGTGACATGTGCTGTAATGGCATTCGATGTAAAGGCAGTTGCGTTGTAACAGCTGCATTGTAAAAGCAGTGCGATGTATTGACTGCGTTGTAATAGATGTTTTCCCAGGTCGATCACGTTTCTGGGTGTTTCAGGGGGAGGTAAGCAGCTCTGGGCCACCCAAATCAGAGCATGCTTTTTGATGTATTGCAGCCTTTGAATCTTATAATTATCATTCAACATCAAGCAATCTTGCATGATTTGAAGATTTAATCTCACCACAATGTTTGATCAAACACAGATCCATAAAAATATTAGGGCCAGTGTATTTCTGCCCTTCAGAGAGCCAAAATCCAATTAATCAATAAAGGTAAAAGAAGACATTCTATGGAGTAACCCGACCAAATGCATGTAGAGTCTGTGTTCTTCTACTTGTAGGCTGTGACACCCGTAATGCCTCCAAAAACCTTTCTATTGATAATAGTCTTTATGTGTTATTGAGGTTTATTCCCAGTGAGTGTAGCACAATTATAAACTACCCTCGGTGATTGGATGACCTTAAATTAAGCATCCTAGATTTATTTGTGAGGGATTACAACAAAGACTTATGTATCAAAATGATGTATGTTATGTGAATTTGTATAGTGCAAAATTCACTCATGAGGGTTTACAGGAACTGAAGCCCAATCTGTATGGACTGAGCCATGGCCGGGGTAGGTGAAGGGCCAGGTCTTCAGTTTCTTGCAGAATTCAGGAACTGAGGAGAAGGTTCTGATGTGCAGGGGCTGGTCATTCTACACTTTCAGAGTGATGTAAAAGAAAGCACAATTACCAAATCTGATTCTGCTTATGCAGCGGGACATGTGTGAGTAGGAGTCTGACTGAGCAGAGGTTTCTGATCAGTTTGTGGAAGTTTATGTGGTTGCTGAGGTATGTGGTGCTAATGTTGTGTTAGGCTTTGTATGTATGGACTTTGAAGAGTGCTGGTTTGCCGATTGGTAGCCAGTGGAGCTCTTTGGAGTGATGTGAGTGTGGAATGGGAGATTGAGGGTGAGCTTGGCTGCAGCGTTCTCTATGGTCTGGAGTCTTCTGGTAATTCAAGCGTTTGTTCCAGAATAGAGTGCATTTCTGTAGTCCAGCCTGCTTGTCATGTGGGCTTGGATGATGGTTCTGTGAGTGTTGGTGGCCAGCCATATGAAGATCTTTGTGAACATCCTGAGTGTGTGGAAGAAGAAGATGGAGACTGCATTCACTTTCCCAGTCATGGTGAGTTGAATGTCGATTACTAGTCCAAGGTTCTTTGTGTGGGTTGTTGGTAGGAATGTGGCTCTGAGTTTGGCAGGCCACCAGCTGGAGTTCCAGAGCAAAGGTGTCTTTGCATAAGATTAATAGTTCATTTTTTTCTGTGTTTAGCTTGAGGCAGTTCATCTTCAGTCATCTGGTGACTTCAGTCATGCAGGCAGAGAAATTGGTCTGTGTTTTGGGAATCCTGTTGGAGAGGGACAGTATGAGCAGTGTGTTGTCAGCAGAGGATATATTGTTGATTCAGTAGGTGTGGATGATACTGGAGTGAGGATTCATCTGGAACTCCTCAGATGAGGTTGACTACATCCAAGGTGAAGGGGCCTGGCTGTCAAGAGTGAATGCAGCAAAGTGCGGGAACTTGGATGACGGGTTCATGTAGTAATTGAATGAGGATGAGATGGAACCCACTCGGCAGGACACATGCTCAACTCCATCTTCTCTGCAAGCAACAACATCTCCGTCAGCCACACTTCTGAGCCACACTGGACTGACCACCACTGCGTCCACTTCTCCTTCACCAAACCCACCATACGCCACCATGCCCACCACAATCCTTGCAGAAGTTGGAACAAGGTCACAGAAGAACAGCTCACCATCTCCCTCAGAAAAACCTCACCACCGATGTCAACACCTCAGCACTTAACCTCTCACTGTGCCAGCACACTGACCCAGAAAGCCATCTTAGGCACACCTGAAGATGGCTTGAGAAAAGATGGGGGAGCAGCAAGATCCTGGCAGACCATGCAGCCTTCAAAACCACCGCCACCACACACCAACACCTCATCAGAACAACAAAAAAAGCAGCCATACAGAAATGCATCAATGCCAATGCACATAGCAGTAAAGAATTCTTCACTGTGATCAGAGAAGTGCCAAACCCAGCACAGAGACAGCAGACATTCTCCCTCTCAAGACCTCTGCAACAACCTCAATGCCTTCTTTTACTGCAAGATAAAGGAGATGTAAGAAAGCTTCAGAACCCAAGACCTACCCACTCCACCCACAACCACCTCACCCAATGGCTCCAGACCCCAGCAGACCTTGCCCAACTGGACGACCCTCACCTCTGTGGACACCCTAAGCATCATGAAGAGCATCCACTCTGGAGCTCCCTTGGATATCTGACCTCACCAATCTTCAAGAGTCGACACCTCCATCGCACCCGAACTCTGCCACACTATCAACTTCTCCATCAAGTCCACCCCCTTCACTGAGGACTGGAAGCACACAGAGATCAACCCCTTGCTGAAGAAACCCTCTGCTGACCCGATGGACCTCAAGAACTACAGGCCCATCTCTCTGCTCCCCTTCCCAGCCAAAGTAATCGAGAAAGCTGTCAACGCCCGACTCTCCAAGTTCTTCAAAACAAACCACATCATGGACCTCTTCCAATCGGGCATCAGACTCAACCACAGGTCCGAGACCACTCTCCTCACCGCTACAGACGACATCCGCTCCCTCCTCAACCGAGGTTAAACTGCTGCCCTAATCCTCCTGGACCTCTCAGATGCCTTCGAAACCATCTCCCACCACAACCTCTGTGCAAGAGTTCAGGACACCGGTATCGCAACAAAGCCCTTGAAGTGATCCACTCCTTCCTCAACGGCCGAACACAGAGAGTCGAATTCCATTGTTTAACTCAGAACCCACAGAGATCAGCTGCGGAGTGCCTCAAGGATCCTCCCTGAGCCCAACCCCCTGCAACATCTGCATGGCCCTGCTTTCAGCCATCAACAGAAGCCACAGACTCAACATCATCTCCTTCACACCCAGCTGATTTTCTCCCTCACAGACGAACCCACAGCTGCCAAGAGCAACTTCCACAATGGGATGAAGTCAGTTGCCACCTGAATGAAGCACAGCTGCCTCAAGCTTAACTCAGACAACATCGAAGACCTCATTTATAGGGCTCTACCCCTGCACCTGGGATGACTCCTGGTGGCCAACAGAGCTCGGAAAAGCCCCACCCATCACACCCGCTGACCACGCACAAAACCTCAGCATCATCCTGGAATCCTTGCTCTTAATGAACCACCAATTTAATGCAGTTTCATCCTCCTGCTATCACAAGCTCTGCCTCCTTTGTAAGATTGTTAGAATTAAAATGTATTATTGCCATATTACTCGTATTTTACCTGGTATTATGTTTGCATTTATTTAGCTATCTTGTAATACATTATTGCTGGATGCATACATAATCAACAAGGGTAGATGTTATGTAAGTTAGGTAGACATATGTGCCACCATTTTTCTCTGTGTAGACACCATCTTATATTGTAATCGAAACTGTTACTTGATCATTTACGAGAAATGGTCCTTGGTAAGTTTTGTTTCCATAAAGCTGAATTTTGCTCATTAACGCATTCCTTTTCCCTTGTGTAGAGGCCCTCGCCTGCCTGCCTAGTAGGGAGCATAAGCCAGACAACCTTGGGCAGTAGATAGCTTGGACCAGGCTGTGGAATCTAAACTTATGTTCTGTACCTCCATTGTATTATGACATCTACCAGTGTTTCTCCATGATAGGCGGGTCTTAATGGGCTCCGCAACATACATATTTCATAAAAACTTAATTCGGCACACAAGGCCATAAAAGCATCATAAAAGCATCCAATTTGATACAATAAAATATTAAAATTGACACAGATTAAAATTTGACATGGAAAGAGCAGTAATCCAGTTGGCCAAATTGGGTCCGGGGAGGTACATTGTTGGAGACAGTCATACAATCCCTACAATGTCATTCTGTTGTGCCATTTTTTTTACGGTGGCCTTACAAGTGCACCACATGGTGAATAGGAACCGTGAAATGGCGAAAACAATATGCATTTGTGTATCAAATTTCAACAGCCTATACACTTCGCTACAGTGCCTGGACCCCAGGTTCCTACAGAGTTGGAGTAACCAGCGTGACCTGGCCCTCCTATAGCCCTTACAAAAAAATAATACATGGAGTTCTGTTTCGTCAGACTTGTTACATGCTGGACATCCCCAGCTAATAGCTCCCTCCCATTTTCTAGTGAAAGAGCGCAGCGGGAGGACTCCAAGTCTAAATTGTAAATAAAGCTTTTTGGCAAGGAATGGCTGGATGTCGTCCAACACCGTTTCTAGGCTGTACCTGTTTTTTGCTGCCAGGAAGTCCGCCGTTAGGCGTCCCACATTCAAGCTCATTGAGCTTATGCTACCTATACCTCTCTACCAGGGTCTTTCTAGAGGTCATTTGGGAGGTTTCTTCAGCTGAACTCCATAAATTACCCCTATCCAAACCAACACATGTGCTCTTAATGTGAATCTTCCCTGAACCTCGGAGACCCATCACATCAATCAATTCGTCCCTATATGCAGCCAATTCTGGAGTGCTCCAGAGGTTGCGCCAATAGAGAAGGGGTCTGAGAGTAACCTCATCCGCGATGGGTCTAACCCCGAGATCCATGCGGAGCGGTGTTAGGGGTGTGCTGGCGGGGAAAGCCATAAGATGTCTAATGAAATAATTCTCTGTGCGAACTAACGAACCCGGAGCGCAGTATCCCCATAGTTCTGCTCCATAAAGAGCAGCACTCCTGGCCTGCACTTTATAAATTTCCACCGCTGGACTGACCAGTTTTTCAGTGCAACTCCTATATAATTTTAAGATGCCCCCTGTTTCTTGGGTTAGTTTCAGCACTGCTTTGTCAATTTGGGCGCCCCAACTCATTTGTTCTGTTAGTGTCATTCCCAAGTACTCAAAGATGGTTACCCTTTCCAGGGGTTTACCATCCAAGCACAGATTGGGGCGGGTGGAGTTACCTACATTAAAGGCCATGTACTTTGTTTTTTGCAGGTTAATCTCCAGTCCCCGATGCTTGCAGAAGTCGCTACAGTTGTCAAGGGTCCTCTGAATTCCCATAGCGGATTTAGCGAGCAATAGCGTATAATCTGCAAACATCAGGGCTGGGATTTTGCGCTGCGCCAGCCTAGGAGCGTCGATGTTCTTCCCTGCAATCAATGAATCTATTAGGCCATTAATGAAAAGGGAGAAAAGTGTGGTGCGAGAACGCAGCCCTGGCGGACACCTCTCTCTACGGGCAGGGGGGCTGTGAGCTCGCCGTTTTTGCCATGTCTAATTCTAGCAAAATTACCCTCATGTAGGCGTTTTAGCTGCTGGCACAGATACTCTGGCACTCCCATATCAGTTAAAATTGCCCATAGTTTCTCCCTTGGTACCAGGTCGATAGCATATTTTAGGTCTACAAAAATAAGGTAGAGACTACCACCCTCGATGTAGACAGATTTCCAATAGATCAGCTGTAGCCTAAATATTTGGTCAATTGTTGATGTTCTGGCTCTGAACCCGACTTGTAGGGGGTAAGAATATTGTGTTCCTCCATCTAAGCTTGGAGACGCCCCAATAAAACTCGGGCAAATATTTTCTGGCCAACATCTATGAGGCTAATTGGGCGATAGTTTGCAGGCAAAAGCGGGGAACCCTTTTTGTAGATCGGAATTATTTCTGGTAGGGGGCCCAAATGGTGGGTTTAGTATGAAAGAGGTCGCCAGGGATCTTGTCCAATCCTGCCGCTTTGGCAGGGGTTATTTTTCCTAGAGCACCGGTGACTTCTCGCACCGAGATTAAGGGGGCATTAAGGGGGCATTGTCGAGAGTTAGGCCCGGGTGCAGTGGCTCCTATGCCACACTCGCTTCTCCTTCCATAGCCTTTGTATAAAGGGTTTCAAAATGGGCCTTCCATACTCCTTCTTCTATGTTGGGTTCAATGGCCGGTCTACCAGCCTGTGAACCGGTGTTTATGATGTTCCAGAAGGACCTAAGGTCGTGTGAAGTGAGTGCATTCCTAGCATCCTCTAATTTTTGGCCTTCCCAAGATGTTTTAGCTTTGGCCATGATGCCCTTGTATGATGCTCTTGCTTCTTTAATCATATCCCTATCACTGGACTTAATGGCAGCGATCAGGTCAGATTTGGCTGCTCGGCAACTAGCATTAAACCATTGGTGCTTGGGTTTTTTGGGTATCCTAGACTTATTAGTTTGATAAAAGAAGGCCGCCAAAGTGGCAACCAAATCTTGATGATTTTTAAAAATCCTTGGGAGGGGATTGTAGGCTCCTTTGTTCTCTACTGCTTGGATTGTGCTTGAGAGGTATGGGATTACTTGATGGTAAAGCGTGGCCACTTTGACTTGGGAATTGGAGAATTCACCCCAGCAGACTCTCCTTCCTCCGTTGGTCTGGATGAGATTTTGGGCTAGTGCTGACAACTTATCTGACGCCCTTTTGCCACATGGCAGTGCTATTTCTAGGATGAGAGCATCGTGGTCGCCATCGTGGCGGGGACTAATTTTAAAATCTATCACCATGTGCCAAGACTTAAAGTCTAGCATAATATAATCAATAATTGAGGTGTGTCACAGCCTGTTATAAGTGTGTTTCCCCGGACTATCGGATATAGTGCGTCCATTGCATGCTCTCAGTAAGAAATGTAATGTTAAGGTGCATATCTGGAGTACTAGCGGGGTCCAGGCCCTCACCGGGGGAATATTAGGCTCTGAGATGGACCAAAATTGGTCCTCCTCGTCCAATGTGCCTGAGGCCAGACCGTTCAGGGGCTTGAATTGGCAGTTAAAATCGCCACCGATGATTACCCCACAGTTTGAAGGCATGGTTGGGAGAAGTGTGTTTAGTTGGTCGAGAGTAAAAGACTCTTTACCAAAGGGTGTTGGTCGCGAATATATGTTTATTAATAGAATACTCAACCTTGTCTGAAAAGTTAAAACGACACAGAGAATGTCTGGTGAGGAACTGTCTATTTGTTTTGCCTCACAACCCAGGTGAACTCCAACCCAAGTTGACAACCCCCCTGACGGTCTATCTCTCCCCGCATGGGTCGCTGGGATACTAAAAACTGCATAACCCGATCTAATTGGTTTATTTCTAGCCCATGTTTCTTGGAACATGCAGATCTTGTGATGTTCAATGAAGAGTCCCCACTCAGGGCTTTCCAATTTGGTAGGAAGTCCCGCTATGTTCCAAGAAAGTAATTTTACACTTGGGGGGTGTACTAGATTTACCTGTGAGGGGAGTTCGATGACATTGCTCACTAAAGAGCACTTCTTTAATACAGGAAAACTTGAGCTGGGTTTCAAAGTATGGGTGCTTTTGGTTACTAGTGGAGAGGCTACCTCCCAAAGTGGTTATTTAGCTATTAACGTGTCCTTTTACGGTGTGTAATTATTCTGTGTGCCCGTGGTGTCTGTTATCAATTTACCCTCAGGTGAACTATGTTTTCCCACTTTATTGACCTGAGCCGTGGCTGGGTCGGGCGTCTCTCCATTGATTGATCCCCCTTGGCTGGCCAGTGCGCGCTCTACAATGCATTAAATCTTTGATTTGGGGCTCTGTCTTCCAGATTCAATCCACTGCCTCAAGGGGACTGAACCTATTGGTTACTGGGATATTAAAGTACAATGGGGAACGATTGTGCCTGCACAAATGGGGAGAATTGGTTGTTCTGTTGCCTTTCCCTCCACATGTGATTGTGTCCTCTAGGTTTTTGTGGGATCTGGCCTGGGGGGTAGAAATAGGCTAAGGGTAGTGAACTAATGGACCCCCCAATCCTATAATAATGTCGATCTAAGAGGGAATCTACAAGCGCCATTTTTTTAAAGTTTATCACCACACAGTCACCAGATATATCTTTTGGCCTCCATCCTACCCAACCCACCCTGCGAATCATGAGAATTTCATCTATGCCTCTATAGGGGAACTGTTTGTGATAAACTAGCCAGTGTAGGCATTTATTCCTTAAATCAAAGTAGGATTCCCTGGACCCTTTTTTTAGTTCTGGGACTCCAGCTAGGATGACTACATAGGGGGAAGAGGCCGGGGGGAGATTGATGCACGGGAGGGCAGTCTCTACCTCGTGGGGTCCCTCCTGTGCCACGCTCTTCTGCCTGGCCCTCTCTCCAGTAGGATTGCTCACGGGGGGGCCTTGCTACCCCTGGGTCGCTGACTTTACCCCACTGTACCCCCTGACCTTGAGTACTTCTTCCTTTCCCCAACCCCTTGGGGCTACTAGGTTGCTTTCCCACCTTCTCCTGAGTGGGTTGTGGTACCTTGTTGGGGGGGAGCGTGTTGGACTTTAAGGGCTCAGGGCTGGGGTTTGTGGGAACCATTACATTGGTTAATTCCTTTTCCCTCAAAAACACCTCAGTCCTGTCCACCCTGCATTCTACCAGTTTGGCGAGGCTTACAACCCAATCCCACAGGTTTTTTAGTTCGTCCCTCACAATTGTCCTAACTTGGACCTGCATGTCCACCATCACGTCCATAACTCAGGCTGGCTGTTCTAGGCCTCCTTTGGGTGATGATCTTTGGTCGTCCGCCCTTGCAGCACTCGGTGTCTCAGGGGTTGGGGTTTTACGTTTGGGCCCCCTAGATGCAGTGGTTGTGGGTTTCCCTTTTTTAGGACAGGCACCCCCTGGGTGTAGTTCATCCCTCCTGTTCACTGCATGGGTTCTTGGGACACTGTTTGTGTGTTCCTGATCTGTGGACAGGGGCGATCTTGTTATGTCGAGGGGGCTGGGAGGAGTGGCTAGGTCTGGTGTAATGGACAATCGTCTTTCTGTTAGTTCGATCTCAGTTGCCACTACACCGATGGCTCTCTGCAACATCCGGTCTATTGACGTTTGCTGGACAGAAGAGGCCAGTTGCACTGTTGCACCATTAGGTTTCCCCACCCCAGCTCTTCTCCCCACTTTACAAGGAGGTCAAAATAATACCCGCTAATATTCTGTGCCAGCGGCCTAGAGTCACTGACCTTAGTGGACGTTTTTTGTAGGGTCCGTTCTCTAAGGATTAATCAGTCTCTCCTTGGGGAGCTTGGAGGGGTGGCCCAGCCCAGCCTCTTCCAGCCACTGACAGGCAAGGACAGGCCCGCCCTTGGCCCGGGCTTCACCTGGGAGCGGCCTGTGTGAGTCCCGCACTGCAGTGAGTGAGGCTAGCTCCTCCCCCTCACCTGTTGCAGCTGTAGCAATGAGGACGGTGATGATGTTAGCTCCTGTTGCACCCTGGGACTTGTGGTCCCACCAGGGTGGATGGTGACCCCAAGGGCTGCTGTGGGGTGTGCTTTTGGCTGGGAATCATCTGTGGCCCTGGGCTTATGCTCCCGCCAGGGTGCTTGAGCCAGAAAAACAAAAGGCAGTAAGCAGCAAGTCCCCCTTTCTTGTTTGCGCGTCCAGCGCCGCGGTGAGTGAGGCTGCTCTTTGTAGAGCAGTGATAGCTCCTCCCCCGCACCTGTTGCAGCTGTTGCAATGGGGGTGGAGATGATGTTAGCTCCTGTTGCACACTGGGATTTGTGGTCCCACCAGGGTGGATGGTGACCCCAAGGGCTGCTGTGGGGTGTGCTTTTGGCTGGGAATCATCTGTGGCCCTGGATTTATGCTCCCACCAGGGTTTTTGAGCCAGAAAAACAAAAGGCAGTGAGCAGCAAGTCCCCCTTTCTTGTTTGCACACCCCAATATATATTGTAACTCTATGCTTGTTAGAGTCAGTCCCTCGTCAGCCATCATAGGAGGCTGGTCAGACTGGACTCCACTGCAGTGTGCTTGTGAATAAGCTAGTTAGTTTACATTCTCTACTGCTTCATCGACTCTTCATTTCTTGGAAGGCTAGAGGAGGTTGGGAATGACCCGGGTGACCCTAGTTGGGTTTCTTCCTTCAGTTGGTGCCCAAACAGGGACTCCACCAGGTGACCCATCCCACCCGTAATCGGGTTGTGGGGTCGGGGTTGCGTCCGGTCGGTTCGGGATCCCCATATGATAGAGCCTGGTTCTCGCGGCTGCCCCGCCTGTCTGATCGGGAGGCTCCTTGCCTAGTGGTCATCTCGGCTGGGGTCCTGAAAAGGCAAAACCTTTGGATCTGACCGTTTGGTCCGAAGAGTTGGCAGTGGAGAATACTCTTGTTTGACCTGTGTGCACCAGGTGAGTTCATCTTGATTCTTGCTATATGCAGCGCCGTCTTGATTACCTTGGTGGGTCTGCGGACCCTTGGGGTACGGAGCGTTTTTGAACGTTCTGCCAGGTCACTTGTTGAATTTGGCTTATTCTTGAAAAGGCCTGAGGCTAGAGCCTATCTTGACTTGGTGCAGTCTGAGGAATTACTTGTTTTGGCGCAAGCTGACGACTGGTTTTGAGAGCTTTTTGTTAGTGTGTGTGTCTTTATTGCGTGTGTGTGCATGTTGATTGAGTGAATAAGTGAATGTGTCTGATGCTAAGATGCCTTGTTAGAGTAAAGTTTGCTGCTTGGGGTGCCGCTGTTGTTCTGCTGAGCATCGACTGGAGGAAAGGCAGCCTGCGCCTCCAGAAGGCACTCTGAGTTTTGAGATGTATGTGAAGCACGGTATTGGCCCTATTATGTTTCGTACATTGTGACACAAGTATACGAGGGACAATGCTGAGCTTCAGTGGCCACTGGATGGTACCTTTGAAAAACAAAAAATGAATTATTTACAAGACAAATTGTTCACTAGAAGAAGTAGGCAGTCAATGTTTGATACTTTTCAGGTATGGCAGAAGGAAGCTAAGCAGAGGTGTATACAGGCCGAGAAGGAGTCTAGGAAGAAGGCAATGCAGACAGTGATTCAGGAAGCTGTAGCTTTTGATAGAGAACAAACTGAAAAGGTATTGAGTGTGAGATAGGAAGTTCCAATTACAATGTAATAAGTCCTATGTTGTTCGAGAGGATGAGGATCCCTTTGCGAAAGATCTATTGGACGCTCGTCCCCCACCTCCCAGTGCCCAGCAGAGAGTATATCCTGTTGTTCTGACATCTCAGTCCTCCGTTGTTCCTTTGCCTTCCTCTGGCCTTTCTTCGGACTCGACTGCTTCGGCTCCAGCCCTGCTTGCCTCCCCTGTGGTTTCACAAGCTGCGAGTGTGGTGAATGCAGGCACCCCCGTAGTATCAGCTGTTTCAGCTCATGTTTCTCCTCATTCTGTCACACCTACAACCCAGTCATTGCTATCCTTGTCACCTGCGTCTTTATCCCTTGTGTCTTCGCAGGCCATTTCATCCTCAGTGTTTTGTAGTGTTGGGATGCCGGTGTGTAGGTCGGATGGAGGGAATTGGGCGGCAGCACGGGAGCAAATGGAGCGGGTAATGATTCGACCTGATGTGGGTGAAGAGGATAAAAAGATGGTTGCAATACAGACGGCGCAATGGGCTTGGAGTCTGATTTATAGCGTGGAGGATATATAGAGTGTGATGAGAGATTTTGAGCCATTTGCACAGAAGCATGCCTTTCAACATATGTCGGCTACGTCGATTGGTTTGTGGGAACAATGTATTGGTGGCACAGCGCTCAAAATATTTATGACATTCGAGATCGTGTATATTCCGCTGGTATTGCCCCTGCAGAAGTTCTCAGTAATGTTGGGACACTTCTCGGTTATCAAGAAAGATTACACCACCGTACTCCGCCAAGTGTGTCCCAATTTCCAATGAGGGAGGGGCACCCTATTTTTCATCCAGAGATCCCAGAGCAGTGTAACCAGAGAGGTGAGGTGGTCCAGCAGCGGGTAGCGGCTCATTTTCAGGAACAGTGGGTTTATACCCCGTGGAAGAGAAGTGAGGTTCTAGCTCTTAAGAGTCAGTTACCGGATCCTAGGAAGAACCCTATGGCGTATTATAAAGAGTTAACGGAGGCCTCCTCCTCGTCAGTTATGACCTTAGCAGATATTGAGATGTTTTTTGGGCTTTTGGTGCCTGTCAATATCTGGCGGCAGGTGCATACGCAGGACCATGTAGTGGAGTTGGGTGGCACTTGGAATGAGATTAGGGCATGGGATAAGGAGAGGAAGGTGGGTGAAAAACCGAAAGCTGAGATTCTGGCGTTGCCAAGTCGTATTATCACCAATATGCATTCTCTTATCCCACCCAGACGAGAAGATTGGGATAAGCTGACGCATGTCATCAGAAGAAAAATAATAGTGTGTCTCATTTTTTTACTCGGTTTGAAGGGGTGTTTTGGGATTTCAGTGGACAGGATTTGTCAGTCGAAGGTTGTATTTGTCTGTTTGTTAACAGGTTTGTTACAAATTTACTTCCAGAGATTGCGGCTCGGTTGCAAGCTTCTGAGAGTACTTGGACTACCTCCTCCCCTACGGTGATATTAAGTATGGCTCAGTACTATGAGCATGAAGAAAATGAAGAAAAGGACAAGGTGGAGAGAAAGAGTAAGGATTTGAAGATGAGGGTGTTGATGCAACAGGTTGCAAGGGGGTTTGGCAGGGGACGAGGCACTGGTCCAGATTTGTGACAGGAAATTGCAGTACCTAGAGGGCGGGGTTCAAGTGGAAGGGTCCTTGGGGAGGTTGGTCGGGATGAGGCTAAGGCTGATGTATCCTCCTGGGGTTGTTCTGACCAGAACTATTTTGATGACCCCCAGGGAAGGCAGTACTATCATGATGATTATAATATGGATGATGCTGCAGGGATGTCCTATTGCTAGTACAGCCAGGGACAGGGAAGGGGACCAGTCCAAAGTCATGTAGGTCAGCGTGGTCCTTATGTCACAGCAGATTTGCATGGTTCGACACAGAATTTTTGGGTGGATACAGGTGCACTGGATAGCTCTGTTTCTCGTTCGCTGGTCCCTGGGGTAGCCCTGTCTGGCGGTAATAATATTTCGGTAGGTTTTTCAGGAGTACTGGTTGTGAGCCCCATTTCCCGACCTCTTGCTTTGACTGTTGGCCCTTTTACTGTGGACTCCCCATTTCTGTTGACGGCAAATTATGGGGAAAATGTATTAGGATTGGATTTGTTGAAGAAGTTACATGCTATTATGTTATTGTTCTACGGATGGTGTATGTCACGCTTGGACCGACTGTGGCTAGTTCAAAACAGGGTTTGGCAAAGGATGCGCCGCTTCCTGTTGAATTTCAGGATGTGCCGTCCTCATTGTGGGCCACAGGGGATACGGATGTTGGGCTGTTGCAGATACCACCAGTTTCAATACAGGTCAAGAACAATGCTGTGCTCCCTCATGTTCCCCAATATAAAATATCACCAGCTGGGGAACAGGCTTTGATGCAGATTATACAAGACTTAATCAAATCGGGGGTCATTGAGGAGACAGTAGCGAATGTATGTAATAGCCCCATTTTTCCTATTCTTAAGAAGGCACCTTTGGATTCCCCTGATGCACATCCAGATGTCTATCGTTTTGTGATTGATCTGCAGGAGGTTAATAAAATCGTAGTCCCCCAGTTTCCGGTAGTTCCAGACATTACTGTTCTTTTGACAATGATTCCTTCCACAGACAAATTATTTTCTGTAATTGATTTGAAAAACGCTTTCTTTAGTATTCCTATTCATCCAGACAGCAGGTATCTTTTTGGATTTGCTCTGGTAGGCAAGAGTTTCCAATTCTGTCGAGCTCCTCAGGGGTGTACTGAAAGTCCCAATATTTATAGCCAGGATTTGAAAATTCAATTGGACCCTCTCTCTCTTCCTTCACGTAATGTATTATTGCAGTACGTGAATGACATCTTGACAGCCTCCGATACCGAAGAGGGTTGTCGGGATGCCATGGTAAAATTGTTAAAGCATTTGGCGAATAAAGGACATAAAGTGTTTCTTTCCAAGTTCCAATATTGTCAACAGCAGGTCACCTATTGAGGTCACCTGCTGTCGAAGGAGGGTCAGAGGCTAACACCTGAACGAGTTGATGCCAGTGTTAAGATGACTGTCCCTGTCGCACAGAGGGATGTGCTTGCTTTCATAGTCATCACCTCGTATTGTCGACACTGGATACCCGCTTATTCTTTATTAATACAGCCCCTGATTTGCCTAACAACTGAAGATGTGCATGAACCCTTGCCCTAGACACATGAATTTCAGCATGCTTTTGAACAATTAAAGTTGCGCTTTGCTCTGCACCTGTGCTTGGTACGCCTGATTATAAGAAGCCTTTCATGTTGTACGTACAGAAAAGGGCTGGATGTGCACTTTCTGTGTTAACACAAGCCTTTAGAGGTAAGCAGAGGCCATGTGCTTATTTTTCTGCTATGCTTGACCCTGTTGCCAGAGCCCTCTAGAGTTGTTTAAGAGCAGCAACGGTCTCTATTCGACAATCTGCAGGGTTCGTCCTTAATCATGATCTCTATGTAATGGTCACTCATGCTATGGATGTACTTTTAAACAAGACAAAGATGCTGCTCCTCACCAGTGCTCGTCTGACTGGTTATGAATTGACTCTATTTACACTTCATATAGCAGAAGATGTGCCATTCTGAATCCAGCCACGTTACTACCCCTCCCTTCGGAAGATGAGGACACGGATGTCCATGATATTTTGTTATGCACTGAAGAAGAGACGAAAGGATGGGTAGACTTGACAGATGTTCCCTTATCTGACCCACAAGGGGAACTATATGTCGACGGCTCTTGTTTCAAAATGCCAGATGGAACCACTACAGCTGCGTATGCTATTACCACGCTGCGCACTTTAGTTAAGATATTACGTATTCCTTACCAATCAGCGCAGGATGCGGAGCTTATAGCCCTTTTGTGAGCTTGTGAATTGGGTGAAGGACTGACTGTCAACATTTATACTGACAGCCAGTATGCCTTTGGGGTGGTTCATAATTTTGGGCACCTCTGGGCAGAGAGAGGATTCTTGTCTTGACATGGCTCCAAGATCCAACATGGCCCTTTGATAGAAAGGCTTTTAACAGCCTTAACCCTTCCCAAACGATTGGCAATAGTGAAGTGTAGTGCCCATAAAGCAATTACTGATGATGTGGGGAGGGGAAATGCGTTCGCAGATCAGATAGCAAAAGAGACAGACGGTCAAAAATTGCAAAAATGTTTGTGGCAGATCCTGCTAGATGGATACCAGATGTTACAATGTTTGAAAATGTGTTGTGTTAGAGAAACACAGAGTGAGGCGTTTAGATGACGAATGGTGCTGGACTGATAAGTCTGAAAAACAAAGATGAATGTTATCCGGCACATATGTATTTCCTGTAGTTACAATGGCACATGGTCCAGCTCATATTAGCGCAAAGGGAATCTGAACAGTTACTGGATCCTGTGTGGGGAAATAATAATATCCCAAAAGATGCTGCCCATTTGGTGAAACATTGTATGATTTGTTTGAAGCATAATCCTGGAAAAGGTATCCCTACACCTTCTGGTACTTTTGCACCACCTTCCTTCCCTTTCAAGGTGTTCCAGATGGATTATATTGAAATGCAACAAGTTAATAATTTGAGATATGTGTTAGTGGTTGTATATGCATTTATTAAATGGATCAAGGCTTACCCAACGAAGGAAAACACAGCCATGGCAACGGCAAAGGCTCTTATTAAGGAGATTTTCCCGCACTATGGCTTGCCCCGTTTGATTTGGAGTGAAAACATCAGTCAATTCAATGCAAAAGTGATCTAGTTGGTGTGCGATGGTCTACACATCAAGCAAAAATTTCATGCAGCAAATCATCCTCAGTCAGCAGGTTTAGGTGAGAAGTACAATGGTACTCTAAAGCTAAAGTTGGAAAGATTAAGGAAAGTACAGGGTTGCAATGGCCAGATGCATTACCCCTTGCTTTGTTATCTACCAGAATGACAGGCCATTCTAGAACAGGATTATCACCTTATGAGGTGGTCTTTGGAAGTCGTGCAAATGTGTGGGGAGTCCCTAGACCAAAAAGGTTTTCTGAAATTGATTATCCTCTGCTTGTCGATTATTTATATGATCTCACTAAAAGCTTACATTCTATTCATCAACAGATACATGAAGCTTTGCCTTCAGCACCTGAGGGGCCTGGGCACACCATACAGCCTGGTGATTTTGTTCTAGTCAAGAACTTCCAGAGATGAGGCAGTTTGGAGCCCAGATGGAAAGGACCATACTTAGTGCTCATCATGACAAGGACGGACGGCGGTTATAGTGGACGGTGGAAAGAACTGGATACACTCACCTTATTGTCGGAGAATCCCGCTCCTTCTCCCCTACGATGGTTGGGTTTGTGATGGAATAGGGGATCACGGGACAGAGAAGGTTCCATGTTTTGTCCCTTATTCTGATGCCCAACTGAGGTGGGTGCAGACGGAGGAGGAGAATGATGCAGTTTTGAATGTGGCAGTTCCCCCAGAAATTAGGGCTGCCCAGGTCTCCTCTTCATCTGACCTGCAGGAGCCTGAGTCTCAGTCCCTGACATCTCCAGAATTTCAGATTCTTCTTCATGATGAGACAGTGCCTGGAGTAGCAAGGTACAATTTGCATCCTTGACAGAAGGATAGTGCACAAAAGAAAAGTGAGTGTAGCAGGGATGGACGTCATGGACAAGATTAGTGAAAATGCCCCTTGTTTCTGCTTTTTCCTATTAGACTAGGGATTAGAAGATTGGTGCACTGCCTGTGACGTAGGACAGGATAAGCTAAGGGTATTTTCCCAAGGAGGGAGAGTGCCCTATCCTGAGAACAGTGAACATTTGCAGATGGGCTGCAACAGTGTGGCTTCACCGTGAAAGTGCTCAATAGCACCACCGAGGATTGGATAATAGAAGCCTGTCAGAGAGGCTTGTGACGGACCCTGATCTTTTTTACGCTTTCTTTTTTTTTGCTCCCTTTTTCTGTCCTTTCGATCGTTGGGTCCATTACATGACGTCTCTTTCTCTGGTGATTCTATTTGTAATTTCATAGAAAAAATCTATGTGTTTGGTAGTCCCATTGCAGAAGATGAACAGTCTTTTGTTGCCCTGCGACCGGGGCAGATCAGGAAGAAGGTGCTCTGTATTGTTTTTATACTGCTGCCCTTATCGGTGGGAGGGGGGATGTTCTGGGTATTGGAGATGTTCTGGTGATTCCTCATTGTGTGTTTTATATCAGATTGTCTCTTCAGATTGTAGTAAAAGAGCTATGCAAAGTAATGTCTTCTTAGACATGCACAGGAATTTTTTGGAGACAACACAGCTTGTTATCCCACTGATTCTGTTACATGTTTATGGACAACTTATCCATTATCACTGGTGAACTATACATACGTTCGTCCTCCCCACTTCATAGAGGTAAAGGGTGAATTTGGCAAGGGATATCCTGCGCCTTGTTTGTATTATAGAAAAACAAGAGAAACAGGGTACCCAGGTTGCACCCCTGATATGTATTGTGATAATCTGTATATGGAAAAACAAAACGTCACTCCAACAGGTTGGCATTATCAGGATCTGACAGTTACTCGAGAGGCAGGTTATTATCCAGCATGCTGCCCAATAATAAATGGAACAGTAGCTTACCTATATGTAATTTTTTCTGGATTAATATTGTACAAGAATATAATGCATTTAGGAAAAACGGATGATCCCAGCATGCAGGGAATGAACGCTAGATATTCTCTGGTAGATTATCAAGGTCCGCTTTATGCACATCCAGGTTTTTGTTTTCTATTGAACGGTACATATCCATATAATGGCACAGAAGATGTGGCCTTGGGAATGGTGTTGCCTCTTAGGGTACCTTGGAAGTATAGTAAAGCAAATATGAGATGGGTAAAAAGAACATTGACCAAGGAATTTTGTGAGGGCGTTACTGATTTGGAAGTCAATAATTACAGTAACTGTATCCCTTTTCGATAAATACTTTCCTCTATTAACACATTTGGTGGTACCGCCATGGCCAGGGGTGAACGGGCTAGAAAATGTTTTGGGTGTAAACTGCAAATCCTTCCTTACTCTACAGTGTTACAGCAAAAAAATGATAGACGGAATGCTGACAATGCAAACGTTCTCCCCCAGTCAAAAGATCTGGGTTAAATCCATTGTTCTTTTACCCACTACGCCACCCCAGTTTGGACCCAGCCAAATGCAAATCAGTCTTGACCCTGTGCCCCATGGGAACAGTCCAGACCACACTGCCTGGCCAGGTCCTCCCTGGACCGGAAACAAGCATCCTGGGACCGGTTTCAGGGTATGTCACCCTTCTTCATCCAGGCTAACTTGGATCCAGTGGCACAGTGAGCTAGGGACTTATGTCGGGGCATACCCATCCCACTTAGGGCGAAAAGTGTTACAGCAAACAAATCATAGACGGAATGCTGACACTGCAAACATTCTCCCCCAGTCAAAAGATCTGGGTTAAATCCATTGTTCTTTTGCCCACTACGCCACCCCAGTTTGGACTAAGCCATATGTAAATCAGTCTTGACCCTGTGCTCCATGGGAACAGTCCACACTGAACTGCCTGGCCAGGTCCTCCCTGGACCGGAAACAAGCATCCTGGGACCGGTTTCAGGGTGTGTCACCCTTCTTCAGCCTGGCTAGCTTGAATCCAGTGGCACAGTGAGCAAGGGACCCACGTCTGTGCATACCCATCCCATTTAGGGCGAAAAGTGTTACAGCAAACAAATGATGGACCGAATGCTGACAATGCAAACATTCTCCTCCAGTCAAAAGATCTGGGTTAAATCCATCGTTCTTTTGCCCACTACGCCACCCCAGTTTGGACCCAGCCATATGTAAATCAGTCTTGACCCTGTGCCCCATGGGAACAGTCCAGACCAAACTGCTTGGCCATGTCCTCCCTGGACCGGAAACAAGCATCTTGGGACCAGTTTCAGGGTATGCCACCCTTCTTCAGCCGGGCTAGCTTGAATCCAGTGGCACAGTGAGCAAGGGACCCATGTCTGGGCATACCCATCCCACTTAGGGCGAAAAGTGTTACAGCAAACAAATGATGGACAGAATGCTGACAAAACAAACATTCTCCCCAGTCAAAAGATCTGGGTTAAATCCATCGTTCTTTTGCCCACTACGCCACCCCAGTTTGGACCCAGCCATAATCAAATCAGTCTTGACCCTGTGCCCCATGGGAACAGTCCAGACCAAACTGCCTGGCCAGGTCCTCCCTGGATTGGAAACAAGCATCCTGGGACCGGTTTCAGGGTATGTCACCCTTCTTCAGCCAGGCTAGCTTGAATCCAGTGGCACAGTGAGCAAGGGACCCACGTCTGGGCATACCCATCCCCGTTAGGGTGAAAAGTGTTACAACAAACAAATGAAGACGGAATGCTGACAATGCAAACATTCTCCCCAGTCAAAAGTTCTGGGTTAAATCAATCGTTCTTTTGCACACTACGCCACCCCTGTTTGGACCCAGCCATATGCAAATCAGTCTTGACCCTGTGCCCCATGGGAACAGTCCAGACCGAACTGCCTGGCCAGGTTCTCCCTGGACCGGAAACAAGCATCCTGGGACCGATTTCATGGTATGTCACCCTTCTTCAGCCAGGCTAGCATGAATCCAGTGGCACAGTTAGCAAGGGACCCACATCTGGGCATACCCATCCCACTTAGGGCGAAAAGTGTTACAGCAAACAAATGATGGACGGAATGCTGACAATGCAAACATTCTCCCCCAATCAAAAGATCTGGGTTAAATCCATTGTTCTTTTGCCCACCACGCCACCGCAGTTTAGACCCAGCCATATGCAAATCAGTCTTGACCCTGTGCCCCATGGGAACAGTCCAGAACAAACTGCCTTGCCAGGTCCTTCCTGGACCGGAAACAAGAATCCTGGGACCGCTTTCAGGGTATGTCACCCTTCTTCAGCCAGGCTAGCTTGAATCCTGTGGCACAGTGAGCAAGGGACCCAAGTCTGGGCATACCCATCCCAATTAGGACGAAAAGTGTTAAAGCAAACAAATGATGGACAGAATGCTGAAGATGCACACATTCTCCCCCAGTCAAAAGATCTGGGTTAAATCCATTGTTCTTTTGCCTACTACGCCGCCCCAGTTTGGACCCAGCCATATGCAAATCATTTTTGACCCTGTTCCCCATGGGAACAGTCCCGACTGGACTACCTGGCCTGGTCCTCTCTGGACCGGAAACAAGCATCCTGGGACCGGTTTCAGGGTATGTCACCCTTCTTCAGCCAGGCTAGCTTGAATCCAGTGGCACAGTGAGCAAGGGACCCATGTCTGGGCATACCCATCCCACTTAGGGCGAAAAGTGTTACAGCAAACAAACGATGGACAGAATGCTGACAATACAAACATTCTCCACAGTCAAAAGATCTGGGTTAAATCCATCGTTCTTTTGCCTACTACGCCACCCCAGTTTGGACCCAGCCATAATCAAATCAGTCTTGACCCTGTGCCCCATGGGAACAGTCCAGACCAAACTGCCTGGCCAGGTCCTCCCTGGATCGGAAACAAGCATCCTGGGATCGGTTTCAGGGTATGTCACCCTTCTTCAGCCAGGCTAGCTTGAATCCAGTTGCACAGTGAGCAAGGGACCCACTTCTGGGAATACCCATCCCAGTTAGGGTGAAAAGTGTTACAACAAACAAATGAAGGACGGAATGCAGACAATGCAAACATTCTCCCCAGTCAAAAGATCTGGGTTAAATCCATCGTTCTTTTACCCACTACGCCACCCCTGTTTGGACCCAGCCATATGCAAATCAGTCTTGACCCTGTGCCCCAATGGGAACAGTCCAGACCGAACTGCCTGGCCAGGTTCTCCCTGGACCATAAAAAAGCATCCTGGGACCGATTTCAGGGTATGTCATCCTTCTTCAGCCAGGCTAGCTTGAATCCAGTGGCACAGTTAGCAAGGGACCCACATCTGGGCATACCCATCCCACTTAGGGCGAAAAGTGTAACAGCAAACAAATGATGGATGGAATGCTGACAATGCGAACATTCTCCCCCAGTAAAAAGATCTGGGTAAAATCCATTGTTCTTTTGCCTACTACGCCACCCCAGTTTGGACCCAGCCATATGCAAATCAGTTTTGACCCTGTGCCCCATGGGAACAGTCCCGACCGAACTGCCTGGCCTGGTCCTCTGTGGACCGGAACCAAGCATCCTCGGAGCAGTTTCAGGGTATGTCACCCTTCTTCAGCCAGGCTAGCTTGAATCCAATGGCACAGTGACAGCTTTATGTGACATCACCACTCAGTTGGAAAGTATGTGCATATACTCTGAACAAACGAGATGTGCGGTCGATTTTATTTTAGTCAAAAGTGGTGGTGCATGCGCAATAATAGGAGAGCAGTGTGTGGTCGGTATCACAAATATGGAAAGAAATATCACTCAGCATATTTTAAACATCCTGGAAAATGTTCGAGGAATGGAGAGCGGTAACTTGAGTTATTCTTTGTTTGGTGGCTGGGGTTGGATTTTTGAAAAAGGGATATATTTCATTGTACTTTTAATTTGTTGCTGTGTTCTGATTTAGTGCCTCCCTTTATGCTGCTCATGCTGTGTTACTTGTCTCTCTCCTAAAAGGATTTCAGTTCATGATACTAATGTGACCATAATGCTTCAAAAGGAGCTTGATACTATTCTGCAAATAGATGAAGGTGTTTTTGGTTCAACTACTTCTCTTGCAGGTTCTGAAACTGATAATAGTGGTACTGCTAATGACTAGTGTTATATTCTTCCATATGTTTGCTCTGCATATATACATACATACATATCTGTACCTGACATGTTATGGCCTGTATTTCTATATTGTCTACACAACTTCACCTTTAGAATTGTAAATATCCTTACCTGACAGCAAGAATAAAGGAGTTTGAGTTAGAATAATAATGCTAAAAGGAGGTTCTATTATAATTGAAACGTATTATTGCCATATTACTCGTATTTTACCTGGTATTATGTTAACATTTTTTTAGCTATCTTATAATACATTATTGCCAGATGCATACGTAATCAACAAGGGCAGATGTTATGTAAGTTAGGTAGACATCTGTGCTACCATTTTTCTCTGTGTTGGCGCCATCTTGTATTGTAATCGAAACTGTTACTTGATAATTTACGAGAAATGGTCCTTGGTAAGTTTCATTTCCATAAAGCTGAATTTTGCTCATTAACGCATTCCTTTTCCCCTGTGTAGAGGCACTCTCCCACCTGCCCAGTAGGGAAGATAAGCCAGACGACCTTGGGCAGTAGATAGCTTGTACCAGGCTGTGGAATCGAAACTTATGTTCTGTATAAGCCTGGGCAAAGCACTACGCTATGCTCGCGTAGTTTGCGAAGTTCGCGCTACTTCACACTACGCAAACTGCACGTAGCACAGTGCGAACACGCGTAGCGTAGTGTTGCGTAGTGCTGCGGTCATTTTTTGCTTGCTCGCGGTCCTCAACGTCAAGTTGGCGACCGCGAGCAAGCAAAATGACATCCCGGCAAGACTTTTTCCTTGTTCGCGATCAGCAACATCAAGTTGGCGATCGCGAGCATGGAAAATAAACCTCCCGGCGAGATTCCCAACGCGAGGAGGTCAGGTTTCTCATTGCGCGTGGTCGCGTATGCTCGCGACCGCTCGCGATGAGAAACTACCAGTTCGCGTTGAGAAAGCTGCCGCTCGAGTAAAAATCTACTCGAGCAGCAGAAAACTACAGCTCGCACTGTGCAAGATGCCATTTTCAATGATTGCACAGTGCCGGTTGCTTGTCCGCACTGTGCAATCATTGAAAACGACATCTGGCACAGTGCGAACAAGGTACTACGCAGTTCGCGAAGTGCTACGCGTAGCTCGCGTAGTGCGAACTGCACTTTGCGTAGCTTCGCGAAGTGCTACTTCGCGAACTACGCCCAGGGTTAGTTCTGTACCCCCATTGTATTACAACATCTACCAGTGTTTTTCCATGATAGGCGGGTCTTCGTGGGCTCCGCAACATACATATTGGAACTCTATGCTTGTTAGAGTCAGTCCCTTATCAGCCATCATAGGAGGCTGGTCAGACTGGACTCCACTGCAGTGTGCTTTGTGAATAAACTAGTTAGATTGCATTCTCTACTGCGTCATCGACTCTTCATTTCTTGGAAGGCTAGAGGAGGTCGAGAGTGACCCAGGTGACCCCAGTTGGGTTACTTCCTTCAATATCTTCAAGTGGAACCCCACAGACCCCAGGAAAACGGTCACCCATGTGCTTTTCAGCAGCAGACTCAACTACTGCAGTGCACTCACCCCGGCACCACCCAGAAGCTCCTTAAGAAACTGCATAACATAAGGAACGTCTCCGCCAGACTACACCTGATCAACCCATACCGCAGCCACATCACCTGCCACCTGAGAGACCTTCACTGGCAACCTATCAACAAAAGAATTACCTTCAAGCTCCTCACACACTCCTACAAAGCCCTCCACAAAGCCAGACCTGCATACCTCAACCACCTCCTCTCCTTCTACAGTCCCAACAGACGTCTCAGCTCTGCTCAACTGGCCCTGGACAACCTCCCACAGATCCGCAAGACCACGGCTGGAGGAAGATCTTTCTCGTACCTCACTGCAAAGACCTGGAACTCCTTGCCTCTGCAACTCAGTCAATCACCATCTCTTCCGCAATTCAGAAAGGACCTCAAGACCTGGCTCTTTGACTAAACTGTGGATCCAACCCCCACCCCCGCTCAGCATCTCCAGACCCATACGGGTGAGTAGTTGTGCTTTATAAGAAACCAGATTGATTGATTGATGGAAGTCAGTATTGAAGGCTGGGGAAAGATCCAGTGGGATGGTGTTCACTGTGTCACCTCTATTAATAATCATTCTGATCCCATCCAAGGTGTCAATCAGTCAAAATTGATGGGGTTATCATCAAATAAGGACTTAAAATCGTACTCTATTTGAAGCCCCTACTGGAACATGATTAGACACAAAGATGTGATCTTGCAGACAATGTGGGAATATGAGGTCTAAAGGGCAATACGTTTTGCTCAATGTTACTGAAATTCTATTTAGAAAACAAGTCTAGGAGAATTGTTCCTTGTTGATTGATATTACTTGTTTTTGGGTGAATAGAGATCAGGAAGAATATCCAGAGATGGCTATCTCAAACTTCCACCTTACGTACCGATCCAGTTCCTGATAGAGTTCCCAACCTCCCAAATTCTAAATCAGATCCTAAGTTACCGAGTGAATCCAGCTTTATTGTGTACAGAACGGCAGTTAGATGAACGCAGAATTGTTTGTAAAAGACTTAGGAAATCTTACTCAATAGTATCTGATGCCAGAGACACTGAATAGATAAGACAATCCATTCCATTTGTAATCAGGATCTGGGCATGAGAATTAATCCACACCTAACTTTTTTACCTGACACACATTAAAGGCATTTATTGCTGGAGATGCAGTTAAGGCCTACAAACAGCTCGAGAACAATATTAGAAAATATTAAAGAGTACATTTGAGCCAATACACAAGTGTACATTAATTTGTATAGGTAGGTTTACAATCAAATGTAAATGTTCTATGTTTGCCAGGTATCCACAAGGGGATTCCTGGGAGATGTATGGTTTTATTTTTGGATGTGGATTTATTCACCATGGGCACAGAGAAATCCTCATAGGTATGCAGCAGTATGCAACGAGGAATCTGAGGTGTGGTTGCCTTTAAAGTTTGAGTGCCCACACACTTATTTTCCTGGGCATTGCCAAACTCCTTGGTCCTTATTTCTATCTTGAAATAGGTCATAGATATACTTCAACAAAAGTCAAGATTACCTCTCCTATCATAGTGGTAGTGGAAATGATCACTGTGGGGATGTAGGGGAAGGTCTTCGTCATAAGGGAAAATGTGTTTCCAACACAAAAAAACAATTGTTTGCACAGGGGGCCCCATTCCCCTGTACGGACTACTCTGCTAAGGAGAACTTTATACATGGCAAGTGGGGGTTTTAGAAATAATTACCCAAGATTCCGAGAAGTATGCCTGGAAACCTGTGAGTGCACAACTTTACAGGCATACCTCTAGGAATGTTTATGAATTCCAAAAAGTAGTCAACCTGAATCTGCATGTAGAAATAAACCTTAAAATGCAGATTTAATACTTTTGTTGAGAAACAATCTCTTACATGTCCTCTGAATAAATGTGCAATTGTGATTTGCCTCAAAGGATACTCTCCAACACATTTTACTCATTAGTCATTTCATTCAGCAGCTGAGAACGGAATTTCTAAAAACAGTCATACACGCATCAGGCTTTAGAAGTGTGAAGGAGGCCATCAAACCTTTTATATGGGTTGCAACTTTTAATTAAAGACGTGTTCATGAAGTGTTTTCAATATGTGTATAGTTAAGTATAACGTTTTAGGGCCTAATTCATAAAGACTTTGATGTGAGTGAGAGTTACACCTGTCAGCCATAGGGTGGTCTTCCCCTAAACTTTTTGCCTGCTTGCCTCCAATTTTGCGTGATTATTTTTTGTTAGAAATGGGATTTCTGGTTGGCTAGGGCTTGCGCCAAAGCCAGGCAGAAACCACCACTCTAAGTCAGGGCTGGGGAGTTACACGCCAAAGATAACCCCTGCTCACCCCCTTGGTAGCTTGGCACGAGCAGTCAGGCTTATCCCGGAGGCAATGTGTAAAGCGTTTACGCGCGCACACAGCAACAACACCCTAGGCCCACCACAAAGGAAACTCCACACAAGGTCATATATGAAAAATAGCCTGTGTATTATAATAAACACATTAGATGATAATCACATAATTTACACTGTACCAACTGGCACTGGGCATAATTTTACAGGGGACTATTTACACAAGACAGGGCCACATGGACCACTGTCAGAATTAGCACAAATCACCAATTGTAAATGTAGAACATATACCAACTGTAACACAAATTATCACTGTAGAGCACAACCAGTAACTACTGGCGCAATAATGACCTCAGCATTATCATAATAGAATCAGGTATAAAACCTATCCTGTATACATCACAGGGGCATAAACACATTATGCAATCTCTCACATGTCTAACGCATTAGACCCTACCTCCTAAGTATAATTACACTAGGGGCGTATATCACACAGGGGAGTATAATCTCCCTAACACCAACCTAAACAGGTAAAACAACCTCCTATGCAGAAATCATATCTAGAGGCATAAAACACAGGGTGCGCAAAACATACTACACCCAGTACATTCCCTAACACCATAAGCATTAACACAGGGTGCGCAAAACATACGACACACAGTACATTTCCTAACACCATAAGCATTAATATCTAAATCACGATAACACCTAAATCACATTAGGGTCCAGGTTGCGCCAGAACCTAAACGTAGCAGCTGCCCACTACTTGCTGGGCAGCAGGGGACAAGAACAGGGCCTAAACGCTGCAGCTGGCACTAAGTGCTGCGCAGCTGGGGAAGTAAAATGAGGCATGGGCTCTCAATGGCCCTTGAACTAATGTCCAAAACGTTGGAGCCACCTAGGCTCTAAAAACGACATGTCCCCCAGTACTGTGGAGCCACACGGGGCTCCTGAAATTATTATGCGCCAACTAGAGAAAGCGCTGGCCCCCCAAGCACAGTGGAGCTCCCTGGCGCTTTTGGAATGAAATATGCCCCCAAAACGTTGGAGCCACGTAGGCTCTCGAACTAACCATGCCAAAATGCTGGAGCCACCGGGGCTCTGAAAACAACTATGCCCCCTCCGTTGGAGTGGCCCGCTCCCTGGCGGGGCCACTCAGCGCTACTTGGCCAACACCCTCCATGGTTGGCACACCAAGCACCAACGGAGCCCCACCTAGCCCTTCTTAACTCACCGGACTTCGGGCAGGACTCTTCATCGCTCGTGGTGGGGGCAGGCACCGGCAATGTGCCTCGAGCCCCCTCCGCCTCTTCTTTGTACTCGTGGGCGCCTGCGGGGCTCTCCCCAGTCATGGGAGCCCCACACAAGTCGGCACCATGCACCATGCTTCACCCGGTCCCCCGTCACAGGCGGACTTGCCTGACTTCCGGGGCGGCCGCGGCGGGACTTAGAGGAGCAATCTCGGCGGCAGCAAAGTCGCGGGGTGGGCACCAATGCACCACAAGGCAGGCAAAGTCGCAGGGTGGGCACCCGCGCACCAAGCATAAAAATAAGCGGACATAAGCGGGGTGGGCTCCCGTATTCAAATTCATAAAATACAGATGCGGCAATGAGGGGTGGGCTCCCTCCTAATTAAAACCCACAAGCGGGGTGGGCTCCCACAACCACGATCAATCAGCGGGGTGGGCTCCCGCTCGGCAGCCATTACGGGGGAATCCCTACACTGGGGATTCCCTCTGGGGACAAAGACGGCAGCTGAGCGCTGCAGAGCATACACGCTCCTCTTCTTGGCAATATACGGATAAAGCGCTCCCAGGGCGCTAGAAGGCTGTATCAAGCCTTGGCAAAATCAGAGGGAGAAAGCAACAGGTCCAGGAAGTCCATCAGGCATCCAAGGGCTGGGCAGGGCCCAGGGAGGCAAGCCTTCCCCTGGGCCCCAGCAGCAGCACGCCCCTGGTCATTTCTAGTCCAAGAACAAGAACATTTTCATGGGGTCACAGCCCCTCTTTTATACACAGAACCCTTTGTCTCCAAAGGTGCAGGGAAGGGGCGAACCAGATGCAACTGGTTCCTGAGCACTTTGTTTTGCTCAGCCCCTCTCCCTATTCACAGGCCAGGCCAGGGACATTAGACGCACCACAGGGGGTGGAGCCAGCACTGTGTGGGGAAAGCCCAGCCCTATTCAGGTCCCAGGTGTACTCCTCCCTGCAATCAACATGCAGCTCTCTCCATTCACCACCGGGGCAGACCCATCCTGACTCCTGGAGCCAGACACACCAGCCAATCGCAATCCAGACAGTCACTGCACATTTATTATACAGATAGTCCAGCTTCTAGAAGTGGCACTTCTACACGAGACACCGTAACGCCGCACACATCATTGCGCAGCATTTACTCTCACGAGTTCGCACATACCAAACCCGACCCTGCACTCCTCTCACATCAGGATTTAACACGGTCACTCAGATCCCCCCATGCATTCCTATGGGAGGGCAGGTCAGTCTCACTAAACATACACAGAGCGCACGAACTTTCCACTGGGACACAGTGTGAAAGCGCCTAGAGGCCTAAAACCACTAGTAGAACATAAGAAAAAGGCTAAGATAATGCAAAAAGTTCTAGGGGTGAACTGGCCAGAAGGGCCAAGTCCAACATTTTTGTTGGCTGTAGGGCTCTGGGCACTTTACCACTGCCACCCACTGCCACCCAGTGCTTAAGTGCAGGTGTTCTCTCCCCTAAACATTGTTTGATTGACTTATCCACAATTGTCATATTATATTTACCTATAAGTCCCTAGTAGAGTGCACTGCATGTGCCCAGGTCCTGTAAATTAAATGCTACTAGTGGGCCTGCAACACTGATTGTGCCACCCACACAAGTAGCACTTTAAGTATGTCTCAGGCATGCCACTGCAGAGCCTGTGTATGCAGTTTACCCTGCCATGTTGGCTTGACATTTAAAACCCCTTGCCTAAACTTAAACTTTCCTTTTATTACACATAAGTCAATCCTAAGGTAAGCCCTAGGTAGCCCAGAGGGCAGGATGCTGTGTGATCAAAAAGTAGGACATGCACTTTTAAGGTGTGCATGTCCACGTAGTGAAAAACACCCAAATTCATGTTTCATTACTGTGAGGCCTACCCCTCTCACAGGTTAACATTGGAAATTCCTTATTACACTTTTGAGCTGTAATTCCTGATTGAGCAGGAGAGATCTATCATGTGTCATATCATTGGAATGATAATGATAAATACTCTTTACTGGTAAAGTAGAATTTATCATTATCCTTTTAAAAATGCCACTTTCATAAAGATTACTTTTTTTTGCTCTTAGCCCTGAGTAGATGCAAACTTTCACCAAAACACGTTTAAGATGGATGATGGCTGTACTTTGTGCATTCCCTCTAGACAGCCAAACACAAAGGGAGCTTAGATGTGCCTGCGTGTCCATCCACATCCTGATGGGTCATCCTGGGCAGAATTGGAGGGAGGAGCTGACACTTACATCTTACTAGGCTGGGTCCTGTCCCCACACAAAGGGATGCATGCCCCCCTGGAGTGAGTCTGGAGCTAGAGCTGGGAGGGAGGACCTCTGTGCACTTCAGAGTCCTTCTCTGAAGTCACCCGCACTTCAAAGGCACCACTAGGTATGAGAACTGGCTTTCTGCCCCTACCACTTCAGTACACTACTGAACCTGTGAAGAACACAGGAGGAAGGACTGATGTGCTGCTACAAGGACTGCCTCACCGAGGAAGGACTGGACCCATCTCACTTGAACCCAGAGTGACTCAAGAGCATGATGGCTTGCCCCCTGTTCTTACTCCTGTTCTAAGCCTCAGGGGTATCAAAGACTTCTCATCAACCTGCAACAGCACATGGACTTTGCTTTCTCCAAGTCTTGCCTTGATGACTGTGGTGCCAATCCTGTCCTGGGTCCTGAGAAGTGGGTAGAAAGTGCTGCAACTGCCAGAATCCATGCAACAGTGATCTTGTGCCAATCGGAACCAGCGCATTTCCCTCAAGACTGACGCATCGCCGCTCTTGCATGGACCGCGAACATTGCATCACTAACTGTGCGGCACATGGTCTCCAGTTAATGATGCAGCTCTAACCTTGTGTGGCTGGCACCGATGCATTGCCTTCAACTGAGCGATTTGATTACGACGAATCGCCTCCTTGCTTCCTGCACCTCGACTCTATCAATAACAAATCTAGGGTACTTTGCATAAGGCCAAGGCTGGTTCCTGCATCTGACCTGTGCTTTATCACGGTCGTCCTGAACAGTTGGATTTACCCCGGTTTAGTGCGACCAGATAGCCCCAGTTGGACTTGAAGCTTTTAAGCAATACAATGTAACTTAATCTTTAAAAATTCCTATCTCCCATTATAATGATTGAATTTTTGTCATTTTAGTCCTGTTTTGTTCATAAAAATACAACCTATATTTCTAACTTGGTGTGGAGTCTTTTTGTGGTGTATTCACTATGTTACTGTTTGAAGTGTTGTACAAATACTTTGCACATGGCCTCTTAGGTTAAACCTTACTGCTCTGTGCCAAGCTACCAGTGGGTCAGCACAGGTTAATTTATGGTGTGTATCTATCTGACTTTCCCTGACTAGGACTGTGGTTTCTGCTGGGACAGGGCACACATCTCTTCCAACCAGAAACCCAATTGTTGACAGTAGGAGTGACTCTTGTAGTACACTTGTTTTACTTCTGGATTACAGGAATTAATCCGGAGCTCTCCTAGATTACTTCTGGAATTCGGGACTATTGCACGAGTAGGTCAAGTCGATTCATTATTGTCTAATAAACATATTTTTACGATATACATAAACATCATGAGCAGTGCAGTGGCATGTATGTCCCGATTTTGCTTTCACTTATGTCAGCAAACCAACAAAAGACCTCGGTGGCTGGATACTCAATTTTTAAAGCCTAAAAGTGAATTTTCTCACCTGTGCCAGGAGTAAAAAATAGATCATAGCGTCTATGACTTTACCAAAGAGCAAATTTGCTTTATAGAGGCTTTCTATCCCAGTCGAGCAATGTGCACATTATTCCACAGTTTCATTTAAGCAATGTAAATGTAATTTAATATTTCCTGATGCAGCACAAATAATATTTAAAATCATTGCAGCTAAAATATGCTACGAAATAGACCGAGTGCTGCACAATCGGCCCTTCTGTAGAGTAATGTAATCAAGGAGTCAATATAGCGATAAATTAGCTGCACCTCTCAGCTACAGCTCGACACTGTCAGCATGGGGCGAATCAATGCCAGTTCAGCAGGAAAATAAGCCATCAGCAGCTGCAAGCACATTACTGCTTAATGTACATCACTGGAGCGCCACTGAGACCAGCATTTTTAAGGCTGAGTTAGGGCTTTTGAACCATCTAACCCCTCAGAGTTAATTCTTTCAGTAAAAACAAGGAAGAAAAAACAAACACTGGCAATGCCCATCGTTTACATTTCTGGACTGTAAAAAAAGTTCTCTCAAGCTTCAGCAAAACACAGAGAACAAGTATATAAATAGACCAAGCGCATTTATAGGACAAAACAAAAGAGACCAGGGGCCGTATTTTGGTAAGGGCTCCCTATCCTGGTTTCCTCCACAGTGCACCTTTAAGTACGTGTGCTGGGCACAAACAGGGGCAGTGAGCTCTATTACTGATAATGCACTTTTCCCAGGGCAAGCTGGAACTCGGGTAGCTCTGAGGTCGGTACATTAGTGAAAGAGTTCATCTGCCTTTCACAGTGCAGGTGGCTCCCGATCTGCAATTTGAAAGGAACAGAGATTCCCCTCTCAAGTGAAGTCATTCTTTATTGTTAGACTAATTAAAATTATTACAAAATGCAAAGTGCAAAGTGCTAACGCAAATAAGATCAGTCGTTTGAAGAAGATCAGGGCAGTGAGCAAAGTGCAGATGCAAAAGGGGAACGATCAGTTACTTTTAACTTGTGTACTTTAAAAGGGGAGTGCAGTTTGTTAAAACTAAAATAGCATTTAAAAACGTACAAATACAGTTAAAGTGATCCAATGCACACAAGCTCGTTTGTAAATGGAGTGTGGTTTGGTTTCTGTCCAGGCGACAGTTATGTAACAGTTGCCCTGTTTATGGCTCCCTCGACTCCTTTTATGTATTTTACAGCCCGGGTAATTATGTTCTGGTCTGCTGATTTGAGGCAGGCCAATGTGGCTTGTCTGCAGGGGCGCACTCCTGGTTGATTCCCGAGAGCACGCAACCATAGTCGACGTGAGCTTAAAGTAGAGTTGCAGAGGCAGGTGATGTGCACAAAGTCTTTGGTAGCGTGGCTGCATAGTCGACAGGTCGCTTCCCCTTCTGCCGTCAGCCAGGGTGAGGTATGCATGTTGGAGGGCAAGATCCAAAGGCGATATTTCAGATATTTGCTTTTTATCCTGCAGCTTAGAGCTTCTCCCAGGTACTGCTGTGGTTTCAGGCTCTTGTAGCTATTGAATATTGACCAGGCTTGGGAGTGTTTTTCTAGAGCTCTGTCTTCTATTGAAGATATTATTTTAGCTGTTGTATTGATGCCTCTTTAGAACATGGCATGGCTCACTGCAGCCGGAAATAGATCTCCCAGCCCAGGCAGGTCAATCGTTTCATCAAGGTAGTATTGTGCTAGGGAGCATGATGTTTTTAGAAATGTCCTCCCATGAATGGATTTGAGCTTGTGGCAGAAGATGGTGAAGGCTGCCCACCTGGCATAAGACTGATTTGTAAGCCCAAACTCCAGCCTGATCTGGGCGGGTGATGTGTGACAGGGAAGCTAGAAAATTTCCCGGTATAGTCTTGCAAACGTGGTGTCCAGAGTGATTGTGTCTTTGCCCCAAAGAGCCTCGCAGCCATAGCACAGAGGTGGAACCAATTGTGCACTTGCGATTTCTAGTATGGGGCTGAACGAGTTCCCGTTTAGACTCCTGAACATGCCTGTGAGCCCTGCTGCTAGGGATATCCGTTTCCTTATGTGGTTTGAATATGCTGTTGTTATCAAATAAAAGGACAATTAATTTATTTTCAGTTATTACCTCGATCTTGCTCTCACCAAGATGACAGCTGGCCTTTCCTCTGAGTGTGCTCCTGGCTAGGATCATGATTTTTGTCTTTTTGTTGTTTATTCTTAACTCATTCGACAAGGAGTATGATTGGGTGGCTCCCAGAAGATTTTGCATCCCAACCCTGGCTCAGCTTAGTAGTACCAGGTCATCGGCTTAGAGAACATTTGATAATTGTATCAACCCTAGTTTTGGAGTGTGCCGGTTTAAAGAGGACAAGGCTGGAGGTAGATCTGTCAGTAGAAGACTGAATAGAATGGGTGCCAGGATACACCCCTGTTTGAGGCCGCCTGTTGTTGGGACGACTCTTCATAGATTAGCTCCACTCCCTAGCTTGATTCTAGCCCATGTGTTTGAATATAGATTTTGAATTGCTCTCAGGAAAAGGAGGGGGATGAATCAGTATTTTAGTTTTCTCCAGAGCCTTTTGCGCTTTACAAAATCAAAAGTGGCTTGGCCGTTGATGTAACAGAGGTAGAGAGGCAGCTTTGCAATTTTTAGAGAAATCACAAATGAGTGATAGAGCCATCATGTTTGTCAAGGTTCTGGTTTTCCTTGTGAAGCCTGTTTGGTTGGGAGGGATAATTAAGTTCGTAATGGCCCAGTCATGACGTTGTTCAAGTAGGATTCTGGCAGAATATTTTGCCTCGTTATTGATGAGGGCTATTAACTTGTAGTTTCTTGGCTCAAGTTTGTTACTTCCTTTAAAAATAGGGGAGATAATAGAGCCTCCCCATGAGGCTGGCATCGTTGCTCCCCAATAGAGTGGGATTGAAGAATGGCACCATTGCTTCTGCCCATTTTTCTGGGTCTGTCTTGTAGATTGCCTGAGGGATGCCGTTTGGACCTGGTTCTCCTGTGGTGCTCCCCTTTGTTATCTGACCGAGTACGTCATTGACAGCTATGGTGGGCATACTCTCTGAGGCCAACCCTGGCTTTACTGCTGAGATAATTCTCTCTGACTGGTCAGCTCTTGGGTCGTACAGTATTACACTTGTGCCGATTTCTGAATTCAAGCGTGCATGTAAATAGGTGGCCCAAACTTCTTTTGAGAAACTGGATTCCAGCCTGCAGTGGGTGAGGGTTTTTAAAGCATTCACTGTGTTCCAGAACATGTGGAATTATGGTGCTTGAGGTCCCAAGTAAATGTGTCCCAGCAGGTCTCTGTTTTGCCTTTTGATGATCCAGATTGCTTGTTTAAATTCTGTTGAGCAGCCCTTAGGTTCCCCTCCCCAGCCGGGTGCAGTGAGTGACTGCAACCACCAACAAACATCTGTAGGGGGGTGTCTGGAAGGATCCATGGTACTTCCTTTCCCTCTCCAGAGGGACACATTGACTCTCCGCCGCTTTGTGGCGCACAGTCAGTGCCCCATGCAAATAAGGAAACACCATTTAAGGATAGCGTCAGCACTATTTGCGCATCTCTGCTATCTGTATTCCAGAAGGAAAATGCAATCACCTGTAGCCTCTTCTGTAATGCCAAAGTGCCCCGGAACACAAAAAGTGAACGCACCTGCTCATTGCATCCTCAGGGCACTTTAAATAATATGGAACCTGATGGCCAATAGCAGTTCAAGTCTCAATCGTACACAGAAGAGGTAACACATTATCATCAATAGAGAAAACAAAGAGGACACACAGAACCGGTACCACATTTGCATCAGCATTGAAAGTTTTATCATATACAGAGCAGGTAACACATGGGGCACTACTCTTCAACCTTCCCTTGCTATAAGCAGTCCTAATGTCACAAAAAGAGCACCTCTCAGGGCTGAAACCAGCCTAGCATAGCCTAGCATATACATTGGAGGCCTCCTCCTCTCTGAATTATTTGGAAAACCTACAGCACTTTCAGTCTAACCTTCCATTATTATGTCTAGGGGCCAGCTGAGTGATGTCAGAGGAGCAATCACTCTCTCAGCAGCTGATGCACTGTTGGAGTTCTTGAAGTACTGAGAGTGCTGCCATAGCCCCATCCTTTTCCAGTAACAGGAACAATGGCTTGCATAATGCCAGACTAACTCTCGAGCCTGAAACCAGGTACCCAGGTGTTTCTGGTGAACTGTAACACCATGTGCTGCACTTATCTCCAGTGTCTGTAAACCAAATGAAAATATACAATTCTAAAACAGAAGAGCCATGGTCAGGGGTCCCTCTACCTACATTTGACCAACAAAAATGCATAACACTCTGGGGTGACCCAGCTTCGGCAACCATTGTGCCCCAGAGGAGCTGCAAAATGTACTCATGTGTCATCTGATTGGGGGCTGCAGTAGCAAATTCCAACATCCATGACGGAAAAGTAAAGAGCATACTGGAGACAGGTATAGTCTACAGTGTCATAACTCAGAAAAGGAGGAAGACATTTGCCAACATGGAAGCGTTGTGCAGTACAACCCCCTGACAATGAGAGACAATTACTATAGCCCTACTGCATAGTAGATGATTGTGCTTAATTCAGATACCTGCCTGATAGAATTGACATGTAGTTTTACCTCTTACTCGTATTTTACTTCATTTTATGTTAGCATTTATATGGCTAAATACATTATATTTACATATTGTGTGTAAGATGCAATGAGTTGATACAGATGTCACGCCAGTTATGTTGACATATGTGCCGTCATTTTAGTTATAAGGACGCCATGTTCTGATGCAATAGAAACTGTTACTTACATATTCAAAACTGTATTTTGCTCATATACGAGAAAGGGTCCTTGGTAAGTTTTGTTTCTTCAATCCCCATGTTAGCTCGATAGCGCATGCCTTTCCCTTAAGATCAAGGCCTTCTCCCACCCGTCTAGAAGGAAGGATAGGCCAGACAACCTTGAAATGTAGATAGCTTGTACCAGACTGTAGAATCAAGACTTATGTTCTGTACCCCCATTGTATTACAACACCTACTAGTGTTTTTCCATGGTAGGCGGGTCTTTGTGAACTCCGCAACATACAGAAAGTAACTTTATGCTTGTACCAGTCAGTCCCTTGTCAGCTATCATAGGGGGCTGGTCTGATTGGACTCCACTGCAGTGAATAAACTATGATTGCTTGTATTCTCTACTGCGTCATCAACTCTTCATTCTTTGAAGGCTAGAGGAGGTCGAGAGCGGCCTGGGTGACCCTAATTGGGTCACTTCTTTCAGTTGGTGCCCAAACAGAGATCCCACAGGTGACCCGTCTTGCCCGTAGTCGGGTTGTAGAGGACGTGGTTGTGTCTGATTGGATGGGCTGATCTGGGATCCCCACACGATCGAGCCTGGTTCTCGCAGCTGCCCTGCCTGTCTGATCAGATGGCTCCTTGTCTAGCGGTCGCCTTGGCTGGGGTCCTTAAAAGGCGAAACCCTTGGCTCTGACCGTTTGGTCCGAAGTGTCAACAGTGGAGAATAGTCTTGTCTGACCTGTGTGCACCGGGTGAGTTCGTTTTGAATTCTTGGTAAGTGCAGCGCCGTCTTGGTTAATTTGGTAGGTCTGTGGACTCTTGTGATACAGAGTGTTGTTGAACGTTCTGCCAGGCCACTGGTTGAATTTGGTTTATTCGTGAAAAGGTCTGGGGCTAGAGCCTATCTTGTCTTGGTGCAGTCTGAGGACTGACTTGTCTTGACGCAGTCTGCAGACTGTTTTTGAGAGCGCTTTGTTTATGTTAGTTTTGTTGTGTGTGTGTGTGTTGATTGAGTGAATACATGGCTGTGTCTGATGCCAGGATGCCTTGTTGGAGTAAATGTGCTGCTCTGCGGAACATCACTTGGAGGAGCAGCAGCCTGCACCCCCGGAAGGCACTCCGAATTTTGATATGTATGTGAAGCATGGTATTGGCCCTATTATGTTTTGTACACTGTGGCACAAGTATACGAGGGACAATACTGAGCTTCAGTGGCCACGGGATGGTACTTATGATGAACAAAAATGTAATTACTTACAGGATAAACTATCTGCTTGAAGAAGTCGACAGTCAATGTTTGATACTTTGCAGGTATGGCAGAAGGAAGCTAAGCAGAGGCGTATATGGGCTGAAAAGGAGTCTAGGAAAAAGGCAATGCAAACGGTGGTGCAGAAAGCAGAGGCTTATGATAAGGAGAGAACAGAGAAGGGTATTGAGTGTGCAGATAGGAAGTTTCAATTACAGTGTGATAGGTCCTATGTTGTTCGAGAGGAAGAGGATCCTTTCGTGGAGGATTTGTTGGAAAGTCGTCCCCCATCTCCCTATGCCCCGCAAAAAATATATCCTGTTTGTCCATCATCTCAGTCTGCAACTGCTCCCTCATCTTACCCTGATCCCCCTGCAGCCTCAACAGGCTCTGCTCCGGCCGTATCTGTTCTTCCCTACCCCCATTCTTGGGCTCCACACCGCACTATCAAGGCGGGTGATCAGCCAGTTGTGACTCACATTCACAGTCCTTTGAGGGTGGTCTCCCCTTCGGTCCCCTGTCCTGAGGAAGACCCGCGCAGCTGAGGTTGAAGTTTCCCTCTCATGCCCTAAGTCGGGTCGAAACATCGACGCAATTCCCCTACCATACCTGGACCCTTTTCCCATTCTCGCCCCCCTTTCCTCCCTCGCATCAATTAAGGAGACATGTCCCTTCAACTTTATAAACTTTGTATCTAGATTGACTACATAATTCATTGTTACAGGCCAGGTTGTAATGACTGGGTATTTATTACCAGTCCCACGTACATTTGTGTAAATATATGCCCCTAATTTCCTATGGAAGTCCATCCCTTTATTTTTTCTTAAACTTTTTCACACTCAAGCACCCTCTTGTTCACGTACTTTTGGAGCAATCCACCACCCTTTTGATCTATTCTGTAATTCTGTCAATGTTTTTTAACATGTTGTAGATATATGAAGAATTAAAATTATGCCCTGTTTTTTAAATGAAACCCTCTAACTTCTTTGGATGATACAGACTCCTTACAACATAGAACAGACCAATTGGCTGTTCTGATTGTTGATACTATCATTGCTATCAGGTTTAATTAATTTTGATTTTCAAGAATAATTGGTCTAGGATCACTGTTTTCTCTATCAATTAGTACCCAGGTCCAAGGACTTTTGCGGGTTACCCAATTTATTATAATGGTCACGTCCACCAGTAGCAGATAATTTACAGGCCCTGGGTATATGATATACCACTTTACTGGGAACATAAAAGTACATTGAATATGCCAATTAGGTGTGAGCCAATTTTACCATGTTTTGGAGAGTGAGCACAAACACTTTAGCCCTGCTTAGCAGCGATAAAATGCACAAAATACAAAGGCTCCGATTGTACTCATATAAAACAAGTTAAATTTAGCAATTCTAGTTACCTGAGCAAACAATAACGTACGCCCCACAATGCACTGCTTATGACCTCAAATATTGTATCACTCATGACATGGTCAGTGAGATCACTGATGACATAAATGATGACACCACAAATGACATCACTGTTGATATCACGGATGACATCATCAAGTAAGTGTAAGGGTTTTTAAGAGTTTAGGAGTGTTAAAGATATATAGTAACCTACTACAAAAGATAAATTAGCATACTAGGTGCACTACTACTGAGGAATACTTCTAGCATACATTATGTGAGTTGCTGTGTGACTGTATGCTTGTGTGTATGAGTGTGAGAGGGGCTGTATGGGTGTATAAGTGGGTGTGTAAGTAGCTGTGTGGGTGAGTAAATGTTGTGCGAGTGACTGTATTGGTGAGTGAGTGGGTGTGTCAGTGGCTGTATAGGCAAGTGAGTAGCAGTGTGAGTGGATCTATGGGTGGGTAAGTGGTAGTGTAGTGACTATATGGGTGATTGAGTGGGTATCTGAATGGCTGTATAAGTGAATGGGTAGATGTGTGAGTATTTGTATGGATGTGGAAATGAGTATGTAAGTGGTTGTGTGGTTGTCTAGGTGAGTGGGTGAGCGCTTATTATGGGTGAGTGAGTGGTAGTGTTGATAGGCTGTATGGATGAGTTAGTGGCTGTGTGAGTGACTTTGTTGTTAAATAAGTGGGCATGTAAGTAGCTATATGGATGAGTGTGTGGCTATGTAACTGGGTGCATGGGTGAGTGAAAGGTTGTATGAGTGGCTGTATGGGTGAGTGAATTGTTGTGTGAGTGGCTGCATGAGTGAGTGAGTGGGTGTGCGAGTGCCTCTATGAAGGAGTAAGTGGATGTGTAAGTACTCTTATGGATCTGTGAATGGGTATGTGAGTGGTGTGTTGGTATGTGAGTGGGTGTACAAGAGATTTTAAGGGGATATGAGTGGGTGTGGGAGGGGTTCTGTGGATGATGTCATCAGTGATGTCAAATGAAATGTCAAGAGTGATGTAATATGTCAGGCCATATGCAATCCATTGTGGGGGTGTAAGTTATAGTTAGCTCAGGTAAATATAACTTCTGAATTTCACTGGTTTTGTATGAGTAAAAACTGAGCCTAACTATAAAGTCCCTGTAACCTTTTTTTTCTGTGAGTTTCAAAGGTTTTTTGTATTCTATTTCCTGACTGTAACCTGTAACGTTTGAGAGTGGTTGTGTGAGTGACTGTTTACATCTGACTTGCTGTGTGAGTGGCTATTTCAGTCTGTGAGTTAATTCATTAGCGTCTGAGTATGTGAGTGGGTGGTTGAGTGGGTCTGTGCCTGGGTACATCAGTGTTTGAGTCAGTCTGTGATTGGCTGTGTGAGTGGGTGTATGAGTGTCTGAGTTGGTTTAAAAGTGTGCGTGTCTCAATAACAATGGGTCTGTGGATGAGTGTGTTAGTGTCTGTTGGACCTGGCTCTTTTGACCGGATGGTCCCTAAACTTTTCGCCTCGCACCGGTACTTTTTCTGACCTGTTGTTGGCTATTCTATGACTCTGGGCACTTTACCACTGCTGGTCAGTGCTAAACTGCATATGCTCTCCCTATGTAAAATGTATATGTTGGTTGGATTCCATGATTGGCTTATTTGGTTTACTGTCAGACCCCAGTAAAGTGCACCAAGAGTGCCCAGGGCTTGTAAATACAAATGCTGCTGGTGGGCTTGCAGCACTGGTTGTGCCACCCACAGAAGTGGCCTGGTAAAATGTATGTTATGTTATGTTATGTTATTCACTTTTATTAGACGCACAGCTGCCCCAGCGAAGGGGCGTCCTGGCGCCTGATCGGGTACACAACACAACAGGTCAAGGCCAAGAAAAGAGAAATCAGATAGCAGGGGCAAACAGATGTGTTTTAATGGCGCGTCTAAAAAGAGTCAGGCTGTTTAGGGCGCGAATATGTAAAGGAAGGGAATTCCATAGATCAGCCGCCAGAACACGAAAAGAGCGTCCTCCCATCCTACTCAGCCTGAACCTAGGCTTAGTCGCCAGATGGTAAGATTCAGACCTGAGAGACCGCGTGGGGACGTAAGGAGAAATAAGGCCCGCCAAAGCAGGGGGAGAGGAAAGCTTCAGGATCTTAAATGTCAGACAGAGAGCCTTAAATTTGATTCTCTGTCTGACCGGAAGCTAGTGAAGGGAGGTCAGAACAGCAGAGACAGAGCCTCGTCTCGGAAGGCCAACAATGGCCCGTGCAGCAGCGTTCTGTACCCTCTGAAGCCTAGTAGCCTCAGCCTGGTTGACTCCAAGAAGCAAGGCACTCCCGTAGTCCAGCCGGGAAAGAATAGAGGCCTGAACCACCAGTTGCCGAGTGGGGGGGTCAAAGAATTTGAGGACTGACCTCAGCCCTCGCAGAATACCAAAACAGGTAGCTGCTGTCTTCTTTGTATGGCTGGTATAAGAAAGATTGGAATCCAGCCACACCCCCAGATTTTTAACTTCGGCCGCTGGAATGGGGGACACCCCGAGTTCAGAAGGCCACCACTGGTCTCCCCAAAGTTCCGCCTGCTTCCCCACAACCAGGACCTCGGTTTTCTTAGCATTAAGCTGTAGGCAGTTGCTACGCATCCAGCTAGCCACAGCTATAAGTCCTGCACGGAACCTGGGCGCAGTCACCTCAGGGTCCCCACTGAGTGTCACCGCCAGCTGCGTGTCGTCGGCATACGATGTCATGGTAAGGCCACATTGCCTGACGACAGCGGCCAACGGTTTCACATACAAGTTGAACAATGTGGGGCTTAAAGCAGAACCCTGAGGGACTCCCAGTTCCAAAGAATGGAAAGAGGACTGGCCAGGTGGAATGGCTACATTGAAAGACCGGTCCGAGAGAACCGTGTCAAACGCGGCGCTCAGGTCTAACAATAGGAGTGCCGCAGTCTGCCCCGCATCCAGCACTGACCGCAAATGCTCGGTCATGAAGAGCAAAGCAGTTTCAGTGCTGTGTTGGGCGCGAAAACCATTTTGACTCTCGTCAAGAATGTTATTACGAGAGAGGTGGGCAGACAAGATGGAATCCACGTGTGCCTCAGTGACCTTGGCGGTCCAAGGCAGGAGGGAGATGGGCCGGTAATTCTCCGGGAGCAAGGGGTCAGAGTTGGATTTCTTCAGAATAGGGCTGACCACAGCTTGCTTCCAGGATGGCGGGACCACGCCCTCACTGAGGGAAAGATTAATCACGTCCAAAATGGGTTCACGACAGAGAGGCGGGAGACGAATAAGGAACTCCGGCTTCAATGGGTCTAAGGGGGAGCCAGATTTAATTTTAAGGCTCAGAGTGTCAAATACCTCGTTAGACATAGCCGGCAGGATGGACAGAGTTTCGGACACCGGGACCTTCATATCACTAAGAGCATCCCCGAAGACAGATGGTATAAATCCTCGATAGATTGTCTGCACCTTCCCCACGAAAAAGGATGCCAAACTTTCACAGTGAGAGTCCGTGCAGATTTCTTGCGAGGTAGCCCGTTTCCCCATCAGGTCTTTGAGTACCTTGAAAATTAACTTAGAAGGGTTAGGGCTGTTGGAAAACTCAGCTGCATAGTAAGCGGCCCGGGTTTGACAGATAGCTCTGTGATAGGTCTTAAGCTGGGCAAAGTACAGTGATTTTAACGTGGGATCAAAGGATTTTCGCCAGGCCCTCTCAGCTTGCCTGCAGGTTCTCTTAAGTTCGGCAAGAGTCTCATTATACCAAGGGCTGCGATTTTTTACGTGACATTTAGCCCAGCGCAGAGGTATAAGAGAATCGAGGGCAGTAAGGACCCAGTTGCAATACTGTTCATATCCCTGTTCCACATTCTGCAGTTTGCCCAGGGGTTGTGCCTCCAATATCCTGACAAACTCCTCCAACTTGAGTTTACGCCAATTGCGCTTTAAGATCTGTTTATCCACAGGTTTAAATTGCGGATTTTCTAGGGGGCATGACACCTTGACCAACAGATGGTCAGTCCAACCCACCACCATCGGGTCAGATGATCTAGCCCGAACTAGGGTGGTAAAAAAGGGGTCAAGTATATGACCTCCTATATGGGTGGGGGAGGTGACTAGTTGGTTAAATTGCATCGCTTCCAGGTCCGCTAACAAGAAGCTGATGGATAGAGATGACGTCTGATCAAGATGTATATTTAAGTCACCTACTATGCTAAAGTTAGCACACCTAGGAGCCAGCGAGCCAACCACATCCGCAAGGGCAGCCTTAAAAGCAGTGTCGTTCCCCGGTGGACGATAGATAAGCACACCACTGAAGGTAAATTGATGACTAACCCTTACCTTAAACGAGGCGCTTTCACACATTGGAAGATCAAAAGCCTTCCACTCAGCTGGGAAGCAGGATTTAATCGCCATGGCTATGCCACCTCCCCTAGTCGAACGGTTCAAGGTAAACACCGTGTAGGTAGAGGGGAAAGCCAGATTTATAATGGCAGTGTCAGCGTCCTGTAACCAAGTTTCGGTAAGAAAAATGATATCAGGAAGGTCCGTATCTATCATGTCCCGTAGTGACTGATGGTGCTTGACCAAAGATCTAACATTCAAGCTCCATATATTAAGTTCCTGCTCGGTGCAATCCGTATGAATGCCACGAGCAGTCCCTACAGCAAGTCGTACCCCATTGGGAGTAGCCAGGGAAAAACTGCCGCAAGAACAGTCATAAGGTCCCGAGAGAGGAGGTACAGGGACAGAGTTACACGCCAAAAGGCTGTCTCTTATGGAAAAGAGATCAGCACGACCGTACCTGAGTGTCGCTATGCTACACATGATGGTGCAATGGCAGGAAGCCAGAGTCCATAGCCCGCACCCGCTACCTCGACGCAGACGAGCGCAGACGGGCAGGACTCTGGCACGACTCCGGCTAAGCGACGGCGTCCCACTGCGCGTTCCCGCTGCGCGGGGGAGGACGACTTTAAATAGGCGTCTCCCCAACCAGCACGAGCGTCGGGACGCTCCAAGATGGCACCCGCGCAAGGACACACTCACCCCAATCAAAGATGGCACCCACAGCTATCCAGCCCCAGGACCCGGACCCGCCAAATGGCGGTGAGTTTTCACCAAATTAAATGCGAGTAAGGGGACAGAAGCCCAGCAGAGCGATGGATAAAATCAGGGGAAAAAACGAAAATCAGCCAAGATAAACTAAGGTATTTAAAAATATCAAAGCCCGCTGGCAGCGCGACCTGCGCTAGTGCAGCAATGATCAGAACACTTAACAGTGTGAGTCCGCCTTAAATAGGCGTCTCCCCAACCAGCACGAGCGTCGGGACGCTCCAAGATGGCGCCCGCGCAAGGACACACTCACCCCAATCAAAGATGGCACCCACAGCTATCCAGCCCCAGGACCCGGACCCGCCAAATGGCGGTGAGTTTTCACCAAATTAAATGCGAGTAAGGGGACAGAAGCCCAGCAGAGCGATGGATAAAATCAGGGGAAAAAACGAAAATCAGCCAAGATAAACTAAGGTATTTAAAAATATCAAAGCCCGCTGGCAGCGCGACCTGCGCTAGTGCAGCAATGATCTGCCATTGCAGAAGCTGCGTGCAGTCTGGTACTGTCATGCTGACTGGGCAAGTGCATCCACTTCCCAGTCCCTAAACCTTCCCTTAACTTCATATTAGTCACCCCTATGGTAGGCCCAAGGGCAGGGTGCATTGTAAGCATAAGGTAGGACAAGCCCTGATGTGTGTGGCATGTCCTAATAGTGAATTACAGCCATTTTCGTTTTTCACTATTGCAAGGCTACCTGTTCCCATAGGCCAGAATGGGCTGTTAGAATTGTTACATCCTATGATCCTAACAGACCCAGGGAACATGGTAGAAAATCGAGTTTAGTATGCCTGAACTCAGAATAATAAAAAACATCTTTTAGTAAAGTTTATTTTAATGTTCTGTGTTTGCAAATACCACTTTTAGAAAGTTGGTATTTGCTTGCCTAACCATTTCAGCCCGCCTCTGCTATGATGTGTATCTGCCTGTCTGGTTTGGGTGAGTGACAGGGCTGGGGAAACCCAGAGGGGCAGGGCTAGGTAGCCTGGTGGTGAATAGAGAGATTGACATCCAGATGGGTGGGAGGAGTGCACCTGGACTCTGAATAGGGCTGTGCTCTGCCACCACAATGCTGGCTCCACCTCCTGTGGAGCGGCTGATGTCTCTGCCCTGCACCCTGAATAGAAAGGCAGAGTCATGTCAACAAAGTGCTCAAGAACTGGTTTGGAATGGGCAAAGGCCCCTCTACCCCAGAGGAACAAAGGAATTAGGGGTATAAGTATTGGGACCCTGCTCCCAAGAAATTAGATCCTGCTTGACAAGAAGAACCTCTGCCTGAGGAGAAGGAACTGGGAAAGCTGTAAGGAGGAGTACTGTCCCTGAGCTGGGGGATTGGCCTGCAGTGGTTGCCTTGCTGCTGAAAGGAGAGGAGAAAGACTACAAAGACTTTATTTCAACTTGTGCTTAAAAGATCTCCAAGGGCTTGTGCTGAGCTTGCCCCCTGAACGAAGTCCCAGGACCAGTGGACTTCACCCCCAGCTCCCCAGAGTCTTTTGGAAGTGCCTGCTGCTGTTGTTGGGCCTTCTGGGGGACTGCGTGTCGCAAGGAGCTGGAAGCGCGACTCAAGAAGGAGAAGCGTACCGCCGTCGGAACTGCTGTCGTCGCATCACGTAAAGGGTGTCGCCACTGCAGCATCGCATCGAGCGGAAGCGTCTCGCATCGTCCAGTAAGTGTCTCGCAACGCCGAAGAAGCGTCTCGCCATCGCAGCCATCGTAGCTGACGCATTGCACCGCATCAAGAGAAGAGTCTCGCATCGAGGAAGAAGCGTTTCGCCATCGCAGCCATCGTAGTTGTCGCATTGCACCGCATCAAGAAAAGTGCCTCGCATCCACGGAGAAGCGTGCCGCCGTCGGAGATGCTGTCGTATCATCGCGTAAAGGTGTGACGCCGCTGCAGCATCGCATCGAGCGGAAGCGTCTCGCAAACGTCGGAGAAGAGTGCCGCTGCCAAGGCTGCTGTTGCATCACGTAAAGTGGTGAAGCCGCTGCAGCCGACGCATCGAGACGAGTCTTCTTGCAACATCGGAGAAGCGTAAAGCATCTGGAAGATCTTCACGTCTTTATTTCTTTGCACCAAAAACTTCATCGCATCAGCATCGTTGCCACACTTTCGTTGCCCTGCGTGTCGCATCTAAGGTACATTGACTTAAAGTGTCGTATTTAAGAACTTAAGAGAACTAAGCAAACTTCTACCATCTAAGTAACAGTATTGTGTATTTTTGTCGTTTAATGGTCTTGTGGTAACTCTATATAAATAATCCTTATTTTTAATATAAAAACCTGTGTGGTGTCCATCTGTAGTGTTGTCACTTGGTTACTGTATGTGTTCACAAATGCTTAACCTATAACGCTTTGAGATAAGCCTTGTCTGCTCGCGCCAAGCTACCTAGAGGGTGAGCAGGGGTTATTTTATGAGTGTAACCCTTTACCCTGACTGGAGGAAAGGTTCCCTGCTTGTCACAAGTACCTACCTGTGCCAACCAGAGAACCCAGATTCTAACAGTGTCTATATGGGTCTGTTAGGGAGTGCATGAGAATCTGAGTGTGTATGAGAGAGTGTCTGAGTGGGTCTATGGGTGGGTGTATCAGTGTCTGAGTGGATCTATGAGTGGGTATTTCAGTCTCTGACTGGGTCTGTGAGTAGACACATGAGTGTCTGAGTGGGTTTGTTAGTGGGTGTGTGAGTGGGTGTATGACTCTCTGGGTGGGTCTGTAAATGGATATGTGATTCTCTGAGTGGGTCTGTGAATGGCTGCATGATTGTCTGAGTAGGTCTCTGAGTGAGTTCATGAGTGTCTGAGTGGGTCTATCAGTGGATGCATCAGTGTCTGAGTGGGTCAGTGACTGGGTACATGATTGTCTGAGTAGGTCTGTGAGTGGGTGCAAGAGTGTCTGAGTTAGTCTGTGAGTGAGTCCATAAGTGTCTGAGTGGGTCTGAAAGTTGGTGCGTAAATATCTGAGATAGTCTTAGACTGGGTGCATAAGTATCTAACTAGGTCTGTGAGTGGGTGTGGGACTGTCTGAGTGGGTCTGTAAGTAAGTGTTTTAGTGAGTCTGTAAGTTGATATGTGAGTCTCTGAGTGGGCCTGTGAGTGGTTGTGTGAGTGTCTGAGTAGGTCTCTAAGTGGGTACAGGAGTGTCTGAGTGGGTTTGTGAGTAGGTGCATGAGCGTCTGAGTGGGTCTGTGACTGGGTACATGATTGTCTGAGTAGGTCTGTGAGTGAGTGCGTAAGTGTCTGAGTAGGTCTGTGAGTGGGTGCATAAGTGCTTGCGTGGGTCTGGGAGTGGGTGCATAAGTCTCTGAGTGGGTATGAGAGTGTCTGAGTCATTCTGAGTGAGTGCATGAGTGTCTGGTGGATGTGTGAATGAGTGCATCAGAATATCAATGGGTCGGGGAGTAAGTATAGGAGTATCGGTGTGGGTCTATGATTGGGCATGCCAGTATCTAAGTGGGTCTGTGAGTGGGTGTCTGAGTCTCCAACCAGGACTGTAAGTGGACCAATGAGTCTCAGAGTGGGTCTATGAGTGGGTGTGTGACTGAGTGGGTCTATACATGGGCTTGTGAGTCAGTCTTTGAGTTTGTGCATTAGTGTCTGAGTGGGTGTATGAGTGTCTGAGTATGTTTGTGAGTGTATCAGAATATCAAAGGGTCTGTGAATAAGTGCATGGCTGTCTGTATATGTCTATGAGTGAGTGCATGAGAATGAGTGGGTCTGTGAGTGAGTGTATAAGTGTATGTATTGATCTGTGAGTGAGTGCATGAGTACATGAGTGGTATATGAGTCTTTGAGTGGGTATATGAGTGGTTTTGTGGGTGTGTGAATGGCTGTCTAGGTTGGTGTGTGTGTGAGAAGCTGTATGGGTCTGTGAATAGATGTGTGAGTAGCTGTATGGGTCAGTGTGTGAGTTTGTGAGTGGCTGTATGGGTCTGTGAGTGGGTGCATGATCGGCCATATGGGTGTGTGAGTGAGTGTGTGAGTGGCTGTATGGATCTATATGTGGGTTCTGAGAGGCCATATGGGTGAGTAAATAGGTATGTGAGTGGTGTGGTGGGTGTGTAAGTGATGTATGGGTCTGCAAGAGGGTATATGGGTGGTTATGAGTGGGTATGTGAGTAACTGTATGGGCATGTGAGTTGCTGTGTGAGTCTGTGAGTAGGTTTTTGAATGTGGGTCTGAGAGTAGGTACATGAGTGTCTGAGTGGATGTGTGAGTGGGTGTAAAAGTATTTTAGTGGGTCTGTGATTGGGTGTGACGATGTCTCAGTGGGACGATGAGGGGATATGTGAGTGTCTGTGTGGGGCTGTGAGTAGGTATGTGAGTGGTTCTGTGCGTATGTGAGTGGATGTGTGAGTGATTTTATGGATGATGTCATCAGTGATATCATCAGTGATGTCACTGACCGTTTCCTGAGTAAAGTGATATATGAGTTCATAAGCAGTGCATTGTGAGTGTGTTTTTTTAGTTAGCTCAGGTAATTATAACTGTTGAATTCTATGGTTTTGTGCATGTAAAATCTGAGCCTAACTATAACGTCCCTGTAAACCTTTGGTTTTTCAGTGAATGTTTAAGGTTTTTGTAATTTTTCCTAACGATAACGCCCCTCAGAGACTCACATATCAGGTCAGAATTACTTAACATACACTAGCTGGTTGTTGTATTATGGGTTACATTTTAGGATGTTATTTGTCTCAATCTGCATGCTGCAGTAGTTCCCATTCAGGCTCACCCTGACATTTGTACTCAAATTGGATTTAGAAGTAGTTCACAACTATCTACACCCTCGACAATATTTTCGCATTCACATTTCACCAGGAAAAACCTGGCAAAATGTGAACAGGGAAATGTGATCACAATGAAGAAAAATTGGAATGAATGAACATCTGCAGTAATCCAAAGAATAAACTCTGTTGCCACCCATTATTTCTCCATTGGACCATTGAAACTCCTAATAGCATAATGGGAAGGTAATACCACACCCGATAAATACTGCACCATGCTGTATCATTATGCAAATATCCAGGCATTGCTTATGAGGACCTATGTGTGTTCAACAGAAAAATTAAAAACTCTTCTTGAGTCCAATATTGAATATATAGTATTCTAGAAGGGTAGGTATCAGTATGCAGTTGTTTTCTACCACAGGTTTGAAGTGGCATTATAGGCAATAAAAGCTAACTTAAGTCTTCTGTGGTTTCACTTAGAACGCCAAGGTGGAAGTATCCATTTCTTAAAATCTATCTGTACAAAATTTCATGATGAGAGGTTCCTGCATGAGTCCCCTTACCTAACTTGGCACCATGCATTAGATGTGGGGAACTATATGATTCAAAGGGGGCCCATACAAAATATGGGTTCTCCCAAACAAATTTGTTTTTCAACGGCATGCCATCTATCAGATACTCCACTCTCAAAGGGGCAATATAGCAGCAAATGGAAGAACAGTGGTTGTGTTGGACTCACGCTAATTGGATTTCATGCCATTCAATTCAATAGACATTGAACCCTATAAAATATTCAGGGACAACTTGCTGTCTTATCGATTTCAAAAAGGTTTTACATAAATGGCACTTAACACCACAGCGGGGGTGTCATCATGTGAATCTAAATCCCAGTTAGCACACAATATTTACTCTTGTGTCACATATAGCCCCTCTTTGTAGCTGAATTACTTCTTGGAAGGATAGTGAGTGAAATCTATTTAAAATTCACCAGGTTTTCAGAACTCTTTAGAACTTCATAAATGTGGGGAAGCAAAGGAAATGTCTGTAGTATCTCAAAATGTAAGCTAGGGCTAGGGGTGGTTATCAATGGCAACACACAACTGACTGTAATGATGGAGTTAATTTTGAGAAAATTGTTTTTGTTGAGATTTAGAATATATTTACATAAATTGATTGCAAGAAGCACACTATAAGATAGCAAAGATTCAGCTTCGACTTCGACCCATTCTAACCATTATTGAATCAAAATCATAACAAAAAATGTAATCCTTCAAAATTAACAAAACGCCTAATTTAGAGTTTGGCTCATAGGTCACTCTGTCATGAAGGATATAATGTGGATGTAGTAAGGCAGAGGGGAGATCCATCACATTTGTGTTAGAGTAAATAAAACCCTAAGTCTTCTTCTCCTGGAGCATGTGAGCCTTGGTGATTATCATAATTACTAGTATTTTATTTATACATCTCCCAAATATACCTGGCCCTTCTAATGTACTAGTAAAAAATAATGTAAGCACTTTGGGAGGCAATGTATGATAGGAAGGCATGCTGAATAATATTGTCAATGGGGGGGTCCTAGTGTTTCACGAAACTTCAGTGATCATGATCTAAATTTAATGGCACAGATAAAATTACAAATGTAAATCATCTTAAAGATGAGATTACACATCACATTCTTTAACCCTTTAGCTGTTGAGGCTTTCCCCACTACCATGCTGTGTCCTTTTTTGATGTTGGGGGCACTTCATGCTTAAAGCCTTGATAAATGTATTTTCATTGAAAGGAATCCAAAACAAATGTGCAAAGTAAACCTCCCAAAATCTACCTTCCAGGGCATTGTGGATGGAGAGAATGATTGATGTGCCAGTCCCCCACCTGCTTTCTGTGAGGGCGGACGATTGGGAATTATTCTCCTCAATCCACCCCAAGAGGTACGGGGTCAGAAAGGTTGTGCACCCATTCTGGGGTGGGGGGACTGCATGATGCTGTGTGGGCTAACTACCCACCCTTCTGTTTCTTGCCATAAACTTCCCTAATGTCCAGCGGCCTTTCTGCTCTCTTTGCCAGGGTGCAAATTAGAGGTAAACACAAACACAAATCTGGAGAAAGACTGTAGGTCCCGGGGGTAGGAGAAGCATAGGCCCATGCCTGGGGGCTTTGCTTCCTCCTGCAATACATCTCCCTGGTGTACAGTGGAGTGTCTTTGCTGGGCTGGTTTGATCATGTGTTGTTGTTTGATTATATCTCACTTTAAGCTGACAACACTTCAACATCACTTCAGAATCATGCAATTTAACTGTGGGTTTTCAGTATATACACCACATCTAAGAGGTATTGTGATACTATCATGGGACCCATTGCGAGCCCCCCTATAAGGTACTGTTGTATTCCTACAAGATCGGCTCTACTGGCATCAATCGCATGGGACTGTGGTAATATACAAATTTGCCCAAGGCAGCCACCACAGTACCCCAGTACCATGGAGCGAATGATTGGACACTTGCACGGTGGGCAGGGCCGGACTGGGAACCAAAACCGGCCCTGGCAAAGAACTCGGCAGCCCCCACCCCCCCTTCCAGGCAGGAGGGGGCATTGGAGGTGCTGCCCAGCTCTTTGCCAGGGCCGGTTTTCGGCCGATTTTGTTACAGGGCCGGTTTTGCAGCATAGCTGCAAAAACGGCCCTGTAACAAAATCGGCCCCCAGGGGCCCAAAACCAGCCCCCACCCATGCGGCGCACCGGGGGATTGCCCGGTGCCTGTTACGGCCAGTCCGCCCTGATGGTGGGTATCTCAGTATTACCGTAGCACCCAAAAAGATTTAAAACAAAAAAGGGAGAAGACAATGCAAATCTGGTGCACGTGGTTGATGGACGTAGCCAGCAGGTGTTGGCCACATGCAGGAGATTTTGCTGTATACGAAGGGTTGGCTGTTAATCCAATTTAGAATATGATTAAAAAGAAAACAGAAATTCAATGAAAACAACAATGGTTAAAATTACATTATATTTAGGTATCAGAATGGGAATTGAGCTAGCAATAGAAAATTCAAATAGCTATAACTTGGGCCCCCATCATGCACTGTTTTTTTACCTTTTGTTTAAGATATTTCATGGAGATTAGTCAAACAGCACTAAAGTTATTAAGAATGCAAAAAATGTCTTTCCTATGGAAAGTCTGACCTAAACATAGGGCACTAGGGCCGCCAGTGTAATATACATATATAATATATATTTTTTTAAAACAAGATTCTACTTTGTAGGTCAGTGATTTCACCAACTTACTTTTTCAGTTTTTCTCTGGACCTATTTTTCCTTTCTTCTTTCCTGCTTACTTTAATTGGTGAATAACAGTAAGCCTGCAGCTGTTCACCTTTGCAAGGCTAACTTTACAACCAAATCCTTTTGTACTATGTGTACGGGCCTGGGCTATAGGACCTGAATTATTAGGTTGTATTTATTCACAGATTTTTGCAAGATGTATTAAAGGATTAGACTTTAATCCAGTTCCGAAAGAATATGGAAAGTTGGCAATTCTGCAACACGAGCTGTACTTTCAAGCAGTCCAATGAAATGTTTGTTCTTGAATTAAGAGACATGAAAAACTTTTTGTTCCCTAACGTATACAGCCACGCTTAATAAGCAAGCAAGCAGGAACCCACTGATATTCCTGCACACAATCCACTGAGCCATCTGCATCTCATTCATTCGTAACCCACATCTTATGCTTTAGGTAAACAATGGTTTCCACCAATAAAAAATCTAGTTATTTTCTCCTCCTTTAGCTGAATTGCAACGCAAGCACATATTTCTGTAGGTATTTCTGACTCTGGATGTCCCCTAGGAGCCTGAGATCTTGCCTGCGGCAAGATATTTGCGAATATTTTTAAAACGTGACAAAGGAAGACGAATAGCTCTTCTTACAAACAAATCAGGTTATGCACAAATATGGCTCCGCGGAATCAGCATAGGTAGGGATTCACATACAAGTTATCCCTTCTGGGACCATTAATATATGCCTTCTTCAAAAAAGGCAGTTTAGAGCGATCATCATGGGCCGCAGCAAAGTTTAAAATATGCTGACTGTATAGCAAGACTTTACTACTTTGCAAATGTTGCATTATGCTGTCCAGTACATTACACAGGTGGCTGGGCATTCATAATATACTAGCAGCTTAAAGCAAGGTTGATCAATATTAGCATTTGTGCGTTAAAAGTCATATTTTGAAGTCTGTAGATTGCGTACTTTTTTTGAGTCATAGTAAAGCGCACGTATATAAACCTACTAGTTTTAATGATTTAAATTATATTTGTTCAATTAAATCAATGACTGAGAGTACTGTAATTTAAAGCATACATAAGCAGAACCTTTAAACACTGTATTAAAATGCAATTTGGAAAAACATACACTGCCTTAGGCGCAAAAAAATTCTTATTTACGTTTTCAAGCTTAATTTTCTTCCCAATCACGCGAATATTCCTTGAAACTTGATGAGAAGTGGTGTGTAATTCAGGTGTTAATGCAACTGTAAAAATATATGCCTGGCTAGGGGTATCTTCATGGAGAACATTTATGTAAGACCCTCATTACTAGTAGGCTGATAAATTCTGATAATGTGCATAACTCCTGTTACAGGACATATCTTAAATATGAGTTTTCAGATAAATATTGCCAGGTCAATCCTGCTGATATGTATTTGGGGAAAAGGCTCAGTATTTACAACTAAGGGCCTTATTATGATGTTGGGCGGACTCGCCTCCAGTCGGCGGTCACGACCGCAGCATTACAATGCGACCGCACATTGTGCGGTAACATACTACCATTTCTCTATGGGAGCTTGTGCTGTGGCCGTAAACAGTCCGTAGCACAAGCTCCCATAGAGAAATGGGAGACTCTGTTCATCTCTGCACCGCGTGGCAAACAACTCATGATGCCTGCCACACGGTGCAGGGATCACCAGGGTGCCCCCTCTGCCCCCGAATGGTTGCTATAGAGAGAAGGGGGCCCTGCTAAAGGCCCCCAGAGTCTCTTTCTGACAGGCTTTCCATGTCAGAAAGCCTGACATGGAAAGCCTGTTGAAAACCGGCATCTTAATCCCAATGGCAGAGACACCGTCCATTGCGATTATGGTGAGCCTGTTAGAATCCAGCCAGAATGACCAGCCGATGTAGCTTTCAACCACCGGCACATAGTAATGTGGCGGCCAAAAGTGAAACCCATGGTGGTTTTGGAATGCCTCTGAATGCGGCTTTTCAAATCTCATCGTAATGAGGCCCATAGTGTCAGTTTTCATCGGATAATTAGCACATCCGACTGGGACTACTAATTGCTGGGACAACTAATTGTTGCGACCTCCGAAGAAGCTACCGGCTGAGCTCACTGGGAGCTCTGAGGGAAACCCAGCCCCGTAATCACCAGCTCACAGACAGAAAACCACTCTTGGTTTTACAGTTGGACCATAAGTGGCAGCACAGACCTCATACTTGCTTCTTGTGTGAAAGAGGCCTCTTTATTGAACACAGGTGCACATCACATAATATCCACCCTAGGCCTTCACCTCACAAAACTAGACCTCCTTCTGTTGGGCAGATCAGTTTTGCCCTCTTCAAGAGCCACCCACTCTGGGCCGAATTTTTTTTAATTCCTATTTTACCAGGTTCTCAATTATTTCTGTGTTGATTTGAACTGTTCTATGAGTTTTACAAACTCCTTCGGCTCCCGGATACTGTACATTCGATTCCTACACACAATTTTAAGTGAGGCCGGGAATCTCATCTGGACTGTTGCTCCCAAAGACCTGACCTCTTGCATGTGGTTCACAAGTTCCCATTTCCTGTCCTGTGTAGCTCTCAATATATCAGAGTGAATTCTAAACTTGTATTTTATCTTTAAGCTCTCTCACATTTGCTTTCAAGGTCAGGATTTCCCCTTGGTTTTCCAGTGTATCTCTTTCAAACTTTTCTACTGTTGCTTCTACCACTTGTATGCTATCCATTAAGGAGTATACTTTTAATTCAAGGCCTTCACATGTTGCTTGACTCTTTTCCTGATTTTTTCTGATTTGGCAAAATGTGCTCTTATTTCAACAATTAGGGTCCCCCTGAGTTTTCCCATCTCCGACTGTGCAGTTTGATCTAGTGATTGAATTGGGCTGACCTCTATGATCTCATTTTGGGGTGTACTCTGTGTTACTATCTCAGGTCCTTTCCTTGACCCCCTCCCAGAGGTCGACATTTCTGCCTCTGTTTCTTCCGTGGCTAATGCATAGAATCTATCACTAATGACAATCTCTCCACTCTTAGGGGTTTGGGTGTTTCCATGCCCGTTTTTGGCCGTGCAACACTTAATGCCACTCCCCATTTTTGCTTTGTCCCGGTTTGGGGAGTGAAGAGGTGGTACTCCCGCCCCCCCCAGTTTTGGTATGTCCCCTGCTTGTCCTCCGTGTTGCTAATTTTGTAACAATTTTTTCGAATTGTGGGTGTTCTGACCAAACTCTTCAGAGTTATGTGGGGCTGGACCCTTCTATGTCAAAATGCCTACTCCTAAGGCAGTAACTAGCTCCGTAAGCCCGTGGCTCCCCGTTAGTTAGCTCCAAAAACAGTTTTTCCCCCTTTTTCTCCTTCTGTGCAATGTTTGCTGGTGTATGGTGGACAAAGGGGTATCTGGGGGTATTTACACTTCTTTCACCCCTCCCCCTGCCTCTTACTGGTATCATATAAGGTGTCCCATTCTCCGTCTCCTCCTCACCTCTGTTCCTGCTACACCCTGTGTACTTTGTTCCACTTTCAGTACAGCTCGCCAGTCCCCTGAACGTGATTCTGGCTACAGCTCTTCGAGATGTATGCAGCACCTTGGCTGCCTCCGCCCACACGCTGTGTCCGTTCGCGCGCATCTCCGTGGTCTGCTCCCAGTGCCTAAGTATCGTTTCCTGCCGAATCATGAAAAGACGGAGTCCTCCAAAGGAAATCTCCTGCTGACGGGACAAGCAAAGTCTCCCTGCGTTATCGCTTTCTTTGTGGCTCCTCTACGGGTTTATGAGGTTTGTAAACCTTCATGAATGGAGCCACGTTGAAAAGGGGAAAGTTATTCTCATTTGCGTTAATCTTGCATTACTTTGCTCAGAGCCGGTGGGCGCTCCCGATCGGGTTTGTCAGCCGGCCCCCGATCTGCTCAACAGAAGCAGGGAGGGTTCTCCAGGGTTACATGTAGTATAAATATAAACACAAGGTGTGGGAGCATTAGGGAAAAAAAATGAAAAAAATAATTTTGTTCAGCATGTAACATATAGGGAAAGACAAGGTCCTAACTCTTGAACTAGGGAAGTAACTTGAACTTTATGGTAATGGTAAAGATAAGAAATGGCAAATAACAAATTGAAGATCATGACTTGGAATGTGAATGGTCTTAGAGTAAGGAAGGCAGGAAATTTTGGAATATCTAAAGATTGTGAATAGTGAAGTTATAATTCTACAAGAGACACACCTCCTAAACCAGAATAGGATAGAACTATGAAACACCGAAAGTGGGTAGATTGCGATGTCTCCATGAACCAATATTACTGCATCAAAGGCGTGGCAATTATATTTAAAAATTTGCAAAGCTGACAATCGTGAAACAGTTAACTGACTTAAGGGGTAGGTGGGCAATAATGAAAATAAAAATAGAGAGGTAGTGATATACTATTGTAGGAAACTATGGCCCAAACTTAGACGATCCTGCTCCCCTCCAAGCACTTTATTCTCAACTTATAGAAGTGTCAGCTCCAATCATGATGGGGGGGACTCTAACATATTAATAGACCCTAAACAAGATAGATCTTCCCCGGGTAAAGGTTTAAACCTACCAAAAATGAGGGAGGGCATGGCTAAAAAGATATACAGAAGACCTGGGTCTTATGGACATGTGGAAATGCAAAGGTAATCCAAGTAACAGGTTTAACTATAAAAACAAAAATTATAGCCACACATCTAGAATTGATTTCTTTTTGATAGATAAAACCCTAAACAACAGTGTAGTCATTAAAGCTCACATCCCACCTTAGATCGTACCCTTCTCTTAGACCAACAGATCGTAGATAAGCTTAAAGCAACAACGGAGGAATATTTTAAGTGTAATAGTAACAAAGAAACCCCAATACAGATTGTTTGGGATGCTTATAAAGCAGTAATCTGGGGGCTCTAATCAACTTGTCTACATTTAGGAATAAAGCCACTAGAATTAGAGGTAACTAATTAGAAACCGAAATCCAAATCCAAATCCAAAACAGCTTTATTCGACAAAAGTCATAAAAGCGATACAAAACAAGTACAGGTACATGGTACACAGATAAGTTGACAAAAAGACAATATAAAAATGTTACTATTTAAGATATTTACACATTTTAAAAAAAGCATATAATACACAAAAAGATCATTGAGGGTAACCTCCAGGGCTGCTAACGCTACTAGCTAATGCTCTTAATTCTAATAACCCATGCCCACCCCAGAAATTTAGCAACGGCCACAACAATTACCGGGTCTGTGCAGGTACGAATGAGTCTTACAGCTTCTGCACTCCATCTAGTACTCAGTAGTTTACAAACAGGTCTCAACCATACACGCCTCGGGGCCGCGTAGGCAGGGCAAACAAAAAACATGTGTGCTAGGGTTTCCACCTGGGAATTACAGTAAAAACATGAGTTGCTACTTGTAGGCTTCCACCTAGCTGAAAAAGAGTTTAGAGGCAACACTCCCACCCGCATCTGGAAAAATAATTTCCTATCAAGCACTTTGGTAACGAGATCCCAGAAGTGTTCTAACCTTGGGGCCGATTTGATGCTCAGAAATTCATCAGTTAGCGAGAGGGATTTAGCTTCGTGAAGTACCTTGGCATTTACCAACTCCCAATATTTTTCTTTCATAAGCGCTTTAGATGGGAAGGAAGCAGCCAAGGGGTTCTCCCAGAGATCGCTCATCCCTAGGGCCACAAGGGATTTTCTGGTCTCATTAAGCCAAACGATCTTCCGGGAGCCCACCAAAGACATTATATCTAAAAAAACCTCCGCGTACTGGGCTAAATCCGGGGTGGTCCACAGGCGACGCCAATAGAGAATAGGACGAAGCCTGGCTACATCGGCTATTGAGTTCTTACCAAGGTCATGTCTTAGGGGAACTATAGGTGTGCTCTGGGGGAGAGAAGTGATGCTACGCAAGAACCTGTTTTCCGAGATAGTTAGAGGAGACAGGTTCTCATATCCCCACAGTTCAGCACCATAAAGAGCCGAGCTCACAGCTTTGGCACTGTACACCTGAAGCACAGGTCTAATAGGCTTCGAGGGGGACTTTTTAAATTTGCCAGCTAGAGCTCCAGCAATTTGCCTGTGTTTAAGGGTAGACAAGTCTCGCTGTAATTTCCACGAGAAGTTATTTTGGATGTTAACACCTAAGTAATTAAAAGCCTGAACTTGTTCTAGCGGATTTTTAAACAAAACAAAATTATTTTTAAAAGATTTATGTGGCCTGAATACCATAAGCTTGTTTTTTTTTAATATTAACCTCAAGGCCACGGTCAACACAAAAGGTCTCAAAGATATCCAATGAACGCTAGAGTCCGCAAGGTGTTTTAGCAATTAAGAGCGTATCATCGGCGAACATTAGAATAGGGACCTTAGTGTTGCCAAGAATGGGTGCATCTACATGGGCTTTCAAAAGTCGATCCGCTATATTGTTGATATATAGGGAAAATAACGTTGGGGCCATTGCACAACCTTGCCTGACACCTCTTTGGACAGGGAAGTCCTCAGTCGTTGTTCCCTGCCCTCCCCATCTGATTCTGGCAGAGTTATCCGCATGCAGCCTCTGGATCAAGGACAACAAGCCGCCGTGAAGCCCTAGATCGTTCAGTGTCAACCAAAGTTTGGGATGTGGTACTAAATCGAAGGCGGCCCTTAGATCCACAAACATTGCATACAAATTCCTCTTGCCCAGGACAACCGTCTTCCAGTAAAGAAGGATGAAGCGAAATACTTGATCGATGGTACTAGTGTACTGGCGAAAACCTGCCTGGAATGAAGATAAGATATTGTTTGACGCTATCCAGAGATGAACACGGTTAAGGATCAATCTACCAGTGATCTTCTGGATAGCGTCAATCAAACTAATGGGCCGGTAATTCTCCGGAAGCGAGCGGTCCCCCTTTTTGTACACCGGGATTATTTCCGCAGCTTTGCATGAGCTAGGGATTGGGGCACCATGAGCCAGCGCGTTAACAATCAGCTGGATATATCTCCCCCATCTGAGCTTGTCATGCAGGAAGACATCCGCAGGTACACCGTCCGGGCCGGGGGCTTTTCCAGATGCCACGCCGACCAGTGCTAAGTTCACCTCGGTGCTGGTAAAATCATCATCAGGTTTAAACAACTGGTGGGACCCCTGACTTTCGGAGGGATCAATAGGTGCGGCATACTGAGGTTTAAAATACTCAACCCACTTCTCTTGGGAGACATCATTTTGGGGACACTCCGGCTGGCCACCAGAACCCCACTTTACAATACTCCAAAATAATTTGCTATTATTTTGAAGGCTTGCTTCAAGAAGGCCCTCCCATTTTTTCCCATCCCAGAGGCGTTTAGCTCTAGCCACACAATTCTTATAAATGACTCTTCTGTGACGAACCAGGGAGACATCCCCGCCCTTCAAAGCATTCCCAAGTAGTAGTCTAGCTTCCCTGCATTCCTTATTGTACCAGGAAGCTTAGTGGATAACACCTCTTGGTCCTGGTTGCGCTTTGATAAGGAAATGAGACTTCAGGCTGGTAAATAAACTATCATGCGCAGATGTTACGTCCCATAGATTACCGTTGGAGGCAAGAACTGACTCTATAGTAATAATGGAACCATCCACCTCTTCTTGGATTTGAGCTAAGGTGACGGGATTCCCCATAAGACTAGACCATTTCAAACGGCGCATGTCATTAGATGGCACCACCTCAGGAGGACTCAACTCCCCAACCTCGGCGGGGCCACTATCAACCATCCACCATCTATGTAATAAACAGAGAGGGTTGTGATCACTCTCCGGAAGGGACACAATCTTCATGTCGACAAGGGAGTGCCATAATTTCATGTCAGCCAAAATATAATCAATTCGGCTCCTACTCACTCCATTATTGAAAGTGCAGGCTCCCTCGCGGTCACTAGGCATCCTACCATTCAGGGCCCTCAGGCCCCTATCCATACAAAGGGAATTAATCTGAATGGCCACTTCAGGCCACCTTGATAAAGGGGACAACTCCAGGGGGAGGATAATCCTAGACCTGAATAGGAAACTAGAGGTAGCTGAGTCTAAACAAAACCAAGAAATAATTGAAAAAGAAATAAAGAACAAAATAATCGAGTTAACTAATATACTAGATACCAGAATTAGAAACAATGGGCAGCTAGTGAGTTATCAAATTATGAATACTGATAAGGTAGTGGTAAATTGCTCACATAGAAACTTAAGTCTAAACAGAATAGAAATTGAATAGCAGCCATGAAGACAGGAAATCAGGATGAGCATGAAGTAGATGAAGAGGGGATTGAGAAGGCCTTCACTGACTTCTTTCTGTCTTTATATGCGGAAGATCTGAAGACGTCCAATGATCAAGTAGACTCCTACCTGAATAATTTAGCCATCCCTAGCCTAGAGGAAGAAGATAGAAAAATACTCAATGCAGAAATAACACTTGAAGAAGTACCAGTGTTCTGTCGAAGTAAAAAAAAGGGAAAGCACGCAGCTGGCCCGGGAGCCCTACCAAATGAACTGTATATCTATCTGAAAGATCTATTGGCCCCCATATTAGTGAATCTGCTAAATGAGATTTTCCTTAATGGGTTAAAACCACCTAAATCCTGGAGTGATGCTACTATATAATCTTGAAACCAGGGAAGGATCCTTTGAAATGTGAGTCTTACAGACCCATATCTCTTTTGAACAATGAATATAAAACGTAGTCACAGATTTTAGCAACAAGATCGGGCCAGGTGACAAATCAGCTAATCCATGAAGACCAGAAAGGATTTATTAAGGGAAGACATCTCCATGATCTAACACAGGAATTGATTGAAACAATCGATATAGCCACGCAGGAAAAAAGTCCCCTCACAATTCTTACATTTGGCGCCGCTAAGGTCTCTGATTGAGTAAACTGGGTCTTTCTTTGTAAATGAATAAACAAATATGGGCTAGGAAAAGTATTCCTGAAGGCAGTTATGTACATCTATGAATCTCCAGTGGCAGAAATACTGGAAAATGGGAACATGACCAAAGAAATTAGAATCAAAAGAGGCACTCGTCAAGGATGTGCACTCTCTCTATCACTATTTAATTTGTATATTGAGCCATTAGCCAACTCCATAAGAACATCGCAGGGAGTTATCCCATTCCAAGGGTGGGGGAAAAAAGTAGCACTATACGCAGATGACCTAATGGTTTCTACAAGTTACCTTAGGGCGTCGTTATCTAATATCACTAAGCTATTAGATGATTTTGGTGGAGTTTTGGGATGTCAAGTTAATCACCAAAAAACTGAAATTATGGAATGGGACCTCTCACTCCCACACCCATTAGCAAAAAGTAGAATTAGATATCTAGGTATAGAGATACTACAGAATATTGATGAAATTGCAGAAACACATTTCGATTTGAGAGTAAAAGAGACAAGGAATCTCCTGAAAACTTGGAATGAACTACCACTGTCTTTCTTGGGGAGATCCAACACAATAAAAATGACGCTTGTACCTAAATTTACGTTTATCTTTAATACTAGCCCACTTGAATTTAATATACAATGGCTTAAGAAAATACAAGGTGAATTGAATGTCTTTATCTGGGCATCAAAAGGCGTATGAATAGCATTGAAGAAACTGCGTAGGAAAAAAGAACAAGGGGGTATCGCCAGCCCAGACCTCTTACTATATTTCAGAGCCTTTCAATTAAAAAACTGTAGAGTTTTACTTAAGGAATATTCCTCCTATCCTTCCTACTACAAATCTATACTGTCAGAAGCTTTCTGCTTATACAAGTTCGGCCATCCCAAATATTTTAAAAATATTACGTTGAAGGTCCTGCGCGCCGCTTGCAATCTGTGGTATCAGATTAGAAGAGTACTACAAATACCATACAATAGTACACCACACCAATCTGGGACTCCCCTGGCACACCAGAATGCTTGAAAGACACACTGGCAAACCCTGTAAAAACAGGCGGGCATAACAAAATGGGGTCAGCTGATACAAGCAGGATCAATGGTTAGTTGTGACTCTTTGCAACAAAGCACTGATTGGAAACTATCAAGGTTGAAGTATTATCAACTGATAAGTTGGACAAAAAGCTTGGAGAAGGGATACGTGGAAAAGGTGGCCTTAGAGGAAGAGTTACAAAGCGACCCACCAAGTAAAGAAGTATCAAATTGGTACTGGCACTTGATCCAGGCAGGGGAAAAGTCTTCACACTACCGACAGAGCTCTGGGAGAAGGACTTCCCAACACGGGATCCCCAACACTTATGGCAAATATCTATGATTACATTATGGCGTGTTATACAATCTGCACCTCTTATGAAAAACCATCTCTTTACACTACACAGGGCATACTGGACCCCGGAAAAGCTAACAAGGATAATTAAGAAAGTGGTAAAAAGATGTCCAAAATGCGGAGAAATAAAAGCAAATGACATTCACATGTTCTGGGAGTGCCCTCAATTACAACAATTCTGGTCCATTCTGGGTAATGTTATAAATTAAGTACTGGGACAAGACATAAAGGTAAGCGTAGATTCAACAATTTTTGGAGTCAAGAATGATAATGGTGGCCCACCCCACGTAAATAATAAACAAAAGGACTTACTGTTTTTATTAATGTTACTTGCCAGACAAGGGGTATGCATAAAATGGATATTTGCAAACCCCCCAACATTAAATGAATCGTTGACATCGGTGTGTAAGATCAAAAAGTTGGCGTTCAACAGAGAAGAAAGAAAGTGTACAAAATGTTGGGAGATATGGGATAGGAATAACCCCTAGAGTAGGGAAAAGAGGCAAGGTAGGGAGGGAAGTGCTATGATTGCTTACTTTGCAATAAACTAATTCCGGGTTAGGCACAGTGGTGGATCCATGTGTGACTTTCGTAATGAATTTCGTACTATACCTCAAGTTAAGAAGGTTTCCAAAGTCTGAGAAGAGGTGAGAAAGTTCCTGATTGGGAAAGTTCTGTAAAAGGATCCTTGTCTTCCTATATCTCATCTTTGTACAATATGAGGACAAAAAAAAACTAGACCTCACCATACAGTACTTCACTGAATTCCCCCTATCCCCACCACTAAATTTTCAGATCCCCTTAACATCCTTATTTTGCAGCTGTAACTCCTGCCATGGCATTGAAATTTACATCGATAAACACGTTAACCTACATCTATTATCATCTAACTATCTAAGTATTCTGACTTTTAACTTTTCCTTTCTTGCCTCAAGGTTTCACTTTATTTTCACCCCCCCCCCCATTGTCCTACTTCCCCTATGTTCACAACCATCATCTTATTGTATAACCATGGTAACTGAAGTGCCCTCCACCACTCAGAAAAGGCCTACTCTCCCACGTCCCCTTTGCTGACCACCCTTTAGGAACCTCCCCTATCAAATCTTTATTAAGCGCATCTTGTATCTGTATCTAATATAATTGCAATCTGTACCTTGATAAATGCACCCCGTCCCCTCTGAAGAAATATGATGCATTAAACCTCGGCTCTGGATGTTCTACCCTGCCAAACCTCTACTCCCCATAATAGACTCTCATATCTCTGTTAGTCTTATGCCAAGCCTTATCAATGGCGGCCAGCTTGGCTGCCCCTCTCCAGTGTCGCCACTGAATAAATTACGTCCCGATGGCAAAGGTCCCTGACCACGGCATCCTAATCTCCAGCATGTCCCTCTTCATTTCTTTTAATAGGGCAAGGCCTTTACATACCACTAAATAATTTTCACCTAAATGTAACACCAGACTGTCTGGAATATGTGCCTCTCAGTAGCTGAATCAGGCATTGTAAAAGTTCTCGCCAGCTCATACCACCTTTTTAATGCCACCTCACAGTAAAAATCTGCTCATCCAACCCAAGAATAAAACCTTGACCCTTTTTGAGTTCATGCCTCTCGGCTAATTTAATAAATTATTTTTCCATGATCCATATTGACACATTAATTTATTTTGGCCCTGCTACCACACCTGCAAATAAGAGAAATATGAAATACCGAATTTACATCATTCATAAACCCCCTTCCTGTTCCCTGCGCACATATTGCCAGAAGCAGTCTGATGACCAACGCCCCAATACCATAATCATTTCCCTTCCATACTCTTTCTGGGCTACCTCAGTGGTCACATCAATACTAAAAGAATGTGTCTTAATTCCTCTGGGTGTTTTCCCATGCTCTTCAATGTTCTTCGTATGACCCACAGACACTGATGAGCAGTCACCCTGGACCCGTCCAAGTGTCAAATTACTTCACCCCTTGATGCCACGCTAACTGCCCATCACATTCCTCCCCACTGTACTCGAAACATGTCCTAGGCTGGATAAACTTGAAGCCTCACTCTCTTCCCCCACGGCCTCTGATCCCTCTTGGATTGCCAAATGCACAATTCTAGCCCACCCTCCTGCCCTTTCACATCTCTCCAGTCCAACCCCGGAATACCTTCCCTAACCCAGCATTTCCGAAACCCGAATGGCCCCAAAAAACATCCAGGACATGAGAGTCAAAAAAAGAATCAATTCTCCCTTTTCTTTGCCTATCTGCTAAAGCACGGCTATCATTTAGTCAAACAACCGTCTGGATACAGGCCTCCTTGGACGAAGCCAATGACCCCTTTCTCTGGACCATACCTGTAACATTTTTTATTCCAGTTCCCCAGCCGAAAGCATATAGCCCCATAAATACTTGCCCATGAAGGCAATTCCCGCCAGTTTTCCAGCAATCGTGACCCTTGTAAACACTTTACCAATCAGTATGAGGATGCACTGCACTATATCCTCTTCCCTGCCCCACTACTCTGACCTCCCTTTAGCCCTGTCTGCTTGAAATTCATTCCAGTCCAGAGCATACACTTGTCTGGTGAATACGTCCTGCGACCCTACCAACAATTGCAGCATCCTCTCTCTCCTATGCTCCACATGTTTGTTGGTATCATTGTCCTGTCTTTGCATGTGTGGCCAGCCCATGGAACCTCTCCCACTGTGAACGAGACAAAGCATCCGCAATTTCATTGTCCACCCCTGGCACGTGCTTTGCTCAGAAGACAACATCATGCTTCAAACAACACATCACAAAAACTCACAGCAGCTTATGTACCCGTTTATCTCTCGCTGACTGCCTGTTCACTACATATATGACTGACCTATTACCTACTCTGAATAAGACCTTTTTGATCACAAGCTCCTGCCCCCATAGAGTCACTGCCACAACTAATGGGAAGAATTCCATAAAAGCAATTCTCCTCTCCCTTTGCTTCCATGCCACAAGCCATTATTCTGCACACCACCTGCTCTGACACTAAAGCCCAAGCCCAATCCCCCAAATCGTCTGAGTATATCTGCAAATACCACTCACATTCCTTTTGACTGACCATTGGTATCCCATTGAAATCGTCCAGGAGCCTGCACCATATGTGCAGGTCCTCCCTTGTGCTCATAGATTAATGCATGTGATGATGGGGCAAGGACAGCCCTGCAAAAAGACATTCCCAGGCACCTACAGAAAGTCCTACCTATTCTGACTACTTTACACGCAAAGTTTGAATTTCCCAGATAAACCTGCACCTCCTTGACCGTCAACTTTGGTTTGTCCAGCATTGTGCCCAATAACAGTTGCATTTGCACCTTCTTGTCCACCAGGATGTGTGCTTCGATAATACAGAATCTAGTTCGATACCCAGAAACTAAAGTATTGTTGCTGGCCCCATAGTTTTTCCCAGTGCAAGTGGTACCCTGATGTCTCTCATGAGTTCTTGAAAACTTGACAACTGGCATTGACAATTCACAGAACTGGGCAGCCTCACAAAAAATAAATCATCTTGATAGTGCATTGCAGCCCTCTACCCCATGTGTGACATGAAAACCCACCGTAGGAAGAAGGTGAACCACTCATTCAGTGCACACAATATCGCACTGCCCATGAGAAACTCCTTATCCATGTAACATTGGCTTTCAAACTGTATACCTAGCAACGGACATTCCTCCGGATTTACTGGCAACAGCCGAAACACTGACTTAATGTCACACTTCACTATGAGTGCTCCCCTGCCGATTTTCTCCACCAAAGCCATAGCGACATCTACTAAGGAATATTAAACCTACTTCACCTCAACTGGGATAAATTCATTAACCGAGTTCCTCTCCGGCCGTGAAAAGTGCTGTATGAGCCGAAATTACCCCCATTCGATTTTCTGCATCACACCGATCGGTGACACAATGAAATTGGGCATAGATCATTGGCCAAACGATCCTGTCATTCTGCCTTCTTGCATGTCTTTTGCCAACTTCTCCCTCACATCTTATTTATGGGTCACCACAGATTTCAAATTGTCAGTCCATCTCGTGATTCTGGGTCCCCTGTTTGCCAAACAGAACCCCTCCAAAAAACGGTTGCTCAACAACTTTGCGTCCAGTCTGTCATGATATTCAGTTAACTAATCGTCAAGCCAGGTGCCCTTAATTGGCATATGAGCCTTTGCCCATATTACCATGTGCCCCCCGTCCTCCCCTTTTACCCGCCACTTGGTTACCCTGCTTTCCATTATAGCCCATTTGGTACTAGTTCCACTGGTATTTGCTATTTATTTATTTAATTGCATAAGTTACTTAAAACCATTGCATTACAATAGAGCATTAAAAAAGTAAGAACCTCACAATTCATATAATTAAAACAGGATCTGAGAAAGTGCAATAATTAAAATGCCAGCATTTATTTTAAGGGCTTCTTATCATGATTTCATTTGGGCATTGTTTTTTTTTTGGCCAGACCCGTAAGCAAGTGTCACCCTGCTGGCTCTTTCAAATCACCAAGGCTGCTTTAATTTCTTTTCTTTTTGCTGATACTCTTTTTCTTATGAAGTGGTTATACTTGGCGACTGTGTTGGTGAATGGACTTTTGCAGTCCTGTATTTGAAATAGTCCGGTATCAGCGTTTGAACAGTTGGAGAACTGGATCAGGGTACATAGCACCCCTAATAGTTTGAACAAATCTTCCACAGCGAGCCAGAATATAAGGTTCATTTTGTGTAAAGCATAGGGCAGAGGCTCCCTGGTAGGTGGTTACTTTTTCTTTCAAGCAAAGGTCTCTAAGGAGAAGCCTCCTTTCTGTTGTTAAAGTCGGGCAGCAGCACAGAAGGTGTAGCCATGATTCTCGTTTATATTCACATAGCCAGCATGCTCCTCCTGTGCTCTGATCAGCCCAAGCTCGACTGAAATCCGTGATTGGGAGTGCCAGCATTCGCATATACATAATCTCTCTTCTGGCCTTAGGGTTGAGCAGTGCTGAGGTTTATTTGTTAAATATGAATCATTCAGCGGTATCTGGAAGGGTAGTGTTTTTAATGCTGCCCGGTCTTCCTGGTAAGAAACTTGTTGTACTTGTTTGTTGATACGCATTTTCCAGATGATATAGGAAGTACAAGTCAGAGCAAGTGCTGATTTATTTATTTCAAGGGAATCCATGGCTTTTATGAGCTGCTTGTTCCATGGCGAGCCAGTTTTTTCATATGTGTCTCTGAGGCAGCTTTTTAGGGTATCCCCTGGAGATTTCAAATTTGGATATGGTATTTTGAGAAGTCGGCCTCGAGGTTTAGTGATTGTTTAACTAACCCCAGCTCTAGTCTAAGTCTCACCCTTGAAACATGCTTTGATAGTTGAAAGATTCTTTTGTAGGCCACACACTGAACTCGCTCAAAGGTTTCTGAACAAGCACCCGGAAATGCTTGGTGACCGTATGAGAGTGCTGGGATGAGTGAGGGTTGAGTGACCTTTCTTATAGCCTCTGCTGTTGGACTATCTAGCTTGTTATTCCACTGTCCTGTTGTGTACCCTGTGCATTTCCTACCACCCCGTAACACTGGACCGGTGAATGTCATCCCGAACGCTTTGAACATTCATGTCTTAACTTGCAATAGCCTCTAGTACACAAGTCCTTATTGAAGTCCCAGCATGTCCCCATTGTTCCCCCACTGTGCTTTGGCTGCAGTTCTCATATGCCCTACTGTGGGGCGGGGCTGAATGGGCCAATACACTGACGGAAACCCACTCGCTGTGTTGTCCTCTTGCCACACTTCACTGTCCCCATCATTTCCTGATATGTCAGTGTCAATTTCCCCCACTTCAACTCCGTGTCCCAAGCCGCTCATGCCCTAAACTCCTCGTCATAATGTGCCCCTGCATACCCTCCATACGTGATGTGTGCCCTGTAAATGACGTCCATTTATTTAAAAAGAGATGCACACTGCTCTGGATATTTTTTGCAATATACGCTTGCGAAAATGAAAAAGGCCCCAGTCCAGTTCTCTATTGTCGACGGCACCCTAGGACGTCTAGACATTTCAACCCACCCCCGCTTTGGCATCATTAACTTGCACCTCTGTGCCTACCCATGCGTCCACATACCATCCTTTTTTGCAAAAGGACGTCCCCACTATCTTTGTCACCCCCCACACTCACCCCCATGGACACCTTGCTTGTTGAAGTGCATTGCCCCCTTTTCCACCAGCACCCTACCTTCGTCAAGGTTGGCCTCCTCTGTGGATCCAGCCACCCAACCCGTTGTGAAGAGACTCCACCAGCTGATTTCATTTGACATACGCCCTTCCATTGTGACACTCCTGTAGCAAACTATGAACAAGTGCATTATATGAGCCCCCTGAGCACCCTCGCCCACCACCTATCCTTGTCTTCCTGTGCATCATCCATTACTCCCCCTTCTTCTAAGCTTGTTTTGTCATAATCCAGTTGCTTCAGCTGCTCACCTAGGTCCTCCTGCCCTATGGGCCCCATGGCCTGCCTCTAAAACCTGTCATTCACCCCAGGTTCCACTCTGGTATCCCTCTCTGAGGGAGGACAGGGTGCTGTGGTGCACCCTCCTGTCTCGTCCCCCAACTGACACTGTTTGCAGCCGCTGCTCGCAATCCGAGGGTCTGCATTTACCCATCCCGGCTGTTGCACTACAGAGGTCACCCCAGATCTTTGTGTAGCAGTGTTGTCCCATTCCCTAAACCCTGCCATCTCTTCTCCTCAAGGTCTGGGAGCTGCACAAGGCTCTGTTGAGTCTGCATGTCTGGCCTGATGCAGTCCCTGAAAAAGAAAAGGCAGGTCCGGGCATCTCACCTTGCTTGTCACCCTGATCGGGCACCCAAATCCAACCCCACTGACCTATTCTTGCCACCCATTCCAGAAAGCCACCTGCCCATTTGTTCCTGCTCCCACTGATTGGCTGCTCCTACTTGCCGGTGCCCCCTCCTCAGTTGAAATGCACCAGGCATATGTCTTCACCGGGGGCTTCACCCCCCTTCCCCCTCTCCCTCCACTATTCTCCCGCAGGCCTACTCTAGGGCTGCCACAAGTAAAGGCGAAGCAGGACCCTCCACATACTGCTGGGCCCCCTGCCCTGGCAAATGTGCCCTGCTCCTTACTGTTCCTCTTCATTGTACTCTGCCCTCACCCCCCTTATTAACTCCAGAAAACTCTGAATCACTCTGGGGGCTCCCTCTAGTCAATATTCTGTAGATTGTGACACTGGGGGCCATTTTACTACTCCTCCATCCTCTCCCCTCGTCCTCCCCACCCTTGCCCCTTCTGGCTCCCTCAAAGTGCTGGATTCAGGCCTGACTTTCCCACCTCCCCCCAGTCTGCTGCCCTATGGCAGTCAGCTCATCTTCTCCAAGTGCCCCTCCCTTGTGCCAGGGAAGGGCTTATTTCCCACCTCCCTCCCTTCACTGCGCTTAACTGTGGAGCAAGCTGCTGCTTTTGGAAGCACTGCGTCAATGTCAGTGCTTCCCCTGCTTTACCGACTGGGCCTTGACCCCACCCCATTCCCTGCCCATAAATAGCAGTGCAGGCCATAGCGCTGGGCCTTCCCAGTGTGGAAGCCACATGCACTTCTCGAGGCCACTCTCCTACTCACTGAGGGGCCCCTCCCGCTTACCTACACACCGTTGCCACAACATGGGGGTGAGCAAGCAAGGACCACTGCTGCCACACCGCCCGCTGCACCAACCATGACCCGTGCACCGAGGGTGAGAAAATCTGTGCAACCTGCCTCAGCCTCGCAAATCCTCCATACTACCTAGCACTACCTACGCTACAATTGCTCCTGACAAAAAAACGCTACTGACTTAGCACTGGCAGACACTGTGTCACCTGAAAAATGGTGATTGGCCCTATAAAATGGCCGGTTATATAATGGCTTAAAGCCCAACACAACCCAGCCCAAAATAAGTCTGATGTTGCTGGGCTGCACCATGTCCCAAACTCCCTGGGAGGCACACCTCCCTGCGGTGGGCTGACCCCCAAAGCCCATTCCGTCGGAAGCCTCAAGTGACTCCATTCTCATTAGGTTCTACTCTCGGCCATGCCCAGACGATTGGTGCATGATGCTTACTTGGGCAAATAGCCTGGGTGGATCTCCACGCTAATGACAGTCAAAATGTACAGGCGTCAGAGACGACCAGGAGGAATATGACAGGGGTTATAGAGGTTCCAAATTACGAGAAACGTGTGGTAATCCTCCTCTAGCAGCTCTTAGCATATGTACCCCGGCTTAAATGATACAACCTTTCGATTGGTAAAGAAGGTGACTGGTATTTTATAATTCAGTGTAGCTGTTACCTATCAGCTAATAGTACCAGTGATGCCAAAGACTGTTATGAGCCAAACTCATTACCTCCTCAACCCTTTATCATCTAAACATTATTAGATGAGGTGACACATTTTGTCAAATCTTCGTGCAGTCATACAAAGTTGCACAGAGAGCACTGAAGTCTGGAAAGTTGCCCTTTTGTAGCATAAAGAGTGCTTTGTATTGCTTTGCACTACATTCCATTAAATAGGCGTTCTATGTGTGTACTTGGGCATTCCACCATACTATCCATGGTTTTCAGTGAAAGACAGGTATACAAAGATATTTAAGCCCCACATTGTGTCATAAAATAATCTGTCCTTAAGGCAGACACAAGGTCAGAGAAATGTTTTAATTTTGCCTAACATTTCAAAAAATCTCATGTGTACTGCAGCGTACAGTTCACATTCAGTGCGTGAAATGTTACAAAATATTAACTAACCAAAGGATTTTTACTGGAAGGGTAGCCTCCAAGTGCAAAACCTATGCTTGGCATCACACACACATTTGTACTATAGTGTAAAAGTGTGTGTGTGTACGCAGTAAGTTTGTGCGCCGGTGCAGGGGAAGAAAGCAGCACCAGGGCATATTTAGTAAAATAATGGAACTTCTGACGTGCTGGGTAACAAGACTCCCATGTCTGCAGGACTTTCAATGGAGCAACAGTTTTCTGAGCAGTATATCCTTATAAGCAGTTGTTTGGCAAGCCTAAATCCCATCTTATCACATATGATGTTTGTAGTGTTATCTGAGGTAAATTGATCCTGTACCTGGTACAAAAATGGTCCAACTTTGTGGGGCCTAAACATAGCATTAAAATACTAACCAGTGGCTTCTGCTACCTGGGGATTGTATTCACCCAAGACTGGGCAGAGTGTTACAATCGCAATTTATGCCTATCACAACAAAAGGTCAAGGGTGACACTGTCCACTGGAGCAAAGTCACGCTATCACTTCATGGAAGGGCTACACTATATAAAGTGGTGTCCTCACCAAACTTCATATACATTATACAGAGAATCTCCTTCTTGATTAAGGATAATTTCTTTAGACAGACACAAGCCACTGAGATTCAAACAATTTGACCTGGTAAATTCAGAATATATAAAAAACTTGCAAATCCAACACTTATCTCACAAGATACATTGGAGTACAAGATCACTCCCTTCAGGAGGCTAGAGTTTTATTGGTAGAGATGCAAGGGAAGGCAATTTCGAACATGTTTCCCAGATGCTTTCCATGGTCCGAGAGATGCATAGAGTAGGGAGATAAGACAATTGACTGATGAACACTGGGAGAAAGCGCTGTGTACCCACAGGAGCTGCCTGTACAATCTAGTTTTAGGCTCATTCAACTAAAAGTCCTCTGTAGGATATATTTTCATTTGTCCTGGTACTATTCCAGATAGAAACACTGGAAAAGGGGATTGACAGGTGTATTGCAATGGAAAAGTCAACATTCGATGGCAGGGTTTGCCTGGGAAAATGGGAAAATTATGAGGAGCGTGGTGGTGTGGCTGGTGAAGAGAGCCTGTAATAGCTCCTAATACATTCATAAATGTAGTGGGATGCATGTGTGGAATTACATTTATTTCTCGGAATCCTGCACCAAAATGCTATTGCATTTCTTTCTTGTTCAGATGTTAGTTAGATAAACATGTTGAAAAAAACGAATCAAACCATTTTCACAAAAACTTGTTGAAAGAAAAGTTGTTTCTATGGGATCACAATTGGGAGCCACATAGGGAACAACAATGACTTGGGCAATTAACATTATGTTGTTCCTTCTAGTTATAGTATCAGAGATAAAGTTATGTTACATGTTGTTTCAATTGGACTTGAATGAAGGAGGTTTATAGTTGGGGGTTGTGGAGTCAGCAGACCCGATATATCTGCAAATACTATTTTAAGCATTGTGGAGGGATAATATTTCTTTATGTCAATATATAGTTTTCGTTCGATAGACTACTTCACAGAAGATGGCAAGAAGCTTTTTTCAGTTAAATCACATAATTCTTGCATGTGTGAAGTAATCACAAGATTCACATCAGGTGGATTCCAGGTAGATTTATTACCATCAGAGAGGACAACTTATACAACCACACAGGACAGACTCTAACTGCTAATCGGCTGTCAACCCATCATGGAACCCAGAACCCTAGTGATACAATAACACTCCATCATAGAACATGACCACAGATAACATGGACACTAAAATTACCTTTTCCTTATTTCAGCTCTAGTTAATGGCCAAATGTTTCCGTTAGAGATTTGGTACAGGGGTTCATTAATCTGCGGGTTAAAGCCAAGGTTGGCCAATTGGAGGCCAAGGGAAAGCTGATGTGCCGATAGCATCAAACATTTCAAAACAGAAAGGACAGGAAAGAATACAGGTAGATTGTCAGGCTGGAGAAATCAGAACCTTATATGTTCTTACAAAGGTCAATTACTTGGGTACAAAGATTTGCATTAGTAGATCTTCAAATCAAAGTCTAGTACAGAGGAGTTGTATTAGGAGGAAGAGAATGCTTTAGTGAACATAGTGCTATATTAATATTAGAACATTAGAATGATGGGAACCCCATTGATGACAATGGAGTGCTCCTAGATTCTAATGGCCGGTAGAAGCCCGGAGCTCCAACATTCTGATGTCATTCACAGCTGTCACTGTGAACAAAGGCCTTACAGAGCCCAAGGGGATTTCAGTCTCTTCAGGCTCCATGAGGCCTTTATTTTTGTTAGAGCATTCTGCCCTTTAGTGGTGGAATGTTCTAATAGCACCCTGTAACTGGGCTATTCTGGCATTAAAGTCCCGATCCCTTTTTAAAGCCACTCGCCTGTGGCTTGGGACTTTAACGCTGGAGCGGGCCTTTAATGGGCAGTATCACCTGCTAGGGTGGACTTTAAGGCTCCAAGACGTGGAACACCCTGCCCATCCACCTCATGAAATCACCCTCGCTGACTCACTACAGGAAGGACCTCAAGACCTGGCTCTTCAGATGAACTCAGCACGTAGTCTGATCCGTGGCACCCCCCTCCCCCCACAGCGCCTTGAGACCCTCATGGGTGAGTAGCTACGCTTTCCAATCCCTGATTGATTGATTGATTGATTGATTGATTAAAGGCTTTCTTGGAACATTGACATGTTGGGAACTCCATTGATGACAATGAAGTAGCTCAGGGCTAATAATGGCTGGTATAAGCCTTTTGCTCCAACATTCCATTGTTTATCTTTCTGTTTCTCCCTTTTTAATTTTGAGCATTTTGCCTTCAATGGGTAGAATGTTCTAACAGCCTTATAGCCCTTCTGCCTGTTGCTATACTGGTTGGTAATGGCGGTCTCCATCCTTAGTGGCATAGAGATATAAATGACATAGCCATGCACAAAATGTAGACTGTTCCGATGAGCATTGCAGCCTTCTTTCAGATACTAATTATTTACTTTTTTTCTCCAAATGTTTTATGGATCGGACTTTCAGCTGCTTTTTTAGAGTGTTTTGTTCCACTGGGTATTAAACCTCCAGCAGGGAGGCAATTAAACAGGAACTCTTTAATGTGGCTTGAAACAAGTATATTCATCAGACTCACTAACAAAGTGATAATATTCCAATGTAGCTAGTATATTCAAACACTTAATGGCGTGAAAAGATGTTTCCAATTGGCATGACAAGTCGGAAACTGCATGGCAACTACGGAATCCATGTGCATGTCAAAGTCCCTAATGATATGAAGCCAGTATTGAAAGAAGTATGTGTAACACACAGGGTAAAAATGTAACGGGCGGCCCTCTGGAGGCTTTTTCCATTTTTCCCTGCTGCCAGAAGTACCTGTGTCTAAGCATTTAAAAAAACACTACTCAAGGGAAAGCAAAAACACAGCACTTGGTGCTACCTACTGGCGAGTTGCCTCTTTACTAATGAAGGTAGCAGATGTTCTTGATAATTTTTGCTGAAGCTGCTTGGGTCCTGTAAAGCACAGGGCTTGGGGCATATTGCCCCCTCTGCACACCTTCCTTGTGATAGCCTTGTATGAAAGATATTAAATAATTCGAAACACGTCACAAATCTGCAATGATATAAATAATAACATATGAAAATGGCGCATGAGATGCATATTGCAGAAGACATGACACTGCATGAAAACCGCACGATGACTGTAATTCTCTATGCATGAATACATCTATAACAATTGGCTCCCATGAAGTAACGTGCTAACCATCCACATCGTGCTTCAGCGTCTCATCTGTGGCAGTAACACAGCATAAATATTGATACTATATCATAGAAGGATGTGCAGCCTCAAGCTGCCATCTGTGAAACTGCGTAGCCAGGTTACAATCCTGGCCCTGATTCAACATCCTGTGATTCTGGACAAATAATTTTCCTCAGTTTCCTTGTAAAGCACCTTAATGCCCATGGGCAAGGTTTGTGCCATATAAAACCGCAAAAACTAATCACAATCATTGACGTGTAGACCTCTCCGGTGAGGAAAACATGAGAGGGTTGTGGGCAGCAGGCACGCAATGCCCATTGGGCTGAATGGGCTTCAGCCCAGGCTGCTGGAGCTGTGGGCTCGGCTGAGCAGTGTCTGGAGTCTTATCTCCGGCACACCCAACTTTTTCACAGGACTTTAAAGACCATTTGTATATTTACATACCTTTGTAAACTGGTTACCAAGGCTTAGTTTTTTTTCTTTTTCCAGTACACCTTGGCCACCAATCTGCCTATTCCTTACATTGTATTTTACATTTACTGCTGTAGTGTGAGAATGCATTTCATGAAAAGGAATATGAAGTAGGGTTGCCAAAAGAAAAAGGTCAGCCATGTGTTATTCAAAGAGCCTGCAAAAACCTTGCCTTGACACTAAATAGGGTTATAAATAAAAAAAGTATGCATTCATTCACAATGTGACTTCTTTATCTTTGTTCCCTTTAATTATTAGTTATGCATCATTCAGGCATCCCTACAACACAATTAAAAGTGCTTTCTATTTATATTTGCTATTCGAAGTATGCACAGAAAAGTGCTGAAAATACGGCTTTAGGTAACTGCTTATTTTTGTACCGTCTGGGACATCAAAATAATAGGCTGGCAACCCTAATCATAAGACTGGAAGTTTGTTGCAGGATCAGCACATTATTTATTTCATCCACCCTCGATCCCTGATTAATGCCATAATAGCAGGACTTTAAGTGGGCCGGGTCCTGCCGGTGCACAGCACCAGCAGTCTTAAAAGCAGACCCTGAGACAGGTCCTTATCGGGCTCTCAATTTTCACCCTCACACTCAGACTGGAAAAAAAATCTTAACTCTTCAGCAGTTCACTGTTTTGATGTAACTTTTATTTGTTGCAGTTTTGTGTTGCTAAACTTGAAGTGCTTTACATGAGCACCAACAAGGACATCTTCATTTATTTTTTGGTAGGCATGGACGATTAAGTGATTTGCCCAGAAACACAGGATGTTGAGCCGACGCTGAGACTCAAACCTCCTTCCTCAGCTCTAAAGTTGTCAGCTCTAGCCATTACACCACAACCTCTTGCACAAGAACTAAAGCATTTTCAATATTATATACAACAAAGCTATAGTTGTATGTATGCATGTAGTATATTTTTCTTATGCACCTAACAACCTTTGACAAAGCCAACAGTCCTGGGTTGTTGCAGGTGTAATGTTACTTATGTGAAGGCAATAACAGAAGCAGCGAAATCCCAGTCGGGCAGCACATTATGCTGAGCACAGATTTTTAGCATAAATATTTTAAGCCACACCCTTAATTATATTGCCCCCTTGAAAAAAAAACCTGTAGGAAGCTGGCTGTTTATATACTATACCAAAATGAGGTACAGAGTGCACCGAGTCCAGTGGAACCTCAAAGGTAGGCAGAGGTAAAAGTAGATAGCACCTTACTCTCTATCTGTGGTAGTGTGGGCGAGCAGTAAGGCTTTATCAGAGGGTAGTGTTAAGCATTTCTTGTACACACTCAGGCAAGAAATGATGTCACACACTCAAATACTGAACGCAGACCAATCTGTTTGTATAAAATATTATTTAGTTATTTTATTTCTAAAGCCAAGCTGATGCAGGTAAGTGAAATAATACTTTACAAAATCTTATGCAGTGATTTACAGTTGAATGCAGGTTCAAATGTAGTTGGTGGGTACAGGTAAGTAAACAATTCGAAATTACTTTTCAGTTACTTTACAGATTACTGTGCACGTTACTTTTTAGATTACTTTTTAAGGTGCTTTTGCTAATCAGAGTGATAATCCCAGATATTACACTGAGACATTTCCTAGACAAAAGGTTAGTAATTCAGTTTTTAAACATATGCAGTTTTTCAATGTTTCATACAAACCAACTCCACACGCACAAGAATTTTCAAGGAAAAGCAGTCAATGCAATCCTATAGGAGGAAATGGAGTTATTGGTTTGCAGGTAAGTACTGGTTTGTGGGAGTTGGTATTCTGGAATTAGAACCAGGGTCACCCAGGGTCGAGGATGCACTCTCGGAACACCCTCAGCGGAACTAGGGCGGCCGGGTACAGAGTGCTGAGCCCTAATGTTATCCAATGGGGAACAGGGGGCTTCCGGTTGGTGGCTACTCTCAAGCAGGTCACAAGTTTGTAGGAGCAAAGCTCCTGGTGTTAGGCTCCAATGAAAGGGGGTCCTAGTTAGCATACAAGGTGCACCCACAGTGGCATGGGGTGGCCGGGTGCAGGGTGTTGTTTTGGCATCATGGTGCCCTATTTTCAGTGGGGATTGCGGGTTTTGCTTTGTGGCTGCAGGCTCGGTCCAGGAAGACTTCCGGGAGAAACCAACAGCTGGGCAGTTAAGTTGGAATGCTCAGGAACTTAAGTGCACCTTGCGTTCTCTTCTACAGGGTGTACGGCAGCTGAATGCAGGGGTGTCTATTGAGGTCAGATTTCACCTTACCGGGCCACTTGCGGTTGGGGGGTGGTCTCTGTGAAGAGGCTGCAGGTGACGTTGGAGAGTTCTGGAGGGGTCAGCAAACAGTGGACTCAGACTCTGGAGTTCTGGGCGACCTTGCTGGGATGGTGGGCCACCCAGATTCAGGCCGTAGGCGTTTGGTGCAGTGGTTGTTCCAGGCATCGGGTTTCCTTGTCCTCAGCAGGCTCAGAGTGTGTCTTGGGAGTTTCTTTTGGACAGAGCTGCTGTTCACAAGAGATCCGATCTTTGTTGAAGGCAGCTAGTCCTCCCAAGGGTTCTGGAGGTTACTGGCTGCAGGACAAGGCGACTTTTGGTGCAGGATATCTGGAAACTGCAGGCAGGCCAGTAGGGCTGAGGCCAACTCAGTTCTTCTCTGCATTCTCCCCTACTAGGCGTCTTCTTTCGTCTTTTTCTTCTTAGTTTGCGGGAATCGGTCTTCTTGGTTTAGCGCTGTCCCCTAAATACTGAATTTAGGGGACTTTTGGGGGTCTCGAGGTCAGTAGCCAATGGGCTTCTGACCTTAGGGTGACTACACCCTTGGTGTGTTCACCGCACTTGGGGGAGGGGGCACAATCCCTAATCCTGATTGGTGAGTGTCTTCCATCTGCAAGATGGTGAGCACTGAAGAGTGAGCTTCACCTCGCTTCCCCACCTGAGGGGTGGGATTGACAGTGGTGGGCACACCTTCTGGCCTGTGCTAAATTGTCTTGCCTGTCTTCCAGATGAAGAGGAGGAGAGACAGGAAGGGGGCCTGCTCCTGATAGCAGGAGAGGCTGGAGGTTGTGTTACAAAGGCAGCAAGGCCTTTGAAGCTCCCCAGCCACAGATGGCTCTTTCTGGCCTGGGGGAGGAGTGATCACCTCCGCCCAGGAAAGGCTTTGCTTCTAGGATCATGGAGTGAAGGCTCCCATCCCAGGGGTCCAGAAACATGTCCCTGACTGGTGTGTACCAGTCAGGGAACCCACCAGAGGCTGGTCGTTTTTCAGGGGGCATTTCTAAGATGCCCTCTGAGTGCATTGTATAATAAATCCCACCCTGCCATTAGTGTGAATTTATTATGCTGAGATGTTTGCTACCAAACCTCCCAGAATTCAGTAATGCCATTATGATGCTGTGTAGTTCGTAATGACAAACTCCCAGACCATATGATCTTTATGGCTTTACTGCACTTACAACGTCTAAAAAGGGACTTAGACACTGTACGGGTACAGTGCTCATGCAACTGTACCCTCACCAGTGGTATTTTGCACCCAGCTAGAGGGGTGTGTTACCTATACAATAGGCAGTGGGTTGCAGGCATGGCACACAGTAATGTTTGCCATGTCAAGTCTTCACTTTTCTCGGCACCAAAACACACAGCCCGCAATGGCAGTGTATGTGTGTTAAGGTACACAACCTCTAAGGGTGACACAATATGTGCTGCAGCCCTTAGAGGCCTTCCGTGGTCACAGTGCCCTTGGTCCCCATAGTACTTTTTTCAAGGGACTTGCATGTGGCCAGCAAGGTGCCAATTGGGGGTACAAAGGTACAGATTTGGGAAAGACACAGGCCCTGGATACCTGATTGGCAGGGACCAGGGCATAAAAATTCAAAGTGCATTAGAAATCTAGAAAAAACTGGGGAAGGTTACTGAAACAGTTACCCAGCTTCCTACACTCCCCAGTAGTTTTTTCATCCCACTTAAAGCCCTGCATAATAGAAATAGTTTAACTTATATCTGAAACTCCATGCCACCGTCAACAGCATGCTGAGTTACTTCAAGTGTCTGGGAATGCACCCTGCATTCAGAAGACTCACTCCTCATTCTCGCCCTTCACTTCCACTGTCACCCTGCACTCACCGCGATCACAATGCACTCACACTGAGCACCATGCACTCACATCATTCACCCGCTCACCCTGCACTCACAGCGATCACTCTGCACTCACAGTGCACTTGCGCTGTTCACCCTGTACCTCACCCTGTAGTAACACAAACACACTACTCACCCGCACTCATGTGACACTTCATTCACCTGTCTCCCTCACTGCTCAATTTATTAATCTCACTCAAACAAGCCCATCACTAACCATGCATTCATTCATCCCACTCTGCACTTACATCCGCATCATATGGTCACCTCACTCACCCTGCAGTCACTCTTACCCTACTCTCACACTGTTGCATCGCTCACCGTGCACTTACATGGACCCTCCTACCACCCACACAGTGCTTAGGTTAATGTGCCTGCTGCAAAGAACGTGTACCATGCAGATCATAGAAATGAGTGTGAGTGTACTATGAGTATCGCTATAAAAAAAATGAAATTTTGTCAAAAATGTGCTATAGAGAGATGAGGTGCATTGTTGGTGAGTGGTACTGAGGGGATTCATGGAAAAGGAGGAAATGGGGGAGGGGCACCCAAAAAATGTTGCACTGTGTGCGACCAGTGCTGAGGCCAGCCCTGGTTGGGAGTGTTAGTATCCACCCTGCCCAACCCCCCCCCGAAGTTTGGGTCTAGTTGTGCCCCAGGTGGCAGCTATCCTTATACTTCTTAAAAGCTTCCCTTGCTTTAATAAAGGGGCCAGGAAAACCAGAAGCGGAGTGCAGGTAAAAATAGATCACAACATTTACTGTATCCAATTTGTGTACGAAAACTGGTGCGGCATGTACTCTCACCATCTCAGTGCTCAAAGGCGCTTGTCAAAGTACTGCCGAGGAAAGGTTTTGTGTGAGTTAGCTAGGGTGAAATATTACGGTTTAAGTAGGTATTGTGCTCACGATAAATGTACGCTATCCCCTACGGACTTGTTATACAATTGTCCTAAAAGCTTTACACCTTCAAACCTATCAAATTTCACACAAATGAGTCCCATTACCGTCACAGGCGTCCTCAAAGACTTAAGTCTGGCGGGTCAGAGCCACACGGCACTGATTGCTCTCAAGGTTGTCAGTTGCCATTCACCGTGCTCTAGGTGAGTGACACAAAGGGATATATATATATATATATATTCACTGAAAAAAGCATAGGTTTCACACACGTTATAGTTAGGAATTAGCATTTAAAAAACCTTGCAAATTCACTGAAAAAACCATAGGTTTCACACATGTTATAGTTAGCTGTACATTTTACTGATAAAAAACCAATGAAATTCCCCCATTATAGTTACTGTAGGCAACTATAACTCACGCGACCGTAATCCTCTGCTGATGCTAATACTGTATTTAGACACTTATTTGCCCATGTCTTCTTCCATTAAATTTTAGCTATACATATATTACAAATATTTTTTTTTCATAAAGACACATATGTCATCAGCAGAGGATTACGTTCGCGTGAGTTATAGTTGCCTACAGTAACTATAACGGGGGAATTTCATTGGTTTTTTATCAGTAAAATGTACAGCTAACTATAACATGTGTGAAACCTATGGTTTTTTCAGTGAATTTGCAAGGTTTTTTAAATGCTAATTCCTAACTATAACGTGTGTGAAACCTATGGTTTTTTCAGTGAATTTGTACGGTTTTTTAAATGCTAACTTACTTTACGCCATTCGTGGCTTGCGCGCCCAGTTAACGCAGTTCGTTCCGTGCGCGCACGGTGCGCTTCGTGTACCGCGCGCCCACTTTACGCAGTTAGTGCCATGCACGCACGGCGGTCACGCGGTGCGCTGCGCGCACCGCGTGCCCACATTATGCGGGATGGGCCATGTACGCACTATGCGCTTCGCGCACCGTGCGTACATGGGGGACATATTGTGCGCATCGTTGTGAAATGTTTTGTTTATTATTTTCATTTGTCGCCAGTAGATAGTTATAGTTAGGACCGTGTTTCCATTGGAAATCTCAAAATGCTATTTTGAATAACTTTGGCGCCGGTTGACGAATCTTCGCGAAATTTTCAAAACTAATGAAGCGCTCCGCTCAGCTCCTACCCTGAAAGTCTCGGGGGCATTCGTCAAGCGGGGGCTGAGAAAAAAAGGGGGTCCCAAAACGCGTTTTCCCCATGCATTTTCCCATAGGACCTTTAGTCGAAGGTACAGCCCGAACGGCTGAACAGAATTACCTAAAATTTGGCAGAGAGGTAGTCCTCAGTTCAGGGATGTGCCTTTTGCATATATGGAGTCAATCTGTTCAGTAGTTCCTGAGAAAATTGCAGTTAAAAGCACATTCATATCTATAGCCGCGAACCGTGCGCGACCCGTGCGCACACCCTTACGTGCGCGAGCGTAATTCTGATTGGTTGTTATATGTCAGTCAACGTTCGAATCAGTCGAAATCAGGAAGTGTCGGCCGCCATTTTGTTTGTTTTCAGTGCGAGAGTGGAAAAGGAAGGTGGCGAACGTGAAAAGGGGGCGGGGTAGAGAGTTCCTGACCCCCTAGCCTTTGTCAGGGGGTCCCTGAAGGACCCCGAAGGCAGAAAAAGCATTTAAATTTTTTTTTTTTAAATCGCGGGGGTTCGCGCACCATGCGCGCACGGTGAAAAACCATTAAAAAAAAACATTTTTAATACGTAGTTTATTGTAAAATAAATATCAAAAGGAAGATCACTTGGCTGAAAGCAATCCAAGGACACAACGGGGAACGTTTCAGGAATCCTTTATTCACAAGGTGAATTGCGGCATAATGCATTTCGGCTTCCTCGCCTTCGTCAGACGCCGCTTTCAACCGGTTCACATCTTCTCCCTCCTTTGAAGTTGCTCCGACGCTCCCATTGGTGGTAGAACAGCTGACCATGCACCTATCAGGATATCCGTAGTCAAATGGGAGACTACAGATCCCAGCGTGCATCTGGAAGGTATACTGCAACAGGGTCAGGGTCAAATTGTGCTCGAATGAGCGCTGTGTTTGCCTCGCAAAAGGGGGGGCCATGTAGTGGCAGATGTTCGCCATAATAAAAGTGTCAGGGATTCCCTCCGGTCCCCAATGTCCAGCCACAATAATTGAACAAGCCGGGCCGTGGGGCAAGCTGTAATAAACTTGCCTCCCCGTGCAGTCACAGGCTGCTCCTGGCAGCGGCACTGGCAAGGCCCATTCTCATGGCGGACCTGGGATGAATCAATCCCTTGATGCAAAAAAGTTTGTTGCCAGCAAAGTCCCAGGCCTCTTGATGGACGGGTCCTTGTTAACGCGCTCCTGGCAAACGCGTGAATATCAAAAGGAAGATCACTTGGCTGAAAGCAATCCAAGGACACAACGGGGAACGTTTCAGGAATCCTTTATTCACAAGGTGAATTGCGGCATAATGCATTTCGGCTTCCTCGCCTTCGTCAGACGCCGCTTTCAACCGGTTCACATCTTCTCCCTCCTTTGAAGTTGCTCCGACGCTCCCATTGGTGGGAGAACAGCTGACCATGCACCTATCAGGATATCCGTAGTCAAATGGGAGACTACAGATCCCAGCGTGCATCTGGAAGGTATACTGCAACAGGGTCAGGGTCAAATTGTGCTCGAATGAGCGCTGTGTTTGCCTCGCAAAAGGGGGGGCCATGTAGTGGCAGATGTTCACCATAATAAAAGTGTCAGGGATTCCCTCCGGTCCCCAACGTCCAGCCACAATAATTGAACAAGCCGGGCCGTGGGGCAAGCTGTAATAAACTTGCCTCCCCGTGCAGTCACAGGCTGCTCCTGGCAGCGGCACTGGCAAGGCCCATTCTCATGGCGGACCTGGGATGAATCAATCCCTTGATGCAAAAAAGTTCGTTGCCAGCAAAGACCCAGGCCTCTTGATGGACGGGTCCTTGTTAACGCGCTCCTGGCAAACGCGTGAATATCAAAAGGAAGATCACTTGGCTGAAAGCAATCCAAGGACACAACGGGGAACGTTTCAGGAATCCTTTATTCTCAAGGTGAATTGCGGCATAATGCATTTCGGCTTCCTCGCCTTCGTCAGACGCCGCTTTCAACCGGTTCACATCTTCTCCCTCCTTTGAAGTTGCTCCGACGCTCCCATTGGTGGGAGAACAGCTGACCATGCACCTATCAGGATATCCGTAGTCAAATGGGAGACTACAGATCCCAGCGTGCATCTGGAAGGTATACTGCAACAGGGTCAGGGTCAAATTGTGCTCGAATGAGCGCTGCGTTTGCCTCGCAAAAGGGGGGGCCATGTAGTGGCAGATGTTCGCCATAATAAAAGTGTCAGGGATTCCCTCCGGTCCCCAACGTCCAGCCACAATAATTGAACAAGCCGGGCCGTGGGGCAAGCTGTAATAAACTTGCCTCCTCGTGCAGTCACAGGCTGCTCCTGGCAGCGGCACTGGCAAGGCCCATTCTCATGGCGGACCTGGGATGAATCAATCCCTTGATGCAAAAAAGTTCGTTGCCAGCAAAGTCCCAGGCCTCTTGATGGACGGGTCCTTGTTAACGCGCTCCTGGCAAACGCGTGAATATCAAAAGGAAGATCACTTGGCTGAAAGCAATCCAAGGACACAACGGGGAACGTTTCAGGAATCCTTTATTCACAAGGTGAATTGCGGCATAATGCATTTCGGCTTCCTCGCCTTCGTCAGACGCCGCTTTCAACCGGTTCACATCTTCTCCCTCCTTTGAAGTTGCTCTGACGCTCCCATTGGTGGGAGAACAGCTGACCATGCACCTATCAGGATATCCGTAGTCAAATGGGAGACTACAAATCCCAGCGTGCATCTGGAAGGTATACTGCAACAGGGTCAGGGTCAAATTGTGCTCGAATGAGCGCTGTGTTTGCCTCGCAAAAGGGGGGGCCATGTAGTGGCAGATGTTCGCCATAATAAAAGTGTCAGGGATTCCCTCCGGTCCCCAACGTCCAGCCACAATAATTGAACAAGCCGGGCCGTGGGGCAAGCTGTAATAAACTTGCCTCCCCGTGCAGTCACAGGCTGCTCCTGGCAGCGGCACTGGCAAGGCCCATTCTCATGGCGGACCTGGGATGAATCAATCCCTTGATGCAAAAAAGTTCGTTGCCAGCAAAGTCTCAGGCCTCTTGATGGACGGGTCCTTGTTAACGCGCTCCTGGCAAACGCGTGAATATCAAAAGGAAGATCACTTGGCTGAAAGCAATCCAAGGACACAACGGGGAACGTTTCAGGAATCCTTTATTCACAAGGTGAATTGCGGCATAATGCATTTCGGCTTCCTCGCCTTCGTCAGACGCCGCTTTCAACCGGTTCACATCTTCTCCCTCCTTTGAAGTTGCTCCGAAACTCCCATTGGGGGGAGAACAGCTGACCATGCACCTATCAGGATATCCGTAGTCAAATGGGAGACTACAGATCCCAGCGTGCATCTGGAAGGTATACTGCAACAGGGTCAGGGTCAAATTGTGCTCGAATGAGCGCTGTGTTTGCCTCGCAAAAGGGGGGGCCATGTAGTGGCAGATGTTCGCCATAATAAAAGTGTCAGTGCTGATGACATATGTGTCTTTATGAAAAAAAAATATTTGTAAAATAAATATATATAAAAAATAATAATACATACATAACTTAGCATTTAAAAAAACGTACAAATCCACTGAAAAAAACATAGGTTTCACACACGTTATAGTTAGGAATTAGCATTTAAAAAACCTTGCAAATTCACTTAAAAAACCATAGGTTTCACACATGTTATAGTTAGGTGGATATTTCACTCGTAAAACACCAATGAAATTCCCCCGTTATAGTTAATTCAGATAACTATAACTCGCGCGACCGCCACTCTATCACAAGGATGATTTCATCAGTGATGTCAAGAGTGATGCAACTGACCATGTCATGAGTGATGTAATATGTGACGTCATGAGCAGAGGATTGCGGGCGCGCGAGTTATAGTTATCTGAATTAACTATAACGGGGGAATTTCATTGTTTTTTTACGAGTGAAATATCCACCTAACTATAACATGTGTGAAACCTATGGTTTTTTAAGTGAATTTGCAAGGTTTTTTAAATGCTAATTCCTAACTATAACGTGTGTGAAACCTATGGTTTTTTCAGTGAATATATATATATATATATATACATATATATATATATATTCACTGAAAAAAACATAGGTTTCATGCACGTTATAGTTAGGAATTGGCATTTAAAAAACCTTAGAAATTCACTGAAAAAACCATAGGTTTCAGGGGCGTTAGCTGGACATTTCCCTCATACAAAATCCTAGAAATTCCCCCGTTATAGTTAGTTCAGCTAACTAGAACTCGCGCCTCCGCAATGCACTGCTGATGATGTCACATATTACATCAGTCATGACATGGTCAGTGACATCACTGATGACATCACTGATGACATCTCAAATGACATCACTGATGTCGGTGTGTGAGTGTCTATATAGGTGTATAAATGCATATGATAGTCCTGTACAGAGTGACTGTAAGTATGAGTGACTGTACAGGTGAGTGAGTGGAGGTGTATGTAGACCTAAGAGTCAATGAGTGGGTATGTAGTTATTGGTATTGGAGTATCTATGGTTTTCAAAATGGCCATATGAAATTTTGAGTCGGTGTATCAAAGGTTATATTAGGGTGTGAGAAGATGCACTAATTTATCACATGGATGATATCATTTGAGATGTCATCAGTGATGTCATCAGTGATGTCACTGACCATGTCATGACTGATGTAATATGTGACGTCATCAGCACTGCATTGCGGGGGCGCGAGTTATAGTTAGCTGAACTAACTATAACGGGGGAATTTCTAGGTTTTTGTATGAGGGAAATGTCCAGCTAACTATAATGCCCCTGAAACCTATGGTTTTTTCAGTGAATATATATATATATATATATATATATTCACTGAAAAAACCATAGGTTTCACACACGTTATAGTTAGGAATTAGCATTTAAAAAACCTTGCAAATTCACTGAAAAAACCATAGGTTTCACACATGTTATAGTTAGCGGAAATTTTACTGATAAAAAACCAATGAAATTCCCCCGTTATAGTTAGTGCAGGCAACTATAACTCACGCGACCGCAATCTTCTGCTGATGCTAATACTGTATTTAGACACTTATTTGCCCATGTCTTCTTCCATACATTTTTAGCTATACATATATTACAAATATTTTTTTTTCATAAAGACACATATGTCATCAGCAGAAGATTGCGGTCGCGTGAGTTATAGTTGCCTGCACTAACTATAACGGGGGAATTTCATTGGTTTTTTATCAGTAAAATTTCCGCTAACTATAACATGTGTGAAACCTATGGTTTTTTCAGTGAATTTGCAAGGTTTTTTAAATGCTAATTCCTAACTATAACGTGTGTGAAACCTATGGTTTTTTCAGTGAATTTGTACGGTTTTTTAAATGCTAAGTTACTTTACGCCATTCGTGGCGTGCGCGCCCACTTAACGCAGTTCGTTCCGTGCGCGGTGCGCTTCGCGCACCGCGCGCACACTTTACGCAGTTAGTGCCGTGCACGCACGGTGGGCACGCGGTGCGATGACAAAGCAAGAAAGCACGTCAACAAATCTGTTTCTGCTTTCCTCCGTGACTATGGTATGGGTGCCATTTACCACAACAACTTGCGTTATGACATGCAAGACATTTATAGAGGAGATGGTGTGCACTTCAATGATGAAGGGAACAGAGTCTTCCTCTTGAACCTTAGACTCTGCATCGGTACTTACTTGTAGGTACCACTAAAAAATCATTTCATAAACACAACGGCTCTTTTTAGAGCCCCCTAATATCTAAACACTTAAATCTGATTTTCAATTATTTTTTTTTTTTTCCTACCGTACGCTTACCGTAAGCTTACCGTACGCGTACCCCGTGATTTTTTTTAAAATCAATAAATGTTTTCTTTGTACTTTTCTGTCCTTCTTTGACCCCCTTACAAATGTTAGGGGGTCTGTAACTCTCCTCATTGCCCCCTTTCCTTGTTTTCACTCTTTTTTTTCAGAGTGAAATACACAAAATGGCGGCCGCCGCTTCCTGGTTTCGGCCGATTCGAATGTTTACTAAGATCTAAGAGCCAATCAGAATCGCGCTCGCGCACGCCACCGTACGCTTACCGTAAGCGTACGGTAAGCGTACCGTAAGCGGGCTCAGATATATATATTGATTTAAAGGCTATTTTCTCAGAATCTACTGAACAGATTTACACCAAACCTACAAAAGGCACTTCCTTGACCTAGGGACTACCTCTCTGCCAAATTTTGAGTAATTCTGTTCAGCCGTTCGGGCTGTAGCTCGTTCTAAAGGTCCTATGGAAAAATGCATGGGAAAAACGCGTTTTGGGACCCCCCTTTTATCTCAGCCCCCGCTTGACGGATCCCCCCGAGACTTTCAGGGTAGGAGCGGAGCGTAGCGCCCCACCTATTTTGAGAAATTCGCAAGGATTCGTCGACCGGCGCCAAAGTTATTCAAAATAGAATGTTGAGGTTTTCCTATGGAAACGTGGTCCTAACTATAACTACCTACTGGCGACCTCCAGTAGGTAATATATATATATATATATATATATATATATATATATATATATATATATATATATATATATATATATATATATATATATATATATATAGTAATCCGAAATGGGCATTGCCCACAGGTGCTGCTGAAGTACTGGGTAATTTAGACCCAGCGGTGCAGGGACACACACCCTATGACTTCTGGGTTCACCCTGTTCCGGACCTACAGAAACACAGAGTCTTCTGGGTGAAGTCAAAGAATCGTTTATTGGCTGCAGACCAATGACAGGTATCCTAGAAGTACAACAGCGTGTATGTTCTCAGGAGACTGCTGAAAATCATAGGAATGGACTTCATCTTAAATACCCTTTTTCCTGCCTCAAGCATACATTCCTAGGTTTTATGATACGGCAATATGCAAGTGTACATTACAAAGAAAAGGCAGAGTCATGATGACCATCCCACATTCCAGTTCGGCCAGCCCACAATGATTTACACAATAAGGTTCAGATCCCACATTACATGTAAACAGATCCCCCCAATAAACATGAGCATCTCCTGTTTTGGGAACCAAGTCATAAAGCAGGAACAGCCAGGTGCGAAAGAGATTAGCCAGGGGCTTGTGTAGAATGAAAGGGTTTTATGACGGGTCAAGCCCTGATGCTAATCACAGGTGGAGAGAGGAAGGGGAGCTCGTGAGACCAGTTTGACCCGGGGCAGCAGAGCCAGCTGCCCAGGTCACAGAGAAGTCAGAGAAGAAGCCCATGTACTGTGAGGCCCGTATTTGCTCCATTATAGCCTATGTGAGGGCAATGACAAGATGGCCACTGCTTCCAAAATGGAACCCGCGTAGTGCAGCAGAATAACGTGTACACAGTGCATTCATAGCTAGAACGATAAGTAAAGCACTCGTACATGCCGCATTTACCATTTGCGGTTCGCTAATACCAAGATAGACAGGGGTAGGGCCCTGTTCCCTACGTGGTCCCGAATATTAAAGTACGACACTGCTAATGGCATAGCCCCGTACAGCAGGTTAAGCAGAAGTGCGAAGGGTTTTCAAACTAAATCGTTTCTAAAGCGCGACGCAGATCCCCTGCAGTCGCCGAGGCTTTAATTGTGTATGTTACCGCACATATTGAAGATATGTGCTATTTTTACACCCTTGTTTTATCTACAAACTTTTCTCCGCCCACTAGGCACTTCATCATTAGGCCCGTGTCTGCAACTAACTGACCCAGATTTTAAAAAGCGCTCCCATACTTGGAATAGTAAAATGCAAATCTGCAGTTAACTGTGTGCCATTTCCTCATTAATGCCACCTGCTACAATTGCAGCTGCGTGCCACTAACTAAGGTTCCCGAAAAATCTTTCATTTCACCTCGTTGCAAAAGACATTTTTATGAACAAATATCAAATTTGTACTCACACAACTTTAAATATGTGAACATCAATTATTTTATATAAAATCTAATTCCTCCATTATTTACAGAGAAATAGATGTACGCGGCATTATATTTCTGCGGTTCTTTTCTCACGGTGCACACACATTTTTATACCGTTTTCGCTCAATCTAATTTTCAGCCTGAATTCTGCTACTGCTTTTTCAGAAGTACAAGTTTCAAATTATTTTCATATCCTCTGTACCAGTATTCATCACCACCACGCAAGTGTGTTATTCGGAAATTAATTCAATCAATTCGCAGACATAAAAAACATATTAGAAATTTAAAGTACTGCAGCAATAATAGCATCGTAAATGTATGAGTTCTGTAATAAAACGGGTAAAATTTCTTCAATAAAATGCACATAAATTGCTCGAGACCCACAATAAAGGCCAGGCTTTAGAATTATGCTTAGGAACTGAAGTGCAGACTTACATTTCTTGGCTCCTCTCTACACAGACCAATAATAAAACACAGCCATGTTTTCTACATCGCATGCACATATATTCCTTGTATTACAATAGAATTCTATTTAGAAATTCCTCACATTAAAATATTTCCCACTAAACCGGCCATATTTTCCTCTTCTTTAAAATCTTTGGAGCAGATTTACAAGCCCCCTGCGCCACCAGTACGTCACTTTTTGAGACATACTGGTGGCGCATGTTACTGCGCCAGCACAGGGGAGAGCACAGGAATGCGACATATTATTGTAAATATGTCACATTCCTGTGCTTTGGAAGTGCCGCAGCGTGGCGGAGCCAAAGTGCTTGCGTTGCCGCGCTGCGGCACTTCCTTGTAAATCTGCCCCCATATTTGGTACAATTTGACCATAAAAGAGTCATTCAAGCAAATGTACAGTGCTGCAATTCATAATTTAATAAAATAGTATAAGGAAATGCCTCTTTTTGCATATTCACCCCCACATTTCTAAACTGGTGCTGCTGGATTTTCGTTTCTCGCAGTGCACTGAGGCCCGCTAACCAGACCTCATTGCAAGTGTTCTACCCCTATACAAAAGATATGTTCTACTGGATACACCCAAATTGGCAAGTACTGACTTGATTATAAGTCCCTAATATATGGTACCCAGGGAACCCACTGCATGTAAGCCAGAGTGTTCACGTAGGGATGCAGCACTGTTTGCGCCACCCTGTATTTGACAAGGACAAAATGGACCACAGTCTGCCACTGCAGACGGAAAGGGCATTGTTTTACACTGCTAGTTCGACTTTGCCATTACAAATAATGGCATAGCCACCACTTCCCTTAACATTATATCTAAGCTTCCCTTACACGGTGAGGAAATCCCTCATCCTGTTTTTTAAATTTGAATATTGTTCTTTGTTGCCTGTTGCTGATTAAGGGGGAATACTTTTCGAGGCGATATTGTCTGCTTGCTATTTTGCACATGTTAGGGCATTTATTTGCACATTTAAAAAAAAAATAACCTGAACTTCTGCCTCTTTTTAATTGGAATCCATATTTCTTAATACTTTTAATATTGTTGAATCTAACGAATCTAACGAATCTGTAATCAATTACCTTTGTGTGTATCTTGGCTTCCGCTTCCCCGGTCCAACGCCGGCTTTGCAGCCGTTCGATTGGAGGGAAGCGGACGCACCCTCCCACGCCTCAGCCAACCAGTGCCTTTGTTGGTCGATCCTCCAGGAAGGGCGGAGAGTGGGGCTTCAGGCGCCGGCCAGCTACTTAAATCCATGCTGGGCCGGACGCGCAGCAGATGCGCGCAGCGGGCGCACCAAAGGCGCGCCAAAGGAGCGCCAAAGGCATGCCCGTCTGCGCCCATCCGCACCAAGGACAGGACAAGGACGGGATGTGCTGTCCAACTTATCAGGAGAACTTATCAGGCTGAGGTCCTAAAAAGCCTAAATTCGAAACTTCCTTGCCAACATCTCATTTCTCCGGACCTCACTTATGGAGCTTTCTCTTGCTCTAAATGCATGTTAGACCTTCTGTTTGCACTTTCGACGGGGGTTTCTAATCACTGGACACTATGATAGAAACCGAAAGTCTAGGTTTTTGTCTTTCTTTGAATGCCACCTCATGCTTTTCAGGTGCCCTTATCTACCGGCCTCCTGGTCAAAATACTAAATTTATCGACTCACTTAGTGATTCTTTAATTTACCTCATGCTTAAATATGCAGATTTTACTCTTTTAGGTGATTTTAATCTCCACTCAGAGGATAACTCTGAACCGGGGACAGGTAATTTTCTTCAAGTCCTAGACCTATTCTCGCTACAACAAATAGTGAAGGGTCCTACCCATTTGGCAGGTCATACCCTTGATGGGGTCTGCTCTAACTTACCCTGGCTCGCTGTAGACACTCCCTCCCCCCTAATCTGGTCCTATCACTCCCTCATTCCCCTTAGAATCACAATGGCCCAGAAGACACAGATAGTGACATTTTTTAATAAACCTCAGCAGGGGCCTGTATGGGCACAGATTGTGAAAAACCCCAATCTACTGATGGTGGCTAAAGATTTCGCTCCAACTTTGACAGGCAAAACAGTGATAGACTCTCGTCTTTTTCAGTCTTGGCTGACCAATGTCGGTAAGGCTCTCATGCCCTCAAACATGAAGAGCAAGCCGTTAAAATCAAAAAACCTAAATACTCCCTGGTTTACGCCCCAACTGGCCCAAGCACGACTGCACTGCAGGCAACCGGAGCGACAGTGGAGAAAGGGATATAGAGAGGAACAAAAAAAAAAGTTTTCAGGGAAGCTAGAAAAGCGTACTTTTTCCAGGTTCAACTGGCAAAAAAGGATTTTTTTACAAAAAAAATTAACACAGCTAAAGACAATCAGAAAGTGATTTCTCAAATTGAGAAGTCTTTCACTAAACCTATGGCGGAACAAAGGGAGCTTCCAGCCTCTCAGTCACTATGTGATCAGATATCCCTGTTCTTTGAGGAAAAAATCCTCAAAATTCAGAGACTTTCCAGGTTGTAATCTTATCTCCGATCCTCTCCTGACGGATAGCTCGGCCTCTATCTCCACATTTGAACCTGTTTCGCTAGATATGACTCTCATGGCCATTGAAAAATGCAAATCAGGATCACCATTGGATGCCTGCCCTCCGTCAGTTCTACACAAATTGTTAGAGGTAGTAAATCCTATGATTAACCAGATTGTCAATTCATCTCTTAGGACAGGCGTTGTCCCAGCGGACTGGAAGCTGGCGCTGGTTAAACCACTTAAAAAAAAAAACATATTGACTCGGCGGTGCTCTCAAACCTTCGCCCCATCTCATTTCTTCCAACTTTGGGTAAAATCACGGAAATCTTTGTTCTAAAGGAGCTAACAAAATTTCTTGAAGAGCAACATATTCTTCATACATGTCAAGCCGGATTTCGGCCCAAACACTCTACCGAGTCAGCCCTCATTGAAGTCTCCGACTCCTTGAAAATGATTACAGATAGAGGCAGGAGAGCGGTCCTGATTCTTTTGGATCTGTCGGCTGCATTCGATACGATCTCCCATGACATTCTTCTGAGGCGTCTCGAATGCAGCGGCATTTCTGGTATGGTGTTGAGGTGGATCAAATCCTTCCTGGCCTCTCGGAGACAGGCGGTTACCCTTGGCCCATTCCTCTCCTCAGAACGCCCCATCACAGCAGGAGTCCCTCAGGGATCTTCCCTAAGCCTGTTACTCTTCAATGTTTATATGGCTCCCCTCATCACCCTGATTAACTCTTTCGGGATTGAGGTTATGTCATACGCAGATGACACCCAAATGATTATCTCCTTGGAGAATGACTCCACGCAGGCTGAAATGAACTTCAAACGTTGCTTGACTGCGGTCCTTCAATGGATGTTGAATAATCATTTGAAGTGTAACACGGACAAAACGGAGATTCTCCCTATAGGGGCGGATGTTTTCTTCCAGCCGTCTAAATGGTGGTCTGACGGAGCAACCCCACCACCTGAGGTTGTGAAGGTTGCCAGGAACTTAGGAGTCCAATTTGATAACTCTCTCTCTTTCCTCCCCCACACCAAAGCGGTTGCAGGCATGTGTTTTAGTCTAATCAAAACCCTAAAAAAAATGTTCAAGTTTCTCCCTCTGTCTGCAAGAAAGTCTGTGGCAGTGGCCCTGATACTCTCTCGTATTGACTATTGTAATGGCCTTTTAGCTGGAGTCAATAGGTCAGTTCTAAAGAAGCTTCAGGTGGTACAACATGCCGCACCCCGCTTGGTGCTTAAGCTCCCTAGAAAGTCTTCAGCCTCTGCAGCCTTGCATAAACTTCATTTGCTTCTGATGCCCAAAAGAATCCTTTTTAAGATTCTTCTTCTTACGTATAGGGCAAAAATGAGGGTTGGTCCCAAATTTTTGTCGGCACGCTTCACCCCATACACCACTACCAGGTTGCTCAGATCTTCTTCGGCAAATCATCTCAAACTGCCCAACTTTAGATACAAATTAAAAGGTGCAAGAACCCTGGCCTTCCTGGGTGCCAGAGCCTGGAATAAGCTCCCAGCCCAGATTAAACTTTGCAACACTGAACTCTCATTCAGGAAAGATCTTAAAACCTGGATCTATGGCATCTCGTAGGACTGTTGTCTTGCTTTGATCTAATTACTCTTAGCGGGTCAATATCCTCTTTTTTTTCTTATCACTGTACGATGTTAGCGCTAAGATACTCCTCGCGGAGTGATAGCTGCGTTTTATAAATACAATCTCAAATCAAATCATTAAGGAAGGCCAATGTAGCCATATGGCTGGGAGCTACATATTATTATGTAGGACATATATTTTTCATATTTTTCTAACAGCAACACTTCAAAATTGTTGTTTTGCTGGGGAAAGGCGAGTAGCCTCATTGGATAACACAGGGTTATCGGCTAGTATCCCAGCCTGGCTAACCTCTGAATGGGACTACCTAAGTGGGTCAAAGTAAGGTATCAAATTAACCGTGGCATTAAATATGACCTAATGCCTAGGTCAAATTTAATGTCACTATTGAAAAAAACTACTTTTAGAAAGTTGCCACTCTGCACTCCAGCTAGTCCAGTGACCTCACAAAGGCCCTGGTACGCAGACAGCTTTCTGCCCACCTGGGGAGACATGTAAACAACTCTCCGGCCCAGGAAAAATGCAATTGCCACAGAGGGAGGTGTTACCTCCTCTCCTAGAATGTCCACTCAGGGTTTTAGCCCAAAAGGCGAGCTTCTAAGGAGAAGTAAAGGGACCACCACAGAGACCTCCCCGCTGACCGCACCACACCCGGAGCATCCTTTGAACATCTTTGCCTGCATCCTCAGCATTAGGACCACTCTATTGCTGTCTATTACATTCGTCCTATGCATTTTGGAACTTGCATTAAAAACACTCTGGTGGCTAGGTAACTGTCCAAAGTATCCTCTCTGGCCCCCTAGACCTTGCCTGGGCTGGATTACTATCGCTAACTCTTTCAAACTTTTGAGAAGTTTACAAACTTTTTGTTGACCAATACTTGTTTGCGGGTGCATTTAAAAGTGATAAAAGCTTCAAAATTCTGTATCACTGGAACCCTCAGATGGATTTTGATGATCAAGGTTTATAAAAATTCATAAAAATGTGTGCTATTTTTATAAATTGTTGCTGTGTCTCTTTATTGGTGTGCGACTTTCCTATTCTATCATTCTCTATCCTACTCATTATCTCGAAAGGGGAGTCTATCACACTGGAATCCATTACCCCTTGTGATTGGTCAGACCACCACTGCATTCTCTTCTATATCAACATGGAGGAGAAGTTGAGAAAGGCACATCCAACAAAATATAAGATCTGGAAAAGGGATATCAGTTCAATAAACCCAGTTGAATTAGGTGCCCACTGTAAAACTGCCCTCTCCTCCCAAGCCGACTTGAGTGAGGTTCAGTTACTCACCGACGCTTACAATTCGGCCATCTCTAACATCTTGGATGACATTGCACCACTTCAACTAAAAAATACCTCAACCAACAAATCCAAACCATGGTACAACGATAATCCAAACACGGAACGACGCAACCTTAGGTGCAGCTGAACGAGCCTGGAAGTCATATCCCTCCCTGGAACACCTAATATTCCTTAGAGATGTCAGGAGTATATATAACAAGCAAATCAAGTGCGCGAAGGCAGATTACTTCAGACAACAACTTGATCAAGCCGCTAATCGCCCCAAGAAACTCTTTGAACTGGTCAAACAACAATCAACTGCGGGTACAAATCACCCTGTCTCCAATGTCAACCCACCATCTGGCGGCGAATTTTCTGCTTTCTTCATTGAGAAATCAAGACTCATCTCCAGTGAACTTGCCTCCAAGAAGGCTCTACTGCCAGCTTCTGGGTCCGCACCCCCACTTGTCATAGAAAAGCCCAATCTCTCAAGCCTGATCATCAAGAACATGGCTTCATGGAGCACCTTTACCCCATTCAGTGAAAAAGGCATCAACAGGATTCTTCAGAACATCAATCCATCCAACCACTTCAGTGACCCACTGCCCCTGACCATCTTCAAAGAGATCAAGAATGCTCTCATCCCCACATAGACAAGGATAGTAAATGTTTCTCTATCCCAAGGCATGATCCCAGACTGTCTAAAATTAGCGCAGGTATCACCCATACTAAAAAAAAACAACCGCAGAGAAATCTGACCTCAGTAATTTCCGCCCCATATCTAACATCCCCACTTTAGCTAAACTACTCAAAGAATGTGTACAATCCCAACTTTGTGCTCACTTGGAGAATCTTCAACTCCTTAACCAACATCAATCAGGCTTTCGGACGGGGCACAGCACAGAATCGTCACTCACGCACGTTATTGACGACATTATAAATATACTCAATCAACATGACTTCTGCCTACTGATCCTCCTTGATCTTTCCTCCGCATTCAACATGGTTAATCATGACAGCCTCCTTTCCACTCTGAAGAACAGAATGGGTTTCTTGGGTATAGTGCTACAATGGTTCTCCTCCTTCCTCCACCACAGAACACAAAGAGTTAAGGCAAACCACTCCCTCTCCCAGCCCTCTCCAGTACTCATGGGTGTCCCCCAAGGATCCACCCTCTCTCCTATCCTTTTCAACCTCTTTCTGGAACCTCTTGCTAATTCTCTAAATATCATGAACATTACCTTCCATATGTACGCTGACGACACACAACTTTACCTGAATATCTCATCCCTGGATAACATAATTTCACTCAACTCTACTTTAACATCTACTCAAAATTGGTTAACTGAGAACCACCTCCTGCTCAACACCTCCAAAACTGAATTCCTTCTAATCTCTCCCCCGAACCACTCCTTCAAGCTAGACCTTTGGTTGACTCACCTCAATGCTTTCAATTGCACCCCTCTCATCATAGACTCTGCCAAATCCCTCAGAATCACCTTGGACAAGCACCTGAAAATGAAAAATCATATCAGCAACGTATGTAAGGGAGCTAATCACTTGACGAGGACACTCAGAAATATCAAGCCCTTCCTTCCACAAAATGACTTCAAACAAGTGGTCCAAGCACTGGTCTTGCCGAGGCTAGATTATGGCAGCGCTACGCTCTGTGGCCTTCCCAAGTACACCCTGGCTCCACTGAGGTCAGCACTGAACGTTGCGACTAGACTAGTTACTGGTACCAAACGAAATGAGCACATCTTCCCAATCCTAAAGTCTCTTAAATGGTTGTCTTATGAAGCCCGAATCCAGTTAAAGATTTTCGTTCTAGCGCATAAAGCCCTGCATGACAACACACACCCAGGTACCTAGCACAAAAGCTTGAATTATCATGTGGCGAGAGAGCTTCAAGAAGCGCTAACAACTTCCTCCTGAAACCACGTATCATGAATAAAAAGAGTACTTGTCGTCGAGCCTTCTCAGGTACTGCACCAAAGATCTGGAACTCTCTTCCATCGGATTTGCGTAGAATATCATCACTAACTGCTTTCAAACTTGAAGCCAAATCATTCCTAATGAACAAATTCTTACCTTAATTTGGGCGATGTGCATTAGTGCGCAACCATTGACCCTACAACAGGTGTTGATTGACTCTACATCCTTTTTACCATTCTGTGTTTTTGCTCTCTGCCCCTTCAGATGTAAGGTTTGCCCCCTGTAGCAGCCTGTTATTGACCTGTTTATTTCTTTACTCACTGTGTACCACCTATCTGTGATTATTGTGACTATAACTGTTTGGTATTCTTATCTGATATCGCTACTGGAGCTGTATTCTCCCTCTCTTCTAGTTGTGTATCACTTGTTTGTTCTTTTTGTGACTACAACTGGTTTGGCATTTTTACTTGTTATCGTAACTGGAGTAGTACCCTCCCTGTCATCCTTTTGTAAAGCGGTCTGATATCCCTTGGGATCTGGTTCACGCTATATAAAACTTTATAAAATAAAAATAAAATAAATAAAAAAATTCTATGTTTGGTGCTGTTAAATGCTTAATATTAAGTTCCTTTGCCTAGCCTTACTGCTCACAGCTATAGCTACCCAGAGGTTAAGCTCAGGTTAAGTAAACAATACTGATTAGACCCAGGATGGTATTTGCGGGTTTACTCCACAATAAGGTCCCACACAGCCATATCATATACTGCACCCAAATCCTCACCAATAGCAATCAATAAAACCCCAAACGTAAAATACAGTACATAGTTTGCTAAAACAAAAGATAACCCAGTTTTATTATTGACATTGCTCAATATGAATTATATCCTTTCCTGTTTTTAATCGAACTCTGAATAAAGTTTATTACAGCAATGCAGGCTGCCCGAGATGTTAACTGTTGTAATAAAAATTTTGCAAGTCTGCACTGATTTATCGTAAAAGAACATAATATTGGTAATAACTAACGTTTGCCAGGCAGTATAGGAATAAGAGAAGATCATTAAGTTCTGATGTTCCCAAAATTATATAAAAAGCGTCTGCCTAACATTTTCCTTTGAAACAACATTACTTAACTCTGGTCTAGTGAAGGGTCCCAGGATGCCAAATAAACTAAAAGTGTTTTTGAAACAAAGAATCTACAGATACTATAAAATTATCTACGGACAGGCAATCCTGGATAATTACCATTTTTAAGGTTGCGTATGGATTTGCCCTTATTGAGACCCACAGGAGTAACAGGTGTATTTACATTTTGTTCTCCATGTATGTAACCCCAAGTTCAGAATGTTAGATATGTGTGGAACAACCCTGCATGACTGTAAGAAGTCTTTGCAAAAAGTTGCTCTCTCCCTTCTGTATGCTGCTTGTGTTTGTATATCCCCATAAATTCATGCCATATGAAGCACAGATAGATATTTAGGGCCTGATTACGATCTTCAAGGACAGGGTTATTCTGTACCGATTGTGACGGATATCCTGTCCGCCAAATTACAATTGCATTCTATTCTATGGAACTTGTAATATGGCGGATGGAATATCCGTCACGTTTGTGATGGAGTATCCCATCCGCCAAGTTCGTAATCAGGCCCTCAGACTTGTATATGGCGATCACCTCCATGATAGGCTTCTGCCCTAATTTCGCTGAAAACCTATGGACTGCCTTTGTTACCTTTATAAATTGCTGCTTCCTTGCAGAGTGTGAATGCCACCAGGTCATGCCTAAATGTAAGGGGATGTCCTATGGAATATTTTTTTAGGCCTAATTATTAATATATATGACTTCACTGTGTTGGTGTTCAAATCAAGCTGATTCATAAAAAGAAAAAAAACATCTAATAGACTCTGTAGCTAGAAGCGGATGTAACTCACATAATTTGCTGTAGTGTAACTAAGCAAAATTACAGCAAAATTAATTGAGATTATGCAGAATTATGTTAGGTTGTTTCCTGTTGCGTCATTAACCTCTCCTGGGGCTAAAGCAGCACTAGGTTTGATGTTTTAGGTTTTACAGGGTATATAGGACATTCTCTTACAAAATGACCTATTTTCCCACAGTACAGGCATTGGTTTAGTTTTCTCATCTTTTTCTTTTCCTCTTTCATTAGAGGATCTCTCACTCCTCCAATTTGCATGGGCGGAGTATTGTCTGTAACCTTCATCACTTCATTTTGAGTCCTTTCTGGAACAACTATAATTCTAGATTTGGGAGTCTTTCCTCTCTCAGATTTCCTTTGCATTAGTCTATGGTTCTGTTTAACTATCAGATCTATAAATTCCCCACAATCCTATGATGGGTCCACAAGTTTGTAAATTAGGTCTTCAAGGGGCATATCAACAACAACCGGCGATAATTATCTCTAAGCGCACTTAGCGCTAGGATAATTATCGCCGGCTAGCGTGAATTTTTATCGCTGAGATAGCGTGCTATTAGCAACGCTTATCTCATTAGCGATAAAAATCCTCACGCTAACAGGCTAACGTGAGATTATCGCTGGAAAGCCAGCGATAATCTCACGTTACCTTGTTGAGAGGGACAGGCAAACTTAGCCATGATATCCTCCTTCCATATATTTATCATGGCTAAGTCAGAAAAATACCAGATGTAAAAAAGCAGCGTTAACCGCGGTTAGCGCTGCTTTTTTTGTCTCTAACAGGGTTAGCGACATTCTTGATAATAGGAGAAATGTCGCTTAGCGACATTTCTCCTATTATTTTACTCTGGAACGCCCCCTTTGCATCTCATTAGAGATGCAAGGGGAAGCGAAGAGTAAAAGGGTGCTAACATGCAAATTTGCATGTTAGCACCCTGTTGTTGATAGGGTGCTAGTTTTATCTCTGCTTTTTTGGCTTTTAAAGCCAAAAAAGCAGAGATAAAGCCCTTGTTGATATGCCCCTAAGTTCTTCCCCAAAGCCCCTATTGAAAAGTGATTCCTCTTGTTTTCCAACCTGACAGTTTCAACTACAAACCTACTAAAGGTAGACATGTAATGTACAAATCAGTTGTTCTTTGCTTTAGGCTTAGGAGTTTATTGTCAACAGCTTGCAAAAATGCATGGTGAGCGAACAGCCTTCGCATGGTTTCCTTGAATTTACAGAAATTATACAACAATTGGTCATCTTTTTCAACCAAGGGATTCATCCACAAGGCTGCGTCCCCTCCCATATAGGACAAAATAAAAGTGACACAATCTGTGCCATCAGGGAAGGCTGCAGGTCTCGGGGCCTATCACAAACATTGGAATTCTGACCCTTGCGCAATCCCAAATGTAACCAGGGCTGTGTGATAGCCGTATAATGGTGAACCCTAGTAATGATAATTAGATTGGTTCAATTTCATTTCACAAATATTGACCCATGAACGGTTTTTATCAGGCGAATTGTGGTGGGGTGGCCCTTGTGCAAATTGTTAGCCTGGAAATTGGCAGTTCAATGTTACGGATGATATTAAACATTTTCCACAACTTTGATGATTAAAGATTTTAGTAATCAAAGCACAGTGACATTACATTTGCAATATGCTGATTGTTCGCTCTAGTCAACCACTGAAAACTCTGCCACTATGTAGGGGTCCACCTTCAGGAAGAGCACAGCATCAGCAACACATATATATTTGCGAAGAAGCCACGTTACATATTTAAACAGCCAACATGTAATCATAAGCTTAGAAAGGACAATCGAATAACACTACGAGAACCACTGAAAAAGGCTAATTTCTCAATCGGGAAAGGAAAAAAACAAACAGTCAATTCTGTCAAGTGCAGGGTGGTCTTGTTAGAGCCCGAGCACAGGGATGGGAGCAACAGCAGGCTGTAGTCAGCAGATATTGCTCTATGCTGTGTTTGCCCCTTGTGCAAAGCAACACATGCGGATGCTGCAATGCCCTGATGCAGAGTTTTGGTGGCCCTTTATCTGAAGACATAAAATCTTTTGTCACCAGTTCATGTACAACAAATGACGCTGATGAGAATAATACCTCGCCTATGTAGGAAATACAGAAAAAAAAGATAACAGAAGCCAAGATGCATAAACAGTGAAGTTATGCTAAATTCGAACTCCTGCTATAGAGAGAACTAAATGGCCCATTTACTCGGGCTCAGCGTATGGTCAAAGACGTGTCAGATAGAGCCTAACTTGATAGGATGAAATGTGCTTATGTTTGTGTTTCCTTCCTGTATTTGTTTAGTTCAGCTGTATGTCAGCATTCCTTTTTTCAAGCATGCGCCTCTGTCCGTAGGCACTGTTAGCAGACAGAATCACGTTGAACATAAATTTCATAAGGAGACGTCTGATCAACAATTTCAAGGCTTGGAAAAGCGGTATGGAGAAATCCGTCAATCCGCCAAAAAAAGTCGGTGATGGGAGTACCTGTTCCAAAAAGAAGAACAAATACATATACAATCTCGACGTTTTCAGCAAGTCAAATTTGACACTGCAAAATGCATATTTTTAACGGTGACGGTAAAATGTCGAGAATTATTTTGAATTAATATAAGCACCATAAAGGTGCATTCTTGAAGCAGCATTCACATCGGCCTCTGCTCAAAAGATTATATTTTTATTTATAAGGGCACGCAAAAATTTGCATAATATGCTTTATCGAAATATCAGGAAAATCCCTGTAATAAAATCTGGCTTTTAGTGTCATATTTTAGAGAAAAACACAAGTGTCACAAAGAAGAAGCCAAGAAAGAGGACTTAATTTCTCATTTCCCATATCCCATCACCCATCCGAACAGGAAGTGACATCACTGGATCACCAATCATCTACCTACAAAAGAAGAAAATTACTGAAATTCCCATCATACATCTGGACAGGAAGTGACATTCCTGGTTTCCCATCAAAAACGACCACGCAAGAGTTCTTTATTTCCCACCACTCACCAACATAATTTCACCCACTGCATGAACATGGAAGCAGACTGGATGCCAACCAACAGAGGCAGCTCAACTCAGACAAGATGGAAGTACTGGTCTTCTGAAACAAGACCTCCCCATGGGACTCCAACTGGTGCCTGTCAGAGCTAGGACCAACTCCCATACCCACAGATTATGCAAGAAACCTGGGCATCATCCTAGACTACATGTGTAACATGGTGGCTCAAGTCAATGTAGTGTGCACTTCCTGCTTCCACATCCTATGCCTGCCACGCAATATCTTCAAATGGTTGCCTCAGAATACCAGACATACAGTCATGCAAGCACTCATCACCAGCAGGGTGGACTGCGGCAACACTGTCTACACTGGAATCTCCAAACAACTACTACACAGTGCCTAGACCATCCAAAACATCGCTGCAAGACTCATACGCAACCTCCCATGCCACATTCACATCTCACCGCACCTCAAGTAGCTTCACCGGCTCCCTATTCACAAAACGCAGAAAATTCAAACTTCTCACACACACATTCAAAGCCCTACCCAATACAGGACCAGAATTGCCGAACAGTCGCATACACGGTCACCAACCCACCAGAAACATATGCTCTGCCTCACTCTCACTTGCATACATTCCCCTCATCCGCAAAAGCACAAATGTAGATTGCTCATTCTCCTACATTGCACCTAAGACAAGGAACAACCTTCCATGCCGCATTCACATCTCACCGCACCTCAAGTAGCTTCACTAGTTCCACATTTACAAAACACAGCCTACTAAAACTTCTCACACACACATATAAAGCCCTACAAAATACAGAACCAGAATTCCTGAACAGCCGCATACACTGTCACCAACCCACCAGACATGTAT